>NC_080755.1:65114318-65714318 GCF_020826845.1 Diceros bicornis minor
TATTTTCATTGTTTTTGGAATGTGATTTCTGCGGAAAAAAATTTTAATCCTGGCCACAAACCATCCCCCAAACAACAACCACTACTTTTAAGAAGTACAGTTTTAAAGAGTAATTTTGGGGGCTTTCTTCTCATGGCAGGAATTCATTCCTATGGTGCAAATAATCGTGGTGCCCTACCACTCACACTGATAAAATATATGTGTAAAATAGTAAAACAAGAGAGCAAGGTTGATGTGACTGAGAAGAAAGTTTCAACAATGGGAAAGAGGAAGCAACCTTATATGTCTGCTTTTTATTCCAAGGAAATTACCACTGATAATGCTTGAGAAAGGAATATGTATGACGGCGGGGACCCACAGAGAAACTGACAGAGCCGGTAAGTGTTTGATTACCCAGAATAACGAGGAAGGAAACAAATTACTAAACTTCGGCTCCAATGGCTTTATGTCCTGAAATGACATTTTTATAGTTGGACTGGTTTCAATGTGCTAAAACTTGTGATGGGTCTAAGTGGAAGAAATAATGGTTTTTTTCTTTTTCCCAGAGTAAATAAAAATGGTCATAATGCACTGAGTTGGGCTGTAGGATGCATGTTATTCACTCACAAGCCCTTATAGAATCCACCAAAGACTAAGGAGTGGCGAGACGGTCACTTGCAAGGAAAGGTTAACGTCGCGTTTCACGAGAGGACAGGAATTCTCAGAGACGCTCCTTTTCGTCATAACTTGACTGATATCATCAGATTATCAGTGAGGCTCCTATCCAGGCATCTTCATGTTCGTGTTACCGAACCAAGTGGGCTTGCCTCCGGGTGAGTTAAATAAGACTCTACACCAGTGGAAGTTGTCTCACAAAGTAAAGTGTATTTGCAGCAAATAGGATGCCATGAGGAATCATTTCCAAAGTCATGGCGTCCCTGAACAAAGGGAAGCAGGAACTTTTATTTATTTCGCTTGGGGAATGAATATTCAAAAGGGAGAGGCGGGTATTCGCTTGCACAGGCTCAGTTGGAAAACATGCTTCCACATAAGGAGGCCTAAGCTCCTCCTGGAGAGATCTTTGCATTAAAAATAAGGCAAAGGTCATGGGTGTAGCTCTTGTGGTGAGGCTTGGTCAGTTTCAGGATGGCTGGTGGTTACATCTCCTTAATGTCCAAAAGGAAAAGAAACAACTTAGGAAAACAGTTAATTGCTTCCAAACCCACCTTTGAGTTTCTCCAGGCGCGTAGTCAGTGACATCAGGTCCAGGCTCTGAGGAGAGTTGCTTGGTGGCTGGCTTGTCCACGTGGGCAAGTAGAAGCTGAATCGTGGTGACAGCTCCATCCCCTCCCGCTCCTCACTGCGCACACTTGTCTGAGTTACCTTCAGTCTTAGTCTTGGCTAAATCCTTCATCTTCACTGTAAATTCCTGTTGTGTTGGGGGTCTTTTAAGCTTGTCTGAGAAAGAGTTTATTCAAGGCTGATATTTTGATGAAAAGCATCTATCCGAGTACAAAAGTAGTCTCAGAAGGTAAAAACAGTGTCTTGTTTTGATTTATAAAATTTACAATGAAAAGGAATGTAATATCTTTCTCCAATCAAGGGTTTCTTGTTTAAACAAACAAAGACCACTAGGAGATAAGCAGGTGAGCTTTCAACGGGGGATCAGACAGAGGTTGCTCGGGCCCATCTGAAGAAAGACATGAACACTGAGTTGAGAAAGATAGTATTATCTTTTACAACAGCTTTTCCTGCAGGATATTAAAGCACTTTATAAATATTAATTATCTCATTCGTTTTCATCACATTGTATGAACCAAAGACGTTACAGACGGCAGGTCACCCAACTCCCTAGGCTAAATATCTCCAGCCACCTTTCATAGGCCGTCATTTCCAATTCAAGCTACTCTCCCCCCGCTATTATTCAGAGATGTTGTTGAGTTTATGAAGGATCCAGTCCCCTTTGGTTCTTTCTGTCTCTTTTACTCAACACCTTTGAATCGCTAAACATTTCTGCCTCTGCCCCACCTCTTCCCCCTGTTATAAATGTTAATTTAGCAAAATGAGAAAACATAGAGACACAGAAATAAGGGTAAGCCACTCATAAGCTCACGATCATTAAAAATTACCATGGATGTTTGGTGTGTATCTGTCCTGAATATTTTCTCAAGGTGTGGGATCATGCATTTTTATTTCCTTTCAGACTGTTTCATGTTCATTAATCATTATTTTTATTATATTTTATATAATTATTTTCATGTATTATATATAATTATTTTTAACAGCTGAATATTACTTCACTATATGGATGTGCCATAACTAAATTAACTAAGCCCTCATACCTAAACACTGAGGTTGTTTCAACATTTTTCCTGTATATACCTCTGCCTCCATCCTGAGCAATCAGCCTGATCTGTATCTTTCTGAACCATTTTCAGTGGCCAAACAATTATATAAAAACTGTATACTCATTTCAGGGTTTTGTTGTTTTGTTTTGTTTCTTTTACAAAAATGGCATTTATACTCTGAAACCTGCTTCTCTTACTGAAAAAAATACATCATGAAAGTCCTTCTAGAGAAGTCTTTAAGTATCTGCATAACATTTTATAGTATGAATATACCACTGTTTGTCCAATCATTTTCCTTGACAGGCGTTCAGGTTATTTCTTGATGTTTGCCATGCAGGTAATCCTGCATGAGACATCCTTGAACATAAACATTAGCATATTCATGCCTTTACTTCCATAGTGTAAAGGCAAAGAAGTGGATTGCTGAGTCAAATGGCATATTTGTGATGTGAATAGATTTGTTAGACACATCTCTTACAGGCATTCACGCCAGTGAGTGGGAGAATTCAGCCTGCTCTGTCAGTTCTTTCATGCAGATGCTCTAGCTAGAAATATATATATACAAACATACAGACAAGGAAACTGATGCTCAGAAAAGTAACAGCACTTGTTCAAGGTCATACAGGTAAATATTTCAGAGTCTGGACTAGGAGCTAGGTCTGATTCTTTGAACAGGTGGCTTTGCATAACAATAGAGCCTTTACTGAGGGATGGGGGACTTGGTAAAGTGAGAAAGAAAGGATGTATCAGTTAGCTATGCTGTGTAACAAACTACTCCAGAACTTAGTAGCTTAAAACAAGAGCCATGTATTTAGTTATGATCCTACTGGTCAGCAAATTAGGCTGGGCTCTGCTAGGAGGATTTCCTGTCTGAGCTGGGCTCCCTCATGACTATGCAGTCAGCTGTGGGTCAGCTGGGATGTCTCGGTTCTTCTCCTGTGCTCTCTCATCCTGCAGCACACTATCCCAGGCTTGTTCTCATGGCAGTGGCCAAAAGAGAGTGTAAGTATGTAAGACCTCCTGAGGCTTAGGCTCAGAGCTAGCACACTGTCACTTCTGCCATATTCAGTGGTCAAAGAGGGTCATAGGGCCAGCCCAGATTTGAAGGGCGATGAAGCTGACTCTGCCTCTTAATGGGAGCAGCTGCTGAGTCACGTTGCTGAGGGCATGGACAAAGGAAAACGTGGAGAACAGGAGCCAGGTTTGCAAGCAATCCACCAAGTTTTCAGATTGGTGACATTTTCCCCACTTTCTAGACAATTGCTTTGGTATCATCTTGGCATGGCTGTTTGGAAAATCCCAGCTCTGTAAGAGCATAAAGAAAGTAATATTTGTAGTGAAATCTCAAAAAGTTCTCCGAAGATACCTGAAGCCACATTTGGGGCATTCCTGTATTAGGTCAGACCTCTTTCCACTTTTAAAAATAGATTTGTCAGATAACAAATATTAATCACGATGACCATTTCACTCTCGTTATTTGTGATACATTGTATAGATGGTTGCAGATCTCTTCTATTGCTCTCTTGGAGAGCACTGCAACTGTGTAGAGCACTGTTTGGGGTTTGTGTCTTTTTCTTGGTCTTCTTGTGTGTGTGCCTTTTTTTTAATACGTCTCTGTGATTTTCCATCTCACACAATAAACAAGTGAAGAGGAGGGCTTTACAGGTCATAAAAATAGCAGGCAATCAATAAAGTTAAACATAGTGTACTTCCTTTTGATATTTCAACAAGAGTGTGTCCTTGGAGATGAGGCGTGGGATGTGGTGCGGGGCCCACGGCCTCACTTTGCTGGTTTAATGGGGTTCAGGCGAACTCGGCATGTGGATGCACAGACAGCCTGCAGGGTGACCCGTGAGTGCTGGGGAGACAGCAACCTCTATATTTAGAAACTTCTGGCTTCAGCCGAACATAAAATGGATTACGATGTGGGTTGAGGACAAGAAAGGGAGCACACACATGTTAATATTTCGTTTGTGCTTTCCTGAATCAGCAGCTTAATGTGGAAAATGACCTTCTGTGACATTTCCGTTTGTGTGTAATTACAGATTGGCATGGATCGAAAAGAGACTAAAGTGAAACTCTGCTGACTTTTTCACTGGGCATCTTGTGACGTGTCTGAGCGAACGCTGGCCCAACATCTGCATTGGGCAGCAACTGGATCCTCCACCTCTGAGCAGAGGCGAGTGAGCGCCTGCCAAAAGTGCCCGGGATCTGAGGGACACAGTCAAGCATTCTGTGTGCCTTTCACAGTAGAAATCCACAATGAGGCTGCAATGTTTAAAACAACTAAAATAAGCATGTAGGGAAGAACTATAGGTTTCAATAAAAAGTGCTTTAGAGACATTCTGTACCAGAAATTCTTGTCCAAAAGAAACAGGATACACAGAAAAGTGGAGCCCTATTGTTTACTCGGAGGTATGAAAAGAAATAGGTCGGTGATTTGTTTCCATAGTGACTGTTATTGAAATAAGACAAACTGACACCAATACTGATTTATTCTCCTATTCAAGTCCTTTTAAAAGATCACTTTAATCTGAGTTACTTCTTGAATATAAACAAGACCAAGTTATCTTTCACAATTATTATCTTTTGCCACTTGCAAATGAGACTTTTTCAAAAATAATGAAATTAATCCAAATTCATGCCATACCAGTTTGTGGGTTTAAAGGAAACATATCTTTTACATATAGGAACCGTGTTCTGAGCATTTGCAATTTAATTCTAGTTCTTAAAGTAATATTTCCTCTTGTTTTACCCCAAACTACAGGATATTTATTTGCTGTTGGTGACCTCTGCAGCCACATGACAAGAGTTTAGGTTATAAATGTGGGCACTTAAGCTGCATTCCTGGATGACCAGTTTTAATTTGACCTTTAAATCCAAGAGCACGATCAGGTGCAGAGTGTGGAATGCAACTGTGCGCTGGGGATCCCAATCGTTTTGGACATTGCAGCCATCGAGATGAACCGCTGCCTGCTGACGCCACCTGAAGTGAGCAATGCGATTTTCAAGGCAGCTGAAACGTCCCCGTCAGCCACACGGCAGCCAGGCCCAGCGGGCACGTGTGGACCCAGCTTTCCAGTGAAGGTGAAATGGAGAAACACGGCCACTTGTGCATCCCGGCCTCGGAGGCAGGCTGTCGGGAAAGCTGGGTCGTGAGGATCTTGTTCCATATAGCAGGGTTTCTGTGTCTGGGCCATTTCCTTGGTTCAGCTCTTTATCTTCATAAACACAGCGTAAGTGGGTCAGTTCTCAACCGTGGGATGTGGAAATCAAGTCTTACCATTTGTTCCAGACAATGGGAGGCTGCGCTGTGCATGGGCAGTCAGGCTGTGTGTGCAAGTGTGAGAGTGTGCTTATGTGTCTACAAATGTGAGTGGGTCTAGTGTAGGAGTATATACATGAGTGTGAGTGAATGTGAGTATGAGAATATGTGTATATGAATATTTGTGACTATGAATGCGTGAACGTGTGTGTGAATGTGTGTGAGTGCCGTGTGCCTGAGTGTGTGTATGAATGTGTGTGAGTGCCAAGTGTGTGCATGAGTGTGCATCTGAGTGTAAATGAGTGCAAGTGTACCCACGTGCTCTTGAGGAGAGAAGGACATGGTGAGCGCTGCGGGCGTCTGGAGGAAGGGCTCAGCCCACACTACAGGCAGGAGGACGACTTCTTCAACCGCTGTTAACCCTCAGTGATCCGGGTCTCCACTCCCCTGTTAGCAAGATGAGCTGGGGACCTTCCTCCTCTGCTCTATCTGCCTTTCAGCAATTTTGCTCCTATTTGATATCCTCACAGGTATGTCGACGGGAGAAAAAGAAAGAAATGATTTTTTGAGTAAGATGCGGGGGCAGAAGTTTGGCTAAAATTAGGTGAGAAGATTATCAGTGGATCAGCATAAGGGTAAGGAGCTTAAGTGACTGTCTTCGCTTCTGTACTAGGTCTAGGACCCCATCTTTCTTGTTTCTCTAGCACAAATGTTTGTCAAATAAACGTATTTTTTCTGTATTTAAACAGTTCTTATTTCTCCTAACATAATAGACAAACATTAATCCCAGAGCTGGTGTGAGATAAGAGGGCTATAATGGAGCAGCACTTTGCAAAGGAAGAACTTTGACCCCTTGCATGGCAAAGCCAATCATCTGTTTTCAAGAACGGAAACTTCGTCACCTGCAGGCAGCTCGGCCCCCACCGCCTTTATGCTGTGGCTCCAGAGGGAAGGCACTGCGCTGTATGCTCTCTGGAGTGCTTCCAAACGGCATGGCCGCTCTCTGAGGAGAGCCTCCTCCCGCCTCTAGATGGTTAGGAATCCAGTAGAGTTATTAGACTTTGTAAGTCGGTGCAGTTCATCTGTTTTCACAAATTGCTGATCCTGAAAAATGAAATCAGTCGTAACCCAATAAAGCCAGAGAAGGATATTTCTTCTACTTGTCTGCTTTCTAGGAGTACCTGCCAGGTTAGAACTCTACATAAATGAAATATAAATTACTAGTAAATTAAAGCACTAGAGAAATCCTAAAAGTTCTTGCAATCATAAAAGGCAAGACTAAAATGTCAAGTGACAAAATAAGTGCTATTTGGTGGTTTACATGTTATTTCTAATTTTCCTAATAAAAGCATCCCTGTTAAAAAGAGTAAACTACCTTAAAAAGAAGCTAAAAAAATGAAGAGAGAAAGAAAGAAAGAAAAAGAGAGAGAAACACAGAGGGAGAAGGGAGGGAAAGAGAGAGGGAGGGAGGGAGAGCCTTTGAGAATCTGAATTTATAAACTGGTGAAAATGTACTATTCTCATTTACAAAAGAATCTTTGTTTATGAAAAAATAGCAGGATTCCTTTCATTTTTGCACGTTTTGTTTCAAAATGTTATGAAATTTTGGAATTTTATTATAAAATATTACAGACATACACAAAGGTACAAAGAGTTATATAATAACACCATCTATCCACCACTCAGCCTAAAAAAATCAAATCTCCCATTTCTCTGTCCTCAATCACGATCCCCTCCCCCAACAACAGTAACCATTCTAACGAATTCAGAACTCGTTGCCTCCATATGGTTCTTCATACCTTTACAATATATTCACGCATTCTGAACAATAAATAGTATTTTTATGTATTTTAAAAATTTATAGAACGGATATTATGCGTTGATTTTATTTCATGACTGGCATCCTATATTTTTCCCTTCAACATAGTCCTGCAGGAGTTGTCCATGTAAATATGTGTGGCTCTACTTCACCCGTTTATCTGTTGGATAGCATCCACTGGATAGATACATCACAATTTATTTACCATCAATTCTCCTGACAGGATTCTCTTTAAACAGAATTTAAAATATTATTTTATTGAAATCTCTGTTTTTAAACCTGGTTTTGCTTCCAATTTTCCTATTCCTCAGAGGTACTTTTTCCAGTAACTTAGCCTACAATATTCTAAATCAACTTAAAAACAAAACGAAAACTATTTTTTTCTGACTATAAAATTAATTCATGTCCATTTTAAAGTAAACACACAAAAGTATAGTTCTCCACTCCACCAATAACCACCGTGAACGAGTCCATGTATTTCTTTTCAGCAATTTTCCTGTGCCTCTACCTTACTTTTGATTTGCACAAACCTGATGCTATCAAAAGAAGCAATTTCCCTTGCCATTAAAAATCTTTGAAAATAATTTTCCTGATTGAAAAGCATTCCCGCCCGTGCTCCAAGTGCGTGGCATTCAGGCGGTTCCAGGATTTCCCTCTGTCTTCGTTTAACAAATCTTCAGGGAGCACCCACTATGCACTGTGGCTCATACTGGGTGTAGCAAGTGCAACAGCAGAAGAGACAAGATTGTATCCTTCACAGAACATTACATAAACAACAAAACCACACACAGGATTAAACAATTGCCATTGTGATAGGCACTGTAAAGAATAAGCCAAAGATAAGACACTGAGAGAACGGGGAGGCAGACACAGTCACACGGGGTAGGCAAGACCTCCACCAGGAAGAGACATTCAACCTGGAGTCAAAGATAAATGGAGGTGGCTGTTTGAAAGTGTGTGTGTGACCTGAGGGTGGACACGTCTATGTGTTGGCACTGGGCATGCCTGTTGGCAGCGAGATCACGACCTGAGACGGGCAGCATCGATTATAGATCACCACCCCCAAATGTAAACCTACCCGCCTAAACGTTTGCCCACGTTGCTGGTTATCTCAGAAAGAGAGCATCCTAAATGTTGAATTACTGGGCCACGATGATTTAAAGTAATCACGTGTTTGCAAGATTTTGATGTATTAAAAATAAACAAAGTGTTACCCACGGTACTATACTTTGGATGCCAATACCGGTGTGGTACCTCTGCAACTGATGGCCATGACTCTGAGCACGGCTGCTGAGAAGCGGTGGCCTGGAGACAAAGTCAACCATGACGCTGCGTTATTATAATTATCATTATTATTATTATTTTACTCTGTAGCAGCTAAGGTGAGTGGCTATGAAACAAATGACTAGAAGGAATAAATTTATTCTTAATTATTAAAAACATATCAAGAAAAGTATAGTTAAAATAGCAAAGCTATGTGTATATGTATCTTTGATATTTGAATAATACACACATACACACACACATAATAATTAGGGATACACTAAAGAAGAATTATCCAAGAGGGCCTGGATGTGGAGGCAGGGACTCCACAAATTCAATGAGGGACATGAAAGATTTTAATAAATGGGAAGACATTTCAGAAAAGAATCAGTATTATAAAGAAATTAATTGTCTCAAAACTATTTTTTTAATTTAATAAATTTCAATAAAATTTAAGAAAGGATTTTTTTTTGTTCAAAATCATTCTAAAGTTTATTTGAAGAAATAATGTTCAAAAATGGCAAAGAAAATTATCAGGAAACAAAAACCCACTAAAATAATTAGAAATATTTCTTCTGATGGATAAGAATGGAATGAGGAAGGGTGAACTAGAGGCTGCTATTTTTCGGATAAGCCCCAAACCTTTATTTAACCCCATGTCTACACTACTAGGATTAAAAATATACAAAGATATACTTTAAGATATAAAAAAGAATGTTGTGCTGTGCTGAGCTGCACAGGAACAGGCAGGCATCTGTGGGACAGAAGAAACAGCCCAAAGTTTTTATAAGAATTAAAGATAAAAATAGCATTTTAAATCAGTGGCACAATTGTTAATACCTTGCAAATAAAGTAAAATAAATTTAGAACACTACTTCACAAAACAAATTCAAGAATAGTTAGAGATAAACTTGAAAAGAAGGAATGGAAAAACAAAGGAAGAAGCCATAAGACAAGGAAATAAACTTATAGGTGAATATGTACCTGTGTTTGGTGTAATGGTAAATAAAAATACACAGTAAAAGGTAAAGATATTTGACTTGAAAAAAATTTAAACTTCTGTATGCTAGAAAAATACAAAAGTAAAATTTAAAAGCCAATGACCAAATATGATAACTATGTACTAAAATTATGTCAGTGTTCATGTTAAATTTTAAGGATTCCTTACAAATTAAGAATGATAAACATCTTAGAAAAACAGGCAAATAACATGACAAACAATATATTATAGAGGAAGAAGGAAAAAAAGTCAATAAATGAGTAACTTCGAATTTTCTGATCAAGGAAAGGCATAGTAAAATAATACTGAGACTCTGGTAGTAATGAACGGGCATGCCCAGGACCCGATCTGGGTTTCCAGTGCCAGGAAAGGAACCAGGGCTCCTCAGAGACAGGACACATTTTCATGAAAACAGACAAAACAAATCTAGAGGGTCTCAAATCAGAAGGAAAAAAAAGTGTACTGTATGTTTAAAAATAATATCCAGCATATTACACAACCAAATGTAACATGAATGACATTTATCTGTACTGCTAAAGTTATTTTAAGTTAGATTAAAAAGCTTTTTTAAAAAAGTCACACCTAAATAAATATAATACTGTCACAACAACAGACTAGGACTCAGGCCATATTTGAAAGCTGTGGGGGTCAATTACAACAGAAGCTGGCTCTGCTCTGGAGGGTGGACTCCAGCAGCCTCACTTGGAATGCAGGGGCCCAGTCAGCAAGGGCCAGATGCAGAGGAGCGATTCCACTGCACGGAGGGCCGCTGGGTTCACCAGATCCTGGGCACAGCTGACTCTTTCTGCAAGCAAAGGAAAAAGTTCCATTTCCTTGGTAGTGCAGCAACGCACAAAAGAGGCCTAGCTTAAAGGGCCAACTTTGGATAAATTTGTCTCTTATTCCAAAGTCTTTAAATATTTGCCATTTAAAAAGAGGGAAAACTAAAGGTTACATATTTCTGCTTCTAAGGAAAGAATGGCGGACAGCTTTTATCAACAATGAAATTCTGTAATAATCACGTACAGGCCTATATACCCTGCGCTTTCTTTTAGGGCCAAGGCTACACTCAATTAGCTCATGATTTGGGCCAAAGAGTAGGAGAGGTAGTATTTATCCAGTGCTAATATGATTATGTGCAGTGAGTGTCTGCCTGTGGGTTATCTCAAGTAATACATATAATCTCGAAACAGGATCTGTGGGGAAACAGAGGCTTGGGAAGCTAAGGCTCTCACTGAGACCCTGGTGAGCAGTAAACGGTGACATGGGAAGTCCAATCACAGTCCCACCCCAGCGTGTCCTCAGTCCCTGCAGTCTTTCTGACCCACTCTCCATGTCTGTGAAATAAAGCTTCAGCTTTCTCTAAATGCCTTTTGGGCTCTAATACTTCAGAGCTCTCTGATTCAAGATGTGCACTCATCAGAAGCTCCCAAAACCCCACAAGTGGGGCGGTCATATTTCCAGACTCAGAGTAGAGTGTGCAGTCTGATGTAGGACCTCTGTGCTGCTTCCAGGAGCACACATCTGTCTGGAAGGTGGAGCCCAATATTGACATTTCCAGTATGTTTCATTTGTTTATGGAGATAACTGAAACAGAATATTATATAATGGAACCCCCAGATCATCTGGGGTGCAGGGTGGATGGTGAGCACAGCATGGACATCAAGGAAAGCAGAGAAGAGACTTGGTCTTCAGAGCTCTCGCTCCCTTTCTTTCTCGCTCTTCAGCTTTCTCCACATTTGGTGCCACACATCTCCTGCCAGCCAGTTCCCCCAGTGTGGTGTCCTGTGGAAACTGCACTTTCAGATCAAATACCCCTCATCCAAAATCAATAGCTTCCAATCCTTCTTCTTTCATTCTTCCCATCTTTCTTTCCCAGTGGTGCCTGACTGCTGATAGACAGGGAAGTGATTGCAATAACTCACACTAAGGTGTGAATAGTCCATCGCTGACCCAGTTTGTGATCTCTCTCCCAGGCAACTTTGCATTCTACAAGAGTAGCTGGTGAATCCACATGGTGAATCCCAGTTATGTTCATTTAAGGAACATCTACAGACAAGTTAGTAGCATACTTTTTCTGCCGTAGTCTCCTTTCGTCTGCACGGAGATGAGATTGTTAACACAATACTTTAAAGCTATAATTTCCAAACTTTTGAGGGTGTACCTCTACCAGATAAAAAAAATGTGCACCTACCCAAATAATTTATTGATTTCACATATATATGTACAATTACTGCACTAATATCCTGTTTACCATAAGAATACACATTTTAAAGGGTGTGATAAAAATAAAGAATATTTTTAAACGATTTTATCTTAACTTTAAAAATATATCTTTTTGCCCTCACTCCAACTTGTGTTTTGAGTGCAAGTAGTAAACATGAATATGCTTCTCACATGTAAACTACACACATACACCAAATGCTGAAAGAAAACAGCCAGGAAGCATCTCCTGCCCCCAGCCTTCACCGTGGGGGCTCAGTCTCTCTTCAGGAGTGTCTGTGCCTGCCCTGTCAGACGGACACTGGGAGGGAGAAGGAGGGGATCAGTCTGTATAGTGTTAGTAAAGTTTGATTTTCTTATTTGATTTAAAGAAAGGAGAGATAAAGAAGTGGTAATCGTTTCTTCCTGCAGCCCAGTTAATTATCTTGGGGGTGCATTCACTGATCTGCATGCCTTATATAAAAGTAGAGCAGGCTCAGATCCAGGTTTTGTGGAACTTGAGACTTACAATTTCTGAGAGGAAACTCTAAGAAAAAGAATATTAAAAAAAGGTCTTCCTCTCGCAACTTTTACAAACTCTGTGATCCTAGGAACACGTGGCTAGGGCCCTGCCAAGGCGGTGGAAGAGGACCCTGCGGGGGAACCTAGCATCTCCAGCAAGGAGATGGGAGGTGGGCCATCAGCAATTTGAGGAGGCTGCTCCTGAAAACGAGCAAGCTTGGGAAAGAGGGCTCCTTTGCAAAAGATTGCTTAGTGGACTGGAATTTAAATTTCCTTCCCGGCTTGGGTCCTCTTCAATGGGCCTTCACTCTTAGAAAATCCTGCCTTCCAAGCTAAACTGTTCAAAGAACAATCCCTGCAGCACAGTGAACTCGGAGGTCTGGAGCTGATAAGGACCGGAGCTCAAATGTTTAGATAACATCACAGCCATTCACGCTGGCTGTCGTCTTTTCTCTTGCCTCCTAAACTATGAGCTGTGGTCTCAGGATAGCACTGCTGGGGCTCGAGGAGGAGCAGGATGTGTAGCTCTTTGGTAAAAACATTCTGGACTTATTAAATAAGTCACACTGCTCAGCTCCTGCCCATTAAGGGGGGCCCGTTTTCCCTCTTCCTCGCGGGCGAGAAATTTGAGATGAAACTGGTCTTGCAGAAATCTCAGCTGTCTCCCTTTTAAGGTATTGTTTTCAATGTAAGAGGGCAAAGGAAAATCCAAGAAAAGGCAGTGGCTAATAGAAGACATTTAGGGCTGAAAACACTTAAGTGCAAGGGTAGGGGCTGGGGGCACGGACTCGAAGCAGGGTTAATAAAGGTTAAAGTGTGTACTTACGCGCGGCGGGAAGTGGGAATGCCCAAGAGAGCGTTTATTTTTTAAAAATTAAAATCCAATCCGTCCCTCAACTCCTCCTCCACCTGCGCACCAGGCAAGAGTGATCACTATCCTGCATCATCTGATGCCTCCAGATCATTCTGGTCTCACACGCCTGTCTCTGTCTGACATTCCCTCCATTTCTCTTTGCTGCATGATACGCTTTGTTTATAATGTGCTGCACTAACACGCTTTCTGCTCACCCGAAACTGTTGGGCAGTATCATCCTGTTTACCGGAACTCCCCTGCAGACTGCCCGGGAAACACTGGCGGGAAAATTCTTTGAAACAAAGACAAACAATTGATTGACAGCAAGGCACGGGCCATGTTTATCCTTCACAGTGCGGGCAGCCACGTGACTGGTAGAGCCACGTGACTAGTGGACGTATGGCCACGTGACTGGCTGACATTCTGCCATGTGATTGGTTGGAGGACCTCACGTGGCTGGTTAGGCCCTCCAATTGGCTGGCCGTATGGGGAGAGCAGCGCAGAGGCGAGAAGGCGCAGGCGTCGTGGGGTCTCCTGTCACCTGACTGGTTTCCGCGATGAGAGGCGGTCAGCGCTCGGGGCAGGAACCCCGGGTCTGTGGGCTTTAGGGAGGGCCGCAGACCGCAGCGCACGCCCACGCCTTGAATTCGGTCTCAGGGGCTTTCCTGTGCGGCCCGCGGCCTGGGCGGGAAAGAGCAAATTGGGCCGCTGAGAGCCGGCCCGGGGGAGCGAATAACCAGGTTATTGGTGAGAGTAGGCCCGCGGTGTGGACACACGTGCTGGAAACGGGGAGCGTCAAAGGAACTTTCTGGTCGAATGCGTGTATAAGATGAGTTTCAGAAGAAGTTCAGACACGTCGAGAATTCGTTCAGATGACATGCACCTTCAACTTGGACTTGGTTTCATCTCCCACGTGGCTCTGCGGCAGGCAGCGCTTCTCATTCCCCAAACCCGGAGACACCGGGCGTGCCCCGGGCGTCCCCACGGCCCTGCCGCGGAACAGATAGGAGGGGCAGAGGACACTGTTTCACAGGGCCTTCCCCCCGGCGGCAGGCCACGTCGGGATAATAAGCAATTTCGGAGGTTTACACACACTTAACAAGCCGGGTGAGAACTCGCGCGAGGCGCAGGGGTCGTGCAGGGAGGGGCCGGGTGGACCAGCGCTGGCCTTCGGCATCCTCCTGCCACATGCCAGGTCCGCATCCTGAGTCGATGCTGATGAGCCACGTGACTGTGAATACGTGGCTTGCCCCCCCCCCCCATCTCAGCTTCCTCGTGAATGTGTTGTGATGTCTCCACACGTCTGCATGAACTCCTGCCCGGGGCCCTATCCACAGTCGGATTTAGCCGAGGAGCCAGGAGCCTGTGATTTAGGCTCCACTGCCACCTGGTGGCCGCACACCCGAATTGTAACTCCAGGGTTTGTTTTTGTGGTTCTGTTTTTTTGAAGGATGAAGGAAATCCCCTTTAAAAGTTGAAGATGTGAGCCTTAAGTTATGAAGCGGCAAAACACATGGGAGGGGCAAGGAAGCAGTGAGTGTCAGGTCAGGACGGGGAACATGGACAGTGTCCAGGGATTTCTGATTCTGGGCTTCATAGGACTGCAGTCCCCTCTTAGAAACGGTTTGAATTCCCACGGTATCAGATGCACCCAAAATGAAAGAGAAGATATCAACTATTTGTATTATCTGTTATTTGTGATTGTCTGTTTCACTCTTCCTCACCATTCGGATGTCAAGTTGCTTTCAATGAGCCGTTTATTACCGCTAAATTGAAATGCAGACGACGCTGACCTGATTCCACCCTTCCACTCTTGAACTCTGGCCCTTGCTCTGGACAAGTCTGGAGGGAGCCGTCTCTGAGCAGAAATAACCCAGCAAAGGATATAATTACGTCCTCCTACTCTGGAAAGTCACAGTCCTCCGTGCCAGTGTCATGTGTGCTTCAGAAAATCAGGTTAGATGATGATTAATGAAGCTAAATAGCTTGATGATGTCCTTAAGTAAATGTCCCTTTGCTCTTCAGAGCCCTGAATTCCCCCAGTTTATACTTCTTACTTCAGATTTGTCTAGGCCCTTGGCCTTGCCCTCTGCTAGGCCAGTTTAGGGAGGAGAAGGGCAAAGGTGAAGAAAGAAAGAGAACTGTGTCTGGTGTATATTTGGCCCAGTGCTCTACAATTTACAAAGGTTCATTCATTAAATGCTGTGAAGAGAAAAACCAAGACAGGGAGAATTTAAACGTGCCCAGGGTTAGACAGCAAGTACATGGTAAGGACAAAACGTGACTCTAGGTCTTTCCGGATGCAAAGAACAGACTCTTACCAGGCATGTCCGCAGCCTGTTGAGACACTGGACTGCTGTCAGGACAACTGACTTCTTCCCTGCAACCCCACTCCTTCTCAAATGGCTTCTTGGTGAACTTCCCAGGAAACTGGAATATTCTACTTCATCTTAGGAACTAAGAGTGAAGAAGATTCTCAGACAAGATTGCATTAAATTCATCCTGTCCTTTCTTTCCTGTGTTGTGCATGAAGAAGCTTGGTGCAGAAGGAGGAAAGCTAAGCCAGGCGTCAGGATTTAAGGCTTTTCAGCCTGTGGATTCAGGAAGCAGAAGTCTTAATTTTTAGAGCTTCTCTGTCAGGCACTTTACAGCTTCCTCTTCTGAATACTAAGTGCCATAAATCTCTAGACCGCTGGTCTCCAAACTCACCAGTGAACGGTCCTGCACACCAGCAGCGAGTCACCTCCAAAACAAAGCCGGGGGGCGAGTGACCCATAAATAAGGTGCATGTTTAGGCCTCGGCTGTTCAAGTCTGCTGTCCATCCAGACACAGGAACAGCTCGGGGTGTTCAAGGCGGATGGCCACACTGTCTGGTCGTGGAGACCTGGGCAGAAAGGAGGTCTGATGGGCCAGCACCACCTTTTGCTGCGGGTCGGCCCTCGGTCTAGGTGCTTCCATGGTGCAGTGACCTTGACGACAGGTCATCCGAGGATGGCTGTGGTGATGTTGAAGATGGGCTGTGTGCCGGGCCACATGCTTCTTGGTGATGGTGATTAAACTACATGAGGAAACAGCCCTCCTGTGTCTGTCTCTGTCAGCTCTGGGAGTGTGCCAGAGCCACTATCTTAGGACGTATCACAGACTTTTCTAGGATTTCTGTTGGATGGGGACAAAGTAAATGGAGGGGAACCTAGAGTGAGAGAAGGTCTTATTGCATAGAGCAGGGGCCTACAAATTTTTTTCTGAAAAGGAACAGATAGTAAATATTTTAGGCTTGGTGGACTACATAACTTCAGTTCACCCAGGCACAGAAGTCCTACACAGCATGCCTGAATGAGTGGGCCTGGCTGCGCTCCAGTGAAACTTCACTTACAAAAAGAGGTGGTGGGCAGGATTTGGCCCTCAGGCCTAGTTTGCTGCCCCCTGGGACAGGGGAAGGAGCAGAGATGTTCCCATAAGACCCAAAACCTAATCCTTGTTCTGCCATGCACCAGACCTGTGACTTTAGGCAAATTATTTATCTCTGAGCCTGTTTTCTCATTAGTAAAAAGGGGTTAACAATCTCTTCCTCTTAGAGGTGTGATAATGTGTGCAGAGCTCCTAACGCACCATGTGGCACAGAGTGGATGTGCAATAAATGTAGGGCTTCCCATCAAATACCCATGGTTTCTGGGGGAGCTGGCCTGGAGGTGCCCTAATGCTCTGCTGCCCTCATAGTCTCTGATGGTCGTCTTTTGCCTCATTTGTTGGACACAACTCTGAGCGAATGGAGTGTCTTTCACTCCATTTGTATTCTAAAAGTAGGTCTTTCCAAACTCACTGACATGTTATTTCAAACTGTCTGGCAGCATTCAAAGCTGTGTGGAGTCCCCAGGCAATTTTATCGCACCAGAACATTGCCTACCCTGAAATTTTAAAATTATAGTGGAATGCAAAACAGATGTACCAAATCTAGGGAGGGCTAGAGCAACGTTAATGTGCTCCTTGGGAATGCCCTTCATAAGCATGTTTTTGGGCAGACATTTGTGATAAGAGCCAGGCAATAAAAGATCCCAGCGTATGCTAAACACTGCAATTTGGCAATTTCTGTCAAAGAAAATTTGGAAGTCATGGATAAGTGAAACAGAACTGACTAAATTTATGGCTCAACCTTTCACTAAAATATCTGTGTTTGGAAGATGTCACTGATCAGAGAAATGAGAATTTGGATGGAAAAAAATTAGGTAGTATTCAGATGGGTGCAATTCCTAGCTATGTCACTGATCAGTACTTAGTTATTCAGAATATGAACTGGGGCCAGGTTGCTGCTTAGGTTTCTGTCAGGGAAAGTTCATGATACCTAATGAGCAGGAGCTGTGTGAGGCATGGTACCTCAAACACTGCAGGCTCAAGAAGTAGAGATGGGACAATTATGAACATGGTTTATAGATGTTTATAAACTAGAATAAGAGGAAGACAATGCTATTTTTATGTCAAAACCTGTGACCTTGCTAAGCAAAAAAGCTGTTACAGCGATGATTAAAGCTGTGTGGAACTGGTTTCAAAGATATCATGAAGGTTGTACATAATGAGGAAAAGGAAGAATAAGTTTTTTTAAAAAAATAGATAAAAAGACTGAAAGCTTTGTCTCCTGGAAAGGAACAAGATAAGGATGCTTGCTTTCACCTCTGCTGTTTAGCATTGTATCGGAAGTTCTAGCCAGAGCAGTTAGGCAAGAAAAAAGAAATAAAAGACATCCAAATTGGAAAAGAAGAAATAAAACTATTTTTATTGCAGATTATATGACCTTGTATATAAAATCCTAGAGAATAAACAACAACAACAAAAAACCCCTACTAGAGCTAATAACCAAATTTGGCACAGTTGCAAGTTTCACACACAAAAACCGGTGTATTTCTCTACACCACCAATGAACAATTCAAAAAAGAAGTTAAGAAAACAATTCCATTTATAGTAGCATCAAAAAGAATACAATACTTAGGAGTAACTTTAATCAAGGAGGTGACAGATTTGTCTCCTGGAAACTACAAAACATTGTTGAAAGAAATTTAGGAAGACCTAAATAAATGGAAAGACATTGTGCATTCATGGATTGAAAGACTTAATATTGTTAAGATGACAAAGCTGTCTACAGATTCAAATACAGTCCGTAACAGCACTGCAAGGGACGCTGAACAGCCAAAACAATCTTGAAAAAGAACAAAGTTGGAGGACTCACAGTTTCTGATTTCAAAACTTACTACAAAGCTACAATAATCAAAACAGTGTGGTCCTGGGGTAAGGATATTATTATTAGTATCCTACTTTTGCAGAGGAGAAAATTGAAGCACAAAGAAGTTCTACACCTTGCCAAGATCACACTGTGGCAGAACCAGGACTTGGACCCAGGTAGCTTGGCTGTAGAACCTGTTCTCTCCAGTCAGCTTGCTGAAGGTGGTGGTTCTCACACTTGAGTGAGCATCGGAGTCACCAGGTGGCTTGTTAAGATGTAGACTGCTGGACCCCACCTTGCAGATTCTGATCCAGTAGATGTGGGGTGGGGCTTGAGTTTGTGTTTTTAACAAGTTCCTGGGTGATGCTGACTCTGCAGTGAGGAATCCAGTCTGAGAACCACTTATGTAAACTGTGTCCTGATGCCTGAGGAGAGAGAGCCACAGCCCGACAGAGGTCCAGTGTTCCCAGGCCAGGACCAGCAGCAGAGTGAGTGGAGTCCAGCCAGCTAGGGAGCGGGTGAAGGAGAGCCCAGCCTGAGAAGCAGCCTCCACGTGCGCTGCTCAAGAGGGGCTGGAGAGAAAGTTCCTTTCCTCAACATAGTCCAGAGAGAGGAGACCCCAGACAGGGGCAGGGCGCAATGGTTGACACCGGATTCACCACAGTAACACCACCATGAAGTGGTTACTATTATCCTGTTTTATAAACAAACAAAACAACCAGACCTCTGAGAAAAGAAACAGTGGCCAGTGGTGACACCAGATCCACTGTCTTTAAAGCCAGCGCCCTTTCCTGCTGCTCTTCTACCTCTTCACGGCTGTGAGGGACCAAGACAAAGACCCAGCTTGAGGAAGGGGCATCTCTGGGCTGCCTACAGGAGAGACTGATGTGGGGGAGAGCTGGCACCAGCTGTAAAAACAGCACGTGGTCTTTGCTGCCCATGAAATATAGTGCACAGAGAAACTGAGCCCTTTGTTACAAAGAAGAGTCAAAGAAAATGAAAATAGTACCTGGGTCCCACTCTTCCTATTTCCTGTGTGTTTCTGAAAGCCCCTCCATTTCTGTGGAGTCGAGATCTGAGACATTTGATCCCACTGGTGGGCCCTGGAGTGGGGGGTGGGGAGGTAGAAGGTGGAATGGAAGGGAGGCCTTGGATCACCAACACTCAGGCCTTCAGAAGGTGCTAATTGGCCAAAAAAGCCAATTCTGTGGGCACCATTAATCACTGGGACGCCCAACCGGATTTAAATCTTAGGAGATCAGATTTAAATCCACTTAATAGCTGTGTGCTTCTGGGAGAATTATTTAACCCTTTTAAGTCTCAGTTTCTTCATGAAAGGTTGAGGGTAGAATGTAAAAATAGTGCTCACTCCATAGACGCGTTTTGGGGATTAAATAAGATAACATGTTCAGTGCAGTGCCTCCTGCACAGAAGGTGATGTTCTTTGTTATGAAGGTCAGCAGGTGCTAACAGAGCACTTGGTATTCCTGTGTGTGCCTGAAGGGGAAGGAGCCTTCAGGTACCATGACAGACAGGACAGGACTGAGACAACGTCCCGCAGGACCCAGGCTGGAAAATCAGTCACAAGTATTTTATTTAAATGGAATGCTCTTTAAGGTAAATGGAGCCTTCCAGAGGGTGATCCCACATGGAAATATCTGGCGTTATTGTGAGGTTTTATAAGATTCAAAGTGTAGCTTTTCACAGGATTTGTTTGCAGTGCAGAGTTTGGGCGACATTTGGAGCCATGCTGTAGCTGACACACCTGGGGACCAAGTGTTAGATGCATTGGAGACGTTGTTAGAAGAAATAGCTGTTGACCAAGGATTAGATCCTCGGTGCATTGGGAGTTTATTTGTACATAAAACAGTGAGGTTGTTTGTTCACGCTGCTGAAAACACATAACAACTGGAGTCAGACCCCCTATTCAAAACTGGAATAAAAACTTGCAAGCATCTTCCCTAGAATGGGAGGAGTTGTCGTGCAAATGTTGGGTCCCTTAGTCTGGGTCCTACTCACTCTATTCTCTCCCCAGGTAGCAGGGGTGTAATGATGAAATAATGTAATAGCTCCATGTGGCTGGCGACGGTATTTGCACTACTATTTAGCATAGTACAGACGCTATGTTAAGAGAGAGTTGTATTATTTTATTTATCTTGGGCTTCCCTAAAACTATTTAAATAAATGGACAAGGGCCATATTTGAACCAGCAGGTAAACCCTTAAGAACATACAATATACATGTGTGTGTGTGTGACTGTGCTTGTGTGTAGAGAAATAGAGTGAATAGGACAAAAGAAGGCGTAATTGGTTTAATAACTCACATTTGGAAAGAGAATTCTAAGTGCTCAAGCCCAATATCTCCTGACCACTGACTATTGCCTGGACCTTCCTTGGACATCTCAGCTGTGGTGTCCCTTCACCCAGCATTCATAGCCCTCTCTGGGCTCTCACCTCCTCGCCTGTCAATTCCCACTCTCATCTGCCTTTCCATCACACTAAACTTCTAAATCCAAACATTTCCCAGGTTTCCTGGGAGAGGCACAGCCCTCCCATCTCCACTCCTTTTCTGTGCTTTCCTCTCTGCCTGGAAAGTCCCTCTCCATTTCTCTGTCTCTGTAGCCCTTGTCACATGGCACCTATTTCCTCTTTACCCTGGACTAAGTGGAGAGAGCACTGAGGGCCTGGGCAGTGTCATGGTATTCTTGGACACCTGGTACCTAGCAGAGAAATACCCCAAGAGCACTTAGAACAAGAGGGCTAGCAGGACTGCAGGGGCTTCTCCTAGTTCCGTTCAGCCATAGCGTTCAGTTCAAGGAAGAGCAGGATCCTGGCTGGCTTACCAAAGCAGACAAAACTAGTTCTCAACTAATATTTCTCAATTTGAAAAATCATTTAAGCACCTCAGATAGTGCCTGGAATAAGGTAAACACTTGATAAATATTGAACGAATGAATGAAGAAAAGCCCACCAGTGAAGCAGCAATCACAGAAGTCACCAAATGGAATATTCCCTTTTTCTGTGGTAAGTCACCTCCCAGGAGCAGCGAGCAGGCACTCGTCAAGGTGGCTGACTTGACGATGCATCGCAAATCTCAAGCTTCAAAATAAAATGCTAACTTTCAAGGTAATATTTCAGAAAAGCTGACTTTTATGTTCATACAGGGTTATGTGTTTAAGTACATTGAGTTTCAAGTTAGAAAAAAACCCAATATGGATAAACAAACAGTGCATTAGAGCAATACTTAGTGTGAATGCCCTGAAGATATTGACCTAAGAATTAGGCTGAATCCACATAGTCAACTATAAGACATTACATCCTTGTTAATCATATGATCCAGAAAAGAACTGTGGCACAAGGAAAAAAAGTTACTTCTCTTGGCAAATCTGAAATTTCATATCCCCCAAGATGTACTCTTAATATTTTTCCCTGTAAGAAACAAATCTGATTGAAATCTTTCTTGACCCTATGGAGTTGTAACCTACTGGGAAAGTTGACCTACTTTTTATCTGATTCTGCACTGCCACTTCTTTAGAAAATGATGTGCACCAGACAAGAAATGTATTTCTGTACTAGTCCAGTTGTGCTCCAAGACGCACTTTAAAATAAGTGTGTTTGAATTACGAAGAGGAGACAAAAAGAGTTCACCAAAATAGAACATAAACATCTTCTGTAACTTCACTACTTGCTAATAACTCACATTTTTTTGCCAAGTTATTACCCATAAACCAGAGAAGGAAACAGATTCCATTTATGCTGAATAGTGATGCCAGCGAAAGTTGTAGGACCCTGATATCAATGCCACAATGGAAGGCTTTGTCATTAACGTTTTTTTGTACAAAAAAACTAAGTGTGCATTTATTTCTTGTATCTTGTTCTATCCAAATACAATTGTTTGTGTGGTTGATCTCATACTATATATAAAATTCTGTACTGTTTTTAAGATTTTTATTTTGAAATAATCTGAGAGACACAGGAAGTTGTAAAGATGGTACAGAGAGGTCTGGTGTACTGTTCACTCAGTTTCCCCAATGTTTGCTTACATAACTATGATTCAATACCAAAACCAGGAAACTAACATTGGAATAAGGTGTGTGTAGAGTCGTGACCCATTTTATCACGTGTGTTTTCAGGGAACCACCACCACAATGAAGATACAGAACTGCTCCGCTACACAGAGGCCTCCCTCTTGATACTCCCTTAGAGTCATGCCTACATCCCTGGTCCCTGCTCCTTACCATTCATAAACCCTGGCAACCAGTCATCTGTTCCCCATCTCTGTACTTTTGTCGTTTCAAGATGTTATGTAAATGGGCTCATACATTGTCTGATTTTCAACATTGTTTTTTTAATCAGCATAATGCCCTTGCGTATACTTGGGTCACATTTATTTAATCCATTCTGTCAATCTCTGTCTTTTAATTGGTATATTCAGGCCATTTACATATGTAAGCTCATATGATGAAGCCTAAAATAAGTACTGGGCAGTCAGGGCGTGGGATCTGTTACCAAAATCCTTACCAAAAACCCCTTGAGGGGCTGAGGGGGAAATAGTTTGCGGGGGTCATCGAGGAGTCCATTAAGTCAGGAAATGGAGTAGGTTAGTTAAGAGAAGGATGCTGTAAGGGAAATGGAAGGAAATGTGGCTTACCTTGAGGTAACCTTTACCTCCATAGAGGTCAGGATAGAAGTCTGGGTGACTGCAGGGCAAGTGGGTTGAGAGAGAAGAGAGACCAGAGGGTAAGGAGGGGTCACAGGTGCTTACGTCTGTCTCACTGCAGCCCGGCGAAGGAACAGCCATCTCCCAGCAGGAAGGGTGAGTCTGTGAATGTGCACCGTTGCCCCAGGTTTGCAGGTAACCTTCCATCAGTATGCACAAAAGCCTCATGAGATATATGACGATATCGTCCCCACTACAGAAAGGGTCACTGAAGAGAGATGAAAAGGAAATTCTGGCTAATTCAGTGTTAAAAAGAGGAAAATCTGAATGTCTGAACTGAAGTTCTGCTGCTCATTTTCTCAGGTGGGTTATGTTAAAATTCAAAGCTGAGGCTAAACCACAGAAGCATGTTTGTCCAGAAGTTCATGGAAAGGCATCAGAAGGTCTCAAGTCCTTCCGTAGTTTTCAGGGTGTCTGGGGAGACGAGTCTTAGGAATGCCCTCCAACAAAAGAGAAGGTCAACCAACAAAAAAAAGGGTAAGTGTTGAAAATATGAGCCAAAGACTTCCTAGTGAGGGTGGAAGAGAATAAACCTCTCAGGAGTTCTTTTAAACGAGGGGAAAACACAACTGCAGTGACATTTACAAAAGAGTCAAAGGCAGACATAAAAGAAGCAGATATCAGAAACAGAAATTAACAGGAGTCACTTCAAGAGTGACAAATTTGAAGTAATTCTCTCTTGAGAGGAGTTAAGAACGTTGTGAAGGGATCAACTGTCTCATTCGCAGCTCAGCCTGTGAGGCTGCCGAGCTGCACCCTGAAGCGCCTGCAAACAGCTGACAAGTGACACTCGGGTTCAGATTGGCAGCAATGAAAGGTTCCATCCTTATCAGTCAGTTCTGCAAAATTATTTTGAGGGACAGCAAACAACAGCATAGAACAAAAAATCCTTTTATCCCTCTTCATTTTGAGAGGAAATAAAGTGTGGTTTGTGGGAAACACGCCATGGTGGCACCATGGACAACAAAAGAGCAGTTAACACCAGGCACTTCTATTTCTTTATCTAGGGCGCGTGGGAAAGCGTGATGAGGGTCATCTTTCAGGAGGGACAGCGTCAACTTCAGAGCACGCTGAGGATGCTCCACCTTCGTGAGGAAGAGGATGGTGGGGCAGTACAGAGGGAGGACCGGAAAGGGAAACCCTCCACAGTGACTCTCACCTGAGCCTTTTGAGCCTCCGTTTTCTCACTGCAAATGAGGATACTATGATCTCTGCCCGGCTGTTGGAGCATCCTGTAAGAATGTCACAGGGGTTTAGGAACTGTAGCAGACACATGACAGTGCTCTTAGTGTGTTTCCTGGAAGTTCTCTAGCTGAAGCTGTGTCTGCTTACATAAATCCAAGTTCATGCAAGATTGGAGTTTGGTTGAAATCCACACTAATCCCAGGAGACCTGGCTCCAAGTCGTGGCAGACCTTGTTGAAAATTTCCAAGAGGCAAAGGTAGGTCTGAGGTCAATTTGGAGGGTTTGCTCTAAAATATTATGTTTATTTATACCTGGACTTGAAAATTGTCTTTGTCCAACTGTCGCTCACTATCAGCCGAGAGCTGACTTTTCACCGAGCCCTCGAGGGTGTAATCAGCCTTTTGGGTTTCTCATTCTGTGGTGAATTTGTGAGTCTTGCCACACGGGAGCAAAAGGAAATACTTCTTCTAAAATGTTAAAATACCCACCGGGATAGGCCAGTCATCTCCCCCAAACCTGAGGATGTGTTTCATTTATTTGAGAACCAATCATTGTATTTTCACTGGGAACAAGGCGTCTTCCTCTCAAGGTGCCTGGGCCTGGCGGCCACCAGACAATTGGGTCCTGTGTCTTCCCTAAGCCTCCCTTACTGACACCTTGCCGCCCTGGGTGCCTGGCCTCCCTCAGCATGGATGGTGGCACCTAGGACTTTAACACTTTTTAATTTACTGAGTCCAATTACCCTGTGGCAGTTGAAAAGATCTGACAAAGTTTATTTTCTCCTTCCCCATTGAACCCTCAGGAGAAAAAAAAAGATATCATACCATTCTTTAAAAAAGAAGTTGGGGCCGCCCCGGTGGCGCAAGCGGTTAAGTGCGTGTTGGCTGGTTGGGATCCTGGGTGTGCACTGACGCACCACTTGTCAGGCCATGCTGTGGTGGCATCCCATATAAAGTGGAGGAAGATGGGCATGGATGTTAGCCCAGGTCCAGTCTTCCTCAGCAAAAAGAGGAAGATTGGCAGATGTTAGCGCAAAAAGAGGAGGATTGGCAAATGTTAGTGCAGGGCTGATCTTCCTCACACAAAAAAAATTAAATAAAACAAAAACAATAAAAAGAAGCAAACAGGGGGCCGCCCCATGGCTTAGCAGTTAAGTGTGCATGCTCCACTAGTGTCGACCCGGGTTCAGATCCTGGGTGCACACCGACGCACCACTTGTCCAGCCATGCTGTGGCGGCGTCCCACATACAGCAACTAGAAGGATGTGCAACTATGACATACAACTATCTACTGGGGCCTTGGGGAGAAAAAGGGGGAAAAAAAGGAGGAGGATTGGCAATAGATGTTAGCTTAGGGCCAGTCTTCCTCAGCAAAAAGAGGAGGATTGGCATGGATTTTAGCTCAGGGCTGATCTTTCTCACAAAAAAAAAAAAAAAAGAAAGAAAGAAATGCTGAAACTTTCAAAGAGAAAAAATTAAAAAAAAAAAAAGAAGAAGAAGTAAACAACCTTTTTTGATGTCCTTTGAACTCCTGCTGAATTAACGCTCACTGGCCTGTGTTATTCACCATTCTCTGGCGACTGAGAAGCCGCATGGCCACGTGCGTGGCTGAGGTGTCCACCTGCTGCCAGGCCAACAGTGGTGCCACGTACTGCAGTTCAGGCAGCCCCCACATCAAGTGCACGTCTCGCAGGCCTTTTATATAAAGACATTACTATAAAGGCCTTGTGGCCTCCAGAACAGTAGTTGCAACGTGGATTCACTTCCTACGGCTGTTGGAACAAATTACACAAACTGGATGGTGAAAAACAACGGAAATGTGTTCTCTCACAGCTCTCGAGGCCCAAAGCCCAAAAACAAGGTGTTGGCAGGGCCATGTTCCCTCCAAAGGCTCTAGGGGAGGATCCTTCCTGGCTTCTTCCAACTTCTGGCTATTGCTGGCAATCCTTGGTGTCACTCGGCCTGTGGCTGCATCACTGCACCCTCTGCCTCCCTCTTCATGTGGACTTCTCCGTGTGCATCTGTGTCTTCACGTGGACTCCATGTGCGTCTGTGTCTTCACATGGACTTCTCCGTGTGCGTCTGTGTCTTCACGTGGACTTCTCCATGTGCATCTGTGTCTTCACGTGGACTTCTCCGTGTGCGTCTGTGTCTTCACGTGGACTTCTCCATGTGCATCTGTGTCTTCACGTGGACTCCGTGTGCGTCTGTGTCTTCACATGGACTTCTCCGTGTGCGTCTGTGTCTTCACGTGGACTTCTCCATGTGCATCTGTGTCTTCATGTGGACTCCGTGTGCGTCTGTGTCTTCACGTGGACTCCGTGTGCGTCTGTGCCTTCACATGGACTTCTCCATGTGCATCTGTGTCTTCACGTGGACTCCGTGTGCGTCTATGTCTTCACATGGACTTCTCCGTGTGCGTCTGTGTCTTCACGTGGACTTTTCCATGTGTGTCTGTGTCTTCATGTGGACTTCTCCATGTGTGTCTGTGTCTTCATGTGGACTTCTCCGTGTGCGTCTGTGTCTTCACATGGACTCCGTGTGCATCTGTGTCGTCACGTGGACTTCTCCGTGTGTGTCTGTCTTCATGTGGACGTCTCTGTGTGCATCTGTGTCTTCATGTGGACTTCTCCGTGTGCGTCTGTGTCTTCACATGGTGTGCTCCTCTAGTGTCTGTGTCCAAATTTCCCTCTTCTTATAAGGACACCAGTCACTGGATTTAGGACCAACCCTAATCCATTGGGACCTCATCTTAACTTGATTATATCTACAGAGGCCCTATTTCCAAATAAGGTCACATTCTGAGGTCCTGGGTGGTGTGAATAGTGTCCTGGGTGGACACTATTCAACCCAGGACCCACAGCTCCCAAGCAGAGCGAGGGGCCAGCAGGCTCAGCCTCTCCTGTTGTGCAGTACAACCTCCAATGCAACAAGTGCGGTGCTAGAAAGAACTCCGCCTTCTTGCCCTTGGCTGAGTCATGAAACATTTTTTGGTACTAAATGTGTGGTACATATTCATTACGTAAAAATTTATCAAGAGCTTACTGTGTGCCTGCCATTTTGCTAGGCGATGTGCAGGGTACAGCAGTGCTTGGCCTCAGCAGATTTTTAATATTTCCTTTAATGAACTTGTTGTAAGAGGTTCGATGGATTCGATTGGAGATGTAAAAAGGAACTTCCCAACCCAAACGAATGGACTGAGTGCACACTTTATTATATAGGGAAGGGTAAAGGTGAAAGTTAGCAAATAGATATGGAGAATACAGGAAATAGCTATATCCAAAGAAACATCAGACTGATACGTATGGCATACAAATAAGTCAATAAAAAGAGGAAACAACATCAGATGGATTGAAAAAGAGAAACATCAGATCGATTGAGAGAGAAACATCAGACCGGGCACTTAAAACATCCACACCCTTACACCGGGGAGAGTCCCTTTAACTGACACAGCTAGGCGGGAGTGCCAATCGAAAGAGGTCCTGGGCAAGGTGTCCCCCCCACAGGCGAGAGTCTCACCAGGCCCCAGTTTCCAGCAGCTTATATAATATGAGTAATTTCCAGAGTAAGCATGTGGTGTTCTCATGTACAAATGGTTATCAGTTGTGTACGTGCATTGAGTTCCTTGGTTATTGCCCTAGCTCAGCACGGATGGCCAGTCAGTCCCAGGCTATGATGCCCAAAGAGTCTTGTAATCTTACAAGTTGCAACTATATCTGTGGGAGAAGGGCCAGTTCCCACCACACAGAAAGCCGCTTTATATTTCCTTGTGTGCTGGTAGCTGTAAGTACATGGATCAGCCAAACATGGCTGTACTCATGTCAAGACAGAACTTCATTCCACTAGTAATAGTGAAACAAGCAGTGATGAGAGGCATTCTTTGACAGTTCTTCCAATTACTAATATTTGTGGTTTGGTCACATATGGCCAGAAAAACTTGCCCTAAATTAATAATTTTTTAAAAGTATCAATTCCTATCTTTTGAAATATAAAATATGCTTCTGTGGAAATACTGGGCCTGTTGAAATAGCAGCTCTGAGAATGAAAGCATGAAGTGCAAATTGGTCCTTTTGTCTCAAAATATTTGGAATGAGCTGATGGGGGAAGCAATATTTCTAAATATACAATATTTTGAGATACTATGCCCCTTTGTTTCATTCAAATAAAAAGGAAAGATAAGGTTACACATCTGAAGTTATATCAGGAAAAAAAATAGCCTCTGAAGAATAGCAGTGAGAATGCCAGGGTAATGGCCCACTGTTTTGGTACCCCAAATTCTTATGAAGAGGAGGAAGAGAAATACATGTCAATAGAAACTCTTCCAATTATTAAGCTTTCTTAGCTCCTTATTAGATTGAATAACTGGAAAACAAGTTAACGCTAATTGTATCTTTTGACTAGACCTGAAATCTTGTCCATTGTTCACGCTCCTTGGCCATTCAGAATCATATTCATAGAAATGAATCAAACTCATGTAAATCATATTCATATAAAATTTCTCTCTCCATCTCTCTTCTCCCTTCTCATCTTCTTTCCTTCCTTTCTTCCCCTCTCTCTTTCTTTCTTCCTTTCTCTTGATTATATTTTTTCTTCAGTCTGCCTTTTTATTTCTAGAGTTACACTTGCCCACAGCCTCTGCAGTCAGTAACATTTCTTAGTCCCACAGGGAACTCAAGGCTAGGGAGACCTGCCAGGCCCGGGCTTCTCAAATGGCAGCGTGCCCACAAGTGACCTGGATTGACTTGTGAACATGCGGATCTTGTCTCCGTAGGTCTGCGGGAGCCTGAGAGCCTGCGTTCTTGACAAGCTCCTGGGATGTGGGCCACACAGCGTAAAGAAGGAGATTCCCAGTACCCTTGTGATGTTCAAGTACTTTTCCTTTCCCTTCAACCTAGAGAAGGCACCAAAGAAGTGGCCAGGCGAGGGGAAGGAGCCAAGTCTCAGAACTGGGAGATGTGAGGGCAGGAGGGAGGGAGCATTGGGAGGGTGTGACAGCACAGTCCTGCGAGAAGTTGAAGAGGGAGCATCCTGGATGGGTCTGCTTCTCTCCAGCTCGAGAATCCAACAGATGACCGGCCGAGGGGGTGAAATGGACAGTCATGAGTTAAGGCCTTCTGAGAGCTCCAGAGGGGGACCCAGAGTGTTCTTTGAACTCATACATCTGCCATCGGATTGGTGGGCTCCATACTCGCACCTTCTATTGCTGTGTTTTTAACCATTCTCTGATCTCTTCCAGATTTTGAACATCTCTCAGAGGAGAGTGGCGCTTCCTGGGACCAACAAACATCCAAATTAACCACTTGCCAGGTATTTTAAAGGGTGTTTTGAGACTTTTTGTTCGTTATGATCAAGAGTTTCTCTATTTAATACAGACTACTCACATGATTCATGCTAAGGTCACTTAGGGAAAAAAGAAGAAAGGTTGAAAAAGCCAATTCACTGTTGCTGACGAGGGTGTGAGTGAGGAGCTGCAAGTATGAACACTGAAGCTTCAATATGACTCACCACTGACTCACCACCTTCATTTGCTTCTTGCTGCTTCAGTTATGTTCCCAAAGGCCATCTCCTCTGAGGCATCGGATCCAAACTGCCAGCAGCATTTATAGCCTGTGGCATTTCAAGTTGAAGTGATAGAACAATACTTAAACATCAGAAATTTAAAATAATCTGTTCAGATGACAGATCCTTGCCTTTCATTACAATGACGCTCTCTTTTATGTTTCTTTACTTTAGGACTTTTTCTTCATATTAACAATCAAGTGATTACCATATTATGGTTGATGCAATTTGCAAATGGTTATAAAATAAATGTAAACAATAGTATTTATTATTGCTCTTCTTGTTACTATTCTGATAGTCATACATCTGGGCCATTCTTGACTGCTGCAGAAGAAACAAGGAGAGATGAAAAGGAAGTCATCAACAGTTTGCCCTATTTTGGCTGCTTAGGATTGGATGCTCATGAGGCCAAGATCATAGGCTGAATTTTCTTATGGGCACTGTAACTACATGTCCCATATCTTCTGGGACAGTCATAAGTTCAGATATTCTGTTTTATTTTCATCTATTCAAGTTTGTCAGGCCACGAGTCTCCATTATTGGGCATCTTGTCTAAGGATATGTACCCCTGGGTAAAGAGGCACATCAGATCTTTCATCTAGAAGCCTGGTGAGAGTGTGGATCAAAGCAAGTCAGTCCTCACAACTTCAGGGACATCCCAATGGTGCATCCATGGTGCCGTCTTTTAATTTTATTTATTTACTTATTTTTTCCCCCCAAAGCCCCAGTAGATAGTTGTATGTCATAGCTGCACATCCTTCTAGTTGCTGTATGTGGGACGCAGCCTCAGCATGGCCAGAGAAGCGGCGTCGGTGCGCGCCCGGGATCCGAACCCGGGCCGCCAGCAGCGGAGAGCGCGCACCCAACCACTAAGCCATGGGGCCGGCCCCATGGTGCCGTCTTCCCATGTAAGAGATAAGTTTGCAGTAACAAGTGTGGTGAATGGGATGTTCAAGTGGTGAAAAAGTGAAGGAAAAGGACTACTTTTTTTGTGAAGTCTGGCTGCTGGATTTTTTTATTCTTTCAAATATTTTGAACTTTATCCTGGGCCATAGTTAAATTACTTGGAAATATTTGATCATTTTTGATCTAGCTTTTCAGCTCTGTTAGGCAGGACCAGAACAGAGCCTAGTTCAGGGTTACTTTGGCCTCACTTCTGAGACAACACCCCCCGAGTACACTCAGTGCTCCGTGCCTTGTGAAATTTCTCCACTCTGCTGCAGGAAACATGAGCTATTCTCAGCCCTGTATGTGAGCTCTGAGAAGTTTCCCATCTGATCCTTTCTGGTGGTTTTTCCCTTGGCCGTGGTAGTTTCCTCCCCTGCACGTACCGATCAATACTCAGCTGAAACTTTGAGATGGAGCCTCTGCAGACTGTGCTCCTGTGTGTCTCTCTCCTCTCTGGTACTCTGCCCTGAGAATTCTAGCTGCCTCAGCCTCCCCAAATTCTCTACTCTGTCTCCTCAACTAGGGAGACCACTGGGCGCTGCTTGGGTTTCCCCTCCTTGCGCTATGGCCTGCTCTCTCTCTCCAGGCGGAAAACTGCGGCAGTTGTGGGGCCCGCCTTGTTTGTTTCCCTTCTCACAAGGATCACTGTCCTGCGATGCATATTGTCCACCGTCAGAAAACCATTGTTTCATATGTTTTGTCCAGATGAAAGGGAGAGGGTAGATCTGGTAACCGTTACTCCATCATGGAGGGAAGCCGCCTTGACAGTTCACAACCTTGATCCATTCAGGATCATCAGCCCACTCACAGTGGCTCTCTTTCACTTCCTCTAGCTACCTGGCTATGGTTCTGCTCAATTCTGAGTTGCATAAACTGTTTCTGAGCCCCTCATCTAGGACATGTGTGAGCCAGGTATGATCTTGGCTTTGGAGATAGCGTGGAATGGGCTCTGCTTTTGAAAGACTCAGAGTCTAGCCATGGGGAGTGAGTTTGAAGAGGAGGCCAAAGAAACAAAGTAAGAACTCAAGTAAATAACTAACCAAACTATAATAGGATCTGTCTTAGAGAAGAGATGTGTGCAAAGTGATGTGAGCACACGAAGAAGGGAGTGAAAAGCTCTGAGGACAGGCATTCCAGGGATTACAGAGAGGCCTACAGGTTAACGAAAGTCTAGACAGAAATCTAGGAGTGCCTGAGTCTGGCCATACCAATCCCCCTGCCTCCCCCCGGTCTTCTGGGAGAGGTGCTGCGTGACCTGTGCTCTTAGCTGCACACAGGGGCCCAGCATGGGGCTCTCATGAAGCTGAGGAGCACCCTTCCCCGCATGTCTAAATCCAAATCTTGACACCTTGCCTGAGTGCAGGCAGTCACGTGGCACAAGCCCGAGGGCATTAGCCAGCAGCTTTAGGCATGCATGGAGAGAGGAAGCTGGGAGGGGCCCCAAGTTTGCTTCCTCTTCCACCTGGAGAAAGGGAGAGGTAGCAGACCATGGCTGTGCCTCTTAACATCCTGTAACCCGGCCTTCTAGTAAATGCATCATGGAATCCTGACCAACCAGACGAGCAGCCCTCTCCCTCTGCGGATTGGCAAGAGGTTGGCCTGAAATTGGTGGTTGGGAAAAGAGCTCAAAGTCCTCTCCCCTACAAGGGGGCAGTGTAGGAAATTGAGACTGAAAGAGTAGGAATTTGTTAGAGGGTCAAGGAAGAAAAGGACATCCAATCACAGGAAGTGACGTGAATACCAACATGGGGCATGACATTGTGTGGGCATTGGAAAAACGAAAAGGTGGCCAAAATATAGGGAGTTGGTTTAGTTTTCTAGGGCTGCCGTAACAACGAACCACAGATGGGGCAGCTTCAACAACAGAAATCTATTCTCTCACAGTTCTGGAGGCTGGAAGGCTAAGGTCAAGGTGTCAAGGTTCCTTGGTTCCTTCTGAGAGCTGTGAAAGAGAATCTACTTCATGTCTTTTCCCTAGCTTCTGGTGGTCTCCTGACTTCTGGTGGTCTCTGGTTCTCCTTGGCTTATAGATGTGTCACCCTGATCTCTGCCTTCTTCTTCACGCCATCTTCCCTCTGTGCCTGTCTGTCTCCGTGTCTAAATTTTCCCCTTTTTGTAAGGACACCAGTCATATTGGATTAGGTCCTACCCTAGTGACCTCATTTAAACTTGATTACCTCTGTGAAGACCCTCTCTTCTAATAAAGTCACATTCTGAAGTACTGGGAGTTAGGACTCCAACATATCTTTTTGAGGCGACACAATTCAACCCATAACAGGAATATAAGAAAAGTTTGGAATGTGCAAGAAAAGCTAGAGTTACGGCTTCATATCCATGCTGAGAAGTTTAGATTTGTGGTGAAGGCTCTGGAAACCAAGGAAAGCTTTTAAGCAGAAGAATGATGTGCCTGTGTCTATGTTTTAGATGACAGCCCTGTCCTGGGCAGATTAAGCTGGAGCAGGGAGAGCAGACCACGGATGCGGAAAGCCTGGATGGGCAATAGTGGCAGGAATAGAAAGAGGGAGATAAATTGTGAGAGATTTTGAAAGGGAATTGATAGAGCATGGTGACCCATCAGATGATTTCACAGAGATGTTAAAGTAAGCAATGAAACTGTGTCTGTCTTGGTCTCTGTGAGGCCAGAAACAAAGACGGGGCAAGTGGGTGGTCCTGAGATTAGTTTTCCAAGGGTTCCTGGGAAGGGGTGGTGGGGCCTTGAAATATAATCTGAAATACACACTGTGAGGCTTTGGGGAGACAGACAGAGAAGGAAGAAGGGAAATATGAGTCTAAGCTATAGACAGTGGGGAAAACAGGAGGGTGAAGAGCTGGGAAACAGACTGATACCTCACTATATCAGCCTGGGCGGGCTACAGCAGGAAGTCAAATGCAGACTGCAGAGGTCCCAGTGGAGCCTCATGTCCTCGAGCTCCTGCTGGAGAAGGGGTGGTGTGAGGTGTGCATGTCTGGGCAGGAATGTATTTTGCAGTTTTCACTACTTAGTTTAATCCCTGGAAGCTCTGTGTTTTTTTTTGTGGTTTTGGTTTTGGTGTTTTTTGTGAGGAAGATTAGCCCTGAGCTAATATCCCATGCCAATCCTCCTTTTGCTGAGGAAGATTGGCCCTGGACTAACATCCATGCCCATCTTCCTCTACTTTATATGGGATGCCACCATAGCATGGCTTGACAAGCAGTGCATCGGTGTGTGCCCAGGATCCAAACCTGAGAACCCCAGGTCACCAAAGCGGAGGGTGCACACTTAACTGATATGCCACCGGGTCGGCCCTGGAAGCTCTGTGTTTTGAGGCTTCGTTTTGAAAGTCACACAAGTTCTGATTCAAGATAATCTCAAGCACGTTGTGATGGTGAAGTTTATGTGTCAATTTGGCTGGGCCATGGTGCCCAGGTATGGGCCAGGTATGTTCTGTGAATGTGTTTTTTGGATAAGGTTAACATTTAACGTTTAATGAACTTTGAGCAAAGCAGATTACCCTCCACTATGTGGTGCGCCTCATCCAATCAGTTGAAAGTCTTAATAGAAAAAGACTGACTTCCTGAGAAGAAGAAATTCTGCCAGCAGACAGCCTTTGGACTCAACCTGCAACATCAGCTTTTCCCTGGCCTCCAGCCCGCGGTCCTATTCTGCAGACTTTGGACTTGCCAAGCCTCCACAATCACGTGAGCCAATTCCTTAAAATAAATCTCTCTATATGTACACAAACATCCTGTTGGTTCTATTTCTCTGGAGAACCCTGACTAATACACACATCACTTTGATTGATCTTAAATGTAGTTCCATTTCCTCAATGCAAAATGAGAGCATAAATTTAAATGATTGGATTAAAAGGAAAGGTGTTAAAAAGCAACACTTTTTTAAAAAAACAATATATTAAAAAATATGTTTAGTGTGTTAGGACTTCTTAGCACCAAACAATAACACCCATCAAGTCCCCTTTATCCTTCCCACAGCTCACAGATACTCCCACAGCAGACGTCCAGGGCCCTGAGTCTGTGAGGCCCAGCCGCGCTGTGTGCAGGGGCGGCAGTGTATCCTCGAGCTGCTGATGAAATCCTCCTGTTGAAAACGAGATGAAGGATCCACGATATCCGAGCACCCAAGTCGCTCAGCTCTGGGGGTAGAGTTGGTTGAGCGTCTGCAAATCCAACTGTTGTCCTTGCCTGGCCTGCGCCGGTCATGAGAAGAAGTGGGCGGGAAAGCGGCGAGTGGGTGCAGCATCCATTCGGAGTCTTCAAGGACAAAACCTCAGAAAGAGAAGAATGGCGGGTACATCAAGTGGAAAAGGACACAGCACCTTCGACGCAGTGGGCCTACCTAATAAGATACATAAACAGAACGACGAAAAGCAAGCTCACTGCAGGAAAAATGCTTACTGGCCATGGCCATCCGGAGAGTTGGAGAATGAGAAAGAGAGTGCACACCATTTTCAAGCCTTAAAACGTGACTTCCCTCAGCATGATGAACCCTGTGGACCAGAGGTGACCTTCGATAGCTGACTATTTCCCTTCTGCCTGGTTCTGAGATAACCAAGACCAATTTTAATAGTCCAAGGAAGCTACTAGAGAGATCAGAACTCTTGGTGCTTTCATTTGGAACATCTTTCAATTAGTTAAGAGTAATGATGATTCTTTTTTTAAATTTCTGATAGTTTAGAAAAGGTTGGGAAAATCAGGCAAAATATTTGTAATAAAGCAGTAAATGGAAAAGTACATGATAACAGTGTCCATAGTAAGACCTGAATTTTGAAAAGTTGTCTCTGTGTGCTCAGCCATGCACGTAGAACCACGGACGCCATCTGTGGGTGGTGAGGCCACGGGGGTTATTTATTTCTTCTTTTGCTCATGTGAATTTTCTTCAACTAAATGTATTAATTTGTAGTAAGGAAAAATTGACAATCTTCTACAAGACAAAAAAGAAGCGAAAATTATTTACAGAAACTTGAAGCATTTATGTTTCAACATGCTCAGCACTAGAAAGGAATTCACCTAAAATGGAAAATAGCGTGCATAAACACATAAACAATGGCTCCCGTATCCGGAAAGGCGGCCCCTCACAGCTTGCATCAACTGAAACCCTGGTTCTGGAAACGTTCCCCATAGATCGGGTCCCTGTCAGCCTTTCAATGGTGCAGCGGCTCGGCGGCCCAGTGCTAGAGTCAGAGAGACACAGCTGACACTTAGGTCACCGATTCAAGTAAGATTTCTGGTGTCACCGTAACCGGTGTTCATTGTATCACCAGGAAAACTTGACGGGGATGTTTCCAATCTGACAGCAGAATTATAAATGCAAATCCCCGGCCTCTAGGGAGGCCCTGCCCTGTGCCTCCAGCCTCTCTGCGTGTGGATCTCGCCCCAGCCCAGCCCTGGCCCTCTGAACTGAAAGGCATGGCCCGCTTGTGGTACTTTCTGTCCCTGCTTTTTCCCTCATTGCGCCCCATGATACTCACAGCATCCTGCCTCTCTAGTAAATGCGTTTGCACATGTGTGGGGTGTGGAGACCCAGCAGGTTCTCCAACGATGTTACTCTAATTGGTATTAAGCGGAGTCCTGGGTCCTACCCCACTCTGACCTAGTCCCCTTAGCCCCGCCCCAGCCTCAGCCTGTGGTTATCAGGCCAGCAAAGCTACCCTCGCCCTCCCTGTCAGTTGGGCGAGAAAGCATCGGCGAAGCCACGCCATCCACGGAACGTTCTCTTGGTGTTTGTTCGACTCAGATAGCTTGTCAGATCTGAAATTTTGTGAGAAGTTTTTTTCTCCTAAGAGGAAACAAGCAGTTCCGAAAGTGATCACAGTCCTTGAGACAAGTTTCTCCTCTGAGCTCCCGGTGTCCACACAGGTGGAGGTGATGTGGCGGCAACAGAAGCTGAGGGGCTGATGGCCCGCGGCCCCTGTGGACAGAGCTCTCTATTGGTCACTTGGGGGCAGATCTCTCCATTAGGGGGAGTGTGGACTGCTGGGAGTTTGGACATGGTGCCATCTATGTCACTCTCTCCCAGGACTACAGCTGTGGGATCGTGCTCTATGATTAGTTCATTCACAACTTAGGGTTTTATAGATATTGTTTCTTCTCCATTTGAAAATGTTACAGACAATACAAACACTAGAAATGTTTGCTAACCTAGTTTCCTCAAAGATATCATTACGTATTTTGTCACAAATTTTAAAAATTCTTTAAACAGGCATTAATCTTTTGTGTTTGGAAAAAGGTTTAACTTCATGTGAAGACTAATCCCTAAACAAATATGAAATACTGCATAAAATGTGTAGCTGAGTTAGTCCAACCTACAGGGGGAGACCTACACCAGCAGACAGGAGTGGTTCCCCTAGGACCATCCTCTACTAGGATGCTAGTGGTTCTACTGTCTAGGAACTACCTCTCCTCAAACTACCTGCCTGAAAACTTCTTATGCAGTCGATTAGTTATGACTCACACAACAGCCGTCAGAAATCAGACCTACTTTCTTCGGTAGGTTTAAGGCCCAGCTTCCCTGCACAGATCTGCAATGGTCTGCTTCAAGCTCTGGTAATTGCATAGTTCCAGTCTTGCCCATTTACAGGCAAAGCAGTGACTGATGATGCACTAATGTGACAACGTCAAGGATAATGGTAACTGAAAATTGCTTAACCTAATTTATAGACTTCTCATGATGAGCCCATGATGTTAGTACATAGGAGGGTCGGGCAAAATTACTGAAGGGAGGGGAGAAGTTTCCAACAGAATCATAAGCAATTAGAATCTTTTAAATAAATTAGGGGTTTTTCTCCAGGTTGGTATGAATGTAAATGACAACCTCAGAAACAATAAAATAATTTCTTTGGCCTTTTCTAATTTGAAATTAGGATTGAATATATTTTTGGAACATAGGACTTGCTTAGTGGGAGGTTTGTAAGCAGCTAGTTCTGCCTCTGAGGGGCTGCTTGCATGGACTCAAGAACAGCCAATCCGCTTGGACAGGAAACACCTCCCTCCTCATGAGGCACAGATCCATTAATGGTCCCTTCCTTTGGGACATGGCCCCGGACATCCTTTTAGAAATAGAATTGTCCTGAAAAGGGCAGATCTTCACATCACCAACATTATTGCTACCTTGGCATGACTTCATTAGCAAATCGCTTTCCAATCTCTGAGCTCTCTGGGAAAGGCACGGGAGGTGGACTTGTAAGTTTTGTTGTGTGTAAAACCCTGAAGAACCCTGGCCCCAAGGGAGGGGATGGGGGTAGAGCCTCCCAGGAGACAGGGGGAACTTTGGGGATCCAGATGAAGGCGCTTCTGCTCCACGCTGCAAAGACAGTCTGCTCCCAGAATCACAAAGGGTTGGGACAGAGTGGCCCAGTGGTCATCTTACCCTCCTGTCACTTTATAGGCAAGAAAAGGGATGCCTGAGGAAGGAGGATGGCTACACAGGCTAGTGACAGCTTGCCGACCACCTGTGGGTTGCCTTGTTGGCTTGCCTGTTTCATAGTTTTTTTCTGATTAAAAATTAAATGCTTCTCATTTCAGAATATTTAGGAAATACAGAGAAGCATCAAGAATAAAATCAAAACCATGTGAAAGACTTACAGAACAGAGACAAGCCCCATCGAAGTGACCGTTCAGAGCAGCAGGAGGAGCAGGCTGGAGGGTCCAGGTGACCCTCCTGTTCCCTGAGACCCTCGGCTGGCCTTGCCTTCTGAGCTCCCTCTCCCCAGTCTGTGGCTGGGTGGACCAGGCATTGACCTCTATTGCTTCTCCATGTCCTGGACAGAAGACAAGCGAGTTTGTCCTCTCCCCAATCCTGCAAATGCTGCACCATTTCCCTGTGCCTGGGCAGGATCACCCTGCCTACCAATTTAGGGGAGTCCTTTTGATGCAGCAGTAACTGTAATTATCATTACTGTGGTCATTTTAAAATCCCAACAAAAGCTTCCTTAATTTCAAAAAAATGACCTGTAAATTTTCAGTTTTAAGATAGTTTTATAAGAGTACAGACAACAGATATGATAAAAATATCCTAATTCTATTTTTAAAAGATATGTAATCAAAATGACTGCATTTTCCAGACAGTCCTTTAAATCCTTTAGGATGACCTATGCCAAATTTCCATGAGCATTCCATTTTAATGGTGGATTGATAGAGATTTTTAAAAAGAGTTTATCTGGAAAACGCTAAGGTAACTTATATATATTTCCCGGCAGCACTCCTGTCAAAAGTGTTATTTATTTATCATAACTGTTGCACACTGTGGAATAAGACATCTCACATGGTGAAGGAATGTGAATTAGATCTCTTGCTTTATTTTCCAGGCTGGTTTTTTGCTACATATTTCTCAAAATGAAGCTATCAGTCTCAACATAATGCCAATTCTACCTTGACTCCAAAAACCTCTGCTGTAAATACTTCTGAGGTTCTAGTTTGATCTTCTCTTTTCTTTCTGTATTTTGCACTTGAAATAGATTTTAGGCATTCCTATGAAAAGTAATGCTTTTCATCTTCAAGCGTGCCACTGAGTGATCACTGTCAAGTGTTATTTCGGAGAGCGCCTGGCTGTGGGAGAGATAGATCTACTTTACTAAACAATATGTAAGACAAGCCAACCAAAATCCTTTTGGGGTGCATTCCATGGTGGCGGAAGGGGAGCAAATCGCTTTAGTTTCGTTATCAAAGAAACTAAATCATATCTATCCATCAGAGGAGACGGGGGAAAGAGGGCCAGGTGTGGCGTCAACGAGCCCTTTCCTTGTGGCCCAGCTATTCCTTCTTTGTCCTTTGCCGTCTCTGAGGGGCTGCTCCTGCACAGGCCTCTCTTCTCGCCTGCAGCTGAAAGTCTCGCCATGGAGGAGGAGACTGCAAGGTTCTGTCTGCACCCACCCAAGGGGCGAGGCTCAGCGTGCAGATCTCGGCACTTAAGGGACCTGGAGCACTGGCCAGAAATCCAAGGCAGCCTTGGGGGCCAGTGTCTGGGCAACATGGCAGGGCTCAAGGGAGCCTGCAGTTTGGCGTTGGCAGGGGCCTAGGAGGAGCTGCAGGCTGGCTAGACACTGGGCTGACAGCAACAAGACAGCTTCTGGAAACTGCTCTAGAAACCGCCCCTGAGAGGGAAGGCACTCCAGGGCCTCTGCCTTGGTCAAGGGCACCCAGATCATGAGCCAGTCCAGTGAGGTGAGTTGCGCCGGGCACGGCAGAAGCCGAGTAAACTGATGATACCTTGAGGGACCACACAGTGGTGGCAGCTGCATCCAGTTTCTAGAAGTTTCAGTGGTGTGAGCTGTGGCACTTTTGCTGTCAGCAGTATCTGTGTGAGTGAGGGTGTGTGTGAGAATTTGTGTGTGAGAGCATATGTGCAGAAATGTGTGAAAGAGAATGTGTGAGAACATCTGTGTGAGAGTGCATGTGTGAGAGTATATGTGTGTGAGTGTGAGAGAATGTCTATGGGACTGTAAGTATGAAAATGTTTGCAAGAAAATGTGTGTCTGTGAGACAAAATGTATGCGAGAGATTGTGTGTGACAGAGTGTGAGTGTGTAAGTGTATGAAAGTGTGAAAATGTGTGTGAGAGTGTTGAAATTTTGTGAGAGAATGTGTGTGAGTATGTGAGAATGTATGATTGTGAGAGATGTGTATGTGAGTGTGAGATGTGTAAGAAAACGTGTGTGAGTAAATGTGTGTAAGAGAATATGAGAAAGAGAGGGTGTGAGAAAATGTGTTGGAGAGTGTATGTGAGAGAGTGAGTGTGAGAAAGAATGTGAGTATGAGAGAATATGTATGAGAGAGTGTGTGTAAATGTGTGAATGTTGGTAAGAGCGTGTGAAGATGTGTGTGTAAGAAAACATGTTTATGAGAGTGTGAAAGAGTTTGAGAGAATGAGTGAGAGAATGTGAGTTTGAAAGTGTAGGGAAGAATGTGTGTGAGTCTGTGTGTGTGAAAGAGAATGTGTGAGCAAGTGTGTATGTGAGAGAGTGGTTATGAGAGCAAATGTGTGCATAAGAGAGTGTGTATGTGAGAATGTGTGTGAAAATATGTGAGAGAGTGTGTGAGAATGTGGGTGAGAGAATGTGTATTTGAGAATGTATGTGAGAGTATGTGCGAGTGCATGTATGCGAGAATGTGTGTTTGAGAGAATATGTCTGTTAGAGTCTGTGAGAATCTGTGTGTAAGAATGTGTGTCAAAGTTGTGTGAGAATGTGTATGTGAAAGAATACGTATGAGAGAGAATGTGTGTAAGGGATTGTGTGTGTGAGAATGTGTGTGAGAGTGTTGAGAGAATGTGTGTGAGATTTTATGTGTGAGAGAGTATATGTATGAGATAGTGTGTGTGTGAATGGTTGTGAGATTGAATGTGTGTGACAGAGAACATATGTGTGAGTGAGAGCATGTGTGAGAGTGTGTATGTGACTGTGTAAGAGAGTGTGTATATCAGTGTGTAAGAGGGTGTGTATGAGAGATGTGTGAGAAAAGTGTGGCAATTAGCCATTTCTTCTGGTATTTATTGCACTATTTCTAAATAGAAGATAAGGATATAGCTTTCTTAACATCATCCCTTTTCACACATATTTTTTCCTTTTCCCCAGAATTTTGACTGTGTTTATTCTTACACTTTGCCAGGGAACATCTTTGGGAGACTCACAGACACCAGGAGACTGGCATGTTCAAATATGTCTTTATTCTCTCATGTTCAATCAACAGTTCACTTGGAAACCCAGTTCTAGGTTGCAATCATTCTTCTTCAGAATTTTGAGGACATTGGCCCATTATCCTCTAGCATCTAATTTTGATTCTGAGAAGTCCAATGCCATTCTGATTTCTGACCTTTTTTAAAGCAGCTTGTGTTTTTATCTCTTTCTCTTTCTTCTGGGGAAACCCTGGGATCCTGTCTTAATCACCACCATTCCTAAAATGCACAGTGATGTACCTGATGTAAATTCATTAATTGGGTAGATATTTGGTGGATATTTCAATGTGGAACTTTATGTCCTTCCTTTTGGGGAACTTTTCTGGTATTATTTCTTTTGTGATTTCCTCGTCCACGTTTTTTTTCTTTCTGGAACTTCTATTTGTCAGCAGTTGGACATCTTGAATTTATCTTCTAGTTTTGTCTTCTATTTTTTATGTCCATTTTCTTGTTCTATTTTCTAAGAGATTTCTTCAATTATATCTTCCAGTATTTTAATTATTTTATTTCTGCTTCTATATTTTAATTTCCAAGAACTATTTTTTTTTATTCTGCTATGTTCCTTTTATATAGCATCCTGTTCATTTTGTATGGACAAAATATATTCTTCTACCTCTGCAAGAATATTAATTATAGAAATATTTTTTGAAATTTTCTTCTGTTCCCTGCACTGTCTTTTCTCTCCTCAGAGCTCCTTTTCTCTGTTTGTTTTGTGTCTGTCTTTCATGCTGGAACAGGAGTTAACTAACTTTTTCTATAAAGGACCAGATAGTACATATTTTAGGCTTTGTGGACCATTAGGCATCTGTTGCAACTACTCTGCCCCCACTAAGCTGTTGTAGTGTGTTGTGATGAGAAAGAAGCCATAGACAACATATGAGTGTGGCTGTGTTCCAATAAAACTTTATTTACAAAAACGGGCAGTGGGCCAGATTTGTCAACTCCTGGCATAGTGCCTCAGCTGTAGCTAGAGTCCTTGAGAACAAAGCCTCCCTGAGGCAGTTTCCCCAGAGAATAACTCTCCAGTCTTCTGTGTGGGGGTGGGGATGGGTCAGGGGTATGTTTGGGTGAGAACTTGTCAGAACACACAGACTAAGGGAGCAGGACTGGGTGTCCTGTAAACACCACGCCCGTTTTCAGGTTTATCCTTTAACCTACTTCCAGAGGCAGATCCTAGGGAGTGCCCAGTCAGCTGGCTTTTTGCCAACTTCCCGTTAAGCAAACTTAGCTTAAGCTTTCTCCAATTCCTAAGTGGAGCACCGCTAACCCATTTACTTTCCATCTCCTGTATTATCAATTTATTATTTCTATTTTCTTTGTTCTTATGAATTTATAAGTTTTTTTTCCCTCTACAGTCATTTTGGTAGGATTTCAGGAGGATGCCAATGTACCATATGTGTTCAATCTGCCACATTTAACCAAAATCCTTTTGGTTTTAACACAGTTGTTAAGATTTAATACGTTGACAAAGATCATGGGGAGAATGAAGTCAGGGGAAGGAAATTTTTAAAAAGAAAAGAAAACAAAATGGGAGAGAAGAGAGGATGGAGGCCAGGAAGTAAAACATTTAAGTTTGGGGTTTTTTCCTTTAAAACAAAGTGTTAAAAACCTCTTCCACTTCATTCTTTCAACATTACAAAAAAAAACCTCGTTACTAATAAAATAATAAATAGCATTGAGAGGTACATTTTGCCTTAGAGGCTGGAGCTGAAATATAGAGAGGTTTCTTTAATTCACTTTCTCTGTGTTTGCACTCAGAGGAAGCCAAAAAAATTGTACTAGACATGAAATACGACGTTCAGAGACCATTACTTCTGACAATAGTATTATTTCTGACAATATCGCAGTCTTTTTTTCTTCCCTGGAAATTTTAAGGCAAGAATCACACTGAGATCAGATGTAAAGTACCCATCGCTTCAGGATGACATAAGTGTTAATCACGGCAGCCATCTGCCAAGGTGGTTTTATTATTCCAGCCATTCGGAAGGAGCACATCGGACAGGTTCCCAAATCAGGCTTTAATGTCATCATGACTAATTTTATACAGTTAAAATGCCATGGGGCTCTTTCAGAATTAGATAATTGATTTTTAAAGTGCTGCTCTTCAGAGAAGGAAGAGAAAATAGTAATGTTCTAAAAACAAAAGCATAGATAGCATCACACCATGCCCACCTCCTCTGTCATCCATCACACACGTGCTCGTGCACACACACGTGCACGCACCCCCCGGACGTGCAGCTTTCCCCTGTACAAAGTTCTGCTACCTGATTTAGAGTTGAACTGACTGAGAATTTCAGTGTGTCTGAAAACCGATGGTAGAGGAGTACCGAGCTGGATGCTCAGGGGCTGCTGAACTTCCCCATTCGAGGTGACCAAGGCAGGGGGAAGAGCCGAGGGGACTGGGGAAGCTCTGCCCGCTGTGCTCTCCTCCTGGGGTGTTACACCATCAGGATTCCTCAGCTGGAATTGAGGTGTTCAGCGTGACCTTAGGGTTTACCGCCTGTTGTCAAAAGGATAAGGTGAGGGCAGCGACAAGCTCATTTAACCTTCAAACCCATACCCGCTCCCTGTTTCTTAGATGAAATCACTGAAAACAGAGAAGTTTAGTAACTCACTCAAGGTCACTCTAGAAAGTGGTGGAGCCCGGATTTGAGCCCGGCAGTGTGGCTCCGGAGCCCAGTCATCTCCAGGGGGACCACGGTTGTAGACTTCATGCAGTTGGAGGCAGTGGACCCAAAGCCTCATCTTCCTCTCGAGCTGAAAATGGAGGACACAGAAAGACAGAGAATCTTTTATTGAAATTTGACTGTGGACTGTTTATTGGAGGATACCAAGGAAATATTTTTCTTAAGTTTGAGGTGTACAATGTGTTATTTTGATATATTTGTATATTGTAATATGATTGCTGATGTAGCCATATTTATCACATTACATAATTATAGTACAATATTATTGTCTATACTCATCATACTGTGCATTAGATCTCTAGGGCTTATCTGCTACTCATTACAAGTTGGTATCCTTAACACCATTGCTCTTATCCCCCAAACCCCTGGTAACCTCCATTTTACTCTGATTTTACAGGTTTGACTTTTTTAGTTTCCACATATAAGTGATATCATACAGTACTTGTCTTTCTCTGTCTGATTTATCTCACTTAGCGTGGTGTGCTCAAGGTCCATCCATGTTGTCGCAAATGGAAGGCTATCCTCCTTTCTCATGGCTGAATAATATTCCATTGTGTATATGTATCACATCTTTTCTATCCGTTCATCTGTTGATGAGTATTTGGGTTGTTTCCACATCTTGGCTGTTGTGAATAATGCTGCAATAAACAGGAGAGTGCAGATATCTCATAGAAATCCTGTTTTCATTTCCTTTGGCTATATACCCAGAAGTGGGATTGCTGGATCATAAGGTAGTTCTATTTTTGATTTTTCGAGAAACTATCATATTGTTTTCTATAGTGGTTGGACAAATTTATGTCCCCACCAACAGGGTACAAGTGTTCCCTTTTCACCACACTGGAAGAGAGAGAACCTTGAATGGTGCAAAGCTGATTCCTCCTAAGACTTGAAGACCTAAGTAGAATCCATCCTAGTCCTAGGTTCCTGATCTAAGCAGCTACGCAGCTGCATGTCTTTGGGAAGCCACCTAACATTCTGGATCTGTTGCCTCATCTGCAAATGAGGAGGTTGAGCCAGATCATCTCTAAGACTCCTTTCAACTCTAAAATTCTATAATTCAATGTTCATCATCTACAGACTTTATTGTGATCTGTTCTTTTAAATTATTTTCTATGAAAAAGAACACACATTTTTTTAAAGAAAGAAAACAGTGTCAGAGGCCAGGTTATATAAGTTACAGGAATGTTTCCACTTTGGTTTCATTAATATACTTAATATTATGTGCAAATTTCAAACTGTTCATCAAACAGTTGGTCTTCTTCCTTCAGCTCTATATTCAACCCATCCCCAAGTCCTGTAAGCTCTACCACCCCTCATCCCTAAATACCCAGCATCTGCTTACATCTCTCCATTCTCACTACCACCACTCTTGACCCAACCACCCCCAGGTCCATGCCTCCATGCCTCCCTCAAACCACACGGCCAGGGCAGCCAGAGTGATGGCTTAAAACACCAGTCAGTCATGTTACTCCCCAGCTCACACACTCACAGTGACTTCACAATGCACGGTTGTGACTCCTAGTCCTAACTTTAGAAGCTCAGTATGATTTGGATCTCTTCTTTCCTTGTTTTGTGCAGTATACTTCAGCCTCAGGGATGTTTCTGATTCTCAAACAAAGTTCATTTTCTCCTACTCTTTGGGCTTCCTCCTGATTATTTTTTATTAAAGTGAAATTCACATAACATAAAATTAACCATCTTAAACTGTATAATTCAGTGACATCAAGTAGATTCATGATGTTGTGCTACCATCACAACTATCTAGTTCCAGAACCTTTTCATCATCCCAAATGGAAACCCCATACCCACTGAGCAGTCACTCTCATTCTCCCTTCCCCCTAGCCCCTGGCAATCACTAATCTGCTTTCTGTCTCTATGGATCAACCTACTCTATATTTCACATAATTATACATTATGTGGCCTTTTGTGTCTGGCCTCTTTCACTTAGCATAATGTTTTTGAGGTTCAACCATGGTATAGCATATGTCAGAACTTCACTCGTCTTTATGGCTGAATAATGTTCCATTGTATGGGTTACAACATTTTGTTCATCCATTCATCAGTTGATAGGCATTTGGGCTGTTTCCACCTTTCAGTTATTGTAAATAGTGCTGCTATGAACATTTATGTACAAGTTCTTGTTCTACTCTCTGTTTTCAATTCTTTTGGGTATATATCTAGAAGTGGAATTGCTGGGTCTTATGACTTTGAGGGACCACCGAGCTGTTTTCCACAGGAGCTACACCATTTTACATTCCCACCAGAAGCGTATAAGGGTGCCAATTTCTCCATATCTTTGCCAACACTTGTTATTTTCCATTTTTTTGTTTATAGGAGGTGTGACGTGGTATTTCATTGTAGTTTTGATTTACATTTCCTTATTGGCTAATGATGTTAAGCATTTTTTCATATGCTTATCAACCATTTGTGTATTTTCTTTGGAGAAATGTCTGTTGGAATCTTTTACTCATGTTTTAGTTGGGATGCTTCTCTTTTTGTTTTTAAGTTGTAAGAGTTCTTTATATATACTAAATATTAGATCCTAATCAGATATATGATTTGCAAATATTTTCTCCTATTCTGTAGGTTGTCTTTTCATTTTCTTGGTACTGTTCTCTGATGCATAAAAGTTTTAGTTTTGATCAAGTCTAATTTATCTATTTTTTTCTTCTGTTGCTCATTCTTTTGGTTTCATAGTTAAGAATCGATTAGGATTTTGAAAGGGATTGTGTTGAATCTTACACCACTCTAGTGATGTTAACATCAGAACAATAGCTTAACAATTTTCAGTCTTCCAGCTCCCCCTATTTTCACAGTGCTGGCTCCTCCCCTTCACTCAGATCTCAGCTTACCTTCTCCTTCTATTTTAATTCTTTGCACGGTACTTGCCACCATGCAATACTTTCTTATCTACTTGTTTGTTTGGTTGCTCATGCTCAGTCTCTGCCCACTAGGATGTGGGCCAGTCCAAAGAGGATCATGCCTGTCTGTTCTTGACTTTATCCAGTGTCTGGAATTGTGTCGGCACCTAGTAGGCGCTTAATGAATATTTGTAATGATGAATGAGTTAACAAATGAGAGCTGGCGAGGGGAACAGAGCAAGTTTGCCAGGAAGCAAAACTGGAATATTACTCTCTTCTGGTTGGAAATGACGATCGTGGGATTTTGTGCTCCTGATGTACAGACACTCTGCAGACAAGACTTTTTCTCTTTTAACAGCTATGAGCTTGTTAAACGTGGATTCACCTTCAAGCATTAGCTATAAGAAAGTAGGTGGAATTGATTTCCATAGTTGTTAGGAATTCACAAAAGTTACCTAATTGTTATTACGTTTACATTTCTTTTCATTTTGTTCTACATTATATATTATCCATCAACCTGTTGATGCTACTAAAAGCCAAATGAAGCAAAAGTGTGTTTTCTCTTTAATCTAGTCTGTAATTCCTATGGGAAGATGAGCTATTGGAATCAAGAAGCTGTAACCAAAGCATCTTTTCCTCCAGGTGATGGTGTAGCACCATCGAGGCTACCTGGACAGTGGTTCACCCCCATTTCCCATCCTCCTGTTGTTCGTATATCAAACACCCACTCGCCAGTGGCATTTCTCCTGTCACTCACTGACTCTCCACCATTGTAGAGACAGAGTATTTCGGACTTGGCCCCTGGTCCAGTAGGAGGCATGTCATGTAGGGTGTGGGCAACAATGGAACAAGCCACAAACGGGTGGTCCCAGGGCCTGAGTGTGCACCCTGTGGCTGAGGCTGAAGCTACAGGTGGGTAGGAACCTAGACCTGAATCTGTTCATATGAAGCAGAATGTCCCAGTAGCATACGTGTCAGCAGCACAGCAGAGACCAGACGCTGGGAGATCACAAAAGCCACAGAAGCAGGTGTTTATTCTGAATCCCAGAAGAGAAGCTCCATCCAAAATCCAGAGATCTGACAAGAGAGGGAAGAAATAGGCAAGTACCTAGGATCCTACTGGGAAAGATGGCGCAGATCACTAAGAGTGATTTGGTAACCAGCTGGTTTCTGATCCTCTCTGCTCTTGTTTAATCTTGCTTAGAAGAGAAGATTAAATACACAAATATACAAATCCATCTGGAACCAAGAAGATGCTGAAGCCAAGGGTGCCAGCCAAATCTGATTCTTGTAGTGGCAGCAGAGAGCCAAGCATTCCTAGAGGCCCTTGTAGTAACTCTGAAAGGTCAGCTCAGTTGTGCTCAATCTCTTAGAGGTGGGTGATGTTGTTTGGAGTCCTATTCAGAGCCTACTTCTTTCAGTTGTGCCCCTGGGAGAGCAAACACCCATCTTTGAACGCTGGCCTCACTGTTATTCATTTGTGCTAAAGTCGGGGTTGTGGGGAGCTGGAGAGTTCTGGAGAACTGCCACCCCTTGCTGCCCACTGCAGTCTCCCACGTGCCCCCTTGCCCACGTCCTGCACCCAGCACGGCAGAGCTCCCTCCCTCTGCTCCCAATTTCTTTCTTCCAGCAGCATCGTCCATCTTACCAACTCCTCAGGTGTCTTCTCCAGAGAAGCCATTTCACTCCAGGCTGGATTAGCACCATTGGAGAAAACCATTTTCTTTGCTCTTTTATTCAGTGAATGGGTCAGTACAAGAAAAAAGAGTAAAAGGGAGAGTGTATTTTGACACAAGGAGAGAAAGGAACCACTCACAGTAGACCGGTTACGCCATGTGCAGCCTGCCCACAGGTTTCCACATAGAATTCATTTTAAGAAGGAGGTTCACTTGTTTGTTGCATCAACAATTTGGAATATCTCCCCTGTTTATAAACATACCTTGCTTTTACTTGAAAAATAACAAATGTTTTAACCAACTATCTCTTTAATTGGATGTAATAAAATGATTTGGGTAGAAATGAAAATTTATGGCTTTCTCTTCGAAAAGGGGTCATATGTTGACCTACAAAGAGGGCAAGATATTTTCACCTGTGCTTCTAAACTTTCCTTTCTCTCCTGTTCTGTACTGTGCTCAGTCTGCCCATCAGTTCTCTTGGCATTGGGCCTCCTTTTGATTATTAACAAATGGAGATTTCAGTTAAATAATGTGTGGGAAAAGAAACCTTTGAAGAATCTTTATATAGGCACTAAGCACGATTTAAGGAGGATTAATGATTCATTGATTTGATTACCATGTAGAAATTGTTCTTTTCTGGATGTATAACGGAAACATTGTCTTCAGACTCTAAGAGGAAATTGCTTGTGATATAGAGATGAAAATGAAAAACAGGCTTCCAACCAGGACATCATGAGAGCTCATGATGAATTTGAATCTGTACACAATAGAACCCTTTCACACTTCAGGGCAATTGAAATGTCAAATAATTCTTAAAGCATAATGTGTGGCTTGTTAATCCCTGCAAAAGTCTTAATGCTCTTTGTGCAGTGAAGAAGCTCAAATTGGGGCAGGGTGATAGGGAGAAGGGGACATTTGTCCAGGGGCCCCTCCTGCCTCCCTCGTCTGCCCGATGGCGACAAGAGCATGCTGGGAACACACAAGCCCCCTCACAAGCGTGTTTCCAGGGCAGTGGTGAATAAAGGTGGTGGGCCCAGCTTCCTCAAGGGGTTAGAAATGTTCTTCCAGGTTTACACTGGGAGACAACGAAGTGGTTTGAATGAGTTACTAATTAATCACTATAGCAATGTTCCTACTGGCTAAGATATGAAACACTCTTACAGATCAATAAGAAAAGGCAACCCAATGACTCCACTCCAGTAGAAAAATAGTCAAAGATCCGCATAAGTATTCACAAAAGAAAAAGCTGAACAGGCCAATGGACAGATGGAAAATGTCCAACCTCACAAGTTGCTAAAGAAATGCAAAACAAAAATCGGGTAACGTGTCTTTTTGGGCTATGCAAGATGGCAAGGATTTCTTCCCCTAAATGGTGATGCTGAGTGTCAGCCCAGGTTTGGGAAGCAGGCCCACTTCTGTGCTGCTGCTGGGAACTCCCTGGGCTTCACTTTCTGGGCGTGGCTCGCGATCATCCATACAGACAGAGGCTTAGCTCCAGCAACAGCACGTCCGTGTACTTACTGTTCACCCTTGGGAGGACTTGAGTATAGCTATGTGAGGAGAACTCCACCACAGGGCTTTCCACAAGATGAAGACTTAACAATAACCTAGATGTCAGATAACAGAGACACGGCAGAAACTCTCTCCTCCCCCTTTCTCCCATGGTAATCGGACTTAGTTACGTTTATATTTATTATTTTCTAACTGGATTCAGTGCACCAAATTGAATTAATCATTGTCTTGGTTTCATGAAAAATTACCATGGGGAGCCCATGAATGGCGCTTTTTATAAATTTGTGTCTTTGCAATAATGTAATAAGCACCCGTGAGCCCACCACCTAACATGGAACCTAGAACCTTGACTAACCGTGTCCACATCCGTGCCCTCCCTCCTCCCCGCTGGCCGGGCCCTGGGTCATCCTTTCCCTTGTGTTCCTTTTTACATTATATCATACCATATTATGTTATATATGTATGTGTATATATTCCAGAAAGTAGATTTCTAATTGATTTTTAACTTTGCAAAGAAAAGTCTCGTGCTGTATGTCATCTTTGAAACTTACTTTACTCACTGAAGATTTACTGCTGAGGTTTATCCACATTGTTGTATGTGGATATGTGCCATATGTGCTGGCACATATGTAATTTCCTCGTTTTGGCCGCTTCTATTGTCTGATTATATCATAACTTGTTAATCCATGTCCCTATCGATGAGTGTGTGAAACGTTTCCAGGTTTTTGCTCCTGAGAACAGAGCTGCTATTCAAGAATGCATACAACATTTCCGTATACGTCTGCTGGTGTACGTTTGCAATTTTTCTCTATCAGATTAGTTTCCTGGGGCTGTCATAACAAAGTAGCACCAACTGGGTGGTGTAAAACAACAGAAATTTATTCTCTCATAGTCTGGAGGCCGGAAGTGTGAAATCAAGGTGTTGACAGGGCGAGGAGGCTCCTTCCTTTTCTCTCCCAGCTTCTGGTGGTTCCTGGTGATCTGTGATTCCACTTATATAACATATTTGAGATGATGAGATTTTAGAAATGATGAGTGGTTGTCAGGGGTTAGAGATGTGGGGGGAAGTGGGCTATAAAAGGAATCCTGGTGCTATGGGAACTACTCAGCATCTTGACTGGGGTTGGTGGATACACAAACTGTAAGGTGATCAAATCGTATAGAACTTACACACACACACACACACACGAAGGTAAGTCAAATGGGAATCTGAATAGATTCTGAATAGATGGGTGCACTGCATACACTGGTTGTGGTATTGTGCCATCACTGTGCAAAATGTTAGCATTTGCGAATAAAAAACGAATTTATGTACCCGTATGTTTGTTTATATCTTTTTGGAAGACTTGTTTGCCATTAATACTAAGTAAGCAAATAAATGTATAAGCAAATCCTGGGAATGCTCCACGGCCTTGCTCATGAACAAGCAGCTGGAATGAAAAATCAATACTTGGTGTGCGGAGTGCATGCTCTTATGACTTTAATTAGGGCCTCATGTTCAATACCCCTGCCCGTGTTTCTCTGCCCCCAGCATCTTGGCATGTGTGGCGTTTCTCTAGATTAACAGTGACACGCTGGCACTGTCCCTCAGGTTCAGCTGCTCAGGAGGACAACTGGCCATCTAGATGAGGACCCCCTCCAGGGAGCCTCAAAATTCAATTAGATGCCGTAGCCAAATATACTCACCAAATTCAGGGACAAGCCACCCATCTGTTTTTTCCAATGCAGTAATAAATGGATATAAACTTCATTTTATTTATAAAAATATTTCCTTCTGGTGTGCGTAAGCAATTGTGACTTCATTCTTTCCTGTCTGGTTTCCATGTGTTACACTAGCATCACGGAAGGTGGAGACACTGTGAGGGAAGAAGCCCAAAGCCAAGTCTGTGCTGGTTTCAGTAGCTCGGATACAGATTCTCCTAGGATGCCTGACCTGCCCTGCTGCCTGGCCTACACTGTCCCTGTGTTTGTAGAATACAGTTTAGAAATCTGCCTTCGCAGCTTCAGCCAACAGAGTAGGGACAGACTTATTGTCTGCCTTCTGTGTTCCAGGCTGAGTGAGCATTTCCCACAGATTATCGCATTAGTTATTTCAATTGCACGAGCCCCGATGTTAAACCTCGATTTCACAGTTAAGGAAATCAGGTCTCAGAGTGGCCATCCAACTTGCCCGAGACCACACAGAGCTAATAAGTGGCTGCGCCCATGCCCAGATGATAAATGCCGTGTCCTAGGAGCTGAGTGGCTGTGGCAGCCTCCTCGTGCCACCGCATTCTGAAGCACAGTGCTGCCCCCCAGCGGCCCCTGGACCAGCATTCGCCTCCTTGCAGTAGCCCGTGGCCCCAGGGCTGCCTCTTCCAGCTGGCCGTCTCCTCCCTCTGCAGTCTGTGCCATTTGTCTGTCTGTTCTGCTACTTCTCGTCTTGATGTGATTGCGGGGTGAAGGGAAGTTGTGACTCTCTCATAGAGGAAAAAGTCTGAACTTCAGGGCAATGACTGCTAGATGCTCAGAGGCCCCCCTTTTGTTGTTATGGGGGTTTTGTTTTTATTTCCTGGTTTGAGGTCCCATTTCAGATGACCGTGGTCAAGAGAAACAGTCACGCTGTGTCTACATCACTGCACCCTTGGTGCCAAGCTTTACTCATTAAAATAAAAGACTGACAATTGACCACAGGCCTCTTGTGGACAGGATTCACCCACCTTTATCACCTTCCAGTGCTTTGACCTCTACCATGGCCCCAGGCCGACAAAGCTCTAACGTGTGTTTTTGTCATGGCACAAAGCATATAAGAAACTTCTGGCTAAGAGGGTGGTTTAATGCAGAGTCCAGCATCTTGTCCATCCTGACACATCCTGGGTTCCCTCTTGACGTCTCTGCTCTGCCCTTTTGGATCTACACCTTCCTGGTTCCAATGGGTTCTCAACCATTTAGCCCAACTGTCCCCTGGTGTTTGGGTCCCCTGGGTTCTGAGCACCAGCCCACATTCTCACTGTACCCTCATTCTCATTACAGCCTCTGACTTCAGCCTGGTCACCTGGCCCCTAGCCAGACCAGTCCCACCAGATGCTGCTCTATGCTATGCCCTCTCTCTTTTCTTCTCCTCCTCTTGAATCTATTGTTTGGTGCCACCCAATACCCAGATGCTGGTAAGTACTTCTAAGGTCTTTCCACGGCATCAGTGCCCCACAGTCTCGAGGCACCTCTTGCAGGGACTCCTCTCACTCTCCACCACAGCATTCTCTTGGCCCACTTCTGACACAGCCACTTTGCAGCTGCGAGTCCCACACAGGTTTTGATGGGTTCTGCAAAGCTGCGATGGGACAGTACCCTGCCTTGGGGGCAAAGTACATACCCCAACACATTCACAACCCAGCAGCGTGGGCTTAGGAGGCCAGACAATGGGGCTCTTGATCAAGTCCATCTGGTGAACTTGATCTCTAGTTCTCAACAGGGTGACTGGTATACATGCTCTAGGTGACTGGCAAACCCTCATATTGACTCCTTGTCCTAAGGAGGAAGAGACATTTATAGTAAGAAGGGCCAAGCAGAAGTTCCTAAAACTCACCCATTCCCTTTCAGCTCCCAACTAAGTAAATCTGAAGCAACACCACATTCCCGAAAGAGCTGTGCACGACGAGTGTCACTGCCAAAGACAGGATGTAGGCGTGGCGGTCCCCGTCACATCCCCGCTCCAATCATTTGTCTAGCTCCTGCAAAAAAGCCAGATGTATTGTGGTGAATGATGGTGGATGACGGTACGTAAACCTCACCAGGTGGACATAGTGCTGATCTTGTGACCCGGCCTCTCCTCTCAGCCACCCCGCAGTTGTGCATCAGTGGCAGGGAAGGAGGACAGCACGGGCTCCCTCTCACGAAGGCTGAGCTGGTTCCTGCCAGGGCTGAAAACCCATCTGGCCAATCACAGGATGCAACTGAGCCCTCAGTAAGGGACCAGCCTGCAGGGAGTCTGGTAGCTACTTGGTGGCAGCTTGGGTACACCAGATGCCTTCTTACCCTGGCGGGGACAGTAACTTCTCCTTCTTGGAATGGACCCCTATTCCAGACAGTGCCACCCTCGGGCTTCTGAGGACCCCACTCTGCCCTCAGGCATGTGCCACCCAGAGTGCAGGGACGGTAATGCCCCTATATGCTTTCTTTCCATCAGCCAGGCAGATGACTCTGGGACACGTTTCATGAGGCTCCTCAGAAGGGCCCCACAGGGCTCCATCGCGGCCTTAACTGGAGAATACATCTTCTCATTGGCCTATCTTCCCTGTTTCTGCTTCCTGGGGTCAAGTTCCCAAATATACCGCCTGCCCACAAGCCTTTGTTGCAGCTTCTGCTTTTGGTTGAACAAGGCTAAGACACCTCTATTCTCCAAATGCTCGTTACATAGAAAATGAGGGAGTGACAGAAGGAATCCTCTTGTGCTTCGTTGATTGAGGAAAACAAATTCTCTTATTATCCTTTCCAGTTCTTACTTGAAACTTCAAAGGCTGTAAGATATATGCTCATCTAATTTTTTGACACTCTCCTTTTGCCTCCAGAGAAACTGTCAGTCACTGAATGGATGAGGTCCTTTGGAGAGATGAAGAGCATAAGCCTCTGAAGAAGGGATGAAGATGAGAAGGAAGAAAGGCTTACAAGCAGAGCAGGGAGGCGTTCAGAAAGCTGGAGGTGGTGAGCAGGGGCCAGGCCTGTGGAACTCTGCACAGCAGCATTGAGGCCCAGGGCAGGCTGCTCCAAAATAAGCCACAATGGCATATTGATTATTTTGAATTAAAGTGACTTGAGAAGCAGCCGATGCAAAAACGGCACTTTGACCCTCTCTGTTCCCCATGAAAGCAGGAAATCAATCTCCCATGGAAAAAGTACCCTCCCTGCTCCCCACACCAGGAGATAGAGAGACACCCTTATCACCGGAAATAGGGAATTCAGGGCAGAGAGGCCTGTATAAACAAAGCTTGTTACTTTTTTACTAATTTGCTACCCCAAGCCCAATCTCTGCTTAGATTCCTTCCTAATTAAGCACCCAAACCTAAGTTTCTCTGTCCTGTCAAATCCCCACAAATTTAATTGTTTCTTTATGTAAAAAGATATAAAATATGCCTACTTTGCTTATTTCTCTGAGCAATATTTTATGATCTCCCATGCATACATATTAAATTGGTTTTTCTCCTGTTAATCTGTCTTGAGTTTTGTTTTGTTTTGTTTTGCTGAGGAAGATTCACCTTGCGCTAACAGCAGTGCCAATCTTCCTCTGTTTCGTATGTGGGTCACTGCCACAGCATGGCTTGATGAGCAGTGCATAAGTCCATGCCTGGGAACCGAACCTGGGCTGCTGGAGCAGAGTGTGCCAAACCTAACCACTAGGCCACTGGGCCTGCCCCTGTTTTTTTTTTTTTTTTTTGTGAGGAGATCAGCCCTGTGCTAACATCCGCCAATCCTCCTCTTTTTTTGCCGAGGAAGATGGCCCTGGGCTAACATCCGTGCCCATCCTCCTCCACTTTATATGGGTCGCCGCCACAGCATGGCTCGCCAAAGCAGTGCGTCGGTGCGCGCCCGGGATCCGAACCAGCGAACCCTGGGCCGCCGCAGCGGAGCGCGGGCACCCAACTGCTTGCACCACCGGGCCGGCCCCTGCCCCTGTTTTTTTTAATTAGTCCAGCCAGAAGAACTCAAGAGGGGTAAGGGGGAAATTTCCCCCTCCCTGACAGCAGCCAATATGGCACCACAGAACTCCGATGCTTAGAAAGTGTGCCTATTGGGCATGACAATGGCCAACCTTTCCCGAAGGCCACCTGTATGTTCGGTGCTGTTGGAAGTGTTTTACAAACACCACTTACCATTCATAACAACCTCTGAGGGAGGCACAGACAAGAAACAAGGCAAAGGTGATCCTTCAGCCTGTTGGTTTTCCCAGTGCCCAGAGCAGGCAGGTCCTGAGCCTGGGCTCTCAGATTAACTTCGGATTGTTGATGTTAATTGTTCTAAAATGATGGCAATTGTCTCATTTTACACTGAAGTTTTCTTGTAAGATTTTTCACTGTGCTTTATTCATATTCATTTCTGTTGCTAAATGTGTTTAGCCTCACACATCAACACACAATGTGTTCATCACGTGGTTATCACAATAATCTCATACAGGCTTGTGATTTTCCACCTGCTTTGTTGTTTATTTCAGCTCTCAGCTGAGGATAAAGTGAAAGCTTCAATTTCCTTCCTCTTGTGGCTAATGTCAGACATATCTTGCTACTTTTGCAGAAATTTTTATGTAGCAATTTCCTGTGTCTTAAAGGTAAGCTTCAAAAATCATTGAATCATAAAAGTGTCAGACTAGAGAGAACATTAGCCATCATTTACTTTAGATTAATAAACTGAGCCTCAGAGAAGTTAAGCGACTAACACATGAGGAAATAAATCATCATAAGAACTCTGGCCTCCTGTCTCCTATCTAGTTCTCTTTCTGCGGTGTCACTATAGAGAATATCTCTTGGAAAGGTCTGGTGTGCAATAGAATAGAAAGTTACATAGTCTTTGCTATACATCATTTGAAATGAAAACTCGCCTTTGGTATAGGCAGCATGTCTAAATCCACGCTATTAGCAAGAGGCCCCTCTGAGAGCAGGGGTTATATTAAGGTATTGTTGTAGATTGAATTTCTGCATGTCTCCAAAATTCATTGTTATAGCCTAACCCCCAACGTGATGGTGTTAGGAGGTGGGGCCTTTGGGAGGTGGTTAGGTCATGAGGATGGAGCCCTCATGAATGGGATTAGTGCCCTTATAAAAGAGGCCCCAGAGAGCTCCCTCGCCCCTTCCACCATGTGAGGACACAGCAAGAAGACAGCCATCAGACTGTCAGCAACTCAGAGGAGAGCTCTCACCAGAACCCGGCCATGCTGGCACTCTGATGTCAGACTTCCAGCCTCCAGAACTGTGAAAAATAAATGTCTGTTGTTTATAAGCCACCCAGTCTGTGGTACTTTGTTACAGCAGCCCAGATGGACTAAGACAGGTATCAAGAAAATTATGAAGTACATATAATTTAAATCTGCATGTAAGTGAGTTCCCAAGATAAACAGTGATTAACGGATGTCAGTGTGTGCTAAGCCTCGCACCATGGGTCATAATAATCTATTTGTTTTAGAACAGAGACGTCTAAGCAAGGCTGCAGCCTATGAGAAGTGAGTTTCTGTGGGTGCTGTTATGGTTATTTTGCTTTAATTATATGCTCACAGAAATGAATCTGTGTTATTGCCACTATTTCACTTTAATTGGGAGATTTAAATAATATTTCCCAAAATGTTGTATGAATACCATGGATAGTATAGGAAATTATTTTAGGTAACACCCTAACAAATGTGTTTTATTTAATTATCTGTGTATTTATTTCATATATATTAAAATATATTGCAAAACACATATTTGATAAAGAACTGATACCCAAAATATACAAAGTTACAACTCAACAACAAGAAAACAAACAACCCGATTTAAAAAATGGGCAAAGATCTGAATAGTCACCTCACCAAAGAAGATACACAGATTGGCAAACAAGCATATGAAAAGATGCTTCAAATCATATGTAATTAGAGGAATGCAAATTAAAACAACATTGAGATACCACTACATACCATTAGAACGGCCAAAACACAGAACACTGACAACACCAAATGCTGGTGAGGATGTGGAGCAACAGGAACTCTCATTCATTGCTGGTGGGAATGCAAAATGGTGCAGCCGCTTTGGAATACAGTTTGGTGGTTTCTTATAAAAATAAATGTAGTTTTACCATATGATTCAGCAATTGTGCTCCTTGGTATTTACTCAAAGAGTTGAAAACTAATGTCCACAGAAAACTAATGTCCACATGGCTGTTTATAGCAGCTTTATTTATAATCACCCAAAACTGGAAGTCACCAAGATGTTCTTTGGTAGGTGAATGGATAAATAAACTGCGTTACATCCAGACAATGGAATATTATTCACTGCTAAAAAGAAATGAGCTATTGAGTCATGAAAAGACGTGGAGGAACCTTAAATGCACATTGTAAGTGAAGGAAACCAATCTGAAAAGGCCACGTACTGTATGATTCTGACTATATTCTAGAAAAGACAAAATTATAGAGACAGTAAAAACATCAGTGGTTGCCAAGGGTTCAAGAGCGGGGGGAGGGGACAGGGTGACTAGGTGGAGCACAGAGAAATCTGAGGGCAGTGAAACTATTCTCTATGACTCCATAATGGCAGGTACATGACATGCATTTGTCAAAACCCATAGAACTTACAACACCAGGAGTGAAACTTCATGTAAAGTGTGGAATTTAGTTAATATTAATGTATCCTAAAACTATTAAAAAATCTATTAGTTAAAAAAATCTCAGAGTTGTTGCTCAATAAATAGGTGTTACCTATTACTATAAGCAGCCAGTGTGTTCCAATCACTGTTTCAGCACTGGGGGGTCAGGCCTGTGTAATAAATAGCAGGTGTCTGCGTCGCTCCCGAGAAAGTGCTGGTGGTATGATTTGCCACCAGGTGGCGCTCCATTCTCATGCTCGCTCCCTCTCTCTCCTTCCTTTTCTCAATTCTGTTCCTATGTTTTCCTTTTTCCTTTCTGCGTGTAAACCATCATCCCTGGATCCAGTAACCCAGGCTTGCTCCTTTCAAGAAGTGCCCCCCACCTTGGGCCAGGGCTCAGGTGCATGACTCTGGGATCTGCCCAGAGCAGCGTTTCTCAGCCTTTCCTGGTCTTGGCACGGGTAGAAAATGGTGGTAATAGCACAGCGCACTGGGTAAAGGGGGGCGGCTGCTCTAGAGTGGAAGCAGCTGGCCCAGGACTCCCCACCACCCCAGGGCTCCTTTTCCACCTGCACCTGCCCCTGTGCCTCCTTCCCCTCCCACTGCCCCAGGTTTCTTTCCCTGTCTCTCTCTGCAATTCAGTTTGGATATCCCCCTCTGCACTCACCCTTTGGCCCCTCTCTGTGTGATGACTCATTTGACGTGCTTTCAGACTCTGCAGCACACTCATTGAGACAGGCTTTGCTCTTGGCTCCCCAGCCCTGGATGGGGGCACATTCACATCCAGACCACCACCCCATGCTGGCCCTAAGTCTGCCCGGCCTTGCCACCCCTTACAAATCTCCCCATCTGAAGCAAGGGATTAAAAAATCCAAAATCTAGTCGGGAAAACAGATGCTCAGATCACAAACAGATGAGATCTTGTCAAATATCTACGCTTTTTAGATTGCTTTTAGATATGCTTTTAGGTTGCTATGAGAGATTTGGCTACACGACAGCGGACGCCTCGTACAGGCAGGGTCAGCGAGGACAAACGGGGTCAGACAGGGAGAAGGCCAACCAGGCACGGAAGCATGGACGTGCACAGCACTTCCCAGTGACCGAGCCTCAGCAGAAGGAGGGGAAGTAAAGCTGTGGAAGGATCTTGAGGTGAACTAGAAAGGATTGTGAGGAAAAACTTGAAATCTCCTTGGGATGGGGAAAAGGTTGATACATGAAATTATATTAAAATTAAAACTTGAATTTCTCAAATGACAAAACAAACCAAAATAGGTCACAGGATGAAGAAGACATTTATAACACATGTATCTGATAAAATATGAGTATTGAAAATATATAAAGAATTACAACAGATCAATATAAATATATATAAACCTAATTTTTAAAATAGGAAAAAATAAGAACAGGTAGATCAGCAAAGAGGAAAAACAAATGAAGAGAAGTTCCACCTCACTAGAAACTAGGAAAACTCTAATAAGACCCCACAGGTTAGCAAAAATTAAGTCTGGTAGTACCAGCGGGTGATGAGGGTACAGAGCACCAGGAATTTTCAGATACTACTGATAAGAATGTAAATTATCGCAGTCATATTGGAAAACCAGCTTAAACCCCAGCAATTCCACCCCCAGAGCCTAGCACATTTATATTCACAGGGAGATATGTATAAGACTGTTTAGAGCAATATTACTTATAATACCAAAAACAATTAGAAATAGCCTAAATTTCATCAACAGGAGAAGAGATAAGAAAATTGTAATACAGTCATACAATGGAACTGTTTACAGCAGAGAAAATGACCAAAATACATATATCATCACAATATTGAAAGAGAAAACAGATGCATAAAATATATACAGCATGATACCACTTATATAAAGTAGGCAGAGCAGCACTACATATAGCTTAGAGATACACTGGTAATGAGCAGATACAGGTTATCATGCCTGTCAATGACAACCCCAAGCTCGGTCTCTGTGGGTTACTTCTTACAGGGGGGAGCTTGTGGGGGAAGGTGGCACACGCAGGGCTGCTATCACAGCTGTGAGCACAACCCTGGGCATGCCCCCTGAAGTTATGCAAAATAGTAGTTGTGAGGACACGGGCCTCCAACTGTGATGTCTAGTAAGTCAGGTGATGTGTATGGAGGCGTTAGGAGCAATATTTATACCTTTTGTGCAGTGGAAGCATTACTTAGTATATTTTAGCTTAGGAATGAAAAGGTCAGGTTTAAATTTTAGAAAGATAGTTCTGATGGCAGGATGAAGACAGAGCAGTGAGTGGCGAGTTTGAAAACAGGGACGTTAACTAGGAGACTAGTAAGTCAAGAGGATGCAGGTTAAGAATCGGCTCTGGCAGCAGGAAGAGAGAGGAGGAGATGGGGATAAAATTAACTGAATCTGGTGACTGGCTGCAAGGGATGCAGAAGAGCTAACTGTCAGAGACGTCACAGACCGATGTAGGTAAGGAAGCTACCTATGTCTTAAGAAGCAAGATCCTTAGGAAGGAGAGGCAATTTTGACGGGGAGGAAGGCAGGTTTGGGTTGAATAGACGGCTTTGATGCTAGGACCCGACAGGTGTTTGGAAGTGTGGGTCCGGAGCTCCAGGGCTCAGGAGTAGAAATGCACAAGAGTCAGGCACATACTCACTGATGCCACGGAGAACACGAGCTTCCCAGGGGGAGGCGAGGTGGGAAGTTGGGGTCTGTGGGGAGGGTCTCCACCTACAGAGAACGGGGAAGGGGGCACAGCCTGGGGAGCCTGAGGAGAAGGAGCAGTGGAGAGAGCATGCTTCAGGAGGGCTGCCAGTGAGACAACAGAGGGTTTGAGGAGCACGATCGGGGTTGGGCACAGCTGTGTAGGAGCTGGGCTGTAGGCCGAGTGAACCACACACACAGACACGTGAGTCTGTGGAGGAGACCCGCACACCGCTCTGCAGCAGGGCCAGCAGGTGATGAGAAAGGAGTTGTGTGGACACAGACCTGGGTGATCTAAGGAGTTCTGGAGCGGGAGAGAAGTGAAGACACACTTCTAGAGTGAGCGTTTCTAGACTGAAGATCCCATGTACGTCCTGTACTGGAGGCGAGAAGTTACTGGAGAAGCGACACTCTGAATGTGGGGGTGGGGGGGGGTGGCAGGTGGGACTGAGGTCCACAAGGAGACCAGGAGGACAGGAGCAGGCCAGCGGAGGGGAGGGGGACGGACCGCGCCTCTTTCCTCTTCACTGGGCCCCACGTTAACACGCACAGACACCAGGGCTGGCTGTGTTTAGGATTCAAGACGAATGGGATAGCGTACTGTCCTCTCCTTAAGTGTGGCTGCCTCTCTGCACTCACCCTCCCCAGAGAGTGGCAGCGGGCGACAGTGAGGCTGGGCTGGGTTTGCTGGGGAATCACCAGCACATTTTCACTTTCATTATAGCCAAGTGTAACACTCACCCCTGTGCTCAACGGGCAAGCAGGAACACCAGAACCCTGGAAGTGCACATGCTTAAGGGCCATCACCTTTTAACCGTTATCCAACACTCTTCATGGAAAAAAAAATTAGTGCTTGATGTTTTATGATTGAAGCCTAAAGCAGTCATAGAATATTAAAACTGCACGGGACCTCAGGGAGCTGCCAGTTCAACTGCTCATTTTACAGTTTGAGACCTAGGAAGGTAAATTGATTTTCCTGGGGTAACACAGCCTAACCCTATATTTTCTGTGAAAAGAAAAGCTGACTGCAGCAACTCTGAGGAATTTTGGGGAGAAAATGTGTTGAAAGTTTTTAGGCTTCACAGAGCAACTGTCCCTCCCCAATATGCTGACAGTAGAACCTTCTTGTAAGCTGAGTGTGTCTACAAGGGTGTAGTTCACGGTGGGTCCGCGCCATCCCACCCGGGCAGGTGCAGCTGGGGGTTATTTGAGGTTAATCGGCTGGCAGAAAGGCTCAGTTTACAGAAAACCTCTCATTTTGAGGGAGGAATTGAACGGGTGAGGGTTTCCTGCCTCCAAATCTGAGACACAATTAAGGACATTTTTGTGTTTTATCTACTCATTTAGGAGAAAAATGATCAGACTCTTGCTCCCACCACAGAATGAAAACAGCTTCTCTAATTTTCTGGAAGAATGAACTGAAGCTATTAGTCAAGGCTGAAGGCTAGTGGGCCTGGAAAATTGCCACAGGGTGACACTCCCATGGAATACCAGAACACGTGGTGTATTTTTATTTATTTAAATGGAAGTACACATATAGATCATACTTTGGGAATGAAACTTAATATCACCGAAGTTCGTACTGCACACTGCCTTGGGATATCTTCTGGAAATGGAAATTCAAAAGTTGAGTGCAATTAAATAACATAAATCTGTACTTTATTTCACTATAGAGGGAGGATGGCTGCAGAGTTTGGAAAAGAGTCTATGTAGCTGTGTCGGAAGAGATATATTTAGTTGTCCCTTCCAAGAAGGTTTATCACCTTTCCCCAGGACTGGCTGTTGATGAGTCTGCAGCCACGGGACACACATGCTGGGCAGTTCCTCTCATGACCCAACACAGCTTCCCACCGACGTGAAGCCCTAAGCAGTACAATGAAAAAAGAACATTGTCGAATTGCTGGTCCACGATGAATGCGCCTCCTGTGAGGAGTGAGCATGTTACATCTTCCGCTGCATTCTGGGGTAGAAAATGGAGTCACAGTTGAAATAGATAGGTGCTTCTGCCTCGATCCTTGGTGCAGGTGAATAAAGAGAAAAACAGAGTCAAAGACGCAGGAGGGCTGGAAGGCGCTGGTGTGGGATCTGGGCATAAACTAGGACAAGGGAGATGGCGCAGGTGTGGGTCAAGATCACATGGGGGCAGCTCTGGCTGCAGATCTGAAGGTCTCTGGAAAACAGCCCTGCTGTTTACTTTCCATGAACCTTGAGCAAGAAAGTCACTCCACCCCTGTGGCCTCAGTGTCTCATGTAAAAGTGGACTAACACTCCTTGTCTGCCTCAAATGGTGTCGTAAGGCTCAAGAGAGAACACAGATGAAGCATTTTACTCAAAAGGGATAAATAGGTATTATTTTGAAAGACTGTGAAATTTCAGAATGCCCCCAAATTGAATTTAAAAGCCTCTTTGTCCCTGTTATGTCATGAGGATAATATGAAAATTTTATTCAGAGTTTTGATGTTTTGCCTGTTCCATCTTTAGCATTTCTCGGGGCTGAATCTGTTATTTTATGTAGTTTTAGAAGAGTGAACACGGTTTCTCTGTAAATTAATAAGTAGTCTTTGGAATAAAGAGCCTAAAATCTGCATTCTGTCCTTAACACCATTTTAACTTTCTGGTAGATTTAACCCTCATGTTCCTCAGTTTCTCCACTCATTAAACTAATGAGTTAGTAGTTACAGGAGTGGCAGAGATACTGTTGTTAAAGAGGGTGCCACAGTGCCTGGTGCACAGTAAGTATTCAGTGAATTGTAACGAGGTAGATAAATGATAGATAGATAGATAGATAGATGATGATAGATGATAGACAGATGATAGATGATGATGATAGATGATGATGATAGATAGATAGATGATAGATAGATAGATGATAGATAGATAGGTGATACATAGACAGACAGATAAAACCAAGCAATCCCTTACATGATCACACACCAGAACTTGCCATCGTTTACAGTTGTTCCCCTCTCTGGTGTCTCAGAGTCCCCTTGCTGATGGCAGACTTTCTTTTTCCCACCTGCTCCCCTCCATCATGCTGCTGAGGCACCCTATGTCCCCAGCCAGCCTCCCTCTTTCCTTGTTATCCAAGACGCTTTTCCCCTTCACACATCCTTTGCTTCCTCATCCAAATCATGTTTGAATAACATCAATCCTTATTTCACATCAGCTGATTGTGCTTTTTGAAATCACAGTCTTGTTGTTCCCTCGATTCCGCCTACCCCCTCTCCCCCTCACCCTCCAGTCCGTTCCTTGCTGGTCCTCACACCATTCCTTCCATGTGGGACTGTGCCCATTTTCCTGGGCTACTGAGGCTTCTTGAGGAAGTCATGAGATGAGGCCGACTGTATCACTATGAATTCTAGCTTGGACTTAGCAATCATTTTATTCATCTACTTATTATAAATGACTATTATTATTTCTAGTATCGATTATTTCCATTTTTTTAGGTACTAAACTAAGTCTGTTTATTTTTGGAATTACTCCAGGCAGTTTCAACTTCAGGCAGATTTCAGAGTCTAGTTCAATTTGGAATCTGTGAATTTAAACAACTTTGGAGTGAACTCAAATTCACACTCCCAGATCTTAGTTTCTAGAACTACTAGGTAGTTACTTTAACTTGCTCATCTAGGGTAGGGAGGAGTACAAGGGCTCTGGAGCCCTGGCGACCTGCTTTCCAATTTGCACTCCAAGACTTACTGTGTTATCTTAAGCAAGTTATTTAACACCTTCAACAAAATTTTGTAAAATGGGAGTCATAATGCACACTTGTATTCCTGGGATAACTAAAAGAGAGTCAACATGTAACTGTGCCTGGTGCAAATGACTGATGCCCAGTGTTTTTGTTTTCTTCTTCATTACCCTTAACTTGAATCCTACTTGCTGGTATAAATTTAATCTGTGACAGCTGAGAAACAAACAACACTCATAACAACAAATCGAAAAGGCCAAACATTATTTCTGTGACTCGAAAAATGAGCTAATGCTAAACTCTTCCATAAAATTCAAGAGAAAGAAATACTTCACAATTCATTCTATGAGACTAGTATTACTCTCATGGTTAGACCAGAAAAACACAGTACAAGAAGAAAATAACAACAACAAAAGAACTACAGACTAATCTCCCTCATGAACACAGATGCAAAATTTCTTAAAATTTTAGCAAATCCAACATTCACTCATGATAGAAACTCTCACAATCTAGGAAAAGAAGGGAATGTCCTCAATTTGATAAAGGGCAACTATAAAAGCCCTATAGCTAATATAACAATTAATGGTGAAACTCTGAATTCTCTGTCTCTAATATCAGGGGGAAAAGATTTGCTGTTACCACACCTCTCCATAAGTACTGGACCTAGTAGTAAAGGTTCTAGCCAGTGCAATAAAGCCAGAAAAAGAAATAAAAGGCTCCATGTTGGAAAAGAAGTAAAAGACTTTACTTGTGGAAATCATAATCACCTATTTAAAAAACTCTTTTGTAATCTAAAGAAAAAGCTACTATAAGTTTAGCAAGGTTTCAGGATGAAGATCAATATTGAAAAATCAATTAAACAATCAATTTTGAAACTAGATAAATGATATATTTAACTTAACATCAAAAATATGCAATAGGAGGGATATATTTGACAAAGGTGGGCAAGACTTGAACACTAAAAACTACAAAACATAGCTGAGAGAAATTAAAGGAGACTTGAGTATGTGGAGAGAGATACTGTGGTCATAGACTGGATAATTGAATATTGTTAAGGTGTGAATTTCCACCAAATCAACCTATGGATTCAAAGTAATTCTACTCAAAATCTCAGCTGGCTTTTTTTTTTTTTTTTAGCAATTGACAAGCTGATTTTAAAATTCAGGAAATGCCAAAAGGACTTAGCCAAAACAATTTTGAAAAAAAACAAAGTTGGAGAACTTAACACTACTTGGTTTCAAGACTTATAAAGCTATAGTAATAAAGACAGTGTGGCACTAGAGAAAAGATGAATAAAGGAATATTTATTTATTCCTATAGAATAGAGTCCAAAATAGATCCATACATACATGATCAATTAATTCTAAACAATGTCAACTAGGCATTTCAATGGAGAAATGATGAACTTTTAAACAAATGGTGCTGGAAAAATTGGATAGCATATTGAAAAAATGAAACTCAACCCTTACCTCATAGCATATATAAGAATTAACTCAAAATGGAGAAAGATCTAAATATATGAGCTAAAACTTACAGAAGAAAATACAGAAAATTTTAGTGACTTTGGGTTTGGCAAAGTTTCTTAAAAATGACACAAAACGATGGAACAATTGATAATTTGGACTTCAAAAAAATAAAAACTTATACCATTCAAAAGACACTGTTATGGAATTGAAAAGGCAGGCCACATACTAGGAGAAAATATTGCAAAAAATATATCTGACAAAGAAATTACCTTTGAGATACATAAATAACTCTAGAACTCAATAATAAGATGACAAACAATCCAATTAAAAATGGGCAAAAGATTTGAACAGATAACTACGCCAAAGACAATACATGGATAGCAAATAAGCAGACAAAAAGACGCTCAACGTCATTAGTTATTAGAGAAAGGCGAATTAAAACCACAATGAGATACCATTACACACTGACTAGAAAGGCTAAAATTCAAAAGGCTGACCATACCAAGTGTTGGTGAGGAAGCAGAGCAACTGCAATGGCATTTATTGCTGGTAGAAATGTAAGATGGTACAATCACTTTGGAAAACAGTTTAGCAGCTTCTAAAAAAATTAAAGATACAACGATCATATGACTCTGCCATTCTGCTCCCAAGTGTTTATCCAAAAGAAATGCAAGCACATGTCCACGCCAAGACTTGACAAAAATATTCACAGCAGTTTTATCTGTAATTAGGTCTGGTATAAGGGTGAGGCAAGTGGAACATGTGCACAAACCTGCGAATTAGCACCTCAAGTGTTGTGCACAAGGAGCCTTGTTTCTCTCACCCTAGTCCAAATCCTGCTTATGACAGTCAAAACCTGAAAACAACCCAAACGTCCAACAACAGGTAGGTGGATAGAGAAACAGTGGTGTACCCACACAATGAAATACTATTCAGTGATCCCTCTGGCAGCACATATACTAAAACTGGAAAAATACAGAGATTAGCATGGCCCCTGTGCAAGGATGACATGCAAATTTGTGAAGTGCTCCGTATTTTTATGAAATAAATAAAGTCCTGGGAATGTAATATTAAGTGTGGTGACTATAGTTGATAATACTGTATTGTATATTTGAAAGTTGCTAAGAGACAGTAAATCTTAGAAGTTCTCATCCCAGGGGAAAAAAATTGTAACTACGTGTGGTGATGCATGTTAACTAGACTTATTGTGGTGATAATTTGGCAATATATGCAATTATCAAATCATTATGTTGTACAATTGAAATAAATATAATGTTACATGTCAATTATATCTCAATGAAAAAAAGAAATACTATTCAGCAATAGAAAGGAATGAACTATTGCTTCATGCAACAACACAGATAGATCTCAAAATTATTATTCTGAGAGAAGTTAGACAAAACGAATACATATTGTATGATTCCATTTATACAAAATTCTAGAAAATGCAATCTAATATATAGTAACCAAAAGAAGATCAGTGGTTGTCTGGGAATTGGGGAGCAGGGAGTAGAGGGGGTAGGGAGTACAAAGGGGAACAAGGAAGTGTTTGGGGTGATAGGATATGTTCCCACCTTTATTGTACTGATGGTTTCATATCTTGAAATGCCCAAAATTTATCAAACCTCACCTTTTAATATGTGCACTTTATTGTATGTCAATTATATCTCAGTAAAGCTGTTAAAAATAAAATGAGGCACAATAAAAATTTAAGACATGAATCCTTATTGGATTCTGATTAGGAAAATAAGAAATTTTAGGCAGAATGGGAGCATTTGAATATGGCCTGGGTATTAAATATATTAGGAGATTACTGGTACTTTTCTTAGGTATAATAATGGTATTTTGGATATGTAAGAAAATGCCAGTATTCTTAGGATAGTCATGCTGAAGTATATAGGGGTAAAATGTTTTGATGTCTGCAGGTTATTTCAAATAATTTGGTTAAAAAAATAGAAAAATAAATAAAGCAAATATGGCAAAAATATTGATTGTTGAATCTAGGTGTTCATTACACAGGCATTCATTATACTATTCTTTCAACTTTTTTTTGTACGTTTGATAATTTTATCATTAAAAAGTTGGAAAAATTTACCAAACAGATTTCAAAAAGAACTAAATTACAAAGGTAAACAAAAAATACTTGAATTATTAAATTCAATGGATAGGTTTACCTGAAGACATAACAGAAGATAAAATTGGTGAATTGCAAAATAAATCTAAAAAATTATCCAGAATGCAGTACAGAGAGAAAAAGAGACAGAAAATATGAAGCAAAAGTTAAGAAACGTGGAGAGTAAAGTGAGAAGCCCTATCATAAATCTGGTTGGAATTCTGAGAAAGAGACAGAGGGGGCCAAGGCCATAATTGAAGAAATAATTCCTGAGAATTCCTAATGAATCCCTGAAAGTATAAATGAAAAAAATCCACACTTAGTCACACCATGATGAATCTACAATACACCGACGGCTGACAGAAGGTCTTAAAAGCTTCCACTGAAAAAGATGACGACCTCGAAAAGAACAAAGACTGATAACTGACTCTTCATCACCCACAAGAGAAGCCAATCTAAAAATGGAATATTTTCAGTGGATTGAAAGAAAATAATCGTCAACCTAGAATTATTTAACCAGAAAAAGTATCTTTTAAGAATGAGAGCAAAATAAAGACATTTTCAGGTAAACAAAAAATGAGAGTATTTGCCACTAGTCATGCTCACTAAGTGAAATTGTAAAGTATGTATATGAGACAGAAAGAAAGAGATAGCAGATGAAGGTCAGAGACACAAGAAGGAATGCAGAGGACAAAAAAATTTGGAACATTTGTAGGTATATCTAGATAAGTTAGACTACATAAAATAATATAATAATATATTCCACAGTTGAAAAGTAGAATTAAAACACAGAACAACAATAGTATATAAATTAGGAGAAGGGTAAATATATTGATTAACCTGCTACCTTCATAAGTATCATCTTGAAAGTTCTAGGGTATCCTTAACAGAATAGAGTATATAACTTTCAAATTAGTAAAAGGGAAAAGTAGAATGAGAAAAAAAGTGTTAACCCAAAGGAAGGCAAGAAAGTAGAGAAAGTAAACTTAGATGACTTGGCACAAATTGAAAGCAAAATATAAGATAATAGAGACAAATATTTTTCATACTGTATTAAAAAAATCAACACCACAAGACAAGTACAAGAATACTCATAGCAGCATGTTCATTAAAAACCAAACCAAACCAAAAAACCCTCGACATAACCCAAAAGTCCATCAACAATGGATTGAATGAATAAACTATGGCATAGTCTTACAATACTATACAACAGTGAAAATAAATGAACTACAGCTATTATGCATCAGCATCAATGATGTGCTCACAAGCACAATATTGAACAAAGAAGCTAGACGCAGAAGAATTTGGAAGAACTTGAAGAAAAAGTTCAAAAGCTTGACCAACTGATCAATACTTCATCTATTTAAAGACATCTAAATAGACTGTACAATCATAAAGGCAAGGGGATGCTTATCATAGTATCAGGAAAGCAGGTACCTCCTGGAGGAGGATGTCCTCAGGGAGGAATACGTAAGGGAGAGCATCTCTAGGTCCACCAGGCGGGCCATCCAGGTAGGAGGAAGGACATCCTCAGGGAGGAGCACACATGGGACTTCCAGGGTGTTAGCCCTGTTCTCTAGCTGTGCCCTGTGTGGTGCTTCTGGGGAGCGTATGTTTTATGTCCCCTTTTTTATGTCTGATATAGTTATCAATTTAAAATGGGAAAGGAAGAGAAGAGCAGCCCTCTGTGGGGTCCTCTGAGACATCCAGGAGGATGAGTCTAGAAAACCAACCTACATATAACCTACCAAGACGGAATCATGAAAAAATGAAACATTTGAACTGATCAATAATGAGTAAGGAGACTGAGATAGCAATCAAAAACTTCCCATCAAAGAAAAGTCCAGGATCAGATGGTTTCACCAGTGAATTCTGCCAAACATTTGAAGAAGAATTAACACCAATCCTTTTCACACTCTTCCAGAAATTGAAGAGGGGGAACACTCCCAAACTCATTTTATGAGGTCAGAATTACCCTGATACTGAAGCGAAATAAAGACACTACAAGAAAATTATAGTCCAATGTCCCTAATAAATAACTATGCAAAAATTTTCAACAAAATACTAGCAAACTGGGGCCGGCCCGGTGGCGCAAGTGGTTAAGTGCGCGCGCTCCGCTGCGGCGGCCCGGGGTTCGCTGGTTCGGATCCCGGGCGCGCACCGACGCACTGCTTGGTAAGCCATGCTGTGGCAGCGTCCCATATAAAGTGGAGGAAGATAGGCACCGATGTTAGCCCAGGGCCTTCTTCCTCAGCAAAAAAAGAGGAGGATTGGCGGATGTTAGCTCAGGGCTGATCTCCTCACAAATTAAAAAAAAAAAAAAAAAAAAAAATACTAGCAAACTGAACTCAACAGCATATTAAAAGGATTATACACCATGATCAAGTGGAATTTATCCCTGGAAAGCAATGCAAATCAATAAATTGAGACACCACATTAATAGAATGAAAGATAGAAATCATATGTTCATTTCAATAGATGCAGAAAAAGCATTTGCCAAAATTCGACACCCTTTCATGACAAAAACTCTCAACAAATTGGGTATACCAAGAATGTATCTCAACATAATAATACAGGCTGTATATGAGAAACCCATAGCTAACATCATACTCAATGATGAAATGTTCAAAGCTTTCTCACTAAGATCAGGAAGGGGACAAGCGTGCCCACTCTCACCACTCCTATTCAACATGGCACTAGAAGTCCCTGCCAGAGGAATAAGGCAAGAAAAAGAAATAAAAGGCATCCAAATCAGAAGTAAAACTGTCTCTGTTTGCAGATTATATTATGTGTATGCATGTACGCATGGTAAAAAAAAAAAAGAATCCCGTGAAACTACATAGGGATACAGTAATAGGGATATGGCCCTTGTGTATGGTTGAGTGAGACTCTTGTAACTAATCGTGCTACTTCTTTACTTGGGCTAAGAACCCTTTGCCTTTCACAACTACATAGGACTTTATTAGTTTAGGTACTTACTCTCTTTGACTTTTTTTCCTTCATCCTGATTTCCTCATCTATTTATTCTACTGTGATATAAATTACTTCAAGTTCTTTTCAGAACAAAATAGGGTATACATTTATATACACATCACCATCATCCAGATTGATTTATAAATGGCCAAGGATTCTTATGATCTGCCTCCAACCTATTTTCTCAACCTTATATCCTCCTCTAGTCCTAATATGCATATGAAATACTATCATATTTTTCTAAAATTATGTAGATTTCTGCTTTGATGAAACTAGGTGCAGGAGATTAACAGGTAACCAGATTTGGTTTGAGTCCTGGATTTTCTTACAGGCTATGTAGCCTTAAGCCAATTGCTTAACCCCTCTGACCCTCAGTACCATCATCTGTAAAATGGTACCTTGTAGGATTCTTGTAAGGATTAGAAATATTTTATGTAAAGCACTAAAACCTAAGCAGTTATACAGATGTTAATAGAATAATTATTAAATACCATTTGCCATTCACTGGCTGACTGATGTCAGAGGTTACATAACCCCTCTGAGCTCGTTTCTTTTTAAATATGATCATCTGCCTACTTTTTTTCAGGAATTGGATGAATCTATGCAAACATAAGTGAACATATATAAAACACCTGATAGATAAAAAGACTGTTAATTTTGTTTTTCTCCTTCTTTACCCTGTCCCCCCTACCTGGAAAGCCCCTTCTTACCATCCCTGTTAGAATGCAACCATTCACTAAGAGGTAAAAGAGGGTCTCTCCTATTTATTTTCTAACGGTAATTAACTCTGTCCTTCACGTTCTCTGTGGATTTTTTAAACTTCTATTACAATACTCCGATTCGTTTTCTTTCTTGCCCCATGGTTCCAACTTCTTTGGGGGGCCGGACGGACTACGCCCTGCATGTGGTCGGTGATGGTTATTCGTCGCTTGGAACCGATTTTCCTGAGGAGACTCAGACGACGTCAGACTACCTCCTTTTGGCTCACTTGAGCAAATGTTCACTCCTTTGGTAATAGCCTCCCCTAACGCGTCGCTGTCGCGTTACCGTGTGGAACCCCGTGGAAGACAGTGCGGCCAACACACAGACCAGCACATCCGAACTCCTCCGTTTTAACGTCTCACATCACACGATGGCACATGCATGACTTCCGGATAGCCTCAGGTGCCCGGGCTCTTCGCCACTCCAGTCCGCGCAGGGACGCTCCGAGGCCTTCCCGACATCCGAGGGAAAACGACACGCGCGGGGTGTCCCCCGAGTCAAGTGAACCTATCTCAGCACACTGAACGCACACGGAGCCCCGGCCCACAGGGACCCTCGGTTTCTTCCCGTCACCCTGCCGCCTCCGCCTGGGAGCCCTCTCTCACCACCCCGCCTGCTACATGGGCGCCTTTCCTCTTAACTTCCCGACAGCGGCCCAGCTCGCTCACTTCGGGGGACACACACTGGGAGGCCCTGACCGCCGGCTGACCGGGGCCCGTCCGCTCCTCTTCAGGCCCTCAGGCCGCACTGGGGAGGCCCGGACGGCCGGGTGACCGCGGCCCACCCGCTCCCCTCAGGCCAGCATCGGGAGGCCCGGACCGCCAGGTGACCCCGGCCAGCTCGCCCTCGGTCCGCACCAGGCCCGAATGGCGGAGCGCGCATGCGCACGGCGTCGCTCCCCGCCCCCACCGCGCGCCCGCGCCCAACGCCCCTAACGCGGCCCGCCGGGCCATGGAACCCGCCGAAGTCGGCGCGGTTTTAGCTCTCCCGTCCGCTCGCTCGGGCACCTTCCCCCAGTGAGGTCCGCGGGAGCTCGGCCGGGGCTCGGCGGCTCGCCCGCCCAGGCCGCTCCGCCCGCCTCCGCCGCTCGGCCGGGCGCGCGCCGCGCCCCCGCGGCTGGTCCCCGCGCGTGCGCGCTCCGCCGAGTGTATGTGTGTGAGTGTGTGTGCGGCCGAGGGGTGGTCCGCCGCCGCCGCCGACGATGCCGCGGGGCCGCCCCCCGAAGCCCAAGGAGAGCAAGGCGCGCGGCGACACCGGTAAGCGGCCCCGGCCCCACCGTCCGCGCTGTGCCGCTCCGCGCGATATAGTCCCCGGATGCGGCGCGGGGGGCGCCGGGAGCGGCCGGGCCGGGGGCGGCGGAGCGGGGCCGGGGCCGGGGGCCAGGGCCAGGGGGCAGGGGGCCACCGCCGCGCCCGCCGCCGCCGCCACGCCGCCGCCCGACTGCCGGGCCGCAGGGCGCGGGCGGAATGATACCGGCGCGGCGCGGCCGGCCCCTCCGCCGGCTGGGCCTACTTTCCTGGGCCGGGCGGGCGGCGGCGGGGCCGGGGGCGAGGTGCGCGCCGCCGCCTCCCTCCCTCCGCCCTCCCCCTCCCCTCCTCGCCGTCCTCCCCCTCCCGCTGCTCTTCGCCCGTCCTCCCCGTCCCCCCGCCCGCCTCCGCGCCCGGCCGCCGCCGTCCCCGCCGCGCTCCGGCTGTGGGAGGCCTTCTGAGGAGAAGGCGCCCTCCCCCTCGTCCCCGAGGGATGGCGGGGCCGCCCGGGCTGACTGGAAGGCGTGTGTCGCCGGGCCCGCCCTGGGCGTCCGCCCGCCCGCCCGCGCCCCGGCGTGCGGCTGGCTGGCCCCGGGGCGGGGCTGGCTGACGGGATGGCGGCCGGGGGCGCTCGGGCGCGGGGACTGGAGCCCGTCGAGGAGGAGGCCGCCCGAGCCGTGCCCGGCGGCGGCTGCGGTGCCGGGAAGGTCTCGAGTGCCCCTGAGCGCGGAGACCCGTGCCGGGTCTGCGGAGGAGCCGCTGGGCGACGTCTAGGTTCCGTGTGTGTGCGGCTGCTCGCGCAGCCGGGGCTCGGGCTGACCCTCGCCTGAGGACGAGGAGGCCGGCTCCCCCAGGGCTGCGCCCTGAAGAACAAAGGTGCAGACCGGGCCCGGCCCGCGCACTGGTGTTCCGCACAGAAAAGGGTCGTTTGGGGACGCCGCGGACCGCCACGTGACTCCTGCCGTCTGAAGCGTTTCGGAAGAAAGAGGGGAAGGCTAGGACTCAGCCTAAAGCTGCTCCCAGGACGTGCCCCACTAGACGTTGTTCCCGTTCCTGTGGTTGAGCAAGTCAGCACACGTGCGAATCAGGGCGTGTGATGACACCTGTGACAGGGCGGATGAATTGAGCAAGAGTGGACGCGCTCCATGGGGAGCCTGGAAATGCTGCCTGGAGAGCGTCTGTCGTCGGACAGTAACCGCAGCATTTTGATTTGCGGCCGACGGTGTCTGGAAGGAGGTCCTCAGGGCCTCTGGCACTTACCTTGGCCGTGTTTTGTTCAGTGCTTATCTGTGTTTTTGTCGACGTGCCTTCTGGCAGAACAATGAGAGGTGCGGTGACTCACTCCCCGGGAAGAAGGCTTAAGGCAGGGGAAGAAGGTGGAGTTTGCATCGACGCAGGCAGGGCGCCCGCGCTTCGCCAGGCTTTCCCATCTTACCCAGTGGCCTCACTGTTCATTTGGTTTGTCAAGCCCCAAACTTAAGAATAATTCTCTTTCCTTTATTCCCTAAGACATTTCATAACTAAGTCTTGTAACGTCTACCTCAGAAAGGTATTCTCCGTTGGCCCTGCCTACTGTTTCCATCCCCTGTCAACACCTGGCCCAGCCACCATATCGCCTCTCAGGTGGCCTTCTGGAGGCGCTTTCTGGCTGGTCTCTGCTAGTTGCGTCCTAGAAATCCATCGCCCGGCAGCCTGAAGGCTCTCTCTAAAACGTAAATCCCAGGCCACACCCTGATGAAAGCTCTTCAGTGGCTTCATCCCTACGTAAAAGCCTCACTCACACGGCGCTAGCTGAGCTCGCCTTTGCCTGGCTCTCATTTCCCTCCAGCCCTGGTCTAGCCTTCAGTCCTTGGTGTTCCCTGATGATGCCGCATTTGTTGCTATTCCCTGCTCTCTATTCAGGAGGAGAATCCATCTCCTCTCGCTCGTTCTGTAGATTTCAGCGCGCCAGCTTCCTGAGAGAGGCCTTCCTCAAACCCGTCCAAAAGTAACTTTTCCCCGCTACTCCAGTGGTTCTCCGCCACAGTGGTTCTCCAAGTGTGGTTTGTGGACCCCTCGGAGTTCCTGGAGACACTTTCAGGGTCTGCAAGGTAAATACTGTCATAGTGATACTAAAACTATTGGGCTTTTTCACTTGGTTAACATTTGCACTAATCATACAAAAGCAATTAGAGGTAAAACTGCTGATGTTCCAGCACGAATCAAGGTGGTGATGGCACCAAATTCTGGGAGCTGCGTTATTTTCATGTGTTTCACTCAGAAACAGCATATTGCAACAGAAAATGCAGAAGCAGCTATGGGGATCCACCTGTTTTATATTAAGTCAGACATTAAAAAGACTTGTAAAAATGAAAACTCTTAGTATTTTTTTGGAGAATATATTTTTCATAAGAATATGTATTTATGTTAACATGTAATAGGTTTACTTTTAAATGAATAAATATTTTAAAAATTGCTCAGCTTTAATTTCTAATAGGGCAAGTATCAATAGATATAACCTATATAAACTTAAGATCTTTGGAGTCTTCAATAATATTTAGGAATGAAAAGGGACCCTGAGACCAAAACGTTTGAAGACTGTTGCTCTATCAGTTTCCTTTCTTAATGATGTTTCTCATAATCTGAAATTATGTTTTCTGTGTCAACTCATTATGAATTTTATTCCTAAGAAAAACCTGGAAGGTAGATGGAGATTTTTACAGATAGGGGAAGCGAGGCTCAGAGAGGATAAGTGATTTGGAAGGTCCACCCAGCTAGTAAGTGGCAGAGTTGGGATTTGAATCTACATTTGAGTCCAAAGTGTGCATTTTATTCTGCCTTGATAAATATAAAGCTCTGCATATAGGTTAATTCATTTATTCAACAAATATGTTAAAGCACTTCCTTTGATAGGTGGGCTCTGTGCTGAGGGCTGAGGATACGAAATTCAGCGATAGAGAGACATGGTCTCTGCCTTGGCTCTTCAGGACAGTGCATGTCCTGTGATGGCAGGAACACTTTATGGCAGCAGATAAGGGGCACTGGAATTCTAGGCTTTCCAGTGAAAATGATGTCAAAACTGAAACCTCAAGAAATGATTAGGAGTAGGCCTGTTCGGAAACATTTCTCCAAGTGATCATCAGTTAGCTTAGGACCTGAGTAAAGAAGTTGATGGGGCAGCATTTACTGGGCACTTGCCTTGTGCCTGGCAGTATCCTGGGATAGAAAGATGAGTGAGAGAGGTGTTTTTCCTTACATAGTTATGTTAGTTTATTTTCAGTAAGCAGTATGACCTTGAGGGAAGCCACATTTGGGGATCTTACGTGGACCCCATCTGTTTTTTCCAATAGAATGGTGCAAAATTTTTCTCCCTAGCTTGTACCTGCACTTGGCCTCCTGCTAGGTTTCCGTTTTCTATTGGAGGAATATTTGTAATACTTCCTTTCAGAGACCTGAAACAGGTAAACCTTGAGCCAGATGAATGAACAAGTGCTTTCTTGCTCAGATTATCTGTTGGGGCCATTTTAGATTTTCTTGGGTGAATTCAAGAACTCTGTACTCTTCCCTCCAAGGGGAGGAGCCTACTAGGATAAGCTAAAAGTGGTTGAACTTTAACTTTTCACAAGGCAGCAGGAAATGTCCTCTCAGTTTTTAGGGTGACTCATCTGCTTCAGTGGGCAAAACTAGATACTGTTGGTGGGTAATAATTAAGGGGAGACAGATTCTGCTAAAATAATTTCCTAACAATATCAGGTATGCAGAGGTGAAAAGATTTCTTCATAATGAAATCCATAATTGAACTTTTTAGGTGGGCAGAAACTTGGACTATTTAATATTTTGAGGAAAGTGTGATTAGATAACACAAAATCTTAAGGTTTTATGATCCTAGAATCAAGTAGTGTGTTAACATGGGTTCAAAAATCTCGTGCTTCGACACGAAACTAGCCTGGGAAAACCATACTAAGCCATAATTCTTCATTAGATAAAGTCAATTCAGCAGTTTTTGATAATGCTTATTATTTATCATGGTCTTCACATTGTCTCTGTATACGAAGACAATGTCTCTGTGCTCAAAGAATTAGCAGTGTTTTTCAAACTACTTTTTAATTGTAGAACTCCTGTGGGTGAAATACTACAGCAAGGCCTCCAGTGATAGTTTTCACCCTTGGCAGCTCATTGTGGAACCCACCGGGGAGCTTTTAAAGATCCTGGTGACAAGGCCTTGCCTGACCCTAATTACCTGGGAGCCTCTGAGGTGGCACCCAGGCATCACCGCTTCTCAAGCTCCCAGGTGATTTCACTGTGTGGTCAAGGCTGAGAACCACTGGCCCACAGCAAAGCTGTTCTGGTTGAAGGGAGGGGGGCGAGGGATTCAGCGACAGCCTCCACCTCTGAGGTGCCTTCCCCAAAAATTTCTCTGAGCAGAGTTGAAAACTGTTGCTTTTCATGTATTAAAATGAATTTATGTAATCCTATAAACTGCATGAACAGACTGTGTGCTCTTAATACAGAAGTGAGAAACTCAGTTGTCTGTGGGGCACACAGGTAATGCAAACTAGTGAAGCAGTTGAAGGTAACAGGTAATAGCAGTTAATAGCTAGCTCTGGGGAGTGTGGAGAATTGCAGAGCTCTTTTGTCCGTTTAATTATTGCCGTAGCTTATGATTTTTTAAGAGCAACCAGAAATGTATTTTTTCCAAATCTCTTTATTATTGTATTTGAGTAATTATTTTAATTGAATAGAATATCTATATAGAAAAGTGCACAGATTTTAAGTGAAAAGCTTCGTGAGTTTTCATATGTAACCAGCACCTAGAACATTAGCAGTACCTTAAAAGTTCCTGTTGTTCCCTCCCAGTTTCTACTGCCTGCTGCCTTCCCCCTCCCCCACCACTATCCTCTTCTGATACCATAGATCAGTTTTACCTGTTCTTGAACTAAGTTGAATTCATAGTATGTACCCTTTTGTTTCTGGCTTCATTCAATATTTGTTTTTATGAGGTCATCCCTGTTGTATAGCAGAAATGTGTTGATTTTCATAGTTGTATAGTACTCTATTATACAAACATACTGTCATTTAATTTATGCTTTCTACTGTAGATATTTGGGTTATTTCCACTTTTCGGCTATTACAAGTAAGTGGTGTATGAACTTTTGTGCATTTCTGGATCATAGTGGACACTGCCCCACAGTATTCTAGAGTTAATTGTACCAATTTACTCTCCTACCAGTAGTACATGAGAGTTCAGTTTGCTCTGTAGTCTCAGCAGCACTCAGCATTGTCTGACCTTTTAATATTGTAGCCATTCTGGTATGTGCAGTGTTACCTCATTTTGATTGTTAATTTGCAGTTCTGTGCGAATAAGGTTTTTATGTTTATTAGCCATTTGTTCTCTTTTGTGAAGCTCTTGTTAAAGTCTTTTCCTATTTTTCTACTGGGTTGAAATTTTTGTTGTTGTTGTTAATAGACTTTATTTTTTAGGGTAGTGTTAGGCTTACACAAAATTGAGCAGATAGTACTAAGTTCCTGTATACCCCTTGTGTCCCCACTCACAGTCTCCTCTGTTCTTAACATCTTGTATTAGTGTGGTGCATTTGTGACAATTAATGAAGCAATTCTGATACATTATTAACTGAAGTCCATAGTTCACATTAGAGTTCACAGTCTCCATAGTTTTGCCTGCTCCAGAATGTCATATAGTTTGCATCATATAATCTGTAGCCTTTTCAGATTGTCTTCTTTTATTAAACAATATGTAGTTAAGATTCCTCCATGTCATTTCATGACTTGATAGCTCATTTCTTTTTATTGCTCAATAATATTCCACTGTATGGATCACAGTTTATCACAGTTTATTTATGTATTTACATTTTGAAGGACATCTTGGTTGCTTTCAGTTTTTGGTGATTATGCATACAGTTGCTATAAACATTCATGTGCAGGTTTTTGAATGGACATACGTTTTTAACTCATTTGGGTAAATAGTGAGGAACATGATTGCTGGATTGTGTGGTAAGACTGTTTAGCTTTGTAAGAAATTGCCCAACTTCCAAAGTGACTGTACCGTTTTGCATTCTCACTAGCAATGAATGAGAGTTCCTGTTGCTCTACATCCAGTATTTGGTATTATTGATTTTTTTGGATTTTAGACATTCTAATAGATGTGAGTGGGTATCTCATTGGTTTAATTTGCATTTCCTTTATGACATAGGATGTTGAGCATCCTTTCATATGCTTATTTGCCATCTGTATGTGTTTGGTGAAGAGTTGTATGGCTTTTTTATTATTGATTTATAGGAGTTCTATATATGTACTGTATATGAGTTCTTTTAAGGATTTCTTATTCGCTCTTTTAAGGATATCTTTTGATGAAAGAAGTTCATAATCTTAATGTTGCCTGATTTATCAGTACTTTGCTTTATGCTTAATACTTTTGGGACCTGTTTAAGGAATTTTTGACAATTGTAAGGACGTGAAGACATTTTCCTATGTTTTCAACTAAAAGCTTTATTGTTTTACTTCTCACCTTTAGATTGACATTCCATCTGAAATTGATTTTTGTTTATGATGGCAAGGTCAGGATTTTTTTTTACGTGTGGTTATCCAGTTAATCCTGTTGAATTAGACCATCCTCTATTGAAAAGATCATCTTTTCTTTGTTGTACTGCAGTATCCCCTTTGTTGTAAATCAGGTGAAGAATGATTTCTGGTGTATAGATGAAGAATTATTTCTGCACTCAATTCTCTTCCAAGGGTTTTTTGTTTCTGGCTACTCAGTTTCATACTGTCTTACTCTGCTTTTATTCTGAGTTTTGGTGTCTGGTAGTGTAAGTCTAAGTCCTCTACTTTGATTTTCATTTTCATGATTACCTTGATAATTTTTCGTACTTTTCAGTTTCATATAGAATTTAGAATTAGCATGTCAGTTTTCATCAGAAAACTTGCTGGGGGGCCAGCCCTGTGGCCTAGTGGTTAAGTTCGGCATGCTCCGCTTCAGTGGTCCATGTTCAGTTCCTGGGTGTGGACCTACACCACTTGTCGGTGGCCCTGCTATGGCAGCAGCCCACATACAAAATAGCAGAAGATTGGCACAGATTTTAGCTCAGGGCGAACCTTCCTCAAGCAAAAAGAGGAAGATTGGCAATGGATGTTAGCTCAGGGCGAACATCGTTCCTCAGAGGAAAAAAAAAAAAATTCAGTTTCTGTATGTTGCTAATTTATAGAAATACAATCGATTTTTAAAAATTGATCTTGTTTCCAGTGTCTTTTACATATTCATTTATTATTTATAATACTTTATGTGTAGATTCTTTTGGATTCCTACTTGATCATATTTATTAATATTGACAGATTTATTTCTTCATTTCCAGTCCTTATCACTTCTGTTACATTTTTTTCTTGCTCATTGGACTGGTTAGGACTCTAATGATGAGGGAGTGCAGTGAATGACAGACATCTTTGACTTGTTCCCAACTACAAGAGCAGAATTATTCAGTTATTTTGTATTATTAAGTAAGGTGCTTGTTGTAGGTTGTTTTTTGTTTGTTTTGGTACATATTATTTATCAGATTCAATAAATTTGTTTTCATTTCTGTGCTAAGTGTTTTTAATCATGAATGTGTGTTGAATTTTATCACATGTTTATTTTGCATTTATTGTGGTGATATGTAATTTTTCTTTTTTATTCTGTTAATGAGGTGAATTTTGCTGATTTTTTTCTAATGTTAAGCCAAACTTACCACCTTGGAATAAAGCAAACTTGTGATGTTGACCTTTTTGTATATATCTAGATTTGATTTGCAGATACTTTATGAGTTTTGTATCTATGTTTATGAAGCACATTGACCTGTAAGTTAAGATGGGCATTATGTTGTTCTTAAATCTTTGGTAGAATTCCCAATTGAAGTCATCAGGGATTTTGAGATTTCTTTGGGGGAAATTTTTAAGTTACAGATTCAATTTCTTTAATAGATACAGGATAACTCAAATTGTCTGTTTCTTCTTGTGTCAGTTTTGTTTTTCTAAAAATTTGTCTAAATTTAAAATTAGCGTCAAATTCTTCATACTATTCACTTATTTTTGATGTCTGTAAGTGCTATAGTTAGTGATGGTCTTCCTCTTTTTCCTGATAGTGGAAATTGTGCTTTTTCTTTTCTTAGTCTTACCAGGGTTTATCAATTTTATTAATTTTTTCAAAGAACCAAGTTTTGGCTTTCAATTCAATTTATAGATGTTTGTTTTATATTCAATTAATTCCTTCTCTTTATTGTTTCCTTCCTTCTACTTTATGTTTTATTTCCTGTTTTTTTTTCTAACTTTGTGATATGGATACTTTAATAATTAATTTTCAGCTTTTTTAATTTTTTAATGTATGCATTTACAGTTGTATGCATTAAGGTTGTATTTACTAGCACAGTTTTAACTATATCCTAAAAGTTTTGATAAGGTGTATTTTTATCTCCGTTAAATAAGATATTTTCTAATTTCTATCATGATTTCTACTTTGACTCATAAGTTCCTCAAAAAGATGTGGCTTCATTTCCAAACATTTGGAACTCTTTAAATTACTTTCTTTCTTTATTGATTTCTAGTTTAATTTAATTGTTGTTGGAGAACAAAGCTTGAATTATTTTAATCATTTGAAACTTGCTGAGGCTTGTTTGTGTTTTATGATCATATTTGGTAAATGTTTTATGTGCACTTGAAAAGACTGTGTGTTGTATCTCTGTTTTTTTCTGTTAATTACTCAGAAAACTGTATTCAAGTCTCCTGCTATGATCGTGAATTTGTCTATTTTTCCTTGTGTCCTGTCAATCTTTATCTCTATCTAATCCATGTTACTAACTATACAAATTTAAAGATGCTATATCTTCCTGATTTTATCATTATGAAATATCTTGCTTTATCTCTAGTAAGGCTTTTGCCTTAAAGTCTCCTCTGATATCTGTACAGCTTTACCACCACTGCTTTGATTAGTGTTTGAATGGTATTTCTTTATCTGTCCTATTTTCAGTCTGTCTACTCTTTTACGGAAGTTGTGTCTCTTGTAAGCAGCTTATAGTTGGCTTTTCTTTTTCTTTTTCTTTTTAGTACAGCCTGATAATCTTTGTCTTTTAATCAACTTGTTGAGTCTAATTACATTTTAGACAGTGTTTGATATATTGGAGTTTATATCTGATATCACTGTTTGTTTTCTACTTGATTCACCATTTTGTATTCCCTTTTCTTTCTTTCCTTCTTTTGGCTGAGTAAAGTATTTTTAAAAAGGTGTTCTCTCTCCCATTAGCCTGCTACATATACATTCTTTTACTATTCTTTTAGTGGTTACCTTGAGAATATGATATGATCCTTGACATATTACAATTTAATGTAAATTAATACTTTTACCATTTCCCAGAAAATACTAGGATGTTAGAGCACTTTAATTCTATTTGCTGCCCCCTCCCCCTGTCTTTTGTAAGTATTGTTTTCATGTATTTTAACTATATATAGTTCTTAGACCTCAAAGACAATATATTGTGGTAAAATACATATAACATAAAATTTACCATTGTGACCATTGAAAAGTATATAATTCATTGGCATTAAGTACATTCACAGAGTTCTGCAGCCATCACCACTATCTAGTTGCAGAACGTTTTCATAACTCCAAATGGAAGCCCTGCACCCACAAATCATTCACTTCCTGTTCCCTGCTCCCCACAGCCCCTGGCAACTTCTAATCTGTTTTCTGTCTCTGGATTTGCCTATTCTGGATATTTCATGTAAATGGAATCAGGCAACATGTGGCCTTTTGTGCCTGGCTTCTTCCACTCAGCGTGCTGTTTTCAAGGTTCATCCATGTTGTAGCATGCATCAGTATGACATCCCTTTTTATAGCTGAATAGTATTGCATTGTATGGATATATCGCAGTTTGTTCATCCATTCATTTGTTGATAGATATTTACATTGTTTCAACTTTTTGGCTATTGTGAATAAAGCTGTTATGAACATTTGTGTACATGTTTTTGTTTGAACACCTGTTTTCAGTTCTTTTGGATGTATACCTAGGAGTGGCATTGCTGGGTCATATAGTAATTAACTTGTTGAGAAACTGCCAAACTGTTTTGACAGCAGCTGTGGCATTTTACTTGCCCACCAGCAATGGATGTGGGTTCCAATTTCTTTGCATCCTCACCAACACTTGTTATTTTCTGTTACTATTTTTATTTTGGTTATCCTGGTGGGTGTGAAATGGTATCTCATTGTGTTTTGATTTATATTTCCCTAATTATTAATGACATTGAGCATCTTTTCATGTATTTGTTGGCCGTTTGTATATCTTTGGAGAAATGTCTATTCAAGTCTTTTGCTCATTTTTAATTGGGTTGTTTGCTTTTTTTGTTGTAAGAATTCTTTAAATATTTTGGATACTAGATCCCATCAGCTATATGACTTGCAGATATTTTATTCCATTCTGTAGTTTGTCTTTTCATTTTTTTTTCAGTAATTTTATTGAGATCATAACGGTTTATAACATTGTGTAATTTTGGGTGTACATTATTATTTATGAATTTCTGAATAGACTTCATTGTGCTCACCACCAGTAGTCTAATTTTTGTCTGTCCCTGTACATATGTGTCCCTTTACCCTTTTCACGCCCCCCCCTTCCCCTCTGGTAACCACTAATCTGTTCTCTTTATCCATGTATTTGTTTGTCTTCCACATATGAGTGAAATCATGAAGTATTTGTCTTTTTCTGTCTGGCTTATTTCATTTAACATCATACCCTCAAGGACCATCCACGTTGTTGCAAATAGGACTATTTTGTCTTTTTTTATGACTGAGTAGTATTCCATTTTATATATATACCACATCTTCTTTTATCCATTCATCAATTGATGGACACTTGGGTTGCTTCCACGTCTTGGCTGTTGTGACTAATGCTGCAGTGAACACAGAGGTGCATAAATCTCTTTGGATCATTGATTTCAAGTTCTTTGGATAGATACCCAGTAGTGGGATAGCTGGATCATAAGGTATTTCTATTTTTAATATTTTAAGAAATCTCCATACTGTTTTCCATAGTGACTGCACCAATTTGCATTCCCACCAGCAGTGCACGAGGGTTCCCTTTTCTCTACATCCTCTCCAACATTTGTTGTTTTTTGTCTTGGTGATTATAGCCATTCTGACAGGTGTAAGGTGATATCTCATTGTAGTTTTGATTTGCATTTCCCTAAGAATTAGTGATGTTGAATGTCTTTTCATGTGTCTGTTTGCCATCTGTATGTCTTCTTTGGAAAAATGTCTGTTCATATCCTCTGCCCGTTTTTTTGATCGGGTTGTTTGTTTTTTTGTTGTTGAGTTGTATGAGTTCTTTATATATTTTGGAAATTAACTCCTTGTCGGATATATGATTTGCAAATATTTTCTCCCAGGTGGTGGGTTGTCTTTACATTTTGTTTGTGGTTTCCTTTGCCTTGCAGAAGCTTTTTAGTCTGATTAGTCCCATTTGTTACTTTTTTGTAGTTTGTCTTTTTTTTAAAATACTATTTATTTATTTGTTTGTTTATTTTTTGTGAGGAAGATCAGCCCTGAGCTAACATCCATGCCAATCCTTCTCTTTTTGCTGAGGAAGACCAGCTCTGAGCTAACATCTATTGCCAATCCTCCTCCTTTTTTTTCCCCCCCAAAGCCCCAGTAGATAGTTGCATGTCCTAGTTGCACATCCTTCTAGTTGCTGTATGTGGGATGCCGCCTCAACATGGCCGGAGAAGCGGTGCGTTGGTGCATCGGTTCGTGCCCGGGATCTGAACCCTGCCGCCAGTAGCGGAGTGCACGCACTTAACCGCTAAGCCACGGGGCTGGCCCCTGTAGTTTGTCTTTTCATTTTCTTGATAGCATCCTTTGATGCACAAAGTTTTAAATTTTGATGAAATCCAATTTATTTTTTTCTTTGGTTGCTTGTGCTTTTGGTATCATATTTAATAAACCATTGCCAAATTCATAGTCATTAAGCTTTTTCCCTATGTTTTCTTCTAAGAGTTTTATAGTTTTAGTTCTTAAATTGAAGTCTTGGATTCATTTTGAGTTAACTTGTATATGGTGTGAGGTGAGGGTTCACATTCATTCTTTACATGTGGATATCCACTTGTCCCAGAACCATTTGTTGAAGAGACTGTTCTTTTCCCATTGAATAGTCTTGGCACCCTTGTTGAACGTGAATTGACGATGGATGTATGGGTTTTATTTCTGGACTCACAGTTCTATTCCATTGGTCTAGATGTCTGTCCCTATGCCAGTACCTCACTATTTTGACGTTATACTTTATACTTAGTAGCAAGTATACATTATACATTACATTATACAAGTAAGACACTTTAAAATAAATATATAGGGCCGGCCCGTGGCGCAGCTGTTCAGTGCGTGCGCTCCACGCTGGCGGCCTGGGTTCCGATCCCAGGCGTGCACCCATTCACCGCTTGTCAGGCCATGCAGTGGCGGCGTCCACATAAAGTGGTGGATGTTAGCTCAGGGCTAGTCTTCCTCAGCAAAAAGAGGAGGATTGGCATGGATGTTAGCTCAGGCTGATCTTCCTCACAAAAAAAATAAATAAAATGAAATAAATACATAGCCATTAAAATTGTAAGTTATTCTTGTGCTGCCTAAAATTACCTCACAAATTGCTGGTGGTACACTTGACTTACTTAGAAAACACTGCACATTTTTAGGAAATACATTATTGCTCCTCATCGTGCAGCAAACCAAGGCCTTAATGCTCATTATTGCATTTATCAACTTGAAAATGCTTGACAGAGAACATTTAGTGGTAAAAAGTTACATAGTATACAGGTATTAGGCAGAAGAGTGAAATAGACAACTGCCTTTATCGTATTAATTTTCTGAAGATTATTGTTTAGGAGAGCATCGAATCTTTCTATCCCATGACTAAGACAAACGTCTTTATAAAGAGATTATGCTTAAGTAAATAGTAAAGCTTGTTTAGTGTAGAGAATAACACATGGTATATATAAACCCTTAATTCCTTTGTCACTCCGAGGACTTCAGTGTGGTGCTGTAGAGCATGAAAGGTAATGGAAATTCCAGGGATTGCAATAGTGATGGCTGGCTGGTATAGAATCATGTCTTGCTATCTAGGGTAGGAGTTGGCAAACTTTTTCTGTAAAGGGCCAGATGTAAATGTTTATGCTTTGTGGGTCATATGGTCTCTGTAACTACCTGGATATGCTGTAGCCCATAAGCTGCCTTAGGTAATACATAAACCAGTGAGTGTGGCTGTGTTCCAGTGAAACTTTGTTTACCAAAAAGGCTGGGCCATAGTTGACCCCAATCTAGAGGAAACGATGAGAATACAAAAGAAAGTTGTATATTATAGCACTTTTCTTTTAAGTAAACTTTATATTGATACAGAACAACAGTGAAGAGCAAAAATCATGTTTAGCTCAGAGATTTTTCACAACTCTCTCATATAATCAGCACCCAGATTATATGGGTTATAATAATCATATATATCCACACACAACATATATATGATTATTATAACCCATACACACACACACACACACACACACACACACACACATAATTTCTCGTGTTAAGAAATGGGACATTTGGGCCCAGTGGCGCAAGCGGTTAAGTGTGCGTGCTCCGCTGCAGCGGCCTGGGGTTCGCGGGTTCGGATCCCAGGCGCGCACCGACGCTCCGCTTGGCAAGCCATGCTGTGGCGGCGTCCCATGTAGAGTGGAGGAAGATGGGCATGGATGTTACCCCAGGGCCAATCTTCCTCAGCAAAAAAAAAAAGAGGGGGATTGGCAGATGGTAGCTCAGGGCAGATCTTCCTCACAAAAAAAAAAAAAAGAAAGAAATGGGACATTAGTGGCACCCTACAAGTTCTCATTGTGCTCCGTCCCATCAGTACCCGCCCTCATAAGACTAACCACTATCCCTGATGTCTAACAAGCTAGATTAGTTTTTCCCTTTTATTGAACTTTATAAGATGAAGTCATATGGAATGTTTTCTGACGTCTGACATCTTTTGATCAATATGTGAGATTCACTACATTATTGTATATAGCAGTAGGTTGTTCATTTGTATTGTTTTATGGTATTCCATTACATGAACTGCTCCAATTTATTTATCCATTCTATTGTTGAAGGGCATTTGCGTTGTTTTTAGTTGCTGGCTATTAAAAATAGTGCTTCAGCGAACATTTTAAAGATGTCTTTCTGGTGCACATATGTTCACATTTATGTGGGGATATACCTGGGTTACAGGGTTTGCATGTGGTCAGCTTTGGCTGATGCTGCCAAATAGTTTTCGAGTCGTCCTAGCGATTTTCACTCTTTCTAGCAGTATGTGAGATTTCCAGTTGCTCCATATCCTCATCAGTCCTTGGTTTTGTCTGTCTCTTTGATTTTAGCAGTCCTGGTGGGTATCTTTTGTTGCACATTTGCTGTAACTTGGATCTTCACAACAACCTTGTGAGTAGGCAGGATGGAAATCATCCTCATCCTTGGGGGAAGAATGGAGCTCAGTGATAATCTGGTTTGCATAGACCCTCACTAACCACTGGGCAGGACTGAGGCTACTCTCAAGACTTGTGACTCACAGTCCTGCATTCATCACTGTCTCTCTAGTCTGTGACCTGTAACTCATATTTTAACTTAAAAAATTACCCAGTTTTTAAGATACATACATTAAAAATAGTATCTACTTCGGATACATATTTTATTGGAAATTGGGGCTGAATCTTGGGCTGGGCTGTCCACAATTCTCTAGCGCTCTTTAGCTGTGCGTGCTTATTGTTGCAGTGCTAACATAAATTGTATGTCTGTGGAGATGAAAAACAGAATAATGGCAGCAAACAGAACAACAAGAAATTATTCTGCTATATATATAGAAAATTAGTTTTTTGCATTGTCAAAGGAAGCATTATACTTAGCAGTACACTGCTGGATCATTCTCAACAAGGCCCTGTTAGTTTCAGACCTTGAGCCTAGAATTCTGTATTTTAGCTAGAAGATGAGGCCATAGATACTTGAGGTTTTATTCTGTTATAATTTTAACATACAGTAGCCTTGTTAAATTTGGATAATGTGTATGTCATGTCTAAATATACATCTACCTGAGTTTAAAGTCTTTCTTTAGAAATAAAAATTTACAGGTAATAAAAGCAAATATTTGAAAGAGGGTAGATAATCCTTTTAAAAATAATGAGAGAAAATGTAGTAATATGAGGCATAAAAAGAAGACTTCACACAAATACAAATACTGACAAAATGGGCATTGAAAGCACACCTGGGGGGCCGGCCCCGTGGCTTAGCGGTTAAGTGGGCACGCTCCGCTGCTGGCAGCCCGGGTTCAGATCCCGGGTGCGCACTGAGGCACCACTTGTCAGGCCATGCTGTGGCGGCGTCCCATATAAAAGTAGAGAAAGATAGGCACAGATGTTAGCCCAGGGCCAGTCTTCCTCAGCAAAAAGAGGAGGATTGGCATGGATGTTAGCTCAGGGCTGATCTTTCTCACACACAAAAAAATAATAATAAAATAAAATAAATGAAAGCACGCCTGGGTAAAGGTGAACTTGTTGCTGGAAATAATTGTGGTAAGAATGTGAGTGACCTGACCCTATTAGGGACCATTTAATGAGTTTCTGGCATGTATTTATCTTTAACTCTGTCACAGATATATTTCATTTATCATGATACCAATACCAATGCTTTGGACTATGATTGTCTCATTGAAACTACTCATGCTTTTGACAACTAGGGTACTTGGCTCTCAGTTGAATATATTTTATACTGAAAGAACATAAACAGTCTTAGGCTTACAATTGGTATAAAATGCTGTTGATAAAATTCTGGTTCATCTGCTGTTTTTACATTAGGCACAAGGTAGAAACTGGGGTTTCATGTCAGAGACCATGAATTTAAGAGGCATGAAGGGATGATTAATTAGGAGAGAGCCTTGAATTGTGAGTTGAAAATTACTCCTAGTTCTGGCATCAGCTAATTGTGTGACTTTGACCAAGTAGCTTAATTTCTTTGGGATCTCAGTTTCCTTAGCTATACAACAAGGGTGTGAACTGTATGACTCACCTTTTCTTCCAAGTAAATTTTATTTCTTACTTTTTAATCTAATTCTTTTTGAGTAGGTAATACTTTATAATGGTTCAAAATTTAAAAATATGGAAGTCCCCTTTCCCAGCCCTATTCCTCAGTCAGATTTTGTACAGGAATCAGTGCTATCATTTCTTTCTGTAGTTTTGCAGGGATATTTTCTGCACATACAAGCAAATTCATGGTGTGTCTCTGCCCCTCCCTCCCTTTTTGAAGAAATGATTGCCTCTAGAACATACTACTTTACCATTGAATACATTCTGAGGATTACTTTTCCAGATGAATAGTTTTGTTTCAAATGAGAATCTATTTGTTTCAAATGAGAATCTACTTAATAGTAAATACATTTGAACAGATGATAGGTAAAATTCAAAAAGTGCAAGAGTCTTCCCTGATACTGCCCACCTCCTTGGTGCAGGCACTATTGAGTTGAGAGATGTTCCTTCCTGGAGGAGAGCAGGTGCTTATGCCTGGTGCTGCTAACCCAGTCAGAGTATTTGGTTTTCTGAGAGAGATTCTACAAAGGAAATACTGTACATACAGTTCAGCTAGCTCCTAGTAACAACCAAATGGCTAAGGTATATATTTATAAAATAAGAATAGTTAGTGGATACATAACAAGCTGGAAAAATATTAAATCTAATTTAGGTAATTTTGACGTGGAGGGCATGAGTCAATGAGGCTAAAAGTAGAGATTAGAAACACTGGTCTTTGGAGCTTCACACAACTGGGAAGAAACCAAAAAAGTTATTAGCTTTTATCTCATCTCCAAATATTTAGCGAATGTGTTAGGCACACATTATGTTCCTGGCTTTGTGTAAGGCTTTGGAGATAAGTGATGAAGCAGGAAGGATTCAGGGGCCCAAACCCTTCAGAGTTTTACCTGAAAAAGTCCAGCTGTGCTAAACCTGAATGCTGACAAATGTGGGAGGAGCGGTAGAAAACGGGAGAAAAGAAGGTAGGAGTAAGAAGCAAGTAGAGGGGCGGCCCCGTGGCATGGCGGTTGGGTGCTCGCACTCCGCTGCTGGCGGCCCAGGTTCAGATCCCGGGCACGCACCCACGCACTGCTTCTCTGGGCATGCTGGGGCCGCATCCCACGTGGAGTGACTGGAAGGATGTGCAACTATGGCATGCAGCTATCTGCTGGGGCTTTGGGGGGAAAAGAGGAGGAGGATTGGCGGTGGATGTTGGCTCAGAGCCGGTCTTCCTCGGCAAGGAGAGGAGGATTGGCATGGATGTTGGGTCAGGGCTGATCTTCCTCACAAAAAAAAAAAAAAAAAGAAACAAGTAGAAAAGAGAAGAAAGAATGTAGAGATTAGCCAAAGTGGTACCAATTTGAAGTGGGGGAACTGTCAGACTCAAAGACATATTTGGTGACTTCGGAGAGCATTATGGTGTCAGAGGATGAAAGACTGGGAGCAAAATGGTTATGTGCTTAGAGGTTCTTGGAGGATTGTAGGGGATGATGGAAAAAGGGAATGAGGCTAGTGCCTGTTGAGAGCAGAGGATAGGGAGATCAGCTCTATTTTGGAAAGATTTTTAATCAAAATTTAAAAATAAAAGCAGATAAAAAGTTTGGGGGTTAGCTCAGTTACTTTAGAAGCTGAAACTGATGTATCTCTCATTTTAATATGAAAAATGCTTCATCAGGATTTATGGAAAGCTGTTAAATGCACAGTGCTTGAGAGTTGAAGTCAGGAGATGCAAATTTCAGTTAAATCCATGGAATGCTGTAAATGCAATAGGTTTTGTTGGAACTTGGTGTCATATCATAGAGAGGCATTTTGTATAAGAGATCAACTTAGGTTCTTGAGCTTGGGGATGAGGACAGACTTTTGCCATTAAGATTTAGCTAACTAGCCTGATTTGCTGAGCCTGGTCTGGGGAGAAGAGCAATTTTTTTGTTTGTTTTTAGTAATTTTATTTATTTATTTATTTTTCCCTCAAAGCCCCAGTAGATAGTTGTATGTTGTAGTTGCACATCCTTCTAGTTGCTGTATGTGGGACGCGGCCTCAGTATGGCCGGAGAAGCAGTGTGTTGGTGTGCGCCCGGGACGCGAACCCCGGGCTGCCAGCAGCGGAGCGCGCGCACTTAACTGCTAAGCCAAGGGGCTGGCCGAGAAGAGCAATTTGTAAGATAGCTCATCTAGTCCCGAGTCATTACAAACCAGGCCTGAATTTAGCCATGGAGTAATATGGTTATGGGATGACGGGGAGGGCCTGAGTAGTAAGGATGAGCATTAAAGAGATGGCTGTGCTTCTAAATTATGGGTAGGCTCTGGAAATAATGCATCAGGAAGCATTATTTTATTTAATCTGCATAACTCGGAGATAGGCTTAGTTGGGGTGGTAGATAGGAAGCTATCATTGTATACTATTTAAAATCTATGTAAAGAGTTAAATTGATTTTGAAATTAGTCTTCAAATTTTTGTCAAGGAAAACAAAGCTGCTCAAACAATTTCTGATCTTCATGCAATCAGTTTTTAATTTTGATAGTGAATTTGAGTTCTTGGTAAAAGGAAGTGAACAGTTAAAGAGAATGGTGATCATGTCTTTGTGTGTAAGGTGACCATCTGGGAAAACTGCCTGGAATTCTACCTACTGAGCCTCTCTTGCACCTGTGAAATCTTACAGTGGTCCATCCCCTGTCCTTTGGGTGGGTGGGTGGGAGCAGAAACACCTAGCTGAAAAATATTATTCTGGGTGAATTCTTAGATTTGAGCATTGCTAAATGCAGTACCTTTGTGCGTGCTTTGCACGTGTGGAGAGGGGAGCTACAGAGAACACCTATTCTGATTTGGGAGACGTTAGGAATATGTATTGCCAAAAATCTCATGTGAAGTTCTAGCTGCCTCTTATAAATGCAGCTATCCTCAGGAGGGCTGACCATTAAGAGGCCACCAATCATTTGATCATACCTTACTTAGATCCCTAGCCTCTTAAAAAAATCCAATGGCCTCTGTGGCTGCAGAGACACCGTGCCCCCACCCCCCAACCCAAACAATGGATATATGCACAGATGTATAGTATTTGGAGACACCGCACCCCCACCCCCCAACCCAAACAATGGATATATGCACAGATGTATAGTATTTGGAGACACCGCACCCCCACCCCCCAACACAAACAATGGATATATGCACAGATGTATAGTATTTGCATGTACTTTTCGCCGGGTTCATGGCTCTCCTGAAGCCCATCCTAAGGATACATTAATTTCATAGACCTCTTTCTGAACAACAAATGCTCTGGGGACAGAAATTTGAATGAACTTGAAGAGGTGGTGGACGAAAGGGTTGTTTTGAGGCCTAGGACACTGAAAGAAAGCAAGGGCCCAGAAAGGGCTGACTGAGCAGGAAGAAAGCAAAGTGTGGATGATAGAGGCCCGCCAGTCTTGGGAGAAAGGCTTCGTACTTTGTCGGTGCAAAGAGCAATAGCCACGTTTACAAAGTGTGTTCCCCTAAAGCAAAGTGAAAGTGTAGAGATGCTGTGGATTTTAAAATTATGCTCAACATGGAAAGTAAAACATGTTTTCTTTTTTCCCCCTCCAGTTACAGTTTAATTTGAATTATTGTTGTTTCAAGTTTGTCTTGAACCAAATTAATATTATATTATCACTGGGGGAAAGGGCTTACTGAAAAAGTAATTTTATTATGTTTTGAGCTTTGTTAAGGAGAGAAGTCTTGCTTATTAACATAATCTTTTCTGGAAAAGTTTTAGTTCATAAGCAAAATGACATCATTTTTCAGTTTTAAATATATAGTTTCTTGTCTCTCAGGGTTTTATCTGTCAATTGCAGTTAATTAAATTCCTTCTCATTTTTGGGTAATACAGTAAGTAGTTTCAACATAGAGGCTATGAAAATTGTTTCATTCTATGTCCTGAAATAGCTTTTTAATTTTGCATTTTAGAAATCAAGTTTAGGAGCTCTTTCATTACTGTATTCAGCCTTTAAGTTAGAACACTTGCTACTGGGTTCTTAAAACACAATTTTCAACAGATATTTGTACATTCCTAACCTCTAAACTGTTTCTTCCCATTGTACAAACTTATCCAAAGGGAATAATATACTAATTGATGTGGTCCCAACAATCATTTCATTTGGACTTGGGGAGTCATAAAACATTTTGTTATTAGTTTAGTGTCGAAATTTTGAAAGTATGGTCTTTGAATAGAATGTGGATATAGTTAAGAATAAATAGAATAAGAATTGTTTATCTTTTCCTTAGTAGACCCATTTTGTTTGTGAATGAAGTTGCAGTTTTTTGAATGACATTAGTATTTCTCAAAACTGGAATTTGCTTTATTCGAGGATCTGCCAGACGAATTTTTGAAGCTGTTGCTAGCTTTCTCCATCTGTCTCTGCTCTACCTCCTACACTGTTTGCACCCCACCTCCCATCCTTTGGAATTTCGCAATTCTTGTTTTAACGCAGATTCTGCTGTAGGCCAGGAGGGCTGTTGGCCAAAGTTGGAACTGCAGGCTGTTTTCTCAAAAGAGGGCTTTACAGGTCTGTAGAAAATTTGGAATGCCTATGTTTAAACACATGGGTGTTTGAGAAGTAGAAGAGTTTCTTGAGCTTACTTGAGTCCCAAAATTAACCCCTACTCTACTTCCAAATTTCTAAATTCTAATATTTTGAGGTCAAATTTGATACAAAGAGTCATATGGGACATATTTCTAGTCTTTCTATCGTTAATAGGTATTATATATTTGTCCCCAGATTATAGGACTTAAGGTATAGTTACTTATTTTAAAGAATTGTAGAGGTTTGGGACATCTTTATTTTATGACATGCTTGACAAATTTTTGTGATTATTACATAGTTATTGTTATTTGAAAGTACTTTTAAATTTATAGCTGTTTACCTAAATGGATTTATAGACACACATCGTGAAACCTGAGGATTGTCCAAAGCATTGCAATCCTTTATCTTCCTAAACCATAGCTATATGACAGAACAAAAGTTTTTTTCTTTTTGACTTAATCCTGCTTTGCATTCAGAGGTAGATTGAATTAGTGAATTAGCTTTTATATTTCTACTAGAGTTTTGTTTACTGAGTGATTTGAGCAGCAATGTGGATTATTGATGAACTCTCCAAGTGGCTTAGAGGTGAAATGCCTCCCCGATTTGTAGTGACTTTGAAACAATATTAAGCAGGTAGGCAAGGTTAAAAAACATTACAGCTTTTGCGTGTCTTTGCGTAGGCATCAAGCTTCAGGAATTTAGTTTCAGGTTTCTAAAAATCCTACTAACAAGTGTTTAGAATTCTATTGTCCTTTGTCTCAGTCATCTCAACATTTCTCATTTCTAACTTAAAAACATGTCCATTTAAAAAATTTAAGATATCATTAATTTCATCTAAAATCTCTCATAAATCTCTGACATAATTTGGTTTCTAAACAATAACCAAATAATTTAGTTTTATTGGTGTGATGAGAATAACAATTGGTATTTATTGTCTATACTTATGCAATTTTATAGATGGAGTTTTAACATTGAATGCGGAGAACACTAATTATGCCTGTCAAGTTCCAAACTTCCATAAATGTGAAATCTGTCTGCTATCTTTTCCAAAAGAGTCCCAGTTTCAACGCCACATGAGGGATCACGAGCGAAATGACAAGGTATGTATTTTCAAAAGGGATGTCAGAAATGTGAGCGTTGAAACTGGAGGTATTGTAAAAATCAACATGTAAAATAAAAATTTTTCTCATAATTTAGGTTCCTAAATTGCAGAGCATTTTATATTATATGAATATTTTGACCTTTTGTTTTTAGTTGTAGTTGTATTCCTAGCCATTATTAGATAATGAGAGAAAGTGAGAGCTTATGTAGTGAATCTATGTGTGTATTGAAGTTATTTATGAGTGGACAGAGAAATACTCTTAAAATATGACTTTTTTCAGTAGTTTCGATTTCCTATATGACTGAGCAGAGAATTGGTATATCTTGATGTGTTTTTCTCCAGCAGAGAGTGTTACCCTTAAGTGATCTTGCATTTTAAAATGGTATTTGAGATATTTTAGATCATATTTCAGCAGGAGCAACACTATCTTAAATAGAGATTTGAACCCCTTTTTGCAGCGCCCCTTGTGGGATATGTCAAGGATCTTAGTGTCTTAATGGAATGATCTGCCTGATAGATGGAAAGGGGCAGTTAAAACAACTACAATTGAAAAAGTGGTAGCCAACTTTTCTCTAGGTTTGGAGAATGTCAGCTAGTGAGCCATTTCAGACCAGAAAAATACCAGGGATCTCTTCTCTAGAAACAGGATATGACCAGTTCTGGCTTTCAGCATGAATGATAATGTAGTAACTAAAATAATATAATACTAACACCAGTACCCACTGGCATTATTCTCCCAAGTTGAAAATGTGAAAATAGTGACTCATTAGAGTCTTGATATTTCAGAGAAAAATACCAGTGATTACTTTATCTTTCTACAAGTAAATGGCATTTTGGGAAAATTTTAGACTGGGATAAGTAACTCTGTTAAAATCTAGTAAAAATTTTTATGATTACTTATTTTACTTGAAGTGGTTTTGTTTATAGCAATGGAGTTGGTCAGAAAAGAAGGGAAAAATCCCACCCAATGAGTTGAAGTTTCTCACGTTTACTTTCATAGAGACTACATCCTGATACATTTATATGCAGCATTTCTCATTGGAAACATTTTCTATATAGACGTGTTGTCGTCCTTATAATTCTTTGAGAAATTCTGTAAGGAGCTCTACTGTGTCCATTTTGGATTTGTTGACTTCAGAATTTCCTTAGCAAGATTGCCTGTAGATTATGGTCCTTGTTAATATTTGAGTGATATTTATTGTGGGAAGATTATGTTTCAGTGGCTTCTTGACTTTTCTCTCCACATAGCCACATCGCTGTGACCAGTGCCCCCAAACATTTAATGTTGAATTCAACCTGACACTTCATAAATGCACCCACAATGGGGAAGATCCTACCTGTCCTGTGTGTAACAAGAAATTCTCCAGAGTGGCTAGTCTCAAAGCGCATATTATGCTGCATGAAAAGGAAGAGGTAATTAATTATTTTGGCCTATACTTTGTTAACTGATTTTTAAAATGCATCTAATCCTTAGTCAGGAGGATTTTAGGTATAAACCAGTTTAAAAAGCCTTCCGTATAGATTTCAAGGAGTTAATTATCGTTAAATTTGCTTGGGCTAATCTTCAATTCACTGATAAAACCTTTTATTTTCTGGCCATACCTTAGGGCGGTACATTAGGGCAGAGATGTTTTAATGTGTAGTGTATTTGGAGGATCAAAATATGTCCCCGTTGGCTATAAGAGGTCCCCCTTCCCGCCCCGCCCCCCTTTTTTTTTTTTTTAACAGAAATTAACTTTTGTAGGATTCTACAGTGGCCAAAAGTAAATTTTCTGCCTCTGACGCTAGTAGAATCTCCTCAGTTGGCTCTTGGATCCCCTGATTTGTGGGAATTTGGGAGAAGAAAAGAAATTCATGATGACCCAAGGCAGTTTATGCACCACAGTGGACAATCCTGAAAGGATCCCAGGCATGGTCTCGGGCTGTGTTGCTGATGTGTAGAAAAGAGGCCTCCCCGTGGCTGGAGTGGGTGGGCCTAATTTAAAGTATAAATGGCTGTTGTTTTAAAAACATTACCCCCACTCCCAGCAATTATTATTGTAGAAAATTAGGAAAATGCAAAAAGTAAAAAGGAGAAAATAAAATCACCTCTAATCTACCATCCAGGGATAATTACAGGTAACTATTTGGTATATTTTTCTCCTGAGACAGAAAAACAAATACAGTATTTAAATTGCATATATAAAATTTGCATCCTAAAAATTGAGTTCATACTTTCTACATAGGTTTATATATCTTTTTGTATATGCCTTTAATTTTTAATATAAAATAGTTTATTTTTTATCTTTTTAAATTTTATTGTATAAGTAATACATGTTTATTTTGAAAAAAGTTAGAAACTACAGATTAAAAAAAGTAACATTATTAAAATAACTAATAATCACACAGGTTGGAGAAAATGCATGTATAGTCTTTCAGACTTATTTTTTGCTATACATGCTTTCCATAATAGTTTATATATTTAAGAATAGTTTTTTTTACAAAAATAGTTATGCTACTGTTTGTAACGTGCCCTTTTTCCTTGATATGTTCTAAATATATTTTTCCCCCTTTTCACTTACTGTATCATGAGTGTTTCCCCATGTTGATATTTTAAATACTTTATTAAAGTCTTCAGCATCTGGACATAGCGTAATGATATTTGATCATTTCCTTTATTATTTAACATTTAAGTTGTTAATACTTTTTCAGTATTATAAATAATGCATCTTTGTATGTATCTTTAATTATTTCATTTGGATAGATTCCTACATTGCATTTACAGTTGGATGAATTAACAAGACTCTTTTAAGTTCTTTACAGAATGCCACATTATGTTGTAGAAAGCATGTGCTGCCTTATACCTTTTCCTGCACAGTGTAGGCATGCCTGTCTCACTCAGCTATAGTGCTATTTGAAAATGGCCATTATTTTATTTTTAAAAAGCAGAAAATGTTTATATTAAATAATGATGTATTAAAATATTTTGGAATAAATTCTCCTTGCACATCGTAAGAAATCAAACAGTCGAGAAGCGTTCCTGGAGTGAAAAGTTAAGTCTCTGTCAACCTCTGACTTCCAGTTCTTCCCCAAGAGGCAGCTTCCATTAGCAGTTTCTTTTGTATCCTTCTGGGGCATTCTGTGCATTTGTAAATCTCCTCTGCACCCCTATTAATACAACCCATATTATTCTGGCCTTTTTTCCTTCGGTTAACTGCATCTCAGGTATTGTCACACGTCGTTTCATCAGAGAGCTGCCTCATTGTTTTTAGCAGCCGCATAGTAGCATCGTAATCCGTAGGCCACTATTGCTAGACATACACCACACAAGCAAAGCTACACGAGCAGTCTCTTCATTTACACATTCTGCTTCTTGTGACTTGCTTAGAAATACTTCCCAAGTTTAAAATTACTATTTTTTAAAATCCCACCATGTCTTCTAGTGCAGTACACATGCGTATTTCAGGAGTCGTGAGTTCACACTGATACCTCCAATCCAGTCCATCCTCGTAGGTCTCCTGCCTGTCTCCCTTAGTTCATATTTGTGCGTCCCTTCCTCCACAGTGAGGACCCTGGCTCCCTACAGGGGCAGCACATTCATTCACTCATTTGCTCAATCCTGCATCGTGTCTGAAATAGTTTCACACTTGGTTGGCCCATACCACTGTAAGTAAACCTTCTAAAAAGCAGTCAGGATTTAAGGTAAGTACAGGGTAATTTGATTCAGTTTCCTTTCTATTTTAGGCCCATCCCTTTCCCATTCTTATGATCCACAGCCCTCAGTTAACTGCCCTCAATTAGGGTTAGGTTAGTGCGACCACAAAGACAGCCCAAAGCAGAGTAGGGATCGAGGGCTGGGGATTTAGGTTTCGAATATTTGAATATTAATTTACATTTGAAGTCAAAATGATGCAAACAAGGAGCACTCAGAGAAGAATGGCTCCCTCCTGTGCCCTCTGCCCCATTCCTCTCAGCCTTTCCTACTTGTTTTTCTGGTTTGTCTTTGCTGTGTTTCTCTTTATAATGATAAACAAATGTTTGTATGTTTCTTACTTTCCTTTTCTGGTTTATTATTAATCCAAACTTTAAAATTTTGCCTAGTTAAAAATCAGTCGGTATTTTTATTTTGATTGCATTAAATTTTTATATTGCTACGGGGAGAACTGAACATGTTTGCAATATTGAATCTTTATTGTGAAAACATCACTCAGTAATATTTTGTTCATATGGATTCAGTACATTATTTAAATTTATTCTTAAATGTTTTAAGACTTTTATTAATATCACTTAGGGGGATCTTTCAGTTATATATATTGTTTGTTATTTGTCTACAAAAAAGCAAAGCATTTTTGTATATTAATTTTATAGTTTGCCATCCTACCAGATTCTCTTTGGTTTTCAGCCATATAACTTAATCTACAAATAATAATTGGGTAATAAGATTTTTTGTTTTGTTTTCACCTAGCACATGGGGTTTGAAATAAAATCACCTTTTGATCATTATTTGTCATCACAATATGTAGTGATAGCATATCCTCCTAACTTTTTATTTTGAAAAATTTCACACTTGAAAGGGGTTCAATGAATACTTGAGTACAGTGAATCCTTTACCTGGGTTCACCAATTGTTAAAATTTGCCAGATCTCACCCCCACCACCCACCGTTTTGAACAATTGTAAAAGTAAGTTGAGACATGTTACTACTTCACCTCTAAATACTTCAGTATATATCCTGTGAAAACAGACACCGTTCCTCATTATCACACTCCGGAGTTTAACATCGCTGTGATAATCCTTCTTCAGAGGTCCCCATCTAGAGGGGCAAGGAGTGACTTATAAGAGTGTGGTAGAGAAGTGAGTTTTGAACAGAAGAGATATGTCTCCCTTTGACTCTAAAAGAAAAAAGTGAGGATGGGTTCAGATGGAGATGAGAGTGCAGATGTGTGGTGGAGGTGGAGGCGGTTCCTGCTGTATGAGAGCAGATCTCTCAGTCTTTCTCAGTTCTCAGTCTCCTTAGTCTTAGCGTCTCAGTCAGTTTTTCACCGAGGCCAAAATCTAAGAGTTCTTTTTATTAAGTAATTAGATCCAAATAGTCTAATAAGTATTTATGTCTTAATAACTTAATAGTCATTTGAAAAACTGCTATACATAAATTGGGTACTGCACAGCTTTTAAACCCTGAATTTCCTGTTCCACATTGATTTTCACTCAGTCTCTGCTTTTTAACCACAGCAGCTACCAAAACTCAGCTCCACAAAGATACGATGTTATTGCAGCTGAACTGTCTCGAGCTAGTCGTTTGTGTGATATTGGACAGTTGTTGACTATCACATTTCCCTTGAGAATGTCAGCTGTCCCTTGGCTCCTTGATGAGTTTGTCATGGTGCACTGGAGTGGCTCGCCCACAGGATGGGACTATGGCTGTATAGCCTATTTTTTTGCTCTGTGAAATAGAGACATTGCTCTGTCTTCACAGAAAAATGAGGTGATTGGAGATAGGTATGGGAAACCTATTTTGGGAAATGGGAGCAGAGCCTGACCGGGGACAAGCACATGGATTGTATTACATGTAGTACATGGATTTTATTACATGTAGTACATGGATCATTGCTGAGAATTGGTCTGTGTTTGTTGGTTGGGAGTGGGAGTGAGAATGTGTGGTTTCCTTACAGTGCCTGTCAGCCTGAGTAGGAGTGGGGGTGGTTGTCTGCATCAAGGTTAGGACTTACGAAGCATGTGTTATGGAATAAGAAAGGAGTCAGGACAATGGGGACACTGGCAACAGAGTTGAAATGATATAACATGTGGCCTACGCTGCATAAGCAAAGAAGTGAAACCTGGGGGGGGGAGGGGGTGTGAATCCTCCAGCGGGATTACACAGATGGGTGAAGATGGTTGAAGCAGGTCCACTTGCACTACTCATTCTGGTTGGGCTTAGCCCTCAGGGTGATAGTAAAGGGCGGATGTGGCTCTGTAAGCCAAGGCTGCCACATTTGCTGCAACCTCAAACTCATCTACACAGGTCACCAGGACAGGGAGATTTACTGTGTTTTATTCTAACGTTTCTTCAGATATACCTTTTAATATTTACTCTGACTTCCTCGATAACTAGAAAGGGAAATAACAGTGATTTATCATTTCCAGAAGTTTTTAGGTTTGTATATATTATTTCCAAAATCTTCCCTTCATTATATTTTCTCTTCCACACACTTTGTCCAAGTTCTTTTCCCGATTGTTCCCCGAAATGGAACTCACAGTCCTTCCACCTCTGATAACTCTCTCCTCTTTACTTCATGTGCTATGTGGGTTTTTTATTGCTGTTGGTAGGCCTGTTGTGACACACTCTCCTGAGCTGGGAGCCCCGTCGTGGTGCCGGCAGCTGTGTGGGAGCTTGTGCGGCCTGGTGTCATCTGGACCCTTTGTTTCCCTGGCAAAACTCCAGCTGTCTTTGTCTTGCACTGTTGTGGTCGTAAGAACATAAATATCCCATAGTTTTTGACTCATTTTTTTTCCAAAAGGCCTTTGAGAAACGTGTGTTTCCTGAAATCAGTTGACTACATTTCTGTTACACTAACCTGTCTTTTCTTTCCTCCCTTAGAATATAACAGATTCTCTCTCAGATAGTAAATAGTCATAGGAGAAGAAAAGGGTGGAATAGTCAGAAAAGAGGCTTTTACATAACCGTGGTTTGAAACTGGTAATGGAAGCCGTGAGAATCTTTATCTTCGTGCTCTAGCACCACTGTTTGTGCTGCCAGGGAGAAGGGTTCTGGAAGTTGGGAAATGATATTCAGTAACCTGATCTGAGTAACCCTACACTGAACAGGAATTCAGAACTAGGGATTTTACAGTGAGCAGAAGCAAAAAAGCTTTGCTGTGCTTATTTCAGATGTGAAAAATATGTTGGCAATATGTGAAAAATGGGGTGCTCCTTTTTTAAAATGGTTGTGTTAGGGTATAGGTTCAGAGTTTTTCCTCTCTCATCTAACACTCTGGCATTATGCAGTACAGAGCTGGTAAGGCAGCTCTGCCCTCTGAGATTGTCTTGTCTGCTCTCTCTTTGAATGTTACTTCTATCACATGGTTTACAATGACAAGAGGGAGGAAGAGGGCACACTTCTGCTCTTTAAAGGCGTGATCCAAAAGCTGAATATCAGTTCTGCTGATATCCCATTGGGTAGAGCACACACATCACACAGTGTGATCTAGTGGTAAGGAAGTATAGGAAACAGAGTTTTTGGTTGGACAGCCATATGCTCAGCTAAGAAATCTATTACTGTGTAAGAAAGAAGAATAGATACTGGAACACAATTATCAGCCTTTTCCATGTATGTTAAAATAGTACATTTCTGGCTACCTTTGTCTATTTTGTATGTTTTTATTTCTCAGTTAATTGATTTGAGTATGGTATATTAGTAATAACTACAGGAGTAATTCCTGACCTTTAGTTGCATTTAAAAATAAGAATCCAGCTAAGATGGAATAGGCCCTTTATCCCAGGTCCTCCCTTTTACAACTAAAAATACCTTAGAGATAACACAACCAGCAGATGTAGAAAGACTCTGAAAGGTGGAAAGAAGAAGGAAGGTGGCTGAGGGGTTTAAGGACTTGAGGAACAACGTGGCAGTGAGTTCCCTGGGCTTCTTTTTTTCCTCCCGTACACCTAGACAGGGTGCTGAAGAAGCCTATAGCCTTCTGCCAACAGGCATAGATGAAAAATGTCCCAAGAAAAGTTGGTTCCTCTTACCCAAAACCAGGAAAAGGGTAATCTAAAATAGAATCTTTTTGGTGATGCCCACTCTACTCCAGCCAAATATCAAGTGAAAAACTGCTCAGTGAGGCTGAGTGGAGAGTGATCTTCCACCCTGTGTTGCCCCCTGTTCCTTGGAAGCAGATGGCCCTCTGATCCCCTGACTGCCTGGGATTAAGTAAGGAGCTATTCTTACATCCCTCTCCTGGCAGAAGGAGGTGGCACCCAGACTCCGCCACCTGATAGTGTTAGCAGAGCCAAGCTGGAAGCTGACCTTCCATCCTCTGCCCAGCAGAGGCAAGTAGTGTTCTGATTCCCTACCAGAGTAGTGTCAGTGGGTCAGTGAGGAGCTGAGCCTCATCCCATGTGGTGGCAATGAAACTTAACCAGGTGATGCAAGATGGACTAGTCTGCCTGTGCTTTCCACCCCCTGGTGTCAGTGAGGCCCTGCGAGGTGAGCCACACCCCCACCTGGTCCTGTACCACATCTCAACAAGGTAATTCCCTGCTAAAAGATAAGCTAAGATCTGGAGTCTCACAGCATAACACCCAAAATGTCCAGGATGCAGTTGAAAATCACTCATCAGACCAAGAACCAGGGCAGTCTCAACTCCAACAGAAAAAGACAGCAGCTACTGACACTGGGGTGACCCAGAGGTTGGAAGTATTGGGCAAAGACTTTAAAGCGGTCATCATAAAAATACTTTATGAATTGTCTTGAAACAAATGATAAATATAAGAAATAGAAGATAGAAGAACCAAACAGAAATTATAGAACTGAAAAATCCAGTGATTAAAATAAAGAGCTCAATTGAAGGGCTCAACAGTGGAGTGGAAAACACAGAGGAAAGAATCAATGAACTTGAAGACATCAATAGAAATCAGTCATGCATTGCTTACCGATGGGGATATGTTAGGAGAGATGCACTGGTAGGCAACTTAGTCTTTGTGCGAACATCATAGAATGTACTTATACAAGCCTAGATGATACAGTCTACTACACACTAGGCTTATGGGACCACCGTCGTATATGCGGTCCATCATTGACTAAAATGTTGTTATACTCTGTATGACTATACTTTAGCTGAACAACAGAGAAAAAATAGATTGAAAAAAATTAACAACCTCAGAGAACTTTGGGACAATGATAAAAGATCCACATTTGTATCATAGGAATTATAGAAGGATGGGAGAAAGAGTGTGGGGCTGAAAATATAGTTGAAGAAAATTGACCAAGATATGGTATAAGGCATAACTTACACATTCATGAAGCCGAAGGAACCCAAAATAGGATAAGCCCAAAGAAATCCACATTAAGACACATCATAATCAAACATTTGAAAACTGAAGACAAGAAAATATCTTGAAAGAGGCTAGCGAGAAATGATGTATTGCCAATTGGGGCACCCCAATTCCAGTGACAGTGAACTTCTCATCTGAAGCCCTGGAGGCCAGAAGGAAGGAAGCCAGAAGACACATTTCTCAATTGCTGAAAGAAAAGAAATGTCAATTGTGAATTCTATATATGGTGAAAATATCCTTCAGGAATGAAGGGGAAATAAAGACATTTTCAGATAAAGGAAAACAATTTGTTGCCAGCTGACCTACTCTTAAAGAATGGCTAAAGGAAGTTATCCAAACTGAAAGGAAGTAATAAGAGAAGGATGCTTGGAACTTCAGAACACAAAGAGCAGTATGATGATTAATTCTGTGGTCAACTTGGAGGATGTTCTTGGTGAGATTAACATTTAAATTGGTGAAATTTTTTTGTGTGTGTGTGAGGAAGATTAGCCCTGAGTAACATCCGTGCCCATCTTCCTCTACTTTATATGGGCCGCCGCCACAGCATGGCTTGACAAGCAGTGCGTCGATCTGTGCCCGGGATCTGAACCTGTGAACCCTGGCGGCTGAAGTGGAGCACATGAATTTAACTGCTATGCCACCGGGCCAGCCCCTAAATTGATGAATTTTAAGTAAACAAATTTAACTCCTGTAGTGTGGGTGGATTTTATCCAATCAGTTGGAGGCCTGAATAGAACAAAATGGCTGGCCTCCTCGAGCAAGAGGGAATTCTCTAGCAGACTGCCTTCAGACTTCATCTGCATTATTGGCTCTCCTGGATCTCTAGTCACCAGCCCACTGGAGATTGTGGGACCTGTCATCCTCCACAGTCGTGTGAGCCAATTCTTATAATAAATCTCTTTCTCCATACATACACATCTTTGGTTCTGTTTCTCTGGAGAACCCTGACTAATACAAACTTTCAGAATGAGTAAAAATAAAAACTGAGGTGAATATAATACATTATTCTTCCTAATGAACTCTTAAGTCATACTTGATGGTTGAAGCAAAAATTATCATCTGATGTGCTCAATGTACATGGAGGACACACTTAGGACAATTTTATTTTAAAGAGGGGAGAGTAAAGGGACCTGAGTGGAAATAAGGTTTCTGTATGTCCCTGAAAGAGGTAAGATGTCAGAGCCAGCAGGCTGTGCTAGTTACATAGGTGTACTATAATACCTAGAGCAGCCTCCAAGGAAACCATACAAAGCGATGTACTCAAGAGTACTACAAATAAATCAAAGTGAGTTCTGAAAAATTCTAAAGTTTTAATCCAGGAAGGCAAGAAAAGAGAAGCAGAGGAACAAGAAACAGGGTAAGCAGCCAGCAAAGAATAAAATGGCATACTTAGGCTTTAAAGTACCAATAATGACTTTACTTTATGGTCTAAGTATGTTAAATAAAGGACAAATGGGAAGAATGCATTCAAAACAACATGATCCAACAACACGCTGTCTCTGAGACACTTTCTCCAAACGTAAAATGCCCTCCATAGCTCCTGGTATAGTGGAACTCAACAAGTGGCAGTTGTTGAAAGTATTACTTTCTCAAGTATTCACCATTTGTTATTTTGTCAGAGGACTCAAGAAGGGCCTTCTGCAGCTATGCCTAGAAAGCAGCTTGGGTTCGTAGAAAGGGCCAAGCTTTGAAGTCTGAGGGAGGTGCCGCAGATTCCAGGGTGAGGTTGGGGATTAGACAAGATAAAAGTAGGTAGAATGCTTAGCCATGTGATGGGTATAGAACGTCCTGGGGGCATCAGTGCAGTGTCCCCCGAAACCTGAGAAATAGGGTGAGGGTTGCCTTTAGGGAGTTAAACTCTGAAATCATCACATAATGGATTGGAGAGGTAAAAAGTTACACTTAAATGGGTACATTTTGTTGTATATAAAGTATACTTCAATAAAATTGATTTAAAAATAACCTATAAACATATTTTCTTATGTGTACTTATGAACTATAATTAACTTTTTAGTTTAAGGTGTTCCATTTTTTAATTTTTACTTTTAGAACACTGTAAGCTAATTTTTCCTTACTGCTCTATTGAGAGTAATAGTCTAAAATCTGTAGTGGTCACTACTCTGTCAAAATAAATCTCTAAACCAGAAAAATTACTGCAGTTTTTAAATCACTTAGAAATATTTCCTTAAGATTCACACGATTATTGAGGCTCACATGTTTTTTTGAGTAAATCACTCCCCTCAAGGGGTGTTACACCATGTTGGAAAAGCAGTGAATACACGCACACTCACAAACACACTTGCTCACGGAAGGCGTTGTCCGTGTTGTTGGTCGTCTTGGTAGCTCGCACAAATGGACTGTGAGTAGAGACCAGGTGCCTTAGGTTTCTAGAGAAGAGCAGCCTTCTGGGCAGTGGCTTGTGGTTTATCCTTTGCTTTGAGCACCATTTTGAGGTCAACAGAGACAAACTCCTGTTGGAAAGGAAGACTGGCTCCTGAAAAAGCCTGGGGCACGAGAAAGGGCAGCATTTTGGCTCTGGAGTGTGAGAGGGCTGCCGAGAGAAGGGCAAGTGTGACTGTCAGAGCAAATGGGGGCGTGAAGAAAGATAACTCCTTGGCCCTGGGTGAGGAGAGATGGGAAGGGGGAGGGTTACAGGGAGAGTAACCTTAGGGCAGTTAGTATTTATCGAAGTTTCTATTCTGGTTGACTTTTAAAGGTGTTACATCTTCAGCAAGACAAAGGCTGATTAGAATGCAACGCATTTTCCTCAGTGCTTTCTGTTGCCACTTAGTGATCATTGAAATTACCCCAGAACTTCTGTTTCTAGGGGAGAACCTAGTAACTACTTCTAGCCTAGAGGACTTGACGTTAATCTGAATGTGGAGAATGCAATCAAGTGGAAAGTCTTAGCTATCCAGGAGGTCTTGTGCTCCTGCCTGAGACTTCCTCAGGTGTTGCCAGGTCACAGAAAGGGAGGGAGGCGCATCCTGGCTCCTTTTGGCCCACTGATGTAAAGCAGGGTAACAGTGATGAAACGTTCTGTCACGTGGCCTGTTTTGGTTGTGACCCAGGGTGTACTTGATCCTGCTTTCACCATGTAAGCAAACTGTACATAAACCAGAGTTTTCACTCAGAAGATTCTGACAAATTTCTGAGTAATATCCATGTAGATATCTCCTAAAATATGCTAATCTGATCATTTGGTAAAAAAGTAAGTAAAAAGAGGATGGATCTGAGCCACAGCAATAAAAGAATAAGGGTGGGAATGGGAGGATAAAAAGTTGTTTTATTTCATAATTATAAGGCAGGAGATTTGGTGGAGTTAGTGAAAAATGAATATTTTGCCATACAAATTCAGGAGTGCAGAGGCCATTTTTTTTTTTTTTAAGAGATGCAGGCTATTATGTTATATATTTTTTTCTTTCTGGTAGTTTCCTAGAAAGAATTTTATTATCAGCAAGATACTAACAATCTAGTAGCTAAATATTTCCCTAAACTATTATATAATAATACTAATTTAAATTTAATTTGAAATCATTATTTGCTCAAAATATTCCATTCATCTTCATCTTTTTCTGTAAAGGATGCTCTGAGTAGTATCAAAGAACATTTAATGAGGGTTTCATACATTTACAAAACTGTTACATACAGTAATTAGAAGAAAGTCTGATGGAAAGGAATAGCTATGTATTTTGTTATTTGGAAATAATAGTTTATGCTCATTGACAGATTATACTCTTTTTTTTTTTTTTGAGGAAGATTGGCCCTGCACTAACATCTGAGGCCGATCTTCCTCTTTTTCTTTTTTCTCCCTAAAGCCCCAGTACATAGATGTATATCATAGTTGTGGAGTTGTAGCTCTTCTGTGTGGAACACTGCCTCAGCATGGCTTGATGAGTGGTGCCTAGGTCTGAGCCCAGTGTCCAAACTGGTAAACCCTGCGCCGTTGAAGCGGAGCACAGGAACTTAACCACTACACCACCGGGCTGGCCCCTACACTCATTTTTTTTTTTCCCATGTTGGACAGTTCATTTGGAGGATCATTTAAGTAAATAATTGTACTATGGAGCTCCAAATGAGTAAAGTAATTGAACTTTGTACTAAATCAACAGTTTGCTGATTAAGGTCATTATTGAGTACTTCCTCTGTACCATGCACTCTTCAGCATCTTACAAGCATCATTTTATTTGACCCTATGACGACCCTGTAAGGCAGGTGTTACTGACATCCCTGTTTCACAGACTTTAAGTGGTTAACACCCGAACGCATACAGCTAGTAATTGGCAGCCTTAAGATGAGCCAAGACCCAACTCCAGAACATCTGGACCAGTGTTATCTAATTGAAATATGAGTAATTTAAAATTTATAATAGCCATATTAAAAAAAGTAAAAAGAAAAGCAGATGAAATAAATTTTATTTTAATATATTTTATTTATGAAAATATATCCAAGATATTATAATTCAAATATTAAAAGTTATTGAGCTATTTTACATTCTTCTTTTTTGCAGTAAGTCTTTGAAATCCTGTGTATATTTTACACTTACTCCGCAGCTCTGTTCAGACTACACCTGTTTCAGGTGCTCAGCAAGCCACATCTGAACAGAACCCCAGACTTTTCTGTAATCGACTGCCTATAAACCAAATTGAAAGAATGATAGGTATTTCCATTTAAAAATTTATCAGCTGTAATTTTGTTTTAAGGTAGTCTATTAAACTATAATCCTAATTTAAATTCTTCCTGACCCTTTTGTGGTATTGAAGTCATTCTCTTTCTCTATAGTTTTCACAGCATAGATAGACAAAATGCCAGTTACCCAACAGCCAATTTGAAACAAATCCCTCTGCTCAAAAATTGTGTTTTCCTCTCATCTTTTCCCCTATGTTTCCATCTTTTTCTTCCAGTAAAGAAATGATTTGTATATATTCATATTTGGATATAGTGATATATTTTTCGACAGATGAAAATAGTGTTCGTTCTAGAGAATAGTTTAATTTGTGTATCGACCGTTTACAATACTAATTCTTTTAAGAAGTAATGGTTTTGCAATGTTTGCTCTGTTCATGGATGGTCTTTCTTTTGCAGAACCTCATCTGCTCTGAGTGTGGGGATGAGTTCACTCTGCAGAGCCAGTTGGCCATACACATGGAGGAACACCGCCAAGAGCTGGCTGGGAACCGGATTCATGCCTGTAAGGCTTGCAGGAAGGAGTTTGAGACCTCATCACAGCTGAAGGAGCACATGAAGACTCATTATAAAATTAGGTATGAGCCTTTAGTTGGGATTGGTAAAAAAACAAATCTGTAGACTATATTAAAAATTGGCATACTTTGCTATGATTGGTTAAAAATATTGGATGCTTTAGAAACAAGAACACAGCCACTAATCTGGTGTGGTGTCAGGATGTCATTTAATGTGTAGTTCATGTCTACAGTAGGAGAGATAAGCTCAAAAATTAAAAATAGGTGTCAGGCTGTGTGGGTAAAAATTTTTGCTAGTATTAGAATGTTAAAAGCTGTAGAACAAAACTGTAGAATAAGATAAAAACGTAAGTTTTGACGGGTGGGTAACAACGTATGTGAAGTGCATTCACAAGGACCAAGTTAGCAGCCGTTTTAATGAATTGGTTTATTTATACTACCTAACTTTTTAGAACTGATATGTGCCCAACACTGTGCTTATCGTGTGTATAAACATATATAAATACAACTTCATTTAATCATTACGAACAACCCTGTCAGTCAGGGTACTTTTATGTCTCTGTTTTGCAGATGAGAAAACCTAGATTAGAGAGACCAGGTTTTAGAGTTCATGATTTTAGCAACTGTGCCTGTATTTAAATACAGATATACATTTATTCCTAGTAAAACTTAACATGTCTTTCAAAATTTCATATCTGATCTATTCCGGATTATATATTTTTACTGATATTTCCTTTTCTTAATAAAATGGGATAGAAAGTGTTTCCTGGCCCTTTGTGCTCAAGTTAGCTACTGGTGATGATCAATTGTCACACTGCTTGAGCTCATTTCTCCAATAAACTGTAAATCTAGTATCAATGATCTTTTTAACTAGTGTATTATCAGTGGCTTGCCACTATTCTAAGCCCCAACATTTAGGAAATATCCTTACTTTTTAACAACAACCATAACCACAACAACACAAAGCCCCACATCAGTTAATAAAGTTCATAAAATGTCCGAGGAGTTTGTGGTGTTTGTTTATTCTCTCAGGCGTTGCATTTTAGAAATGTGGACTGAACATCTCCATACGCTCAATATTCTCTTATATTTCCCACTTCCTTCATTTTGTCTGTTGTTAACTAATGTGGTACCCACCTAGTACTACATTATTTCAGTGATTTTTAAACCCCAAAATTTCATGCAAGAACTCTATCACACTAGATTTTTGTTTTGATGAAGTTTTGACACAGGCACTATTGATGTATCTCCAAAGGTTTTGGAGAGATCATTGAAGCTATTTAGGTGGTCCTTGCGCACTGGACCTCACTGGCTTTTGGGTTTTCCAGGATCCAGGGACGAGCCAGACAGATGGCCTCATTCTCATGGAGCTGTCATTTAGTAGGGAAGACAGACAGTGGCAAAGTGAGTGGATCAGTCAGTGCAGCAGTTCCAGATAGTGGTCGTGTTGATCTGGAGTGATGCCAGGAAGGTGGGGCAGGTTGGTGAGGTGGCCTTTCTGGACATTTGAAACGAGATTTAGGGGAGGAGGAGGAGGGCCTGCAGGTCCAGGGAAGGGTATTCTGGGCAAAGGGGGAGCAGTTGCCACAATCTCAATAGCAGTGAGCTTTCTGTGTTTGAAAACAGAAAGGAGTCCAGTGTGATGACAGCCCACTATGCAGGGACGCTTATTAGGGCTGTGTTTGAAGGAGACAGGGCCCAGGGGCTGTAGGGCCTTCAAGGCCATCCTGGGAATGAAGATTTTATCCCAAGTGTAGTGGGAAGCTCTTGGAGGGTTTTATACAAAGGAATGGCCTGTCCAGACTTCAGATGTGGCTGTGGCTGCTGTGTGGGTGAGGTTGAGCAGGGAAACTGGTGGATCAAGGCAGCGGCAAGATGATGCAGTTCTAAAACTGCGGTGGTGGCTGGAGAGTGGAGAGACAGAAGCATCTGGAGGTGTTTTGGAGTGAAACCAGCAGCTTGTGGAGATGGACTTGAAGTCAGGGGTGAGGGAGAGGGAAGAATCCAGTGTGACTCCTAAGGTTTAAACTTGCACTACAGGGAGTTGCCATTTCCTGTCAGGGAAAGGAGCAGGTTGGGAATAAGTGAAGAGTTCTGTTTGGGACATGCTAGATTTGAGCCACCAATTAGCCATCACAAAGAGATGTCAAGCAGAGAGTCAGATGTCCAAGGTTGGTGCTGAGAGAAGGTGTTAGAGTTGTGGAGGAAGAACTTTGGAGACATCAGCATCCAGATGGTATTGAAAGCAAGGAGACTGGAGGAGGTAGCACAAACGCCTGTCGATGTAGAAATCCCACATGCACCGGTCTTTATATTTGACCATCACAGGTAAAGCTTTGTCTAGAAGAGCCATTCTGAACCCCACCCCCCAAAAAAAAAACAAACCAAGTTTCTCTTTTCATTAGATATGGAAAAAATGAATTTTATAGTATCAAATACACAAAACTAATACATGTCTGTGTGTGTGTGTCTGTACGTGTAGGACACACACACACACTTATATGTGATTGATTTCTTGTTAGAGCATGTTCTGATGACCAGTCAGCTAAACTTTCTGGTAGGATTTTAATTTTGAAGTTGTGATAAAAGGGAGACGATTTAATGAATATTCCCCCTTCTATTACCCTAGGGTATCAAGTACAAGGTCTTATAATCGGAACATCGACAGGAGTGGATTCACTTATTCATGCCCACACTGTGGAAAGACGTTTCAAAAGCCAAGTCAGTTAACTCGGCATATTAGGATACACACAGGTATGAATATGTTTACTTTTGGATGATTTGTGATGTGTGGCTTCAAGAAAAGAAAATGTACCTCAGAGCCAACTAGACCTGGAAGTTGATCTTAGCTTTTCCATAGTTTTCAGTATAATCTTGGTGTTAATTTTGAGATTTTGAGTAGGCAATTGGATATATGAGTCTACAGTTATGGGGAGATGTTCTGCCTGGAGGGATAGGTTTGGGGTCTTGGGTTTGGGGAACTTAAGTATTTCTCTTTTAATCCATCAAATGCTCACACAACATGGAATTATATTTTGATCATTTTTCTCCCTCTCTAGGTGAAAGGCCATTTAAATGTAGTGAATGTGGAAAAGCTTTTAACCAGAAAGGGGCATTGCAAACTCACATGATTAAGCATACAGGTGAAAAACCCCATGCCTGTGCCTTTTGTCCTGCTGCCTTCTCTCAAAAAGGGAATCTCCAGTCACATGTGCAGAGAGTTCACTCAGAGGTGAGCATCGCACTTGGGGTGTGTGTGGTATTCATAGGGGTGCAGTGTTTCCCAGGGCTGTAGTAGATGGCTCCTGAGTTAATGAGCAAAACTGAGAAGTACTTTCCTATTTTTTAAATGCAGATTACGAGTTTGTGCAGAGCAGACTCTAATATGAAACTGTTTGGCTTTTTATACCTGGGAGAAATATAAAATACTGTCTTTTTGTCTTCTTCCTGCCAATATTGTATCTTTGATGAATAAATGTTTGAAAATAATCATAATACCTTTGTTAGTTACGATCCATCAATCTAAATGTTAATGTATTTCATCCCTTTAGCAAACTCGAAACACAGACACTATCAAGTGTAAGAAATTGAAAGACAAGAAATAAAATTTGGGAAAAAAGTATTTTTCCTATTACTAGTAATGCTAAGCTTGCATATGGCCCCATTCCCATTTTCTGTCAGACAAGAGTCCTGGTCTGTTTATTTTCCTCCATGCTACGTGTTATTTCAGCGAAACTGATGTTCACTATTTTTTGTTGTCTATAGATCATACTGATTTGTAAAGCGTCTGGAAGTGTTTCTCTTAAGCAGGTTAACCTTTGCTTTCATTAATTGTCATGATTTGGTATCTTATTTATAGTCTAATTGTGGAATATAAAGAAATATTTAAACAACACAAATACTTTTATCATGGATCGTTTTATTTTATGTAACTATTTTGCAGAATGAAAGCTATCATATTCTTAAAAGCAAATGTATATCTTTTTATTTTTTCTTTGGAGTAAATCCTTAAGTAACACTAAAATTAAAAAACCTACATAGTTCGCATAGTTTGTAAATAGATTCAGAATTCCATGTGCAATGAGTTACTTTTAAAAACTAAGTTTTATTACCTAAGACTCAGAGGCATTAGGAAGAGCATATAAATATTGGTGAGGTAATGATAATGTGAAGTGAGGTTACCTTTAGATCTCAGAAGAGTAAATTTGGGCTATATAAGTTATTCTTGTGGGGCTGCTTCTGTGTAAAGACGATTGCTTAGAAATCATAGTATATTTGTGTAGCACCCAGAAAGATCTCACTGGAACTTTAGAATAAGCCTGTGTGGTACTCATTAGGGCTCCTGCATTTAGAAAAATCCTTCAGGGAAGCCAGGGGTTCACCTGTCCCCTAGCCCTGAGGCACCCTGGGAGCTGTGGTGGAACAGACTGAGATGTTCCAGAAATGACCTCTAAAGATTGGTTGGTAAATATTATCCAATCCTGTGATGAATCTAAATCCTTAAATTTGGTTCTTAACAAGGTGCTAGAAATAGAATGGAAGTCTTCTCCAAGCTCAGAGATGGCCGATCAGTTTTCAAGCCAGCCTTCATAAATATAGCAGTAACTAACACTGGGCTTGAGTAATGGTGGAAGAATGTTTTAGATGCTTTCTCTGTGCCTAGATGTTCCTGTTCATTTTACTGCTCTCCGTAGTCCACTGTTAGCTTTATCTTAGTTTTGAAAAGTAGTCGCTGATACAGAATATTGGAATTGGTGATAAAAAATTTACACATTGTATGACTCTCCTTCCTAACTTGTATGTTTTAGCCCACAAAAGGCTTAGTCAAAGTAATATTTATATCTAACTGTCTAGCCTTCATTGTTAACATTGTGCTTAACCGTTTAAGAAATTGAGAACTTATGTCAGACATTTTATTTTTGCTAAATTACAATAACTGAAAACTATGTTTTTTTACTCTTGAAGCATTTTTAACTTATAGAAGAGACTGAAATTTCAATTAATCTCATACTGGCAATATTGATTGAAGAATCTAGAGCTACCTAATTTAAAAGAAAAAGTAATATTAAAGGGTTAGATTATTTCTGTCATTTTTAGTGGAACGGTAAATTATGTTTTGGCATAATTTCAATATTTTTATCTAATAATTGTAAAAAATCATTTTTGCTTCTTTATTCTTTAAGGTCAAGAATGGCCCTACCTATAACTGTACAGAATGTAGTTGTGTATTTAAAAGTTTAGGTAGCTTAAACACTCACATCAGCAAGATGCATATGGGTGGGCCACAGAATTCAGCAAGCTCTGCAGAGACGGCTCATGTTTTAACGGTAAGTTTTAGTAGGCTGGTTAATAGATGGATTTTTTTTTTTTTACCAAAATCTGTTATCTTAAGTATAACCCTTAAAATTGAATATTATTTAGAATATTATTTAGTAACATAAAGGTGCTATGAAAGTTTTCTATATGGAGATAAGGTGCTACTTTGTTTCTTTTTTAAATTAGTGAAAGAAAATCAATTTTTTTTAACTTTAGAATAATGTCAGATGATCCTGATTTATGGACTGTCATCTGAACCTGTAAAAATAAGACAAAATATAATTATTAATTTATGAAATTGTAATTCCTACAGTCAGTTATTGATGATTATTATTGAATATTCTTTATCCTTATGTTGTAATTGAAGAATCAGTTATCCTTTTAAAGTAATATTTCTCCATATCTAATGTGACAGTGATAATGTTTCCTGAGACTTTGGACTTTTGGGAAACTAAATTGTATTTTCCGGCACATGTATTTAAAATTATGTGAGTCAAAACACACACATTTTTAGGGGCTGGCCTGGTGGCGCAAGCAGTTAAGTGCGCGTGCTCCGCTGTGTCGGCCCGGGGTTTGCCAGTTTGGATCCCGGGTGTGCACCGACGCACTGCTTTTCGAGCCATGCTGTGGTGGCGTCCCATATAAAGTGGAGGAAGATGGGCACGGATGTTAACTCAGGGCCAATCTCCCTCAGCAAAAAGAGGAGGATTGGCATGAGATGTGAGCTCAGGGCTGATCTTCCTCACAAAAAAAAAAACAAAACACATTTTTATTCTCTTTTTGTAGGATTCTATAGCTCAGCCTTGGTCTGTTGCTTCTACTACCCTCTCAATTGATAAGAAATGGCAAAATCTGAGCATAGAGTATGGCGTCTTAACAGCAATAGACATTAGATACAGAAGTCTCAGAAGTGTTAGTGTGCGCTCATGAATGCAGTTAGTTGGTGGTTTGTGTTAAGTCAATACCTGCCTCCCACCAATGTGGAAAATAGGCCTACTTAGTATTTAGTTCCAAAGCATTGGGTTCATGTTTAGTGTTTGTTTTTTTCTTTTCTTTTCTCACAATATTTGCAGCTTGGGATGGTTCCTCAGCTTACTCTTGATCAGGGAAAATGTTGTAAATAAATTCTAAAACTGGAGAATAATTAGAGTCTAATAATTAAGTCTTAAAAATTCTACTTTGGACTGAGTTTTTTTAAATAAAATTTTCAAGGTGTAAATCAACCAAATATTAGAATTTTCACCATTTCCTTTGGCACTATGCAAATCACATATGTACATGGAGTGAATAACCTGGAATGATAATCCAGATCATTTTTAAAATTTATATTCTCAATAAAAAATTGAAAATGTACTGTAGGAGTTTGGGAACCTATAATCTACCCTACCTTTTACCCTAGCTTGAGTATGCAAAAGCATTCTAAGTCAGGTTATGCATATTGTTTTTCAAGACAATGTTCAGCCTCCTGGATTGATTATTTATGTCTCTTATTTTGCCTCTCACATTTTCTAACTCTTGACCTTTTTGCTCTACTTTTGAGAGTTTTCTTCAATTTTATCTTATGACTCCTTTATTGAATTTTTTTTAGCTTGTAAGATTTTTAATTTCTGAGAGCTCTTCATGATCTAACTGTTTCTTTTTCAAGATATTCTTTTCTGGTTTTATGTACTTTCCTCTGAAATCCAATTAGCATTTTCTTTTTAAAAGTTCTCTTCTGCTCATTGAGTTATCTGCCTTGGGTCATCTCTCCATTCTCCCCGCTTCAGATGTCTTGTAATTCTTGGTTGCCTGTTGGTATTTCAGAACAAAGCACAGTAAACCTGTGGGTGAACATGAATGGAGCTGGTTGATCTCCAGGGTCACTTGATGTGTGATTGGCCAGAGAACTAGCCCTTAAACTTGGGGTCCCTGGTGGCAGAACGTAGAAGACTTTTGTTTAGTCTGGGGAACTAAGAGCTGCAAAAGGTGCCCTTGTTCTCCCCCGATTGTTCATTCCTTTTTACCTCGTTTAGAGGCGCTCCACCATTTTTTTGCCTGAAGGTAAATGCCTAACTCCCATCTGTGGAGGAAGACACGGGGTTCACTGTCAGTCCTAAGTATTTTTCTACCATCTTTATTTTCTTTAATTAATAGACTTTATTTTTTAGAGAAGTTTTATGTTTACAGAAAAATTGAGCAGAAAGTACAGAGAACTCTCCTATACTCCCCCCCACCAGCTCCCATGGTTGCCCTTATTAACACCTTGCATTAGCGTGGTGCATTGGTCACAGGTGATGAATTAATACTGGTGCATTATTATTAACTCAAGTCCATAGTTTATGTCATGGTTCACTCTGTGTTGTATATTCTGTAGGTTTTGACAGATGTATAATGTTCTGTATCCACCACTGCAGTATTCTGCAGAATAGTTTCTCTGCTCTGCATGGTCTTTTTGATACGGCATTTCAGATTCCTGAGTTTCTGAGGAATCAGATCAGCTCTCTCCTTAGATATTCTTGGCTGTAGCTTTACAGAGCATTTATTCCTCCAATGCCTTTATTTTCCAGAAATTTTTTTGACCGTTTGTTTTCTTTCTTATTTTCTTTATTTTTTAACTTTTTAAATTCCTTCATTTTATTTTATTTATTTTTTTAATTTAAATTCTCCCATCCCCCAAAGCCCCAGTAGATAGTTGTATGTCATAGCTGCACATCCTTCTAGTTGCTGTATGTGGGACGCGGCCTCAGCATGGCCAGACAAGCGGTGCGTCGGTGCACGCCCGGGATCTGAACCCGCGTCGCCAGCAACAGAGTGCGCACACTTAACCGCTAAGCCACGGGGCCGGCCCCAAATTCCTTCATTTTAATGGGCTAATAGGAGGATGAGGTTTGTGTGTTCAGTCCTCCGTCTTGAATTGATAGTTTCTACTACCAAATAAAAAACTTAAAAAATTGAAAGTCATGAGGAAGATATGCCTATTTCTTTACTTTAAAAAGAATTGAAGTACAAATTAATGTGATTGTTCATATTTTTAATGAAAATGTTGCTGTGTTTCAGGCCACACTGTTTCAGACTTTACCTCTTCAACAGACAGAAGCCCAAGTCACCTCAGCTTCGAGTCAGCAGAATTCGCAGGCAGTGACCGATGTCATCCAGCAGCTCCTGGAGCTCTCAGAGCCGGGGCCGGTGGAGTCCAGCCAGCCCCCTCAGCCTGGCCAGCAACTGAGCATCACGGTGGGGATCAACCAGGACATTTTACAGGTGAGGCACCCTCACCTGCTCTTGTCTGTGTTTGTCAGAGACTCGATATCATTATTGAAAAATAAATATGCAGGGCTTGCAAAGTAAAGGAATTTTCATTAAAGTGTTTTTGAATTGAAAAATTATGCTGAAACAAAATATGTTTATTTAATTACTTATGGACAGTGCAGAATTCTAAATGATTTATTAATCCATAAATTAAAAAAAATTGAAAGCCCTGATTTTTTTCTCTATAAGTAAACTTAGTTGAAAAGAACAGGCATCTGTAAGTGACTTTACCTGAAAAGAATAGGCTTTTCAGAACTTTCTTGTATCTATCCTTGTTGACAGAGGCATAAGAAATGTTGTATTTGTTCTTGAAATTCTGGTGTCACTATTTTGAGAGGCAGTACTGCCTCTCTGCTCAGTGTGTGAACATTCCATGCACGTGTGGGAGAGGAGGAGGAGGAAAATAGAACGCAGAGTTCTTTTCTGATTCTTCTACCCTAGTCCAGCTTTATATTCACATTCTTCATTTCCACACAGAGATTGCCTTCCTTCTCCTTTCTATTTATTTACTTATTTTAAAACTAACCTCTCTCCTATACCTTTATGTGACAAGTTAAGTTCGCCAGAGTATAGAGAATCTCAGGATGTCATGACAGCCAAAGTCTTAAGGGTAAACCCAGTGTAACTTAAAACAGTGATTCCCAAACCTATTTAGAGACAACCAGAGTTGTCTGCGGTAAAATTGCTAAAAGTCAAATTTATTAACTTTAATTCTGAAATATAAATGCTTGCCATACCATATTTTGAGTGGAAGTGAGATGGCAGATATCAAAAGGGAGGTTTCAGCCTCAAAAATTTGGAAGTCTCACTTATAAGTGACTACTTGGAAATGTAGACTTTTATTTCTAGTAGGGTAGGATTAGAATTCTGTAGGTAAAGCTGTATTACATCTTTGTAATTGATTTTGGTAGGCAGGTTTGGGCCATCGTATCTCCTAACCTTTTAGTTTTGTTCTGTCTCAGCAAGCCTTAGAAAACAGTGGGCTGTCTTCAATTCCAGTTGCAGCACATCCTAACGACTCCAGCCACACCAAGACTTCCGCAGCACATGTTCAAAATCCAGACGTGCCCAACGTTTCAAGTGAGCAGACTGACCCTACAGATGCAGAGCAAGAAAAAGAACAGGAAAGCTCAGAGAAGTTGGATAAAAAAGAAAAGAAAATTATAAAGAAGAAATCACCATTTCTCCCTGGTAATTTTAATATGCTTTAAGATTTAGACATTTTGGATGGTGTGTTGCTTGTTTTTAAGAAACATGCCCTCCTTTTTTTCTTTCTTGTTTAATGTTTTGATAGTATCTATCTAACAGCATTGTTTGATATTTAAAATTAAAAACTAAGTTGTAAAATTTGTTAAATTATCTCTTCCTGGGGGTGTCTTCTTCGCCATGATTAGTGTCTCTTCCTGACTTGTCCCTAGGGCTTGAAACCTGAGTTGTCTTTGACTCTTCTCTCCCGCCAGCTGTCATACCCCTCCTTTCGTGGTCCTTCTGGTCTTGGCTGCTCCCTGCCTCTTGGCTATGTTGCTGTAGCAGCCTTCTGGCCAATCTCTCCCTTCATTCCACCCCAGTACTGCCCCTCTGATGACTTCTAAAGCACAGCTCCTCTGCCTGAAACCCTCAGCCGTTTCCCATTCCACCCAACTCTGTTTCTTGGCTTTTGAGCCCTCCATAACCTGCCCAACGTGCATTTCCAGTCATCTCTCCCCTGCCCTTCTGGATACAGACTATATCACAGTAAAGTGGGTTCCTGCTGTAGTCGATACAGTTACATGTTTTCTGAATGCCACACTGTCCACAGGCTTTTCTGCATCAAGAATGTCTTCTTCCTCACCCTTCTCTCCTGTTCTCTGTCAAAACTCTGACGGTCGTTTAAGGCCGGCTTAAATGCACCTCCTTGTAGAAGCTCTCTGAAGAGTGCTCTTCCTCTTCTCAACTCCCTCAGTACTTAGAATTTTTATGACTCTTGAGTCTCTTGTGTTAATTGTTGGACAGCTGGAGTACATTCCATTCATTTCTGAGTACCCCACAATGCTCAGTATGGCTCTTTGCACAGGGACAGGCATTACTAAATCTTTCTTGAATAAAATAGATTCCTGTCTTTTGGGCAAAAGTGTACCTATAAAAATATTTTCTTAGTGAATATAACCATTCTACCTCTCCCAGGTTCTTAGGAAACAAGTACTTTCTTGCTGCAAAACATGGAATAACGCTCTTGTCTCTGTTAGCACTTCTTTCTGAGAATATACTTTCTCATTGTTAACATGTGGGTGTGAAATCCTTGTTTCTCAACCCACATGCCATTGTAGTCCTACTCTCCTTTTTCCCTTGATCTGGCCTCCTCCCCAAGTGAAAAATCTAAGCAGTTTTTCATCCAGGTTCTCCTGATATCTAGAGGCAAAAAGGGCCATTTCCAAATATTTTGATTAGCTACGTGATAGGTTAGCCTTGCAGTTTTTGAGTATCTACTTTATGTGAACCTGATAAGCTGATGAAAAACCACAGCCTATGTGAAACCTTTCATACGAGTTACCACCTGCGGTTGTCTGTAGTTACCGTGCTAAAACCTTTGAAGATGCTCTAACATGGCTCTAAGCAACACTCTTCTCCAGATAAAAGGCCAGACTTGACTCCTGAAATTACTAAGTACAGTGGCTACTTAAACTGAGGAAGGTGGACTTCATCCTGGGTCACCCCTTCCAGATCTTCGGGTGTTAGAAACAGCTTTCTGTTTTGCACTGAGCATTAGATAGAGATTTCAAAATGGAATTGCAGGTAACCTTATTACACATTATTTTAATATGGAGTGTTGGGATGCTGTGGGTTTTACATTCATCTGCTTTTGTTTTGTTTTGTTTCGTTTTTGTGAGGGAGAGTAGCCCTGAGCTAATGTCCGTTGCCAATCCTCCTCTTTTTGCTGAGGAAGACTAGCCCTGGGCTAACATCCGTGCCCATCTTCCTCTACTTTATATGGGACACCGCCACAGCATAGCTTGACAAGCGATGCGTCAGTCCGCGCGTGGGATCCACACCTGCGAATCCCGGGCCGCCGAAGCGGAGCGCGCGCGCACTTAACCGCTATGCCAGTGGGCCAGCCCCTCATCTACTTTTTAAATATATTTATTATCCCTGCATACTGTTTTTATTTCCCTGTAACAACCCTACTTCTACTTTCTTATTTTGTTCCTTGTAATCTGCTAAGTGCCCAGAGCTCTGATAAATTATGACTTTTATAATTGTCTAAAAACTAAGTATAAGCTTATTCTTGGTGAGAACCTTTGCAAGCTTGTAATTTTTCTAAAAATAACCTGCATGAACATGTTTGGATTTTTATATCTACCTTGAATACTTCAAGAGACTAGCCTTTTTTTTACTCCTGCTTTTCTTTCTCTTTTAGGGAGTCTATGTTGTGAATAAAGATTTTTATATTCATGGTTCAGATAAATTACTTGTTATTCTGTATTATTTTACACTTTTTATGTAAACTTTTAAGTTTAGAAAAACTTTAAAACATTCTTATTATTGATTTGGATGTAGTTGAATTTAGTTTGAACATTCCATGATTTATCTGATTTGTCTAGAATTCTTTGATGGTAAGATAGTCACAGTTTATGAGATTTTCTTTATGTTCTCTTTTGGATTATTTGTCATGTATAATTAAATATAAATATTATCTGTACTTAAAACCTTTGACCTTTTCTTAATGGTAATCTGGTTTTGAGCTGAATATTCATTATGTATAAATATGATGTAACACCCTGTATAATATCCAAGTATTACAGAGGAAACTGCCTACTAGGAGTTTATGGTGTAGTTGTAGGGTCATTGCATGGACAGTGCATAGCAATGGGGAACAGTTTAAAGATTACAGAGGCATATTGTCAAACGATTGGTCAGTTAAAGAAGTACTCTGAGTTTAGAGATAAGACAAGTCAGTGGGCCACAGTGAGCAGGTAAGGCTTTACTGAGCTGGAAGGAAGAGAACCAAGTATTAATTAAATGAGGTGAAGCAAAAGGAGTGTTAAGTTAGATTCATGTGACGTAGGAGCACTTCCTACTCTAGGGATCATTTCAACAATTTCATTTCAGGTGCTTTCCATGTTAAAAATTATCTAAAAAATTTTGTAGCATTAAATTCTGTTGGTATATAACTATCATTTTATGCAAATCAAACATTTGGATAAGGGTGTGTTTGGTTGTAGTCACACACACACAAAATTGCTGTGCAGGTCACGAGAGTAAAATTCAACTATCCTGTTACCCAGATTTAAATTTTAGAAGGGACCTGAAAATCCATTTACTCTCTCTCCACGTAGATCCCTCTTTTTCTGTTGGATTATCTTTTTCTTATTGATTTGTTGGAGTTCTTTATATAGTCTGGATTTTATTTCTTTGTTGTTTATATGTGTTTCAAATAACTTCTTCAGAAATATCTTCTCTTTTCACTCTCTTTAAGGTGTCTTTTGATGAATAGATGAATAGAGATTCTTACTTTTAATGCAGCTATATTGATCAAGCTTTTTATTTATAGTTTGTGCATTTTGTCTTTCATTTAGAAATCTCTCCCTTACCCATGTTGAATTCTCCCATATGTTCTAACAAAAGTATTAAAAATTAGCCTTTCACATTTAATTTATTGACTCATGTGGACTTTATTTTTATGTATGCTGAGAGGTAACATTGAAATCTTATTTTTCCTGTGTGGTGACTAGTTGTCTGGCACCATTTATTGGACAATCTGTTTCTTCTTCTCAAATATGTAATGCCAGTTTTGTTATAGATCTACTTTTCCTCTATGTGTACGTCTAGCCCTCGGCTCTCAGTTCTGTTAGATTTATCTGTTTGTCTGTGTTAATATCAATGTCACACTGTCTCCATTATTTTATAATAACTCTTGAAATACATAAGATGGATCTTATCTTTCATTCTCTTCAGGATTATCTTGGTCTTGTGTTTTGAGAAAGTTGGTATCTTTAAAATACAGTGTCTCATGTTCAAGAACATGTTTCTCTTCCTATTGGTGTCTTTTATTATATAAAGCTCTTGCAAGTCTTCTATTAGATTCATTCTTTTACTTTATTTTGTTGTTCCTCCAAACTATTTTTAAATTGCATCTTCTGTTTTTTGTAGGTACATAGAAAAATAATTGACTTTTGTATATTGATTGTGAATCCAGCAACCAGTTAACTTCTATTATTAATTGTAGCAATTTGTCTGTAGATTATTTTAAGTTTTCTATGTACATAATTAATTGTATATGAATAATGATAGTTTTTCTCTTCTTGTTATGTTGGCTTGGACTTCTAATACAGCGTTGTGTAGAAGTGTTAGTGGTCTGCTTCCATCCTGATTTTCAAAGGAGATGATTTTAATGTTTTGTAATTTGAGTTTGGCTTTTTACTATAGGTTTTACATAGATACCTTTCAGATTTAGGAATTTCCTTTCAATTATTAGTTTTCTAAGATTTTTTTGTTTCCTTCTTTATGTTAATTGTTATCAAATGCCTTTTCTTCCTCTATCCTTATGATACAATTGGTGTAGAAACAATTTAAAGAGATGTAATTGCTATCTACAAAATATTAGTTTTGATTATTGTATTCCCCCCATACTTTATGTGTCTGCCCACATGAAAGAAAATTAAAATTTTCAAATGTTTTATAATTAGCAATTTTTTAAAAAATACACTGTTTTCCACAGTTATGGTCTTTATAAAGGACTTGATTTAAAGTTTCAAATAAAAAAATTAAAATACTAGGATAACTCGGCTGTATGTTTTAACAGCCTTTTTATATAGAACAGTTTGAGTCAGCATAGAAGCAACTTCTCCTGTTGTCATATACCTATATTTATGGAAAATTACACCCATTTTACAGAAAAATCCCAATTACATATACTGCAATAAACTCAAAGCGCTGTTAAAAAGACCAGTGTGAATGCCACAGGAAAACTGCTTCTTTATAAATTAACTGGAGTTCCTAACAATGAAGTAGGCACAGGGAGATTCAGTCCTTAGGGCTTTGCTCTCCAGAAGAACACCTTTAAATCATTTTTAAGAATTTTAGTATCAGCCTATTGGAGTGCTTGCCAAAACTCCTGAATTATTTGTGGAGCTACTTGCAAGGAGGGCAGATGTTCTTGTTGAAGATACTGAACACGTTCTGGGCCCTGTTTGAGATGGATTATTCCCAGTGTCTCTGCACACATAGGCAAAGCCTATACTGTCTGTGCATCTGCCAGATCAGAGGTTTGTTGTAAAGGTGCTGGGAAATACGTGGAGGCACTGGGCTTATAAACAAAATCAGCATATCCCACTGGTCCATCTTCACCTCCCCGGAGTTCTGTCAGCTTTGATTTCTGTGAGATTCTTGGGTTTCTCTGGATTTTTGACTGCTCCTTGGGTAACAGTGACCAGCACTTGTTCGACATCCTCTGCATCTTGCTCTGCTCTGACTTCGCTCATTCCACTGTCTGTGACTATTTGCAGGGAAGCAAAGTAACTCCTCTCTAAAGCAGCAGACTGGTCATTTTCTTCTGCTTGTTGGAGCAACACTTCAAAAACTGCATAAAGCAGAGGCATGAACATCTGTTGTAAAGACAGTCCTGTATCTTAAATTTGGCTGTTATCTGGTTGATAAGAGGAATGCACTTCTGGAGGCCTTTTGCTTCACAGTCTTTGAGCATGTGTTCTGAGGAGGATGGGATGAACAGAAGAACTTCCTTCTCTAGGCAAATAATCACGCAATGAAGGAAAGTGTGAACTCCACTTCTGAGACTATCCTTTTATAAGGATAAAGGGACAATAGAGGGCTGGCAAGAATGTCTGTAAACAGTCCAGATAAACTTTGGAAGAGCCACATTGTTTCACGGTGCTTGCTGCAGAAAGTGTTGCTGGTTCCCCTGGCACATCCCACAGCATGGTTGAGACAGCCTGCTAGAGATGCCTGCCTTTCTTCGTCTTGTGCCAGCATCCATTTTTCTAACAGAACTCTAAGTTTCTCCATTAGTGGAAGTCAACAGATCCCTCATTACTGCTTGCTTCCTGTCTGCTGGTTATTCACCATTAACAACCAGCACTCCAGCTCTCTCATAATTAAGTAATTGATCATTGTTGCTCAACAAGGATTGGTAACCATTCTCAGTTGGAGCATGCTCTAATAAATCTTGTATTCTATTCAGAATATCCTCAATGAAAGGATTCCTTTGTTGAGAGATTCGACAAATCTAGAAAACAGGTAAGTGGTCCTGCTCTGTACTTTTGCACTCGAATGCTGCAGACTCCCGTGATTCAAGAAAGCCATTGGTACACATGGCATGTGTTGTGATTCAACTGTGAAAACTTCACATCTAACAACTCTACTGTCACGGATGTGTGCTGATAGGAACTAACTCCTGATGTTACCCAAGTTCACTTCACAGTCTGCAAAACATGCTTTTGAATCATCACCTGAGAAGTGAGCACCATGAGAAGAGCTTCTGCCAACATATATAGCAATTTTATTGCCACGTCAACTTCCATAAACCTTGCAGTCCACCAATTTTCAATGTGGAACTGAAGACTGCCAACGGAATCCAGCAGGAACACTGGTGAAACTTGAGCAAGCGTGTCCAACAATAATTTCAGTTGCTTTCTATTTTCTACAAACATGCCTTCATCTTCACCCTCAATTTCAAAATTACGTTCTTCATCATAAGTCAGTTTTTTCATAGTGGCCAACATAATTGCCTCTACATTAGCTTTTGCTAATCTGAGAGCACTGTATGTGGTTTCAAAACATGAAGATAATCATAACAAAACCCAATAATGTTAGAGGAGATGTCATCATCCTCATGAATTAGTAGCTGCAACAGTAGCACCACTTTTGTTTCAATACCTGGCAGTGCCTCTTGAGCATTCTTGATGTCCCCATTCTTAATTAATTTAGTCCAGCTACCTATTGATGACTCTTCCATTTCTAGCTTAGAAAATCTGGCCAGGAAGTCACCATCATCTCCCTGGTCAATGCTGAAAACCCAGTAGACTGTTATGCTTGACACAAAAATTATACTAGTTTCATTTTATCAACAGAGTCTATTCCTTTATGTACAATTTCAAATACATGATCACATGCTTCTTACTGTAGAAGTTCTATTGGCATATGACCTAATAGCATATTTATAAACCCATCGTTGGTTATAAGGATAAATCCATAAAGGGACATAAGCCTACCTACTTTAAGGCACTGACATGTCACTTCTGAATTAGTATACTGATAATTTTGTGGGATTTGGTACCATGACTCCACTAGGTTTGGAATGCACTGTTCCCACATGGTATCTTTTATTAGAGTATTCCTACTGCTTCCTCAGATGTAGGCACCACATCGCAACCCACAGACTGAATCAGTAGCAATGAGGATTCTGAGGTAGAGATCTACTCCCTAGGACTCAGGTCCACTGCTGAGAGAATGTCAACAACAACAACAACAAAAAACCAACCAAACTTGGGCCAGTTAGTGAGATATTCTGTAACAAAAAGCAAGGAGAAGACTTGGGCTGCTTTATTTCATATAAAGCTCATCTCTGGTTGGCGATTCAGCATCTGAACTTGAAGCCCAGGATATGAATGTCTCCCTAGTTAGTTGTTGAACAGTAGTTAGATCTAAATATTTGTATTTAACTCGATGTTCTAGTTCTTGAAAGCAGAACAGCTTTCTGTGACTAACACTGTATGTCCTCTGGGATGGAACTTCTGCACACACCTGCCAGGCATCTGGGGAAATCTTTAACTGCCTGAGCCCTTTGTCTAAAGTCTGAATCAGCATTTGGATTTAGCCCTAAAGAAGGCTGTCCGTCCATCCCTCTTGTTCTACTTGGAATTGTCTAACTATAATAGGTGTGCCCCTCTGATCCCCCAGAAACAAGTATCTTCCCTGTCACTCTGTCTGCCTCCCACCTGCACTGGCCAGGTCCTTGTCACCTTGTTGCCCTCGTCCTCTGCGGCGGCCATAGCTGACGCTGCAGACAGAGCTGGCTGCATCCCCTGGCACCTTCTCTTGTGTGGAAACTGATTGAAGAGTGAGGAGGACACGTCTAGGCCTTTTTCTCTCCTGCTGAACACCTTCCCGCAGCATGTAAGGCTCTCCTTCATCTCACCCTGTCTGCCTCTCAAGCTCTAACTTTTGCTGATTCCCACTAGATGTCTCACACTCTGGCCATATTGAACTCTAAATTTCTGGAACTTCATACGTGGCTTTTGCTTATTCCTTTGCCTGGTAAATGTACCTCAAGTCACGTCCTTCTTGGCAATCAAAGATGGGCCTTCTGAAGCTCAGCTAGAGGCTCCTGTCACGTAGGCAGCATTTTTGAGTGCTCTTCTCCCTGTGGGATGAATCGGCGCTGTCTTTGCATGTCTCATGCTCTACAGTACATGCATGCTTGTGTTGCCACACCTTAGTCTCTTCAAGGGTGGGGGCATGCCCTGAATGGTACTCGCCACCTCGTAAATGCGTGGTAAATGTTCTCCTTAAAGTAAAGCTGGGAGGACAGACCTTTCTGAGAAAATTGCGCTCAGGCTGTAGAATCGCACAGACCTCAGTATGCGCCTTGACTCTTCCATTTACTGGCCTCTGACCTTGGGCAAGTGAGTTAACCTTTAAAATGTCAGCCTTTTCATCTGTAAAATGAGGCAATGATAGAATAAATGGAAGAGAACTGAGGGAGAAAATCCATGGTAGAACAGTGCCTGATGCACAATAAGTTCTTAATGAATACATATATTTTAAAATTATTTTTTAAATAGGTGAAAGTTGCTCATGCCACACAATTCAAAAGATACAAAATGGTATACAGTGAAAAGTCCCCAGCTCATTCTTGTTCTCTACGCACCCATACCCAGAGCAGCCACTGTCACTGCGGTCTTCTGTGTCCTTTAAACAAGCATAGGCCTATTGTTATATATATTATTTTTTTTTAGCAGGATGAGTGGCATACTATATATATTATTTTACGGTTTACTTTTTTCCACCTGATATTTTATTTTACAAAATTCCTGAATAGCATCCCATTTTATGGATAATTTAATAATATTTAGGTTATTTGTAATCTTGCTGATACAAACAATGCTGCGGTAGATCAGTCTGTAGCTCTGTCATTTCACATGTGTATCTGTAGGGTTCATTTCTGGAAATGTCAGAGGTTTCGAAGGAGAAGTTCTGTAAAGTTCTGTAAAGATTGTTTTAAGGTTATAATGTTGAAATAATTTCAGGCTTAACAGAAATGTTGCAAAAACAATACAAAAAATTCCCATATGCTTTTCATCTAGTGTCCCCAAATAGTAACATTTTCCTACGTTTGCTTTCTCTTTAACTGTATTTTCCTTGACTGTTCTGAGTGTGACTTGCAGATATAACACCCCTGTAACTCTCAATACTTCAGTGTGTATTTCCTAAGACCAAGGACACTGTCTTACATAACCATAGTGCAGTCAGCAACATCAAGTTATTAAAATTGGTCCAGTCTACAGACCCTATTCAAATTTTATTATTTGTGTCACTAATGTGCTTGATAACAAAAGAAAAAATATTTTGTACATACTTTAAACATTTTGGTAAATATCGCTGATTTCCTTTCATGGAGTTTATTGATTTACACTCCCAGAAACCATGTATTGTAAACAACAATGTGAAGCTTCACCACAGCTTTTTGAAGAGATTGTTATCAAAATTGTGGAATCCTTTTTACCCATCTGGTAGGTTAAAAGATGCTTTCTTAGTGTAGTTTTAATTTAATTTTTCTCACAAGGAGTAAGGTTGAGCAGCCTTTCATGTTAAAGAGCATTTTTCCATTAACTGACTCTGGATTTTTATTTGCTGTGATACATAAAGGGTGATAGTATTTGGGGAGCTAGATTTGTGGCATATGTTCTTTTCTAATTTGTTAGCCTTTTGAGTTAAAAGGGAGAGGTATTTTGTTTTTATATGGCCAAATGGGGAGAAATGTTTTGTTTTTATATAGCCTAAGTTGTCAATGTTTCATTACTTCTGGACTTGTGTAATACTTGGCCTTCAACACTGACATTGTAGAATAATAACCTCTTTATCTAAAACTTTTATAGTTTCATACTTGAAATTAAATTTCTGACTCAGTTTTATTTTTTTGTTTCCAGATGGGCACCCAGCTGTCCAGATCTCATTTATTGAATAAGTCATATTTTCCCCACTGAAATACAGTGCCACCTTTATCATATATTATACTCTCAAACCTATATGGGTCTTTTCTGGACTTTATTCTACTCCACTAACCTGTCTTTTTATTCATGTTTTCTGGTACCAAGTGGTTTTTGCTTTAATAGTGTGGTTTAATAATTAGGAAGCCTAGTCCTCTCTCGTTATACTTTTTTTTAAGTGTATTTTTGACTATTATCATATATTTATTTTTTCATATGTACTTAAGAATCATCTGCTAAAGTTCCAAAACTCTAGTTCTAAAAGAGTCTTATTGGTATTTGTATATTAGTGACTTAACCAGGGAGAATTGATGGCTTTATAACTATTAGTCTTTGTACCAAAGAATAAGATATGCATTTCCATTTATTCAGATCTTCTTTTTTTTTCATATATTTTAGTAGTATTTTAAAATTTTCATCTGGACTGTATTTGTAGATATGAAGGATGTTGATTTTCATGTATTAAAATGGCCTCTTTCTGAGTTTTAGTTTTTTTAGATATATAATTATATCATTTGTAAATAATGATTTTACCTTTTTCTTTATAGTTTATACTGTGTATTTTCTTTATCTTATCTAATTTCATTGGCTAGTATCTCTAGAACACGATAAACTAATGGCAGTGATAGTGGACTTTCCCTGACTTTAACAGGATTTCTTTTAGTGTTTTCCTATTAAGTCAAATGTCATATTGAGATATGTTTTATTCACTTCCTCCTGTTTTTAGACAGTTTTTTGAAAGTTAAAACTAGATGTTGAATTCTAGTAAATGCCTTTTCATATTGAAGATTATTATGTGTTTCTCTTTTTAAATGTATTAATATATGTGAAGAGCAAAGCTATTGCCCAGCACCAGGGTATGTTGCCGTGTGGGAGTGCAGATCTGGTTTTCCAGACCTTTCAGTTTGTCAAAGGGTCGGAAATCTGGGTTCAGTTTTCTTCTTGTCACACGTGTGGGCTGAACCAAACATATGCAGGCCAGATTTGGAGACAGCTTCAGGGCTGCTGGTTTGTAGTCTCTATTCCTGTCTATTCCCAGAAATAATTAGAACATAGTGACAGTCTTAAATTATGTCATCTTATGTAATTAAAGATATATTTTCATTTTTGTTTGGAAAAATCTGATTTTGGGGGATGATTTTATAATTTTAGCTAATAGATATTATAGTTCTCTCTCATCTTTTTATACCTTGCTTTTTTGACTTGTCATGATAAGACCTTTAGGTAATTATTGCACTTCTCTGAATTTTTACCTATTAGTTTTAAGCTTTCTTAAGTTTTAGACTTCCTTAATATAAGCAATATCACCATAAAATGTCTTTCTCTCACTTTGAAAACCATTTCCTTGTTTCTACTCTTTTTTCCCCTCGTGGTTTGTGTATGTTCCCTCTCTTTGTCTTTGTTTCCATTGTATCACTTTTTAGAAAAACATTGTTTTTCATTCTTTTTCCTGACTTCCTTTCTCATGTTAATTAGTCTTCAAAGAGCATTATATTCAGGAAAATACATTTTCTCTTACAGATTCACTTGCACATAAGGAGAATTCCTTGTATTTATTGATGACAAAGAGAAGGAAACAGATTTTCTTTTTCCGTAATAAAACTATGTCTGTACAGACACAGCTAAATAGTTAAAATTTTCTGATGAATTTCATTAACATGGCCAAAATATTTTTGATTTCAAGTGGATTCTTTACCTTATTGTAGGTTCCTATTTAATTTTAGATGAATATATCTAAGAAAACATTTAAAAAACTAAAAAATTATTCTGCTGAATTATTTTTTTTAACTTTTATATTTTAGAAATCATTGTACTTACTATGTTTTCATGAATTCTGCTTGTGATTTTTCTTCTGATAGGAATAATTTTAAACCTGATTCAAAGGTAAATACTAATATTTCAAGTTACAAAACAGAATCTTTTATATTTGATCATGAACTCGTTTGTGTCATATATACTATTTCTTTGTCTTAACTATTTGTAAATTCCCTTTTATAGCATAAGGACTTACTATTTCCTAATTATTTGCATTTGTAGTGTTTTTTTATTAGTGATATCAGATGGGCTCAAACAATGCTTATTCCAACCTCATTCCCTCTCTTCATGTTCTCAGAGTTATTTTTGGAGTCATTTGATCACATCTGCTTTTACTCACATTCACAGTGGGCTGACTCCTGATTTATGTCTCATTGCTTGTCAGTTAGCGCTCTTCTCTCTCACAGGCTATGATTTGTGTTCTTGTGGGACTGTTAGGATTTTCTGCAAGATTAAATCATAGTCCTCAATGATTTCAGTGATTATGCAAATTTCAACTTTTTCCATAATCATATATCTTCTGCTGTGGCAAAAAGTATATAGCTTTTCATCTGTATGGTGTGCTGTTTTAATTTAACCCTAGAAAGACATTAAAGTACCTTAATATTTGGCATAATACAGTTTCTAGGCCAAGCTGGACTGTTGCTGTTTAAATTTTGCTCCAGGTTCAATCCGCGAGGAGAATGGCGTTCGGTGGCACGTGTGTCCCTACTGCACCAAGGAGTTCCGGAAGCCCAGCGATCTGGTGCGCCACATCCGCATCCACACCCACGAGAAGCCCTTCAAGTGTCCGCAGTGTTTCCGGGCCTTTGCCGTGAAGAGCACGCTGACCGCCCACATCAAAACGCACACGGGCATCAAGGCGTTCAAGTGCCAGTACTGCATGAAGAGCTTCTCCACCTCCGGGAGCCTCAAAGTGCACATCCGCCTGCACACAGGTGCCGAGGGGCTTCTCGGGCCCTTCCCTCGCTCCGCGGGCCGACTGACAGCAGGGTCTGCAGAGAATAGCCGAACGCTCCGAACGCTCCGTTTTTATTTCTTTAATAAGTATTTTTGGTTACGTTCTGTAGGCTCGGCATGAGGTATATACTGGTAAAGAAAGTCGAGGTGACTTTGATCCTCATGGAGCTGATGGCTTAATGAGGGAGGCGTTAAACAGTACCACTCATGAACGCACACAGACGTGCAGAGAGTGAAGACAGAGCCTACTGTGGGCGACCAGGTGTAGAGTTAGACTAGGTGGGCCTTTTTCAGAAGAGACACTTCTGCAGTGTATGAAGACCTCTGGGTTTTCGGGACATCCTTCAGCCGGACCGTTTGTGTTGAGGACTTATGCAGGGAGGGAAACCTTAATAACTACTCTACCTTTCAGATATTTTGTCATCAATAGTAAGGCATGAAAATGTTCATATTCAGGCTTCAGTTTTGTTTACACAGCTTAATTGAGATAAAATTCAAGTTTGAAAGTATTAAGTTCAGAATTGTGCAACCCATGCCATTATCTGATTTTTTGAACATTTTTATCATCATCCCCAAAAGAAACCCCTTACCCATTAACAGTAACTTCCCCGAGCCCCTCAGGGCTCCTGGGCTGAGCTGGCCATATGGATGAGTATTTGAAAAAGCTGAAATTAGTCGGTTTTATTCTGTGTCCTTCTTTGGAATCTGCATTTTCATTTTCCAATAAAATTGTAAGTGAGGGACTTTCCTTCAGAAAAGAGAAGCAATAGTAGAGGATTAAGAGGATATTATTACTGTCAGCAGCAGCAGCAGCAGCATTATTTATAATCAGTAACGACTACACTCAGTGCTGTGTACTCAGTCCTTGGCACTGCCGAGTGCTGTTTACGGGTGAGCATGTCCAGTCCCTGCAGCCGGCCTGGAAGCAGGCAGTGCTGCTCCACTGTGCAGATGGCGACGTGAGAGAGAGCAGTCTTACACACGTCAGTGTTCTTGAGGACTACTTGTCTGAATATCCGTATTGTATAATGTAAGCCTTTCTCCTGAAAATAGTAAGTTTTTTTTTACTAAAATGCTCTTATTATGTGCCTTAACATCTCTAATATACACTGTATTCAAACAAGGGAAAATAACTAAAATATCCATGAAATTATAAGCATGAAATGATAAATTGAATATTCAAATCAGTATTAAAATACCAGAATTTTATGTTGGCATTAACTGTTAAGATGCATTTCCTTGAAATAAGTCTACTGTGTACTTTTATTTTTATTAGGAGTCAGACCTTTTGCTTGTCCTCACTGTGACAAAAAATTTCGAACCTCAGGCCATAGGAAGACTCACATTGCTTCCCACTTTAAACACACGGAGCTAAGGAAGATGAGGCACCAGCGAAAACCTGCAAAGGTTCGTGTCGGCAAGGCGAACGTTCCAGTCCCTGATATTCCTTTGCAAGAGCCAATTCTCATAACTGACGTAGGTAAGATTTTCTTCCCTGTGGTACCTTACAAAGGCTATATAAGTATTATGTTCTCCGTAATTAAATCGTTTGGGGCATGGTGTTAATAAAGTTTTCATTAAACATTGTTTTGTGTTATGGGCCAGTTTGTTCCACAATCAAAATTAAATCCTAGTTCTGTCTAAACTACTGATCAAATTATGTTCTTGGTTAAGAGAGAAATAGTGTGTAAGTGAAGATATTAGTATATAAGTCTTCACTGAAGAAAAATTCTTACCTCACTGGAGACACCAAAAATAGACAAGTGTTCTGTATGTGAAACTCACAGTCCACTTGGTTAGCTTCGTCTTAAATCCCTACATGATGTGTAATTGATTATTATTTGGGCCGCTTTAATCTTTGGATTAAAAAGAAAAACTACCCACTTTTAAGTTCTTTTTAGGCTCAATGTTATTGTAATCAAAGTAAATTGTGATTTTTTTAACTAAAAAGAAAACACTGCTTATGAGAATCTTCATAAAAATGATTTTTGTAAGTGCTAGAACAAATTAAGGAAACCTCATTAAATTCTGTGTGAGAATTTACATTTTTATGCAGTTCCTATATTTCATCATTGTCTTAGACAAGATAATCCAGTCTATGAACAAAACTAACATCAAATGAAATATAATTTAATATAAATAAAGCTTAAATGGTATAAAGAGATTGTAGATTAATATACATTATAGTCCACTAATAGGATGATCAACAATCACGAACCTTTATGTATCTAGGAATATAGCATCAAAATGTATAAACCAAGCAATTAGAAGAAAGGAGAAATGTTCAAATTCTGAAGTATAGTGAGAAATCCTCCATTAGACCAATTTAACTGAACACAGTGAAACTGAAGAGGATTTGAAGCATATGTATAAAAAGGGGGATTTAATAGCTTTATAGAATCTTTTACTCTAAAATACACACTTTTAAAAATATGCATGAAATAGAAGTTGATCACATTCTAGGGCATAGAGAAATTTCAAATTTTCAGAAGTAGGTATTGTATAGGATACAATCTTTGATTTCAGTTCAATGAAAACATTGATAGAAAATAGTTATCTAAAATTTAATTATATGGAAAAGAAAGACTCAAAACTGCAATTACATACTACAAATGGGAGCATTATATAAACAGATTGGATGGACCAAAGCTGTCATCAGAAAAATTAAGACTTTTAAGAAGTATTTCTTACTAAAAAATAAGAAAACATGAAAATAAATAAAATATATAACTCGAAAAGCTAGAAAGGGGCCGGCCCCGTGGCATAGCGGAAGTGCTCGTGCCTCGCTGCTGGTGGCCTGGGTTCAGATCCCAGGCGTGCACCAATGCACCGCCTGTCAGGCCATGCTGTGGTGGCGTCCCATATAAAGTGGAGGAAGATGGGCACAGATGTTAGTCCAGGGCCAGTCTTCCTCAGCAAAAAGAGGAGGATTGGCATAGATGTGAGCTCAGGGCTGATCTTCCTCACAATAAATAAATAAATAAACAAATAAATAAATAAAACCACTTATTTAAAAAAAAAGCTAGAAAAATGAAAATAGCGAAAGGGAATTAATAAGTATAAAAGAATTTAAGCTAGAAGACAAAATTCTAGTGACCTTAAATGATTTTATAGTTTTAAGTAAATAGTAAAACAGATAACTTGCTATGTCACTAGTACACTAAAAACTGAGAAAACATCTATAATATTAGGAATGAGAAATGAGCTATAAGCACAGATACAAATGAGATAAAAATTGTTTGCAAAAACTCTACAACTTTTTGCGACTACCTTTGAAAATTTAGTTGAAATGGATCTTTTCTAGAATAATGTACTTATTAGAATTGACTCTAGAAGAAATGGAAACCCCAAAAAAACAGACAACTAATTAAAGATCATCCTCTCCAAAATACTAGTCTCTGATTTTATGTATGAGTTCTACTAAGGTTTCTGGGAGCTATAATTCTTAGGGTATTTAATTTTTTAGAGCATAGAAACTGGTCGAAATTTCTATGGTAGGTTAAAATGCTTTGATATTCTTGTGCAGTTTTGGTAGCTGACAAAACAACAGACCAATTTCACTTAATATGTATTTAATCTTCACCATAGTCCATAGGTTCTCAGTGTGTTATTCCTGAAATGCAGAAAAATCTCTAAAAGTCAGGACAGATTAAACATTTATTTATTGCTCCTAGAATTATGCTTCATGCTTGAGGGTTACCCTCAAATTACCAATTTTTTCAGGTTGCCATGAGTCAAGTTAAACACCTATGGGTTTCTTGACTTTAAATTTATGAATCCTTAGTTGAGTTAAATGAGAGTCCTGAATCTCTAGACTTTTTCCAAGGTTACAACGGGATACATTTTGCTTGTTGGCTTCACAGATGCCTGCGTCTTAGACCAAATTAGTGGAAGTGGAATTCTCTTTTGGTCTAGGCTGAGCAAGACACATGAGGGAAGTGATTCGTAGAGTTGGCTTCACACTGTAAGCTGTAAAATATTGTAAATACTTGTTTTCGTGCTTAACTTCATTGATATTTATATTTGTGTCTGTCTCTTCTCTCAGACTCTGAGCTCCTTGGGGGCTATATGACTGTAATAACCTTTGGAGGACAGATTTTGATACCAACTCGACAGAGGTTTTAGCATAGATTAGTTACAATTAGTTGACTTAATTGGGAGATGAGATGTTCCAGTTCAGTATAGTTACTTAAAACACAATATGCTGTCCACCGAGACTGTCACTTAGGAAAGTATTAGAGTAATTTAATCTCTGCATATTAAGGCAGCACTGTGGGATGGTATAGTACTAAGTAGTGATATATTTTTAAAAACTTTTAGAGCTGCATGGGAACTTAAAAATAGTCTTTCCAAAGCTTCTCTACATCCTCATTCCTCATTTTTACAGATGTAAAAACTGGGGTGTAAAGAGTTATAAAATTGCTTTTAGGTTGTACAACTAGTTTTTGCTCCTGGTAGAACTAGAACCTGGATATTCTGACTTCTAGACCAGGGCTGTGTTCAGTAAAGCTTACTTCCTTCCCACATCCATTACCACTGCATTCTGTGCACAGAAGTATGGAAGAGTACACCATGATTTTCAGAGTCACTGTATCTTGATATCAAGCACCAGTAGTCTTTACTGAACTTGAATATTGTGCAGTTTATTGCATTTTAGGGATTGTATTTCACTAGTGTTTAGAGTCTGTTCTACTCTAAATTTTTTTTCTTGTAATTCAAGAACTAAATGTTAAATAAAATAACGTGGGAAGTATTGGACTCAAGGTGGTCAAAATATTCTGACCTGTAGCTGCTTCTGGATTATCAAATCATATATATATATATGTATGATATGCCTATTTTTAAAACAATCACTCTTTTTCTCTATATATGACTCTGTGTGTGTGTAAATGTAGTATCACCATTTTTCCATTTTGTGTAGCATAAATGTTTGAAATATCTTTTCATTGAAGTGAGACAGGGTTTGGTTATCTATTATTTTAAACTTCAGGGCTGTAATAATTGATCTTCCAAGTTCATATTCATGTTTTAATCATATTGATATTAGTGCATTTATCTTGCTTTTCTCTAACACATTTGTCTAACCTAGTATATCAAATTTATTTTATATATCTTATGTAGGATTTTATATATCTTATGTATCTTATATATAATATATGTTATGTTTGTCATCATTTTGTCATTTTGCAGTATTTGCATTCTCTTACTGATTGCACTATATGAAAGCTTTTGTAAAACTAAGTTGTATTTTCCTCAAGCCCCATAACAAGATAAAGCTTTTTCTTCTGTTACTGTAGAAGGGATTTTAGGAAGTTTTAAGGATGTTTCTAGTTTGTTTTTAAGGCATATTAATTAACTGAAATTTATTCATGCCTTTCTTTGAGATTAGTAATTTCCTTAAAAAAATATTAAGGACTGATAGTCCAGTAGAAATGACATAATATAGCCGAGGCCGTTAGGACTTTTATGTGTGTTTAATCACACTTAGTTTTTTTTCTCTAAAGATTGAGATCTTATAATTAGCCTAACTTTTTAACAGAACTCTGTGTTTATAAAATTATTAGAGGTGAAAAATAAGGCATCTAAAAAATGAGGCCTGTTATTTTACTTCTTTAATAGCTCAAAGTAGAGCCCCACAAACTCTTCTTGCAAAGGGCTTAGAACCATCTGGAGATGTGTTTCAAAATACATATGCCTGGATACCCCCCAGGAATTATAATTGCACGTCTAGGGGGAAAACACTAAGGTAACAGTTGTATACACTAGATTGTTTATTGCAACATTGTGACAGTATACACAGTTAGAAATAGAAATTGAAATATCCATCAAAAGTGTATGAAGTGAACTAGGTACCTTGGTACAGTGAAATTCCTTGCAGACATGTTGGGGATGGTGTCATATGTAATGACTTGGAAAGACATTAGACGTATATATGAAGTATAAACAGGTAATAACAGTGTGTATGGTCGATCCCATTGATGTTTGTACATAACAAATTCCTTTTTTAGAGTATACACCAAACTGTCAACTATGGTTTTCTCTGAGAGATGTAACTGTGCAAGTTCTTTTGTTTTTCTATTTATGATCTTCTGAATTGTTTGAGAAGGGGCCAGAGCACTTGCAGGTTGCATAAGAATGGATTGGCAAGGGGTTGGATAAGGGGATTCGGCTCATGGAGTACAGGCAGGATTGGGAAGGAAGTGAAAGACTGGGAGACTGAGGACAGGCCAGGACATGAGGCTGGGGCCCAGCAGACTCAAAGAGTGGGTCGTCAGGAGTGAGAGCTTCAAGGGAAGCAGTTTGACCAGAGACTTACTTTTCTGGAGAAGAAATAATGAACTAAACATTTCTGTGAAGTTGTTTATGATGGAGAATTTGTTTATCATGGAATGTAGTTTCCAGAAGCCACAGGCGAAAGAGTTGGGAGGAGAACATGGGGGGCTGGGTGGGGTGTTTGCTGCAGAGGGAGGTGGCTGGAGGGGGGACCCTGGCCCAGGGTGGGGGTGACACAGAGTGGAGGGATGATCCGTGGGCAGATAGGCAGTCTTAAGTCTCTAGATCATTTTCCGGTGTGAGGTTGCTTCAGCAAAGGCTGGATGTCAGGGGCTGACAAGGCGGATGGTTGGTCGTGTGTTGAAAGGTGCTAAATCAGGTGTGGCCTAAAGCCTGGAGGAGTCCAGGCCTGACTGCTCCTGCGGAACCACACAATTGTGCCATCTAGAGAGCTTGCTGTCTATACTGCAGAGCTCTAGGAGAAAGTCTCCCGAGATCCTAATTTTATCAGTGGCCTTCAAGTCTGACTGTTGGTAACATTTTGAACAGCAGCCCTTCCCCAGCCCCCATAAGGCATATTCTTTTTTGGTTTGGGAAATGGTAAAAGCAATAATTTGTTTTCTCATTTAATTACCTTATTTTTTTCCCTGTGAAACAGATAGAAGACAACCATTGGAGGGCTTTTTAAAAATTACCTTGTAAATTTCATTAATTTTACCTGCTTCCGTGAATTTATGTAATTTATGTAACTAATTGCTTAAAATTATTTCACTTTCCTATGTTTTTCTTTCTTGTTGCTTTTTAATGTATATCTTGTCTAATGAAACATGCAAAATTTCTCACATTTGTATATTTGTACAGTTCATTTTAGTTGTGGGAGGAGAGTTTTTAAATTTTTTTATTTACGTTTTTCTTAGAAACCATTCATTCCATTAAGTTCAACAAGGAGCAAGAAAATGGCTTATCAGATATTGAGTTTACAACTTTAATTAACTGGTACTTTTTTGCTAACAGTTATTGAACCTATTTGTATAAAATTCCAAATAACTGTGTCTAATATGCTGTTGTGCATTATCAGAGGACCTTCTACAGTGAGCATTTGAATTTTACAGTTTCATAAGCTTAGTAGTGCCCAGAGGTGTCACTCATTTTAGTTACCACTTTGGAGAATATTCACATTAGTTTTCTGTTCTCTTCGTAGCACTTAACATGGTTCCATAAACACAGTAGATGTCCAATAAAAGTTGACTGTAAGACCATGAATAAATAATCTTCGTTTGAATTTGTGCACGTTTCTTTCCTTCAGTCTCTAATTTCTAGACACTGGGAATGGGATCATTAATTTACTCAGTCATATTTATGTGTCCTGCTTGGCAGGTGTTATGTTGGCCCATGGCTATGTTCGTGACCATGGGGCAAGTCCTAGGCTCAAGAAGCTATACCCAGTGGAGTGGGGAAAAGAGACAAGAGAGCAAGCAGTGACAAATGCTGAAATAGAAATGTCGAAGTGTAGAGGTGGGAAGGTGTGGGTTTGTTGAGAAAATAGGGAGAGCTTAATGATATAGAGGGACAAGATGAAGCTGCATATATGGATAGATAGTGGGTGGATGGATGGAGAGATATGGATAGAAAGAACGAGCCAGCGTTGGAATGCCAAGCTGGGCAGTTGTAATAATAAGTTCTTGATAGTAAGCCATTGAAGGTATCTGAGCAAACTGCTGTTAGGATCATGGCTTACTTTAGTAAAAATGTTTTTCTGTCAGTGACGTGAGAAGGTAGAGTAGAACAATCATTTGGGAGGCTGGCATTGTCTAGATGAGTATTTCACAGAGCCATGTAGAGGAGAGAACACGAGTCTGGGTTTAAAGGATCAGCCCTTGTACGGCCATTGTGTCTTTGAGCACCAGGCATGTCATTTTGTCTACATCAGATTTAGTATGTGTGGCCTGGAGAAGGTAGTGGGGGTGGACTGAATGATGAAGTTTTTTTGTGGGGGCAGGAGAGAAGAGTCATTAGGGTAAAATCAAGCCAATGCCTTGAAGCACAGAGTGATGTTGGAGCTGCCGGGAGGGAGAATGTCCTCGTATGGTACTGTTACTGCTCAAAAAACTGGCGAAATGGGAAAAGGCTTGGCAGCTCTTAGGGTTTTGCTGTGTGGATTATACACAAATCATAAGGGAGGGTTTTGAATTCTCTTTGAAAAATAAATGAGCTTCTGTTGCAAGCATCAGGAAGTACAGGTCAGTTTAGTTAGGTCTAATATATGAGCAATATGATTTAGCTGAGGTATCGAATTCTCTTCAGCTTTATTTTTTTTCTCCTTTGTTTGAGATTGGTAGCAGAGAAATAGAAATGAGGAAACAAGTTTAAGAGACATTGGACAAGTACGATCTCCAGGACTGGCAAATGACAAACTTAACGAGACAGAGAAGAGAGCTGTCAAAGATTCTTAAATACCTGGCCCTGTGTGACTAGGAGAAGGGTGTTCCATAGGTACAAGTAGGAGAGTTAGGAGGAAGAAGTAGGTTTTAGAGCAAAGAATGAGCTGTATCCTGGACTGGTAGAGAATTAGGAAAGCAGTGTGTTAGGAGGTGCCTATTGATAATCATTGTGTCGGAGTTAATGGTACAGCTAAGAGAGGAGAGAGATTGTGGGCCGAGTCCAGAATCTTGGCAGATAGCTGCATTGCCTTGGAGGAGGAGTAACAGCCAAGATAGAATGACAGCATGAGTCTTCCTCTTAATGTTCCAGGAAAATATTAAATAATTCAAAAGTACATTTGTCCTGAATTGCTACTCAATAGCTTGATCAAGAAATGTTTATTACGTGGTCAACCTAAGGGAATTGTTTATTTATTGAAAGTATGTAAAACCTGAAATATTTGTTAGTAATTTTGCTATTTGCAAATATCCCTTTAATAAGCTTTCTATGAAACGCTGACTTTTTTTAGAACAAAAGATCATGTTAGAATCATTTCTCCTTTGAGTTTATTATAGTACCTAGTATGCAGTCTTCATACTGAACAAGTAAGGGATTAAAAATCCTGATTAACCTAAATTTTGGATATAGTTAGGTAAATTCCATGCCAACAAATGCTCATATAAAAAGTAAATGTAGGAATCCATTAAAAATTGGTTCTAGAACCAAGGGAAGTAACTATGACATTATAGATAGTCCTTATGTTGAAAAAATATCTATCTTATATTAACTATGTAAGCATCTCCTGATAGGTGTTCTTTAAATAGTCAGTTCCTAACACAATTAAAATAGCATTTAATTGCAACATTGGAATCTATACTTTAACTCCTCAGAATTTTCACTTTCTGGGTAAAGCAGATGCCTTTTGACATTAAACTTTTTTAGTAGCATTGACAGTGAATTATTCCTGATTTTCTTTTGGTTTGTAGGTCTTATCCAGCCTATTCCAAGAAACCAGTTTTTTCAAAGTTATTTTAATAATAATTTTGTAAATGAAGCAGATAGACCATACAAGTGTTTTTATTGTCATCGTGCATATAAAAAATCTTGCCACCTTAAACAACACATCAGGTAAGGTAACATAGATTCAGAGATGGAAATTGAGTATAATTACAGTGATTTAGTGAAATGGTGACTTAAAGAAATATTAAGGATGGTAGTGTTAGCTTTTGGTATTTAAAATGTCACGTTTGACCCCAAAATATTTATTGATAATTGATATTTTTATTCTTTAGTGTCTCGACTAAAATATTTTACCCAGAAATTGTCACTGAATTTTATTTCAGTGTATAATTATACTATTATAATTCAGTATCTGCAATTTCCTTGACACATCAAGGAAGTACTTGTTTTTTTTTTTTTTAACTGGTATTTTTTTTAATTTTATTTTATTTATTTTTTTATAATTTTATTTATTTATTTATTTTTCCCCCAAAGCCCCAGTAGATAGTTGTATGTCATGGCTGCACGTCCTTCTAGTTGCTGTATGTGGGACGTGGCCTCAGCATGGCCAGAGAAGCGGTGCGTCGGTGCACGTCCGGGATCCGAACCCGGGCCGCCAGCATCGGAGCATGCGCACTTAACCGCTAAGCCATGAGGCTGGCCTAAGTACTTGGTTTTTTTAATTGGAATTATGTTCTTTAACAGTTTTTCAGGTGTATTCATCAGAGTTTAGATTAATTCTTGGTGCTAGCACCAATGGAAAGAAAATAGAAACTTGATCACAAGAGACAGTGAGATGTCATTTAAAAAGCAACGAACTCAGAAGAGGACGTGGGGTCCAGTTCATTCACAGTTGTAGACTAGCTCTGTGACTTGAGGCGGTCACTTGAGCACCCCGAGTCTCAGGTGTTCTCGTTGGTAGAAAGCGGACAGCTGCGTCTTGGCTGCTTAGCTTAAACCAGGGACGATCAAGTGAAATAATGTACGAGAGTGCGTTCTAAATTACAAAGCGTTATAAAAGTGTAAGAAGCTTACTCATTCATTAAAATGTTTATTCTTTTTAGATCACATACAGGTGAAAAGCCTTTTAAGTGTTCTCAGTGTGGAAGAGGCTTTGTTTCTGCAGGAGTGCTCAAAGCACACGTCCGAACGCACACTGGACTCAAGTCTTTCAAGTGTCTGATATGTAACGGAGCTTTCACTACTGGTGGTAGCTTACGGCGACATATGGGTATTCACAATGACCTTCGTCCCTATATGTGTCCCTATTGCCAGAAAACATTTAAGACCTCACTAAATTGCAAAAAGCACATGAAAACCCATAGGTAGGTATTATTCTGATGGTCACTTTTTAATAATCTTTATAATTCCCAGATGGTGGTGGAGAGTGTTTTTAAGAAATAATTGTCTTTGATTCCTGTATAATTACTTGTAGCTTGAGGTGTATGGGCTACATAAACTTCTGTATTAGTGTCTAAGGATCTAATGAGAACCACAGACTAAAGTATTAACATTATTTTTAATATAATATTGAAGTAGTCTATATTGGGCTAAGTGCTTTGTAAGCTCTCTTTTGAAACTGATAGTTGATAATAGATGAAATGCTAAATAGACTATGCCTAGTATAATTAGGTAGTGAAGATTTCAAAAAAAGAAATTCTTAGTCAACCCGGTGATTTCTAGGCATATCACTAGGTTTCTGAATGGTAATTATTCTATGTTGTTGACTTAAAAAGAACATGTGTTTTAGCCATCACGAAAATCCATCATTAAAGCTAACTTAGATTTTTAGTTGATTAGAAGACTCTCTCATCTCTAAATGGAGGTGATCCAGAGAGCCCTGCAGAGATGCATTCTGACTACATGGAGCTTATTCAGTGGGTATTTCTGTGAAGCCGCAGAATTCTGTATTGTAATGGGAAGCCTGGATAAAAGGACCACATCCTAGGATATTTTGAAAATCAGTTACTAGGCCTACCATAAAAGAATTTTGAACCTTGTGTCCTACAACATTTACTTTGGACAGTATTTTAACCCCGATGTCTCTGCCCAGATATTACCTACAAAACAAAACTCCAAATGTTAGAATACATTAACTATGAGAAACAGTTGTTTTGGTATTATCCATCTGGATGCCTGAGCACACTTGACAGAGTGACTTCCTTGATTTTGTACAGTTGATTAGTTAGCTGAGAAGTTTAACTGCTTCTCGAGACCATCTAGGGAATATGGTGGTGTCAACATGGGGGACTCTTCCAATTATATATCCAGTTATACTTTACTGCATTTTGTGGAGGAAATGATATGCTTCATGTGCATTCGGGAACTGGAGCATTTGTGGGTGTGTAGATGTTGAGGATGCTGTGTTCCCACTTGCTGTAGCAGGATGCCTGAGCACTGTGCCACGCTTCGAGGAATAGAGCTTGGGTACAACCTTGCTCAGCAGCCTGGTAAATAATATTTGTCTCTGTCAAGAAGCCAGGCCTTTGCAGTGTACTTTGTGTGGTAGTGTTGGGAGTACAGGTTCAAGGCCCTGTTTATGGACTCAATGGCCAGTGGTATAATTTCTGGGAAGTAGGTCAGCTGTTTTTAGATGAAGTGTTGCATTGGCCACTACTTTGTTATAGGTTACACTGAGGGACACGTGCCACAGTTGCGTTAGGAGATGACTGTTTGACTGAGGTGACAATCTAAAGACTGGCAGGGTTGTCATATGGCAGAGCTGGGTGTTTCTTTCTCATAGACAGTGAGGACTTTGAACCTGCCTGCGAACAGAGTAGCTCCAGTGTTTCATCCCTTTGTTTGAAGTGTTAGAAATTCCTAAAATACCATACTTACATTCAAAATAGGTGTAAAAGGTTACTGTAGTAAAAGTTGTGAAAATAAAACCCAAGCAAACAAACGGAAAACAAGCCTCCACCAGTTACCATGCAAGAGACATTTTCTCCCCTTTAGGGGCTTAGTGGAGAAGACGTATGTGAACCCCATGACGTTGCTGTACAGTCACCATTAGGGTAAAGGTGTGACAATGTATGTTCTAATTCTTTCCTATTTTTATTGCATTTTTGTTCCCCCTTCTTCGGTAAAAGTAGTTGAGAAGTAACTATTTTTGATATCAGAAAATGAAGAAGAAAAATTTTGTTTGGAACTAAGAATGGAATTCTGAGTTGACAGATTCATAAGGTTCTGGAATCAAACATGGTGGAGCTTGTATGGGTCTGACCATAGTATCTTAGAAAGAGGAATAGGTCATTCATATCTTAGATATTATATCGCCTATTAATCAGATAATTGTTTGAGCTGTTTTTTTAAGTTCTTTGATTCATTCACTGAATTCCTTGTTTTTCTCTTTGAAAGAGAAATTGTTGACCTGCTGAAAATATAGTGGATATATTTTGTATACATAAAAGCGGTATTAATGTGAATAATGATCTTGCAGAAAATCAGAGTGGTCATATGCCTCCCAGTTCTGTAACACAGTGGCTCTTTGGTCAGATAAAACCTCTACAGCCCCGGCTGTGAGAGGCAGCAGGTTCTAGGACTTTGCCCACCACCCCCGTACACCACATTTGTTTATAATACTGAAATCAGTCTGTAAAGGCACTGTCTCATTTTGTACAATTCTTTTTCTGAATACTTTAACTCATTGCAGAATTTGAGTTGGGAGAGTTTTACTTTGAAATGTGTAGCATCTTTTTAATTTTTTTAAACTTTTAAAAGATTCCAGTGTTTGTTGTTCTTTACCCTCCCTTTGCTGCCTTCGTGTGCCACTAATCTGTGAAAGCACTGAAGATAAGGCAGTGTGATCTTTCTTCAGAATTATTAATAGTATTTAATTTTCAACTGAATTGCCATCATGACTTCAAAATGAGATAATTTAAAATAAAAATGTTATTTAATAATTTATTAATTATTTACTAATAATTTAATAAACTACAACTTGCACAGTTGTATTCCATGCGAATAATTATTGACAGCATCTAACTTTATGAGTTATCATTGATTTTTTGAAGATATGAACTTGCCCAGCAGCTCCAACAGCATCAACAAGCCGCCTCAATAGATGACAGTACCGTGGACCAGCAGAGCATCCACGTCTCCACTCAGATGCAAGTGGAGATTGAGAGCGATGAGCTGCAGCAGACTGCTGAGGCGGTCGCAGCAAACCCCGAAGCCATGCTAGACCTGGAGCCACAGCATGTGGTAGGCGCAGAAGAAACAGGACTTGGTCAGCAGTTGACAGATCAACCTTTGGAAGCAGATGAAGGTAAATATTTCAGGAGTTTTAACTTTTGGAATTATCCATACAGTTTTGCAGCTCTTCATGCTCACTCCAGTCCATGTTGGTATCTCATCTCTGACATTTTAAATCCTGAGTTGTGCTATGTATTTATGTGTGTGAGAGAGAGAGTTTGGTATGCATATAGAATTATAGACATAGGATCTTTCAATGCATACTTTTTTGTAACCTACTTTTACTCCTTAATATATTGAGAATATCTTTCGTTTTCAGTGAGTATACATTTATATACTTCTATATGATCTTTAGTATTCTATTACAGTACTTTAAGTCTGATGCATAGACTAGTGCAGGTCTGCAAACTGTTTGTTACCAGCCTGCAACGAGATTAGGCTCCTGATCAACACACTTCTTCCTTCATCAATAGAGTCTTGCCAAAAAAAGATGTCAGCCCAACTGCAGACAGTGAGCACAGTGACATACTGTCTCACATACAGTAGTCACCCCTTATCCTCAGGAGATATATTCCAAGACCCCCAGTGGATGACTAAAACCGCAGATAATACCAAACCGTATATATACTATGTTTTTCTTACACATACATACCTATGATAAAGTTTAATTTATAAATTAGGCACAGTAAGAGATTAACAACAACTAACAATAAAATAGAACAATTTTAACAATAAACTGTAATAAAAGTTACCATAGATCTTAGCAACCTCAGCATGTGATTTTTTTTTTTCCTTATCAAGTTGAGAACTTTCACCTTTTCACTTAAAGGAAGCACTTGACGGCTTCTCTTTGGCATATCGGAATTGCCAGCATCACTACTCTTGCACTTCGGGGCTATTATTAAGTAAAATAATGGTTACTTGAATATAAGCACTGCGATACTGCAACAGTCGATCTGATAACTGAGATTGCACCTAAGTGACTAATGGGCAGGTAGCGTAGACAACGTGGTTCCACCGGAGAAAGGGACCCACGTCCCCGGGCGAGATGGAACAGGACAGCACGAGATTTCATCGTGCTGCTCAGAATGGCACACTGTTTAAAACTTATGAATTGTTTATTTCTGAAATTTTCCACTTAATATTTTCAGACCATGGTTGACTGAGGGTAACTGAAACTGTAGAAAGTGAAACCACGGACAAAAGGGGACTACTGTAGTTGACTTACGTCTGGCACAGGCTTCTTGTCTCGTACAGGCCTGCTAACAATTTGCTGACCAGTTTACTGTTTTGTTTTATGGATGTCCCAAAAATGTATTTAGTCTGTAAGCAGGATTTTGTACTTTTTATCCTCTGTGTTGCCTGGAACAATGCATATCCAAAAAGTTTTAAATAGTTGTTAAATGTAATTGCATTTAGAATGTTACATTTTAGAAGAATGTCTAAGTTTTAGGATAAACTGTGAAGTGATATTCTGGAAGTACGAGGATAATGCCTTAACCATATCTCATATATATATAAATTGCTTCCTACTGTCGTTTCAAAATAAGGAGGCTGGTTTTTGAAAACTCACTTAAGTGTCCTTTTGGACAGATTGGGAGATCTGAAATAACTTCCACAGTTATGAATTTCGCCCCCTTCTTTTTGTATTCTTATCTTCAGATAGGTTTGTGGCTCCGCAGCACGCTCTGCAAGGGCCCATGGACCAGTTTGAAGAGCAGGCTCCTCCGCAGCAATCCTTCGAGCCGGCTGGCTTATCCCAGGGTCAGTGGTGGGTCTTACGTAGGATTTTACAATGAGCTGTACCTGGGTTGGGTTTAATTTTACAACAACCTTAGGTGTTTTTTTTAAGGCCCTTCTGAAATTTATGGTTTCAAGCCAAATAACTTTTTGCATGGATTTTGTGTATGTGTGTGTGTGTGTATGTGCTATTTTGTGGTCTGCTCATATTTTCTGGAAAGCGAGTTTAACAACCATTCTACACTTGGTTTCTAGCCGAGAAAAGACAATTGAGTAGAAATTGGGACTTAGGGGTAACTGAGTGTTTGTGGCTAGTCTGTAAGCCTGCACTGTAAGGATATGTGCTCAGTGCAGGCTCCTGCCTGTTAGCAAATAATTTTAGAGCCTGCTGATAAAAACTGATCCTGATTCTACTTTACAAAGTAGAAATGTTTCTTTAAACATCTTTATTTATGAAACCAACTTGTTTTTGCCTTTTTGTGTGCAACTTTAATACTGTTTCTAGAACTCATATTTCCTAATTTATTTCAGGTTTTACAGTGACTGATACGTACAATCAGCAGACTCAGTTTCCACCTGTCCAGCAGTTACAAGATTCCAGTACACTAGAATCTCAGGCCCTCTCCACGAGTTTCCACCAGCAGAACTTACTTCAGGTTCCTAGCTCTGACACGATTAATGTAGTGAGTATTTACAGAAGAGATATGTGTCATTATTTAGCAGATTCTGTTTTATTCACTGTGATTATTTAAAATTTTCTTACTTAAGAGGGCATGCTAACTTCTTGTAACTTGTAACTTTCACCTGTGAAAACTTAAATGTTCAGCAAATAGGGCCTTCTTTTCCCTTAAAACACTTTCATTTTACTTAAGGATTTCATTACCATGATGTGGCTTTACCTTTTTGGTTTAAATTCAGGAAAGTCACTAGAGTGTTGTGTAATAATATATGAAGGATATTATGTTGCGTCAGTGACAAAACCTAAACATTTTTATTTGTGGAATCTTAAAAGAAATGTGTTAGAACAAAAATATAATGAATGCTGACATATGAAAAATAAATGTTTAAATGCATCATTTAGAATTTTTATCTCTTAGTCAAGTTAGGGACATTTAAGTTTTTGTTTTGGTTTTGATTTTTACATTTTTGGAAGTTTTTTAATAGTGATGAAAATGATTGGCCAATCAATTGTTTTCTCTCTTTAAAAGCCACTGTTGGTAGCTTTGCCAAGTGGTCGGCCTGGACCCTCCAGAGAACATTTCATAGCATTTTTTTCATGGATCAGAAACTACATAATTGGCAGCAGATGCTGAATCTTGGTAGTGGAGAACACGCCACTTAGTAGCTTACCCTTCACTCGAGAGCCCTCTGAGTAAAACTGCACAGCAGTTCACTTTAGTGGAATAGGGCTTATCTGGTTTGGTCATGGCAATCGGGTGAACATGTGGCTGCGCACAGGCAGGTTCTCCACTGTTGGTGGTCTGTCCTATGCCCATTTCATACATCCTAAAGGTCAGCTTACCCTCTGTCCGTTGAGCACAGGTGTTTTCTGGAGGGGTCGGAAGTCAATGACCAGATCTTTGCTCGGTTCTTGCTGTGGGAGCCTGGGTCTCAACATTGGTGTCAGGAAGGTCTGGGGTTAATGGACTGCGCTCCGGAGTCATGCTGCTGCTCCTGGGGGTGGAGGACAGGCTCTCTTTCCCCCCCCCGTGGTTTTGTGACAAGCAAAGAGACTCAATATTTTCAGAAAGTAGGCTTTTATTCGATTTTGGTAAGAGTAGAGCACATGAAGGAGTAATCTCTTACTAAGATATATAAAAAATGTGGAAAGATCAGTTTCATGCTCGATCGAACTTTATTAAAGCCAGTTAATAGAAAATTTTTTATTTAATAAAATTGGTATAAATGATTTTTATTATTAATCTGGTCCAAATGATTGCAGTGACCTGCTTGGGGTTTCTCCTTTTAAATCTGCATTTATGAATGTTCTTACCCTTAGTTGTTAGTTGTTCTTGAGTTGTTTGTATTTATTTGTAGATATTCAAGTAGTCTGCTTGATACTTCTCTTAAATTTTAGACAACTCGTTTGATTCAAGAGTCATCCCAAGAGGAGCTGGACCTGCAGACTCAACGTCCCCAGTTCCTAGAGGACAGCGAGGACCAGAGCCGGCGCTCTTACAGGTAGACATCGGCACAGACGCTTCACTTACTGCTGGCTCATCACCATGGCATGCCAAGCGCGTGCCTTCACCACTCCAAGGGCTTTGCAATTCAACTTTATCAAAAACTCTATGAACTGGGTTCCGTTATCATGCCCATTTTATAAATAAAACATCTGAGACAACAGAGATGAACTTGCTGAAATTCTACAGCTAATAAGTGACAGGCTGAGATTTGGATGCAGCAGCCCGTCCTTGGCCTGTGCATTTAAATGACTCTGCTCTAGCTTCCTGTCCCCACCATAAGCCATTGTTATGTTTTCAGAAATAAATTTATAGTGCACCTTTTTGTCCAAGGCTCTTCGTATGTGCCAGAGTACAACATGATTGCAAAGACAGCTTTTTAAATTAATTCATCACTTCACACTTCATCTGTGCATTCATTCAGCAGTATGTGCTAAGCACCTTCAGTGCCATGTGCTGTTCTGGATGCTTAGAATACACTGGTGAGAAAAATAGAGACCCCTGCCCTGGCTCATACTGGGACATAGACCTTTACAGTGAATAAAATATATTCTTATACAATTAAATATGAGTGTATATATAATAAAAAAAGTAAAGTGAGTATTTTTTTAATAGAAATAGTCTTGGCTTTATAATATTTTAATAATTTTATTATTTGCTTAAAATACTTTTTAAATTCTAATAATTTTTTCCAGCGCTATTTAACAAAAAGATGTGCCTCATTACTTGATAGTCACTCTTAAAAAATGAAGAGCTACCTTACCTCAAATGAATGGTCTTAATTAAGATTTTTGAAATGGATAAGTTTTGCTAATATTATTAAGCACATAATTTTTGGGAGGCCAAGTAACTCCTTTGTTTCATTTTTGTAGGATTTGTTTCTCACACAAGATCTTAAGTACCATGAACCAGTATTCTTATATATTAAATTCTATACCTTCAGAAGTATATTATCCTGAGATCTTCATGAATTTTCAAAATCAAAAATATATTAGAGCAGTGGTTCTTAATTTGGGGGGTCCATGGATTTTTAGGGGATATACATAGATGGGCTTCAGGATTTCTGTGACTCTCCTGGTATTTTATTCACACTTCCGTTTATTCAACAAGTAATTTTTTGCTAGTGTTTAATTTGGGATTTTGCATTGGTATTTTTAAGTGAGATTAATCTAGTGTTTTCTCATGATTCCTTTGTGACATATGCTTGGGCCTTTCTGCACTTCTAGTCTTGCATCATTCATTCATCATTCAGCATTTATTAAGAACCTGCTATGTGCCAAGCACTAGGGCTATATTAGTGAGCACAACAGAAAAAAAACCCTCAGTCCTCATGGAGTTTACATTCTAGTGGAAAGAGATAATAAGCAAAGTAAGTAAGTAAACTACACAGTAGATCATGTGTTGCTGTGGGCCCTGGAGAAGGATAAAGCAGGAAGGGAGTGCTAAGTGCCGTGTGGAGCTGACTGAAGAGAGAGTTGTTGCCGTCATAGGGAGTGGTCTTAACCTCTGGGTCTATTTAGAAGGTAGAACCTACAGGATTTATTACAGATAAAGGTGTGAGAGAAAGAGAAGAGTTAAGGATGACTACTAGGATTTTGACCTGAGCAACTAGAAGAATGAAATTACTATCCCTGGGAAAGGGAAGAGCCTGGGCGGGGCAGGTTTTGGTATCAAGACCAAGACTTGATTTTGGTCATTAGGATTGATATTCGAGGGGAAATGTCATGTAGGTAGCTCCTTATACCAGATTGGAATTAAGGAGAGAGGTCCAGGCTGGAAGTACACATTTGGAAGTTATCAGTATGTAGACTAATATTTAAAGCCGTGGGGGTACTTGCCCATAAAAAAGAGAAGAGGCTCAAAGATTGCACCCGTGGACCCTCCACTTAGGGCGAGCAAGGTGAGGATGGACTAACCACAAGGGAGAGGTTTGTGTGCTTGTATGGTTTTCTGAGGAGAGGATATGTAGCTTTCATTGGAACCTCAAGGAGGTCAAGGATCCTCCCCTAAGACATTAAGAAACATGGAACCTAGAGCCTATAATTTTATTATCTTTTGTCCCATAAGTATGACAAAAGTAGAGGGTAGCAAAGTTCCCTGGAGATGTGATTCCTGGACAAAGTCTCAGTTCAGAGGAGGTGTTTCTGTGGGTACTGTCACTGAGAACTCAACACATCACCTAATCTCTTCTGAGGAATACGCCTCCCAGAGTTGTGATGAGGAGTAATTGAAATGCTGTGCATACTCCCTGGCGTGATGGTTGTCTATAGGAGCTTGCCCTAAGTGTTAGCTCCTGTAATTTAGGTTGTTATTGGACACTTTGGAGGAATAAATGTGGTTGGCAGAGCAGGCAGGTGTAGTCCATGGAGAGAGAGGAAGTGGTGTTTGACAGGCAGCGAAGGGTCCCATCTCCATGTGGACAGAGCATGGTCCTTGAGGTGGGAGAGTGGCTGCAGGCGAGGCCAGAATGTTGTCTGGGGCCAGGTGGTGAAGGTCTGGCTTTCAGACCAGTCTGTGAAGGATGGTTGTTTCTCCACAGTACTACCAATATGTTCTGTTGGTGGTGGTTGGTTTTAGTTAATAGATGTGACTCTTTTGAAAAGTTGACTCCTTATTACAGAACCTTTCTCAGTAAATATCAAATGGTTTAGTGGTACTTGGTTTTAGAAATAGATCATTTTCTTCTACTGACTTGTAGACCAGAATCAATCCTGATTTCATTTGCAGAATTCTTTCAAAAATCAGCTGATGAATGCTGTTTGCTTGCTTTTTTATTTTTAATAGATAACCTCACTAAACCACACTTGCATATTAGAGTGAGATTTCTGAGTGTGTTTACATTTAGTCAGCCTTTAGTTTAGTTTGGACCTTAGAGGAATGTTGGTCACATCTATATAGGTACTTGGTCTTAGACTATGGTTTGGAAGGTCACTAGCTTCCTACCACAAATTAAAGCTTGGAAATGGAAAAAATAGGGAAATATAATGGATTAAGCTTTCTAAATCTTCTCTTTTTAGTTTTTAATAATATGTGAATAGGAATTTTGACATTTATAATTATTTTCATCCTTAAAGTAATTTTAATATATTCCGTAATAACTGAGGGGACAGTAATACTGCATATTTATATATTATTCAAAATAGCTCCAGTGAAATATGTTTTGTAAAGTATTTTATAAACCAAAAGAGTATATGAGAGTTAGCATTTCCAAGTGTCCAGGTCCAGGAGTGATTCTGACCCTGAAGCAATGGACGGTTTCCCAGAGTCTTATGATTTAGTAAAGAAAATAGCATGTCTTAAATTTTCTTCCTGTCATGTTTAAAGAAAGAGTTTCTAATTAATCAAATATCATGCCTGCTGGGAAATTACTGTAGGATTTACTAATTTTGAAATAATAAAATACGTTTAAGACTACAAATACTCTGAGCAGAATTTGATCTAACAAAGTATTATTGCTAATATTTTATAATTTTTTAAATGTTGGAGAGCACATCTAGTTTCTAGAACAATTATGCCTGATTGTTTAATGATTGTTGGTGAAGATTGTCATCTTTTCTTCCATTCTCAGATGTTATGTTTGTAATTACACTGTGAATTAACATGGTCTGTGCTCTTTGTGTTGTGTTTACAGATGTGACTACTGCAACAAAGGCTTTAAGAAGTCCAGCCACTTGAAGCAGCACGTGCGATCCCACACTGGGGAGAAGCCCTACAAGTGCAAGCTCTGTGGGCGTGGCTTCGTTTCCTCCGGGGTCCTCAAGTCCCACGAGAAGACGCACACAGGTCATTGTCTGCCTTGCACTGGAGATTATGTGGTTTTCAGTATGTTCATGGAGTTGTGCAGCCATCACCACTTCTAATTCTAGGATATTTTCATCACATCCAAAAGAAACTCTGTAGCCATTAGCAGTCGCTCCCCCTGTCCCCTCAATGCCCCCAGCCCCAGGCAACCACTGATCTACTTTCTGTCTCTATGGATTTGCCTGTTCTCAATATTTCATATAAATGGGATCATACAACATATGATCTGTGTCACTGGCTTCTTCCACTTAGCATTTGTTCACGGTTCATCCACATTGTAGCATGTATCAGTACTCCATTCATTTTTCTAGCTGAGTAATATTCCACTGTGTGGATGGACCACATTTGATTTATCCATTCATCAGTTGTTAGACATTTGAGTTGTTTCCATTTTTTGGCTATTAGGAATAATCCAGCTGTGAACATTTGTCTGTAAGTTTTTGTGCAAATGTATGTTTTCATTTCTCTATTTAGGAGTGGGATTGCTTGGTCATATGATAACTGTTTAAACCTTTGAGTTTACCAAACTGTTTTCCAAAGTGGCTGCACCATTTTACTTGTCCACCAGCAATGTGCGAGCGTTCCAATTTCACATTCTTCTCAACACTTGTTGTCTGTCTTTTGTGTTATGACCATCCTTATGAGTGTGAAGTGGTATCTAATCGTGGGTTTGATTTGCATTTCTCCAGTGGCTAATAATGTGGAGCATCTTTTCATGTGCTTATTGAGAAATGTCTATTCTAATCCTATGCCATTTTTAAATTAGATTATTTGTATTCTTATTATTGAGTTGTAAAAGAGTTTTTTTAATATGTTCTTTATCAGATACAGGATTTGCAGTTAAATATATTTTACATATATTACTTATGTTTAATACATTGAATATATTTATTTACTATATTAATATTTCTGTTTAATATCAACATATATTCTGTATAAGGCTTTATTTGAAAATAAAGGTGTACAGCTTAAAAACATATAAACAAAACAAGCAAAGGTTTTATGGAGTAGTCCTTAAGTTGGTGGTTGGGGAGTGGTTTTAACTGGTGCTGGGCAGATGGGCTGAGAGCAGGTTATGTGGTGCTTTGAAGGTCCTACGAAGGAGACAGCATTACCTCTAGCAGAGGGAAGCCAGTACGACCTTTACAAGGAGCAGCGGCTGGTCAGCTTTGTGGTTTGGAAAGTCAAGGTAGCCACTCTGTGAAGAAAAGATGGGGACCTTTCCAGGCTTGCTTTTATGTCATTAGTCCGGAGGACAGAGGTCTTCTGATCAGACTTTATTTGAAAATAAAGCTGTATAGAGATGTTGTAGGCTATTCCTTAGGGCCTAATCTAAGTCATTTACTGTGGGAATGATGAAAAAAGATGGATTTAAAGAAACATTTCCGGGGTAGAATCCACAAACATGTTGCCATTTTAAATGTAAAAGGCTGCAGGCGGAGAGAACTTGACATTTGTTTAGAGAAACGTTCCTGGAGGCTTTAATTTCACTAGCGAGTGTAGTCAGACACACTAGGTCAGTTTCCATCTTAAAATAATTTAGCTCCTAAAAATAGGAGACCACAGCAAATAAGTGGTCTTTAATTTTTGGCCTATTGAACATATCTTTGTTTGCTGATGGCTACTTACGATTTTAAGGTAATGAAATTCGGTTTTCTACCTTGTTTCTCTGTCATAGGAGTAAAGGCGTTCAGCTGCAGCGTCTGCAATGCTTCGTTCACGACCAACGGCAGCCTCACCAGGCACATGGCCACACACATGAGCATGAAGCCTTACAAATGTCCGTTTTGTGAGCAGGGCTTCCGAACCACAGTTCACTGTAAAAAGCACATGAAGAGGCACCAGACTGCCCCCTCTGCTGTGTCGGCAACTGGAGAGGCAGAAGGAGGAGGTATTCTTCGTTTGTTGATTCCAGGTTTATTAACCAGGTGCTAACTTTGTGATAAGTTAACGTACAAATCACCTTTAAAGTTAATTTTATTTTCTAATTATGAAAGCAATATGTGCTCTTTGAAAAAAATTCAGAGGGACACGAGGAAAACTTATAATCTCAGCAATCACCACACAGCAGAAAATCAGCACCTACTGTAACAATGCAGGCTTCCTTCCTTGCGTGTACGTATGTATGGGTAGAGATCTTAATTTCTTAACAAGTAGGAAGTCATGCTATATATCGTGTTGCAGTCCACTTAATTTTCCCTCCACCAATGTTTATTGTAGACATAATATCTACATCAACTCAAATGACTACATGGAATTCCATTATACTTTATTACATAATTTCCTATTGATGGACGTGTAGCTATTATCCAGTCTTTCACTGCAGTAGGAATAGCTAGCGTTTATGTAGTAATTTAACCCTTGACAAACTGTGCTTACCACCTACATTATCTTATTTAATTGACATGAAACACTGTATAGCTAACTAAACATTAGATAAGCTGATTTTCCCAAGTCTTATACCAAGTAAATATAGTAATCCCAAGAGTATTATCTTGTGCTTATACTTTTTGTACTTATCAGATGATTTCTTTGTAGCAAATTCCACAAGTGAAATTAGTGTTAAGAATGTGCACATTGTATATTTTGACACATGGTGCCAGGACACAGCATTTTAATTTTTTTCACTGACGTTATTCAGTACACAGCGTGGGTTATGCTAGTTTGAATGTGTGTGTTGTGGGGCCTGGACTGCTGCCTGTGCCGTGACCAGCACTGCACACCGTTGGTGCTCAGGATCTCTGGAGTAAGTGTGACAAGACGGGTGTGATCGTGAGGTTGATGTCTTCACAGTGGTCAGATGTGACAACGATTCATTGGCTTCTCTCCCTAATTGCTGTTCCCCCATCTGCTTTGTGTTCACCTTACCTCAAGGTCACAATTGTCCCCAATGTGCTGTGCTGAAATGATAGCAGTGTAGCTTTCTCTTATATTTTGGGGAATTAGTGTTTAAAGTGTGCCTAACCTACCTTAAGATAACGAAAACTCTGACTTCTCCGCTGCAGGGCAGCTGTTCCTCTCATTTCTTCAGTAGATCATTCAGATTATTGACGTTTCTGGCCTGTTATACCTAGTGAAATAGCTCACATTTTTCAATCTCATAGTAACTAGTAAAGCCTTTATTTCCATTTTTTTATTGTCATGATTTAGTAAAGTATAAAAAGAAAATAACTCTTTTCCTTACAATGAATTAAAAAATATAGGGCATCCAAGTACTATTTCTAGAACTCGATAGTTTGGAAAGTGTTAACTAATCAGCTAATACAAATAATCTCAGTCTAATTACATATTCCTTCCCATCAATTAGTAGAGCATCTAATACCATTAAATCAGTGCTGTTAGGATTGATTTGGGGGCTTCTATTGCAGCTTTGCCGCACTGCTATGTATATATTTAGATACACCTTTATAAATTTTTGTTTTCCTATTTCGGGTCATCAAAGGAAAAGAACTCCTTTGTCCATAAATGAAAAGTCACTTGTTAAATTGTTTCCTTTTACCCAAATCTAGAGTCTTGTAATAGAGATTTAATTCCTTCACATTTATTGTGACAGTAAACCTGTTTGGCCTAACACTGCCACCTTATTTTACATCTTCTACTTATTGTGCCACATTTTACTGCTTTTTCTTCTTTCAATGACTTTTGCTGTATTGATTGTGTTCTTGACTGCTTTAAAATTAACATAAGTAACTCCATGTTTCTTTATCATCTTTGGTGGGACCACGATCTATAACATGCTGCCCTCAAATCTTTCCAGATTTTACTGACGTAATGTGGAATTTTAGATCATTGTATGTTCTTGTTCTGGAAGTCCTACTAAATGGCCGTATCCTCCGTGGTTCACCTTCTCTCACCTCCCTCCCAGCCCTCGCTTTCCTCCTTTCCCTCTCTCTCACACCTCACTCATCTTTTTCCCCCTTTATTCTAAGAGAATCATCTGATTTTTTAATTCCCTATTTTAGTTTTAGGCACTGTTCATTTTGCTATTTTATGTTTCTGTTGAGGTTTTTTTTAAATTTTTTTAGTCATTTGTGCAATAATGACCTACTCCCAGCCAAATGTTTTTTCTTTTTTTTTTTTCAATTTTATTTATTTTTCCCCCCAAAGCCCCAGTAGATAGTTGTATGTCATAGCTGCACATCCTTCTAGTTGCTGTATGTGGGACGCGGCCTCAGCATGGCCGGAGAAGCAGTGCGTCGGTGCGCACCCGGGATCCGAACCCAGGCTGCCAGCAGCAGAGTGCGCGCACTTAACCCCTAAGCCACGCAGCCGGCCCCAAATGTTTTTTCTTTCTCTGTGACATTTAAATAGCAGCTTATTCTTGTTTTTATTCAATGTAAATATATCTTTATATTTCAGTGAGAGAATATCTAAACATATATATTTAAAAAAATTTTTGTCTTTCATTTAGTCTTTTTAATTGGGGGCTATTTGCTAATTTGTCGATTTGGTTTCCTCTTTTGGGCTGTTGATTTTCTTTATCTGATGATAATTCATTTTTTGCCCATATTAATAAACGAATATCTATATTTATGAATATTGGTGGCTTGTGTGGACACTGACAGTTTCAAAGACCACTGCTGGGTTGACAGCAAAGGGTGGAAGGCAGTCTTTAATCATAGCATTTCTGGTGTCAGTATTTGCTTCCCTACAGCACACTCTTCGCTGTGCTGTTTTCTTTCTGGGGATCCTGCTTCCTTTCTCAATAGAATTGTGGTGGGGAAAAAACTCTTTACCATCTCAAATATAGCTTCAGCGAGTTATTAATCTTAACCTTACACACTTGTTTAGTTTTAATTTACTTGTTCTGTTAAAACTTAATTTTTTATTAGGATTTGATCCTTTTTCCTATATTTTGTTTAGATATGTGTATGGAGGAAGAGGAAGACAATTCTGAAAGAAATACGTCTAGAAAGGCTCGTCCCGAGGTCATCACTTTCACAGAGGAGGAGACAGCACAATTAGCCAAAATTCGGCCTCAGGAAAGCGCCACTGTCTCCGAGCAGGTCCTCGTGCAGTCGGCCGCAGAGAAGGACCGCATCAGCGAGATGAAAGACAGGCAGGCGGAGCTCGAGGCCGAGCCCAAGTACGCCAACTGCTGTTCTTACTGCCCCAAGAGCTTTAAAAAGCCCAGTGATTTAGTAAGGTAAGATCCGGGGCCAACACTGTTCTGAGGATTGGGAAATGTGCTCTGTGTGTTCCTTGGATCACTTTTCCTGGAGAAGGCCAGGTCAGTTTCTGAACCTGGTGCCACTGGCCACATATGGCCACATGTAGCTGATTACTTTCTTGAGTTGTGCTTTTAAACCGGTATAAATTTTGAGGCTTCCTTTTAAGCTCATTCAGAATGTTAAGTAGAAATTTGTTTTTTCTCTGTAGATTGCTTCTGCTTATTTCTGTATAATTGTGGTAGTAGTGAAAAAAATTGAAGATTAATTATTCATTGAGAAAGACATGGTGCCAGGCTTTATAGGGATGCAGAACAGCAGTGGGACTGCTGGTCTGCGTGAGGAACGAGGGCACAAGCATGTACCAAGTTAGAGAGTAAGGGGAGAGGTCTCGAGGCAGCGTGGGATGAGGGCAGGTCAGGCGAATAGCAGTGATTGACATGAGATCCAGTCGACAGAATGGTGAAGATAGAAACCAAGACACATGGCAAATGATAGAACGGCTCTAGGAACGTTCAGACTGGGGAAAAGAAGACCGAAGTATAACATTCTCTTAATATAGCTGAAGGGTTGCTATATACAATAAGGGGACACTTATTCTTTGCTTTAGGAGATGGAACTAATGAGTGACAGGTATAGGGCAACTTAAAAGGAAGAACTGTTAGGATGTTCAGATGGGTAATAATAGAGCAGGCTGCTTCCGGAAACCAAGCAGTTCCTCTTTACTCCACGTAACACTCCACGTGAGGTAGAAGGCAATGGAGAAGAGAGTGGCTGGTTGTTGAGTAGCTGTAAGTTGGAAGTGCTCATCTAGTGACCATGGAAGGTGACTGCAGGCCTTCTATTTCTACCCCAGTGGGAAGGGGAAGGGCGTCAGTGAGAGAGTGGTGGTGAGGTGGATGAGGGCGGATTAGAGAAAGCCCAGATGGAGCTGGATTGCTTGGGCCTGAATGTGTCCCCAGCACTCTCGGCAGGCCAGGTGGAGGAGTCTCAGAGGTCAGCGGTGTGATGTGACGTGGGGAGTAAGACAGTAGAGGGTTAAACTGAGGAGAGGTTCAGGGAGTTCTGAGGAAAGAGCTCGGATGCTTTGTAAGTGGGGTCCAGGCTGCAAGTGGCCATATGTGGCCAAGAGGAACTGATGAGCTGGCCGATTGGGAGAGTCAGGGTCAGTGGTGGGAGGCAGACGTGGGAATCATAGATGAGAACGCGTGCCGGGCAAGGGTGCCGGTGTGGAGGTGTTGAGACAGCCCCATGGGGATCCACACGCCAGTTTAGATGCCTACAAGGCTGTGGTCCTGTGGGTGCTGCTGAGGAGCAGCCGATAAGGACAGGAGATGGAGAAGGCTTAATGTCGTCAGTGTGTACTAATGACGTCGGCATCACGAAATGAAAAAGAGAGGCAGCAGCTATACCTAAAATGAAGGAGTGTGGTGCAGCCTAACAGCTGATTTATCTTCTTGTTCTGGCCTTCATTTAAAAATCGTTCAGGGCCCAGCCTCTGCTGTTATAAACTGGGCAAAAATCATGGTGAAGCAAAACAAAACAAAAACAGCACAGGAGGCTGTCAAGTGACAAATAGTCTTGCTCCCCAGAGATCACCACTATTGGCAGTTCCTTATGGACATTTTTCAGAAATCTCCACATACATATCTACATTAAATTCTGAAATTTTGTTTTTTGTTTAGTTTTTACATATCATTGAGTCTTAAACATCTTTCTTTGTCAGCACCGGCAAACCTATTTCATTCTTTTAAATGGCGACACGGTGTCCTGCTGCATGGGCGTACCAGAATTCATTTCACCAGACTCCTCTATGAACATTCAGTTTTCAGTGTTTGGTTACTAGACTACACCACAGTGGTGTGCTCCTGTGTGCATCTGGGTGAGTGTCAGGGGTCAGTGCTGACAGACACCACCCACTGGCCTCCAGACTGGCAGTGCCATTGACGTCTGTCAGCCTCTGCAGCCTGTTCCCAGACCACCCAGCCAACAGCAGGCCCTCATCAGACAGATGGGGAAGATGATGTCTGGTCATTTTAGTTTGATCTTTTTAAATTCTAAGTATGAGTGAATTCCTTTTCATATGGCATTTGGCTGTGTGCATTTCTTCTCTAAGCTGCCCATGCACTGCCCGTTTTTCTACTGTGATATTTCTTGCCTTATTGCTGATTTGTAAGAGCCCTTTGGTTTTTAAGAAAGTTAGCCCTGTTTTCATTGGTCTTGCAGATTTTTTGTTGTCTTTTGGATTTATTTATGGTGTTTTCTTTGTATAGAGTGAGTCTTAAAGTTTTATTTGGTCAAATTTATTCAGTACATAGTAACACATCATTTTTATTTATATGGATAGTTATAAATTTAAAATCATGAACGTTTTTATAAATGTATCTAAAATTAAAAAGAAAAACACTTAATTGCAAATGCTTTCTGTTTAGGCATGTTCGAATCCATACTGGAGAAAAGCCATATAAATGTGATGAATGTGGGAAGAGTTTTACTGTTAAATCTACTTTAGATTGCCATGTGAAGACTCACACAGGTGAGAACAAAAACCTGCATTATTGGTAGATGCCTTACCATAGCCTTTTATTTTTGTTTGCTCCTATATATTTTGTACACATAAATACTTTCAAAATTATAGAAAGCTTAAAAATCAGGAACCATGAAGAAATGGATATAAAAGACTTTTGGTCCCTGACATGGGGAAAATGGTCTCTGTAACACTAAGGAGAAGGAGCTAGATCTCAAATGTCAAGTTATGTCACCTTGTATTCTTACTGAGACTTAAATACCTTTGGTAAAAAGATTACCTCTCAGTCTTATTCATGCCAGAGAGATTCAGTTTGCTGAGGTTTTGTAAGAACTGGGGGCTTAGCAAATCTGATTACAGTTATCAGGTAGTAAATTCCTTTTATGTGGGGGGAAACCTTAGATAGGAAAAAAATTAATATACAATTTCCATGGCCATTTTCTTTTCTTCATCTAATTTGAGGAACTGAAGGTTAATTGTCCTAATTAAAATATATTAAGCCTTTGCTTCCTGATTCTGTACTGTGTATCCCAGTGGTCAAGAGGGCAGGCTCTGCCCCACTGCGTGGTTTGAACTCTGTGCTCCTCCTGTAAGCCACTTCTCTGAGCCTCTGTGTCCTCATGTGGAAAATGGGCTTAGGAAAGTGGCACACAGTAACTCTCAGGGAATGTTAGAGTTGTTGTCGTGATTCATAGGATTATGATTATCAGACTAATTTATATTCTTAATTTTTGATTATAAGTGGAATTAACCAAAAGAGTATAAATGGAATTTCACACATTTATGATTCTTTTCTCATGGTTAATATTTGGAATTAAATAAACAGATAATGAACTCATTCAATATGCCTTTTCTCTGGACAGTGTTTCCGTTGTTTCACTAGGTTCTGTGTGTTTGTCCCTCTTGTGTAGCGCTGTGAACTCTGAGGATCAGGAGGGACCAACTCACCTGTCTTTGTGTCCTCAGGTCTAGTGCGCCAGCTCGCACATGGCAGGTGCTGGCCATGTCCATGACGCGTGCACACTGGGATTCAGGGTCAGCTCCCATGCTTAAGGGGTAGAAAGAAAAGTCTCTGTGAAAGATATCTGTCAGGGCCTTTTTCTCCATTCTGACATCATCAGGTGATTTCTGAGGCCCCCGAGCAGTGTTAGGATAACAGGCCTCACGGGTCCTAGGGTGAGTCCCGGGTGCCCATCTCTGGTACGAATCAGTATTGGTTTCTGAGAGCAGGAGAGGGAAACAGAAAACCAGGACAACGTTTTTCTCCTCTCAGGGACTCTCCAGAGCAGGGTCGATGCTCATGATAGGGCACTCAGGTCTGCCTTCGTGGCCAGTGTTACACCCTGTGTGCATTAGAAGAGCTAGTGTCCAGGAGCAGGGCACATGGTGCTGGATCCATGGTGCTGTGAGCCCAGAGCTCATTCTCCAAGGTGGTTTCTATCTGTGCTGGCGTCTCGGGTGCCCCCTTTGCAGAAAAGAAAATGAAGTAATGAGACATATTTATTAACATGGCCTTTGTAAAATCAGAGAGAGGTGACAGTGATGCCTGGCTTAGCGGTTAAGGCATCCTCCCCTTAGCTTCTGTCCGGGTTCATGATGCAGTGGGTTAGAGACACCGTAGCAGCAAAGTGTTGGGAAAATACTAAATTCAAGTTGTAAACAATGTACTTAGTTAACTTTTAAGTTTCTATAGCAGCTCTGTTTCACATCCATAACATCCTGTGGGAGAAAAGGATTCTCTTTGAAGCCCTGGAGTGCGTGGATTCAGCACGTTCGCATCCATGCCGACTGGTTGACTGGGTGCCTGTGAATGTAACGCGGTCATCGACTCCTCTTGATTCTTGGCTGGCCTTTCTGCAGGTCAGAAACTCTTCAGTTGTCACGTCTGCAGCAACGCTTTTTCTACAAAGGGAAGTCTGAAAGTCCACATGCGTTTGCACACAGGAGCAAAGCCTTTCAAATGTCCCCATTGTGAGTTACGTTTCCGTACATCTGGGCGAAGGAAGACTCACATGCAGTTTCATTATAAACCAGACCCAAAGAAAGCCAGAAAACCTGTGACCCGAAGTTCATCAGAAGGACTCCAGCCCATCAACCTCCTCAATCCGTCCTCTGATCCTAATGTGTTTATCATGAACAACTCTGTTCTAACAGGACAGTTTGATCAGAATTTACTTCAGCAAGGACTAGTGGGTCAGGCGGTCCTTCCAGCCTCTATGTCAGGTAAATATCGAGTCTGGTGAATGGAGGATGGCACAGTAAGCAAACTAACAGATGTCACTTTTGCCTGTGCCAGTAGTGAAGAAACGTTACTGTCAGCAACAGAACCCTGCCCCTCCTTGAATTTCCTGGATATGGCAGTCAGAAAAATGGAAATTTCATCTTTAGCCAGTTACCCTCCCATTTGCCATTCTTTCTTCCATCACATCTCCTTTTTAATACTTTAGCACTGTGTTTAGCTTTTGTTTTTACTGGGTTTAAACTTGTTTCTTTCTCAGTTAGCATTCTCACAAATTTAATAATGAGATGTGTAATTTATAACTACTCATTAACATTGTTTTTAATATATTAGAATTACATAGTTGCTATTGGGTTACATAGTGCTTGAGAAGTATTGAATTTTAGCCAGTTGAATTTTTTGTGTACTTACAAATAAATATAACAAATGTTAATAGCTATTAGCATCTTACGTGGCTTTCTTTCTGTTTCTGTGTCCCATGGTGAGATTAAAGCCTAACAAAACACAATTATTAGTTGTTTTTTTAAATCTTGGTCTAATCAGCGTAATCTCTTTGAGCCTAGTTTCCTGTTATGCTTGAAATGGATAATATGATTATCTATTTCACAGAGTTTGTTTTGTGATGATTAAATTAGACAGTGTGTGTGTATGGTGTGAAGTAAATATTAGTACTCATTAATTAGATCATATTGATTAAAACTTGTTTAAAAATCTCTATGTAAAAACTCATTTAAATGAGTTTTTTTTAATTTAAGAAGCTTGTCTGATGTCCATTCATTCCCATTCTCTTTCTCTGCAGCTGGTGGTGACTGGACAGTGTCTTTGACGGACGGGAGCTTGGCCACCCTAGAAGGAATACAGTTACAGCTGGCTGCTAACCTGGTTGGGCCAAATGTTCAAATTTCTGGAATTGATGCCTCCAGCATTAATAATATCACATTACAGGTATGACACCTGCCATGGTTTTCTGTGCTTAAACATGGTCTAAATCACACGTAAGCATGAAATTTTCATTACAAGTATCTGTGTTGCTTTTCAGATTGATCCAAGCATTTTGCAGCAAACATTACAGCAGAGCAACTTGCTTGCTCAGCAGCTGACAGGGGAGCCTGGCCTCGCCCCACAAAGTAGCTCTCTTCAGACACCGGACAGTACAGTCCCAGCCAGTGTGGTCATCCAGCCCATCTCAGGCCTGTCCTTACAGCCCACGGTGACATCTGCCAATCTGACCATAGGCCCGCTGTCCGAGCAGGATTCCGTGTTGACCACTAACAGCAGTGGTAGGAGCCATTCACTTTTGTCCATTTTCACAGCTGGCGTTTCAGCTTCTTGCTTCCAGTCACATATTTGATTTTAGGACACTGTGCTGCCATTCCCTTCTCCTTATAAAGCTCACCAAATAAATCAAATGTCCTAAGAGTGAAGTAACATTTTCTTGTGATAAATGATGTTTATTTAATATAGGCACATAGATCACTACATTCATATAATTACTTTTGTCCTGTTGGCTTCCTATTTCATCCTAAGATTTTCTTGTCTTTTCAGAGGAAGGAGTTAAAGATGACTGATATTTTATTTCGAATCTTTCTCTTTTTGAAGTAACAGTTTCACTAAAATATTTTTAATATAAAAAAGGAGAAAATTATTATTTTTTAAGCCCAGCTCTGTTTTGTTTTGTAATGATGACCAGGGACTCCAGACCTCTCTCAGGTGATGACATCTCAAGGCCTGGTGTCCACCTCCAGTGGCCCCCACGAGATCACCCTGACCATTAACAACTCAAGTCTGAGCCAGGTCTTGGCGCAGGCTGCTGGACCCACTGCCGCGTCATCCTCGGGGTCTCCACAGGAAATCACCCTGACTATCTCTGGTTAGTCATTTAAAATTTTAAACATCCTTTCACCTGTAGTTTAAGTGTATCTTATTTGTATTTTTTTCCTGCAACACTGAGCTTTGCATAAAGCCAGTGCTCAATAAGTGTTTGTAATTTATGTGAGAAATTCACGTTTAGTGAAAATAATGTTACAATTCAAATATAACACCAGAAATTGAAAATGATAGTTCCCCATGTCACTTCCAGTTTGAGTCAGTTATTTTTGTCACATATTTTTTTTTAGCAAAGAGCAGAAAACCATAGCTTCATAATTCTTCCTCATGCTCCATTAAACTAAAGGAATGCAATTGGTATAAACTGTGTACACTAGGACATTATAGATACCTGCTCTCCTGATCTTTTCAGAATTCTACTCAGATTTTGTAGAGAAATGTTAAATATGGTAGAACATTGAAAAGTAGATAAAAGGGTAGAAAACACCGTTTGGCAGTGTACAGCACTTGAAATTGGCAAACTAATCCTGCGTGTCATTCACCAAGCTAACGCATTCCCTGTTTCAGGGCTATAATATTCACAATCAGGTTCTTCTTATATATCATAAATTCTCACAGCATGTTCTGATCTAAGTTAGCTTGGAACATATTTTAGAGGTGTGCTTTGCCAACATGGTTCTTAGCTATGAACTCTTCATGTTAACTGAGAGTCATTTTTACATTTAGAAACAATTTTTATGACACTTATTATGCACCAAGCATAACTTACAAATATTATTTGTAATATCTAGTAACTTACAAATATCTAGTAACTTACAAATATTATTAATTCATTTAGTATTAATTCATTTAAGCCTCATATCAACTTCATGAGGTTGTTGTTAAATATGAGAAAAACATTTTGCTGGAAGTCAAAATAACCTCCCTGGAGATACAGTGTGATGGTGGAAGCATCCGCATTTTCCCTTAAAACACTAGAAATAATGGTGGAAATGTGAGAACTTTGAGGAACTATCCTTAGGGGGAACTTTGCTTTTGAATGACTTGCAGTGATTTTTAGATGCTATTAGGCAGCAAAAATTAACTTGGAATTTTATATAATTCAATAACCTTCCTCCTTTCATTATATGTAACTAAATTTTAATGTTGGAAATATAGAAGAGTTATTTTAAGAAAGCTATTTTGTTGATCAAATTAACTTTTTTTGAGTACCTTCAATATATAAGACGTTGCTAATCCTGTACAAAAAACACATAATGCAGGATTCTTGCTTAGAGTTCAGAAAATGTGTTAGTTTGTGGATTTTGCTTCTGTTTCTCCTATGTTTTCCTGTCATTTAGTTATTTTATTGCTTATTAGTGTATTCGAAAGAGTAGATGAATATAACTGTAATTTAAAAAAAAATTTAGATTAAAAGGTTTATCTGAGGAGAAATCTTTAAATTAATTGATGAAATAAGGTTTGCCCAAACTTTGGGCTTTAGATTTCTTATTTTCTTCATTCTCATTATTCCTAAGTCAGCATTTCCTTCTCCCATTCCGAAAAGGCTGTAGAAAAACTTTTAATTTATGGTCACCTGTTGAAAGCCTCAAGATATTCCATAGAAATTTTCAGTTATTTTGTAGAATGTTTTTTTTTCCATTAATGCATAAAATTATAAATGCTTGTGAATGCTAGAATGCAAATATTATTTCAGTAAAGTTTTGCAAACTTTTAGCAATTCATAAGTCGTTTGAGAAAAGAATTAAACATGAGTAAAAGGCAAGGATAGTCCTCAGCCTCCCCAAGTTGTCTTATACATATACAGTGAAAGTCCTCTTACCTGATGTTTCCCATCCAGTTATTAATAAAAAGCTATGTCAAACAGAAAAAAAATGATACCTACATACCCTGAGCTTCATCCTCAGATCTTTTGGACATGGGTCCGCTCTGCTAAGAGTTGTGTGTTTTTTATTTTGCCCACATTCACACCCACAGTGCATAGCTTCATTTCCTATTTCTGTTTCTTTAGAGAGGCATGAGGAAGTCAATAATTATACAGCAGAGTGCAGCATCCTTTTGTCTTTTGATGCTTTTTTCCCTCCAATTTCATATAATTGTCTTGTTACACCTGACTTGACAGCAGAGTTTTTAAAAGCAACTTGTCTTTGTCAAGTCTGTCCAAAGCATTCAATTTGTTTTTCACTGAAACATCACCAATTTTTTTAATTCTCATATTCATCCATTTCCATACTATCTGATTACCTTGTATAATTATGGTAGTTAATGACACTGGCATAAGCAGGTGTAGACCCAAAATCCAGTGTCTCTTGGAAGGGATACATCACAGACATGTTTGAGCACATTGTAAGCGTCCAGAGTGCATGATGCGGTAAGCCTTCCTCCAGGAAAGCTGCGCTTCAGCGAACTACCTCAGTGGAGGCCAGTTAAGGCAGGTCTAGTCTCGTTTTGTGATGTCCCTTTGATCCACAGCTGGTGGTCCACCACACTTAGAAATAGTTTCAATTCAGTTAAAGTTTTATTCAGTGAAGTCTATAATTTTAAGTGCCCAAATACTGAGTTAAGTAGAGCTCTTAAGAAGCACTTAAAAATACTTCACAGCTTAAAAAAGTGTGAACAAATACTCTCATTTGCAGAAATGTGTTTCATGGTCTTATTTTCATTTTTTCTAAAAATATTATTTAAAAATAGCTGTCATTTTTAATAGGATGTTATCATATGTTTAACACTTTTGCCAGAATGTGAATTACCATGTTACTTTCAGATATCACAATATTAATTTCCCTTTAGGTCAAGACCTTATTCAGCACAATTCTAATGGAAGTAGTGAACTAAATGGAAGCATAAGATTGTCAGCACCTGCGATCAATAATCAGTCTACAGGTGCCACCCTAACAATAAGCAGTGATCAACTTCTCTCACAGAGTGCAACATTAAACTCTTCAGGTACGCAGCTCATGATTTAGCCACAAAAGACATGATAAGATATCGTAGGTAAAGGGCTGTGCCCCTGGTCATTGGAAGGAAGAAAGCCATCTTTAGCATGACAGATGCATCAACTGCATGTTCTACCCCGTGTAAGATAATTCCATGAGGATAAGTGGCTTATGTGTAATTCTGGGATACAGAATTGTTTCTCAAGTTATCAACCAATTAATAATACTACCTTTTAAGGAATAAAAGTAAATAATCTTATTCAAATATACAAGGCATTATGTATTTTTGCAGGTTAGCATTTTGATGACTCCATTACAAAGCTGTCCCCTTCTTCTTATGCTGGAAGTTTCTCTAGCTTTTATTACTTTGTGCCCTGCAGTGTGAATTTTCTGGCACCAGCTGACAGTAGGCTAACAAAATTAAAAGAAGGCATCTTTCTAAAGTTTTGAGGTATAGACTTGTATAAAAAATAAAAGTAAATAAGCTCAATTAAAATAAAACTAAGTGAACTCCAGTAAAATACAGCTTCATAGGTAACTGTTAACAGTTTAAGATGACATATCTAGCTAGTCTTTTTTGCCTTGTAGAGATTTCATTAATTTCTTAGCCCTCTTATATTCCAACTATGTATATCATTTTTTGAGGAAAAAAAATTAGTCTTTAGATATATTTGAACCCACAGCTAGACTTTTTTTCATGCTTGATTGAAATGCTTTCTTATCCAGTAATTCATTTATTCAATAAAAGATAGTAGTGTATACTGTGTGGTAGGAATTGTGCTAAATCTGGAAATGTACTACTGAGCAAGGCAGAACTGTCCCCTTGTTTTTGCAGCCTAGAAACTAATAGAGTGCAGACATTTATTGAAGAATCTGTAGATCAATGTAAAATTACAGTGGTAACGACATATAAAGGAGAGAGAACAAGGCTGAGAGAGCAGGTCACAGGGGATTTGACCCAGTGGGGGACGACGTCCCTGGAGATGGCTGGCTGAGCCGAGAGTGGAGCTCTGGGAGTGTGGGACATTTACCCCAAGTGAGCGGCTCGGTGCTGCTGGGCCTGAGCTGACTTACTGAACTGAAGAAGTCTGTGAGCTGAGCAAGGTGGCACGGGGTGAGATTTGGCTGGAAATCTAAGGAGGGCATGGCCAGTCAGGACCTTAGAGGAACTTTCTGTCCACCCCTCTCATTTGCCCCAGTGATTAAGAACTTTGTCTGAATCACATGTTGGCAGATCTAGGCAGACCTGGAATCCGAACTCTGACCAATGATCGTTTCCATTGGACCTCTGCTCTCGCATCTTACTGTGTCTACTTTGGTCTTACTCTGTTCCTCCTTATCAGTTTGCTTGATTAATTTTGGGGCTCTAAAAAACTATCATAGAACTTAATTCTTTAGTTATTAGTTGGAAATAAGAGAGGCTTCTTGTGTGTTTTGTTTTTCAATAACAGAATTTTGTTTTATATTCTAATTGGCTACAAGCTGCAACTTTCAGGTTATAATTTAGTCTATAATCAGTAAGACATCTAAAGCATATCTTGTGTTATTAAAGTTACGTAGCAAACTTTTTCTACTAACTTTCTGAAAGTCATAGTTTGTGTCTTTTCTTTTTTGAAGGACCAGGCAGTGTATTCTTGCTTATCATTTCTAGAATTCTGATCATAGGCTGTGAGTTTGTCATCCTTCCCACTCTGCGTGGTGTGTGTTGTGACATGAAGATGTGTTTCTTGTACGTGGGCCAGAGTGAGTGGTTGTCATGCTCTGGTGTGGGTCTCTGTTCTGGAATGTTGGGAATTCGAGCTCTCCCCAGCCGGCTTCACTGAGGAATAAACCAGCCACCAGTGGTGGAATCTTGTGTCTTCCTGGAAGCTCTGCTTGCCGTCTTTAGTGAGTCCTTGGCAAATCGATGGAAAGACAAGTAGTGTATTAAATGTTTTAATTTAAACGGAGTAGGTTTTTGTGCTACTTGGTGATTGTAGATGTTTGCTGGTGCAGCAGGTTATTTAATTAAAAATTGGGATGTTCTGATTAGAATGGAGAAAGTGGTGGAATGAGAACACATGAACTCTGAGGGCTCTATTTGGCCACCAGTATTTCTTTAAACCAGTGTGTCTGGTTAGTTAGACATCAAGTGTTCTATCTTATAAATCTGCCTTCACAGATACATGCAGGTGAAGGGTCTTTCAGCGCAGTGTAGCTTATGACAGAACTGAGAACATTTCTCTTTTTGATGCTGCCTTAGCTTAATGTGGTGCCTTATTTAAAAAAAATTGTTTTCAAGGGATTTGGTGATATTGTACAATAAAAGATGTAGTTAAAGATCATTTGTTTAATAATGTAATATTGGCTATTATAAATACAGGATTAATTTTATATGAGCAGGTCAGTTGTATTATATTCTCAAATACCTTTGGCATCTTTGAATAATCCTGGATACAGGAAGAGATTTTCCTATGTTGAACCAATCAATCTTTGATATTCAGCAGATATGTTTAGAGAGGTTTGCATATTCCATTAGTACTAGTCATAATTAAGTAGCTGATCCCATCTGTATAGTATTGGTCGAGAGATTACATCTTAATGGACAATATTTATCTTAGAGTCAGTCAGTCCCAGACCAAGCTTCAGGTAACACCAGTAAGAGTTGAAATTAAAATGACTTTGAGATTAAGCATGTCTCTTGTAGGATAAGTACTAAAATACAAACCCTCAGCAAATGTATGTTGCCAGTCCTTTATATCCGAGCATAATGAATATGCATGTGGTTACTGTTATTTTTTAATTCTCTGTGTCGACAAGATTTGGTTAAGGCTTATCAGCTTCTGGGGCAACTCTGGCTATTTGCCTTTTAGTTGAAGGCATTGAACGAGTAAGTGTGTTACCTTTTAGGGATTTACAAATAAATTAGCCAAAATTTCACATGCAAGACAAAAGTTCAGGTATGTGATTTGGGAGTTGAAGGCCATTTCGAAGTCAGATCCTGATAACATCCATGACAAAATCTGACACAAGTAGTTTTCCTAGAAAATGGTCAAATATGATATAAGTATTTTTTCAGAGGCAGAAAGTGTTATTAATAGAGGCTTTAAATTTAGCACAGCTTTGTAAGGAATTTATCTCAAATTGGTATTGTCTTTTTGTTCTTACCTTAGCCCACTTTTAAGATAATTTTGATGAATAAATTGAGTTCTGCTTTCAGTGAAAGAAAAGACCAATTCTTTGTTTACTAGTTTGTTGTAAGGTTATTTTAGCCTTTGTTTCTTCTAGATTTAAGTACAAACTATTATTTATTTTCCATTAGCTGAGAAATTTTGACATTTCCTATTTGTGGTTGCATTTTAAAATTGAGGACATTCTCCCCACTTTCACCTTGGGAATCGATGGCCAGACTAACACATATTTCCTGTTCCTGCCGCCTCCCACTTCCATCTCTAACATTTTTGTTAATCTCAAGAAAAAACTGATCTCACATCTTTTAAATTACTTATGAAACCTTCCAAAATTATTAAGTTTTCTTGGAAGCTATGAAAACTTATCCCAACAAAGATTTAAGACAGTACTGCATTTGATGAACATATAGAATTTATTACCTTTAAAGATTACTTTTTGAGTTAGAATCATAAAATGAAGTAAGACTTAGATTGCTGTGCTATGTCCTTGAGGAATAGTGGTTACAGAAAAAATAAATGGGAACTGCAGGTGAGAGTCTATAATCTTGCTTAAGTATTGAATCTTAATTTTCATGTTAAGAGTATTTAATTTGATTTTAAATTTGTGGCTTCTAGAGCTTTAAACAAATATTTTTATATAATTAAGAGCTATATGTCGAGCAAATGTAATTATAGCTTTTAATTAGTTGTTTAATTACATGTTTAAGAAAATTTCAGTTTTTTCCTACTTTAATCACATGTTCTTTTCAACCATATTGAAGGTAGTTCTACTTGAACTGGTATCAATCCTCTTTCTGGAAAATATCTTGAATGAAGAACATTATTAAAGGTTCATTCACCACGCTGTTTGAGTTGAAAAAGGAACTCTGGCATTATCTGAAGTTGTTTAGTCTTTTCACTGAACTTTGTGTCAGGATTCACTTTAGTTAAATGAATACGCAGGCTTCTGATTTCTTTAGATTTCTTGTGCTGCACAGTCCTGGAACCTTTTCCATTAATAATCATCAGAGAGTGAGAAATGTTTTACTGGTGGGAAGAGGGAGAAGATCCTTGGTTCCTTGTTTCTGGATTTCGGGTGAGGTGTGAAGTCTTGGCCATCTAAGTAGTCATGGACCCCGTTAGCTTTTGGTTTTGCTCCTTCTAAATATGATCCCGGTGAGCCTCACACCCACATGCTGCTCTCAACTGGGTGCTTTGATGGCCCAGCCCAGTCTTCTCCTTAGTGATTTTGATTGAACAGAGATTCACGTAGCTGGTCATCTCCATGTTCTACAGGATTCTTCTTTTTAATCTCTGTCCACTCACGTTAAAATCATACCTGCATGCTAGTCTGCAAGAGTAAGGATGTGTGGAGGTGACGTCAGAAGAATGAATACGAGGCTGAGCAATGTACTGGTAACTGGAGTGCTTAGAGCATACACCCTCCACAAATCCACACTCCTCCTCCTGTCCTGGCGTGTTTTAGGAGTCCCCTCTGTGCAGATGCGAGGCAGGTGGGAGGGATCTGGTGAAGTTGTCTTTGGAGCCCTGGCGGCTGCTTCAGAGCAGAGACTCCTAGCCTCCTAATGGTTATACTGCTTTTGAAGGTTCCAGGTCTGTGCAGCACAGTGTGGGACTCCAAGAGTGTGGATCTGTGGAGGCATTGTGTGTGGAGGACTCCAGTTACAAGTAAGTAACCTGGTTTCCCGTTGGCCCCTGACTCAGAGCAGAGGGTCTGGACGGATGTGACCCAAGTTGCAGCGAAGTCTTTATGGGAGTCTCATTTTGATTTGTTTCTAAACCTAATTAGGAAATAGGGTTTTGACCTTCTGCTTTAGTCATCATCTTGGTATCTCTAGCACCCAGCACAGTGGCTAAACAAGTGGATGATAAATCATGTTTGTTAAATGAGTGAAAGGATAGGGTGTGAGAGTTTGTTTTGTGTCTGTGTACTTGCATGTGCATGTGTGTTATACTTACAAGGAAAAACTTAAAAACCTGTTTTTAGTTGGTGCCCACCACAGGACTTTGAAAATCCCATGCTAAGCCCATCTCATTTGCCAGTAGGGTGCATGAGTTTCTGTTTTGTAGAAGAAAAGGCCTTTCTTTGCCTGATTCTGTCCCACATATCTTCCTTTCTCTTATCATTGGCTACAAGGGGAAAATATTAAAAAGTTTTGTTGTCTTATCCAAAGAAAATTAAGATGTCATGCAGGATAAATTAATATTTACAGGATTGCATGAGGTTTATTTTGATTGCCTGTATTTCAGAGTAAGTAGACATAAAGGGTGGTGGAAGTGTGAACATAAGCAGAGATGGTCACATTGTAAGCTTTGGAACTGTTCGTTGCTCAGTGGATCACATTTGATTCCTCTCTTCAGGCTGGTCTCTGCTCCTGGATGGGGACAATGGCCTGGAAATTCTTGTCTGAGTTTCCTTCTGCGTTGGCAGCTGTGAATGGGACTGTAGGGTCACATTTTTACTCTTCTACTGTTTTTTCCTCTATTTATACTTAAGAAGCAGAGAATATTTATGTATAAAGATATTTAGAAACTACAAAAGCCTTGCCATAAAATTGGAATCAAAGATTCTATGTTTCCTTGATGCAGTTTCATAATCTTAGGCAATGTAAATGCTGATTATGGCAGATTAGTTCCTTTATGAAAACCACTCTTCCCATGTCATTAAAATTGGATGTATCTAGCTTTTCCATTGATCTACTTATTTTGCCTTTTTTGTAGAACTTAATACTACAACTGGAAGCCTTCCTTCAACAACACCAATGTCTCCATCTGGCATATCTGCTCAGAACCTGGTCATGTCTTCATCAGGAGTGGGAGGAGATGCCAGTGTCACACTGACTCTGGCTGATACTCAGGGTTTGCTGTCCGGAGGACTGGACACGGTCACACTCAACATCGCTTCTCAGGTAGGTGCACTGCCTTTCCCTTCATAGTAGAATTGTTACCCTTTCAAAGAATAATCTTGGGAAACTTTATTAATTTATTCTTTCCTAAATATATATTCTGAACTTTTCTTTCAAAATTAAAGTGTTTTTTTTCTGATTAGAAAACTAGTAATATGAGGGGCCGGCTCCATGGCGTAGTGGTTAAGTTCGGTGTGCTGTACTTTGGCAGCCCAGGTTCGAGGGTCTGGATCTCGGGCACGGACCTACACCATTTGTCAGCCATGCTGTGGTGGCGACCCACGTACAAAATAGGGAAAGATTGGCACAGAGTTAGCTCAGGGCTAATCTGCCTCACGTAAAAAAAAAAGTAATATGTTAAATGCAAAAAGGGAAAAGCAAGAAAATTCAGACAATACAGAAAAATATTTAAAAAAAATCCACTACCCAAACAGAAATACTGTTAACATTTTAGTCTATATATCCTTCTAAACCTTTATGTGCATCCATGCAGATAACCTACCTTAAAATTTTTACAGAAATGAATTTGTGTGTATTATCATCTAGTGTCAACTTTTCCCACTCTTACTGTTACCACCCAAAGGGGAGTTCGTCTGCCCACCTCAAGACATGCCAGTAGTCAAGAGGCAAGGTAATAGAAGAGAAAGGACTCTTTATTACAGCTTGCTAGCAAGAGGGAAGATGGCTGACTAATGTCCGAAAAAACCATCTTAAGGGGGCACAAAATCTTACAGCAGTTATCTAGGCTGGTGGGTTATAGGGGAGGGGGTCAGGAATGTTGACCCTCTGGTGTTAGAGACTGGAAATTGCCACACCAGATCTTTCAGTTGTCATTGATGATGGCTATCAGCATAGACTCTCTGTTTGGGGGTCATCACATTCCTAAGGAACTCAAAAGAACAAAGTTATCATCTTATCACAGCTGGGAAATACATGCATAAGCAGGAGTTGTAAAATCTACAGAGCCGTTAGATCTCCTGGAGGGTGCATATCCAGCTGCGTTACTTTGTCAGAGGTCATTTAAAGTTACAATAGGGTTTCTTTTCTACAGTATGGCTTCCCTTATGTCAACCTTGTCTTGAGCTGGTATCATTATTATATTGTGAATATCTTCCCCTATCAATGATTTTAGCAGTACAAAAGTTTAATGGCTGTATAGCATTTCGTTTTATGGATGAGTTTATTGAGGGCCATATATTGCATTCAAGGTTTCAATAAATAGAGTAGAAATTTTTATGCCCTTAATCACTTACGTTCTTAGGTGAATTCCTGCAAGTAGATATGCTGGATCAAAGGGTGTACATTTTGCATAATGCATTGAGCTAAGACGCTGAAAAACCTTTCAGAGTTTAATTTAAAAAATAATTATGATTAATTATAATGAGGATTTATTATACTAAAGCTATGTCAGAATTTTGTTGGTTGACCTGTCGGATAGTTCCCGTTTCTGTATACTGTCCCTGACTATAAGAAGAGCAGAGTGTGCAGCAGAATTAGAAAGCTCATTTGTTCTTCTGTCTGCAGCACACGTGCTTGTATTATCCTCATCTCCGCTTTTTAGGCTCACTGTGTAAGAAAAACAGTTAAGGCTGTGGCATCTAGAGCAAGATTGGTTCCAATCCTGTCACAGCCCCGGGTGGGCTACTTTGACTCTGGAGAAGTGACTAACCCCTTCTAAGTTCTAGTTCTTTTCATTTGTAAAATAGTCACATTTCCTCTGCCTCGCTCCAAGGCCGGTGTTTAGCTAGTTTCCATCAGTACAAGCAGAAATGGTTGCAGTTGTGAAATGCTCACACAGCGTTGGAAATAGCCCTTTCAGGGCCCCTCACGGAGGTCTGCCAGCACAGCAGGGCCCTCTCCCGAGGTAATGCGTGGCACATGTCAGGTGAGGGCCTGGCGCTCCCTTGGAAAGAGTGGCTTCCATTCTGGCTGAGCAGTGTCAGTGCTAAGTAGCCCTCCATAAGTCTTGCCTTGGGCCCTCCTCTCGTTGCCTCCAGGGACCCTGTGGGAGTGACAGGCTGTGTCTGGGACCAAGAAGCCGGAGGCTGTTGTGTTGCACTCGACTGCATTCCTTCCCTGAGGCTTAGCAGCATTTTCTGCCACTAAAGGAAGTGTCTTCCTGAGCTTTGTACAGTGAATAATTGTTTACAACCGTAACATTTGCTTGTTCTTATACATTATTCAACACCTGCTTGTCATGACATTATTGTTAACTTTCTAAATATTAAAGATTAGTATTATATTTTAAAACTATAGTTGGGACAAAAGTAGCCATCTTAAGATGTAAATGACAGTGTATTTTTTTTCTAGAGAAGGATGCAGGAAGCTTAATTATTTTATGGTGGATTGCGAAGTTTTGTTATTTTCTATCCATGATTCTAGTCACTGCATCGCAGGGCCAAGCTCAGATCACCTGTGATCTGGGTCAGGCACACTGGGTAAGGGAAAGGGAGCCTGGACGAAAGTGTAGGGGAGGAAGAACTATCCCTCTACGCCTCTACCTTCTAGCTTCTGGCTGGTCTAAGAGTTAAATGGACATGAGACAGAATAACAGGAGAAAACCAAATAAATTTAATAACACGTATACATGGGAGAAACCCAGGAAAACTGAGTAACTCGCCAAAACGGCCAGAGCTGCCACCTTAAATACCATCTTCAGCTAAAGACAAAGGATGATGTAGGGGTGGTGGTTTGGGACTTCACAGGGGAGGAAAGCAGTTCACGTGGAGATGGAAAAGCAAATGTTTGGTAAGCAAATGTGTGCCGTGCCTGCAGAGACGATGGGACATGGAGAGAACTTGGATCAAAGGGGCCTTGCTAGGGTCGTCCCTCTCCAGCATACCTGGTTCATATTATACTATACTTACGTATGGCGATAGTTAAAAGTCATCCACAGCACACGGAAAAGCAGAATCTCCTTAAAGGTGCTCAAAGGAAACAATAATGTAAACATTTAAATTATAAATTTTAAAAAGACATGAAAAGGATATATATTTATTATATATATTACTTTTTGATTTTTGTTTCTTTATAAAGTCCATGAAAGAAAATGGTTCTAAAAACAAAGGTGGTCTTAAATAGTTTACTTAAATAGTTTTGTAAATAGTTTATGTCCAAGGGTCAAAGTTGAGTCCATAATAGCAAAATGTTCAGAAAGAATACACTTTTGTAAGTCCATAATTAATCATAATTTAAAATTTGAAAATAGCCTAACTATAGAAGAATATTATGTGGGATAAATGATCATTCTGATGCAGAGAAAAATTAGTTTATTTAAAAATATAATCTGTTGAAGTAAAAGTTAAAATACAGTGATGTATTTTAATTTTTTTAATTAAATCAATTTTTTAATTGTTTAATTAAAAAGTACTGCAAGTATATTTGTAGGGAAATTATTAAAAAATTAGTTATAAAGATTTCTTTTTCAATTGCAAACTTGAGATGAGTTTTTCTTTTCAAACTTTGGACTGGTAGTGGTGGGGTGGGCACCAGGCTGCTGCTGATTATGTGCCACTGCTTGGCCACTTAATCTGACCATTTTATAAGGAAATGCAAACATGCACTTAAAAAATCTACTCAAGAAAGCTAAGTGATTTTTCAGTTCTTGTTTTGAAAACAAAAAGAAATAATCAACTTATTCTTAGAGGGAATTCTATTTTATATGCGTTCTTGTAGGTTTCTTTTTAAACTCTGTTAGTACAGATAATTGGCCTGGTACAAAACATTTAAAACTTGCTATTTAGATGTGTAAATGTGGTTTTTTGGGTCTTCATAACAAGTTAAAATTTGACTGTGGGGTGAACCGGAAATTGGCAAGTCTAATCATTAAAGACTGTTAATGTGAAAAGAGGCCAATTCTAAAGTAGCAGAGATACTTGCAAGTATAATGACTAGAATTGTCTTAGCCCAAGTTGTTTAAAGCTTTCTTAATTCCATGCCCTACTTAGCCTTCATCTTCCTACAAGTTTCTCATGTTGATCCTTACTGGTTCTAAATATCTTGACATTTTCATTGAGGCACAGTGTTTATTTTAGTTTATTAAGAGTTGTATAGGGCAGTGAAATAATGAACTGCTAAGAAAAATATTTCTGGTGAAATTATAGTACATGTGAATAGTAAATTAGGTTGATTTACAGGAACTTGATAGTGAGTCAAATTCGTTGTCATACCAAGTCTCATCCATCAATATGGCCAACTGTTGGTCATTTTTTACCAGTATTTCCCAAACTTGGTTGCACATCAGAATTTTGGGGTCTCACCATCCAAGGTTGATTCAGTAGTTGTGGGTAGGGCTGGCATCTGTGTTATTGTCCACGCCTCTTTCCCATGTGATTCTGATGCAGCTGCCTGGGCTGATTGAACTGTTGAGGTGAAGCCCTGCTCCCCTGTGCCAATGCTTGGAAGCTTGCAAAATTCATGTGCACTTGGGGAATAATGAGAATTATTGTAGTTTCCACCTCAATGTAAACCAAATAGAGCAAAGAAATAAATAGACTGCAAGTAATAATACAAAAAATAAAAATAAATGACTTTCAGATGATATCATTTTAGTGGATTCAGGTCACCACTTCCTTGAGTGCAGCTAGTTGTTGAGCATTTATTTTATTAAACACTTGATTTTTGAATCAGAGTGTTTGCGTTAAGAATACTTAATATTAGCAATTGAAACACCAATAATAAGCTAGTAAATTACATTGTGTCCTGGCTTCTTTAAGTTAAACCTTTTATTTTGAGATAATTGTAGATTAACAGGCAATTTTAAGAAATAATACAGAGAGATCTTGTGTACCATTTACCCAGTTTCCCCCAGTGGTAGCATCTTGCAAAACTATAGCACAGTATCAACCAGGTGTTGTCATTGACACAGTCAAGACACAGAACACGTCCATCATCCCCACAGGGATCCCTCAGGTTGCCCTTTTATAGCCACGTCCACTCTCCCTTCCCCCTGACAACTGCTAACCTGTTCTTCTATAATTTTGTCATTTCAAAACAAAAGGGAATTGTCATTTCCCCTTGATAAACCTACATAAGCTAAGAGTCTCAAATATCTTAGCTTTTGGTTGAGAATATGTGAATTTATTGAGCCAACATTGGTTCTTATGTGTATCAGAATTTCTGGCTAGCAGTTGTGTTTGTCTTTGATTAATAAAATAAGGTAATGTGAATTTATTAATTTTGATGGACACCGTTTTTCAAAGTTGAGTAGTCTGATAAAAGTGGTGGCAGAAGCCAGCAATAGACACCTAACGAAAAGCACAGAAGTAACTGGTATTTGAAAGTAGCAATATTCAACGAACTTCCCTTTGTAAGGGGGATAGGCACGTGAACCTTTATTAGTATAAATGGGAACTTTTCAATCTTTCCATGTTTGTGTAAAAAAATTTGATATGTGGACATACCTAAAATATCACCATTTACTTTTTTTAAAAGTGCCTATGGGAAGTAAAGAATCTAAAACAATTGAAGAGGCTCTCTTTAGAGTCTGTGATGATGACTTTGTAAATTTATCTTCTACCCCACATACCCCATATTTTACCACATTTCCTCTATTTCCCTGTCTGCCTTAGGTAGTGTCTTCCCTGCAAGAAGTAGACCTAAAATTCTCTGATGAAGTTTCTTTAAATGCCATCTGTCTTGTTTTTCATCTCCCCTCCCCCACCTCAATTCTTTGTCTCCCCTGTTGGAGCTCAGCTTTGTGGCTCTCCCGAAGACATTGAGAAACAGCCCTCACCTTCAGCTGCAGGGTACTGGTGACTCCTTACCCCTTTAATGTTATGCATTGATGTTGATTTTTCAAAGTAATGTTTCAAGTGTTTTGATTATGTGTAAAATATGTGTAGAATCAGCTTTGATTTCAGCAGTTCAAGTTGCATACTAAGTTATTTATATATATTTAACATTTGCAGTACGTTGTTGGTTCATTTAAGCTAACCTGCCTCTTGGCTGTCACACCCCCATCCCACCCCACCACATTCATTCTCTTTTTGTCTCAGATTCACAGTCAGTAAATAAAGGTATGCTGGAATGATAATAAGACCCAAAGTAGTTTGTACAGTATAGCAAACTTGTATGTGTATTGTTAAACAAATAAACATTCTTTATATATATATATATAAATTTTTTTTACAACTTTATTGAGATATAATTTATTTTTATACCATAAAGTTCACCCATTTATTTAAAGTGTACAATTTAATGGTCTTTAATATATTTACAGAGTTGTGCAACCATCACCATATCTAATGTCAGGACATTTCACCGGCCCGAAAAGAAACCTTGTACCATTAGCAGTAAGCAGTCACTCCTCATGTGCCCCCAACCCAAGGCCCACCCCACCCCTTACTGTTGTCCCCAGCTCCTGGCAACCTCTCATCTCCATTCTGTCTCTATTGAGTTGCTTATTGTGGATATTTCACATAAATGGAATCATACAACATGTGGTCTTTTGTGACTAGCCTCTTTCACTCAGCATATTGTCTTCTAGGTTCATCCATGTTGGAGCATGTGTCATACTTATTCCTTTTTATCACCAAATAATATTCCATTGTATAGATATACCACATTTTGTTTGTCTATTCATCAGTTAAGGGATATTTGGGTTGTTGCCCCTGTTTGGCTACTGTGAATTGTGCTGCTGTGAACATTCATGTACAAGGTTTCAAGTGGATGTAGGTTTTCATTTCTCTTGTGTAGGTGCCTACGAGTGGAATTGCTGAGTCACGTGGTGATTCTGCGGTTAACTTTTTGAGTACCTGCCAACTTGTTTTCCAAAGTGACTGCACCATAAAAGATCTTTTAAATGATTACTGGATGTGATAACGTTATAACTTCTAACACAGTGGTCATCTTTGCCAGGGCCAGCAGTTCCCTGCCTTACTCACGGACCCCTCCCTCTCGGGCCCAGCAGGAGCAGGCTCTCCGCAGGTCATCCTGGTGAGCCACACCCCACAGCCCTCCTCTGCTGCTTGTGAGGAAATCACCTACCAGGTGCAGTATGCACTTCTACTCACAGTTGTTTCTAGTTTTCTAAAAAGCATAGATTCAGAAGGGACGGGATGGAGGGTTGTGGGGAGTGCTGTGTGGCTCGGGTGGTTGGGGCCCGCTTCTGAGGGGATGTGTCTCCAGCCGAGTCCTGAGTGAAGAGTGTGCTGAGCTGGGGAGGCTCCAGGGGACAGCGTGTGTTGAACGACTGATACTAGACCTCATTCATTCCGGGATTTGGTGTTTAGTGGGGTGGGGTTTTAGCACCACAAAATGAGATGTAGCAAGTAATAATTTGTAAATCTAGTTTTAAATTTATTAGTATCTTCCTGTATTTGCCTACTGATCAGACTTCACATGGCCGTTGACTTGCATTTAGTTCTTTTTGTAGGTTTTCTTGTATTACCTTTGCTGATTCTTTTAAGTCTTATTGTACCTTTTTTGGACACATACATGTGTGTGTGCATGACCTATTTGTCATTTGACTAGTCTCTTTTCTTAAAATGCATGTTTTGGGGGGCCAAAACATTTAGCAAATGATAGTTCTAAATACAGAAGAGTCTAAAAACTCTTTCTTTAAAACTTTTCAGAGTTAGAAGTACAGTTAATACATAATCTTTGAATTTAAGAAGCATTAAATTTTGTGCTTAAGCAGTTTTAGCAAATGAGTTTCAAGATAATTATTCATTGGTCTTTCAGTGGGACAAGGACTATTTTCATAAAGAAATGGGACATACCCAGCACTGGGGATTTCCCCCAATCTGGCCTGAGTAACTAGAGCTTATCTAGCTGAGTTTCAGTTTGTGTAACTTGAGCACATTTGTCTTGGGGGTCCCCAAGACCACGCTCAAGGTCAGTGATGCACGAGAAGGACTCACAGGACTCAGAAATCTGTTCTACTCGTGGTTACAGTGAAGGGACGCAGACACTGAACGCTCGCTTCTCATGAATGAAATATTTGATTCAGAAACAGTTCTGCTCGTATTTTAGTTACTCTAGCTACTGATAAATATTTGTAAGAGTCAATGGATAATAATAGCACCACTAACTCCAGGGTTGTGTTTTAGTTAGTGTACTTCGCTGTGTATCATTTATTTTAATCATGTGGTTTTTTATCTGCGGTACAGAACAGCCTTGAATATCATTTATCCCAGTGGTTTTCAAACTTCTTTTCACTCACAAGAAATGTATTTTATGCAATGACCTGAAAACACAATTTCAAAAACGTGTGTTTTTGTTGTTTCTTTTCTTTACACACACAGACACTCATGTGTGGACACATGCACACCTGACATAGGTGTCACAAAATAATACCTACCCTTATGGCGTGTGACATATTTGCATTTCGTTTGCTCTTCTGATCTTTTCTATTTTATTCTTTTTTTATTCCACTTTTTAAATTTAAAGTACAGATTAATAATATTAGAGCACCTTGTAGAAATATTTTGTTGTTGTTAAGTATTTTTCTTTAAACTTCATCCATTTCTGTATATTCTAGTATTATGAAAAAGTATTTGATAAACTATTTATTAAATAATAAAAATGTTGACAAATATCATCAATTTTCTTTATAATTGTTTATAATTTTCTTTCACTAAGTCATCACATACAAATTTTCATCTGCAAAACTGAACTCTGTTGTTTCTAAGAGCTGAGTGATAAACTCCTCCTGCTTTATTTCTTTCTTTTTAGGATGTTGGTGGCATCCCATTAAAATGATTTGAAAACCTACTAATTGGTTGTGATCCAAAGTTTGGAAAAACGCTTTAATCCCATCAAAAGCTAAAAACACCTTTTGCTACTAAACTAAGTATTATTTATAATGCAGTTTGCTGAGGAAGATCTTCAACTAAAGCAGTAGCATTTTTTTAGCAATATCTTTACTACTTGGCTAAGCTAAAACCACTACCACTAGTAACATTTACTGAATGCTTGTTATGTGCCAGGTTCTGTCCTCAGCACCTTTCTTATATTATTACCTCATTTTACTGTCACCAACCCCTGATAGGGAGGTACTGTTCTTAGTTATCATTTCTCAGGGCCAAGACAGGAATGTTGGAGCTGGATTTGCACCCAAGTGATTGCACACACGTAACACTGTTCTCTTCTCTAACCCCTGCGCAGTCAGCGCACTTCAAGCATTCCAAAGTGGGGGATGGCAGGGGGGTGCGGCGCTGGTCTAATGCAATGCTGAGGGTCCCCAGTGGGCTGGGTATCCCTGTATTAGTGTGTATCTTGTATTATTTTGCCATCTGTCAGTTTGAAAACTGCACCAATCCAGTAACGTCGCGGGATTTCTGACCCGCTCCAGGTAACTGACGTCTCTGCCAACCTGGCCCAGGGCGGCCAGCCCGCGAAGGAGGGCCGGCTGCACCAGTGCTTGGAGTGTGGCCGCACCTGCGCATCGGCCGCGATGCTGCTGCATCACAGCAAGGAGGTGCATGGCAGGGAGCGCATCCACGTCTGCCCCGTGTGCAGGAAGGCCTTTAAGCGCGCCACTCACCTCAAGGTACGCTCTGCGGTGCGGCTCTCATCCCGCCGGTGCTGCTGCTATTCACTTCAGATTAGAGGTGCTCAACAGATTGTACGAGTCAGTGAATGTCGTGGAACTTGCTAGTGAAAAGACCTGAGAAACAAATTTTCCCACTTTTTTGAGGAAAAGGTCAATGGAGGTAAATGTATTTACCAGGTTGTTTTAGGTTTAATAGATCTGTTGGCTGTACAGTTTAACAGATTGCATATTCACGTGCAATTCAAGATCAGTGTCTAATGCAAATGAAAATAACATTGCAATACCATTTCTTACCTTATCAGAGTGGCAAATATTTAAAAAACCTCTCAGCACCTATTGGCGGGGCCGTGGGGAAACAAGAACTCCCGTAATTGCTGGTGAGACTGAAAGTTGGTATGACTTCCTGTAGGGGAATGAGGCGGTACCCAACCAAACTGTATCTGCACCCACCTTGGGAATCAGCACAAAATATATATGCCCAAGATTATCCATTGTAGCATCGTCTGTAACTGCAAATAATTGGAAGCCACCTGAGTGCCCACACGTGGGAGAGTGGTTGGGTAAACTAGGGAATGTCCACACAGTAGAGAAAAGTGTGAGGAAGAGCTCTCTAAAGTGATTTCCAGGACCGTCCGTCAGGTGAGGTGTCCAGGTGGGGATGTGTGACTGGGTCCTGTGGCTTTTAGGCCAGTGCTCCTCCACCACCACTTCTTAGTTACCAAAAGCATCATAGTGCGGTAACTAATTAATACATAATGGATCCCAGACTTCCTTTTGCAAGGCCTTTAAATGAGTCATTCAGTTAGTAAACCTAGATTTCTGTTCTCCAGACATACAAGTAGCTAGTGCTTCTCACCTCTTTTTCTACTGTGTTTTCTGAGTTGAGGGACCCCAATGTTAATATATTTTGAAAAGAAGACTCTATGTTCAGTTTTAAAACACCGAGTATAAATGAACTCTTCAAAGGGCTGCAACAGTGGGATTGGTGTGTGCTACTTACTACCGAGGAATTCCCACCGTATCTGACCTCTGTTTGAATTTGACTCCACCACTTAGAATCTCTGTGATATTGGTCAGGTCACGTACCATCCACAGCTTCGGTTTCCTAATTTGTAAAATAAGGATATTAATAATTACATTTTATGGTTATTTTGAGGACTGTATAAGTGCTTAGCACAATACTTAGCTCATAGTAGCGAGTACAGAAATTATAGCCACAGTAATATTGTCTAAAAGAATAAATCCTTTTAAAGAGGCAACAGAATAAAAATGGTTAAAAAAAACTTCTTAAGATGTTTTAAATAATATATATTGCTATATATAAGGCATAACTTTTCCATAAACATTCTGAAACGATGTTATACAATTTGAAAGACTAAATGTGGCTTTTTTAATACGTATAAGTTACTTTCTCTGGATGATCTTCAAAAATTGGAGATTTTAAAAAACCTACATTGTGTCAGAAAATAAGGACGTGCCCATCACGCGCACACGCGCACACACACACGTGCACAATAATGGGAACATGTCAAAGGGACATGGGAGCCAACGGAAAGAGCTCCTGGTGGCCAGAGCTGAAACAATTGGAGCAAGAACAAAAGTGAAGTAATATTGGATTATAACCCACAGTACAAAACAAATATCTGTGAGTCCTTACTGCTATGAATATGATTGATTGAGTAGATGAATAGATGAGGAAGAAGAGACAAACCTCCCGTGCAGAAGAATTCCAAATAATGGATGTAGACACTCCACTCTCAGGAGGATGCCTCCCCGCTCCTGAGGCGTGAGCTGCGTAGTCACTTCCTATTTCCCTCCAGAGTGTACACGATGGGAGGGGTTGATAAACAGACTAACTGCAGTGGAGAAACCTGACAGCATTACTTCAGCCAGGTAGTCGAGGTCAATGTCGGCAGTCATGAAGCATGTTGTATATATCATTGATGTCCTGGGATGGAAATGGGACTCTCCCTCCCCAAACCCATAACCCTGGTCTAATCACGGGGAAAACATCAGGCAAACCTCAGTTGAGAGACATCCTACAAAATACCTGACCAGTCCTCCTAAAAACTGTCCCGGCCCTCTACAACAAGGGAGGTCTGAGAAGCTGCAAAGGCACACAGCTGGTAGACAAGGGACTTGGAGTGGATCCTGGGTCCACCACACACCACCAGCCTCTGATGTGACCCGTGAGAATCGGGAGAATGCTGAGCAGAGATGGCCAATTGTTATCCTTGCCACTGACCTGAATTTCTGTGATTGGTTGTTTTTCCTTTACTGTTTCAAGTCTGTAAGGTTCTGCCGTGATCTTAAATATCTCTTCATTTCTGTGTCTTGCCTTTGCTAGGAGCATATGCAGACACATCAAGCCGGTCCTTCTTTAAGCTCTCAGAAGCCGAGAGTGTTTAAATGTGACACTTGTGAAAAGGCTTTTGCCAAACCCAGCCAGCTGGAACGACACAGCCGCATCCACACAGGTAACGACACACAGCGTGGTGCTGGTTTAGGGGCAAACAGCAAGTAAATGTTCATTTACGATATAATGCATTATTTATAAAGCAAAGTCCATATATTCAGTTTTCTCCTAATTTTTGATCAATTTATCACGCTAACTTTTTCAAGTAAAAGTTTTTGCTATTTACACTGTGACCATAGAAAATAGAAGCCATCAGGCAAGAACTCCCTTGCCGTCCTGGAACCTGGACTGCATTGGCACCCTGCCCACCCCCCGTCCTCCAGGTCCCGTCTCCTCGTGCCTTGGAGGACTTCATTCCTTGTCTTTCTCTTATATCTTCAAACTTTTCTTTACTGGCTTTTCCTGTCACCACCTAAATCTACTCAAGTCTTGTGTCTTAGAGAAAAAAACAACAAAACAAAGAAAGAGACTCCCGTCTCTCTCTGCCTCTTGTGATGACCCACCTCAACCCTCTGTCCCACCCCACTGACACTCTTGCCAAGGTCTTACTGGCCTCTGCTGCTCACACACAAACTGGACATCATCCCTGACTCACTTCTGCACCGTCAGCCCATCTCCAGTCCCCAGTTCTGTGGATCCTGCGGGCTGCCTCTCCCTCAGAGCCTCCCTTTGCTCTCTGTTGCCATGGCCCTACTCTGCTTTGGCTGACAGTGTCCTCAGGACTACGGAATCGGCCTCCCACCTGGTCTGGTCTCCCCGCCGCTCCTCCAGCCCTGTGTTCACACAGCAGCCAGACTGAAACCCTAAGAGGCAAATATGCAGTCTCGTTTCCCTTCTGAGCACCTCACAGTGGAACCCTGCGACCTGTGAAGCCTTCATAATCCACATCCTTGTCCCTCCAGCACCCCGGCCGTGGGAAGTCTCAGGTTCTTGAATTCACCTTGCTGTCTGGTGCCCCGACACTTGCGAAGAGTGTTCTCTCTGGCTGGTTATTGTCTTCCCGGCCCTTCTCCCCCTTTGCCTGCCCATCTCTGACTGACCCTCAGGTGTCAGTGTGGATACCCCTCCCCAAGAGGCTGCTGTACCTAGCGGTGCCCCAAGCCACACTCTGCATTGAGGTCCTTACCTGGCCCGCGGGTTCGTGCCTTCTCAGTGTTGTCCTTGTTTATCAGCACAGATTCCAGCGCCAACCAGGTGTTCAGCAAATAGCTTTTGTTTAAGAGAAAGAAACTACTAGTTGCCTTTTACAATAAAATAGATGCATCTGAAGGGTTTGGAGAGACCCACTTAACACATGTGTCTGTGTACTTGCTGGCTGGGGACCGCATCGTGGACGCTCCACCTTCAAACCAGCAAAGGTGCTTTTCCGGCTTCTTATCTCTCCAACTTCCCCATCTGCCTCCAGCCAGAGAACCCTCTGCTTTTAAAGGGCGCATGTGATTAGAGTGGACCTGCCAGGATAACCGCCTTTTTGACTCACCCAAAATCATCTAACTAGTGACCTTAATTACCTCTGTGACAGTCCTCTTTTTCCATGTAGCAGAACATAATAGCAGGGGTGACATCCTCATATTCACAGTCCCAGGGATTAGGGCAGGAGATCTTGGGGGCCATTTTTAGGACTCTGCCTCCCACAGGTGAGCTGTGGTGAGACCTCCTTTGTGGAGGCCACTGGACAGAAGGAGGAACAGACTTAGGCATGGCATAGGTGACACCCTGGGAGGATGAAGAGCAGCCTTGCGGGGCCTCGTGCTGACACATGATCCAGGAGGGCCTCGTGGGAAAGGGACCAGATGCCTGACCAGGAGGCAGCCAAGCAGAGTGCATGGGCAAGAACCTTCTAGACCAAGGGGAAAGGTTTGTGCCAGCCCTGGCACAGGAAAGGACTCAGCCCCTGGGAGCTTGGAAGTGGGTGAGTGTGCGGGGATGAGTGAGTGGCAGCAGGGGACACAGGACTGCCAGGCCCGGGGCGGGTGACGCAGAGGAGGGTGCTGAGTAGGGACGGCACCAGATCCTGGAGGAGTGCTCATCTAGGCGGCTCCCAGCAGAAGTCAGACTTGGCAGCTTTTCCTTCCCTTTCTCGGTGTCTGTGTTAAAAGCTATTGAAGCTATAAATACAGCTCTTAAAAGCTGTATTGAAAGCTATTAAATAACATTGTAAAAAATATAGTATAAAATCATGCTTTTAATTAAATGGATTTGATATTCTTGTGTCCTTAATGTCTTTTTTGCTTTACTGCCCACGATGTATTAGAAACATTTTGTTTAAACCATATGTGCTCTACTTTTATTTCTAGATGTTTCCAGGGCTTTTAATAGCTTTTGATTAAATAGTTTTATTTTGTGCCTCACCATGGAGTTGATTTGCTGGAATCCTGTGAATTAGCAATCTGAGTGATGTGGCAGAAAGAACATCATTATGATCTTTTTAGAACTTGCATAGCTTCTTCAGAATTATTTTTGTCTATACATGCTTGTCAAATGAGGTCTCCTAAGAGACACTGAGGTGTGACTGTCCTTTCCCTCAGGGGAGCGGCCATTCCGTTGCAGTCTCTGTGAGAAGGCCTTTAATCAGAAGAGTGCTCTACAGGTGCACATGAAGAAGCACACCGGGGAGAGGCCCTACAAGTGCGACTACTGTGTCATGGGCTTCACCCAGAAGAGCAACATGAAGCTCCACATGAAGAGGGCCCATAGCTACACTGGTAAGGGACGCACTGTCTGCCTGAGAAGCCGTGTTTGTAAGTGACCTGTGACAGACAGAACTCTCTGTAGTGAGTGGTCAGTGCCCGAGGGGTCCGTGCCACGTCGTCTCCGCAGGGTTTCAGGAAGGCCGCTTTGCCTGCAGCGTGCAGTCCAAGGCTCTGTCTCAGTGTGCGTGTTGCCGAGCGCTGGGGTCAGAGTCAGGCCGCATCTGCGCTGCGTGCCCTCTGTGTGCATCCTGTGACTCAGAGCAGGCGCACCGATGGGCCTCCGTCCTCCTTGTGGACTGCTTGTCTCCCTCCTGATCATCTCTGTCTCCACACAGAATCTGGGAATGACACTGAATAGCCTAGACAAGGCTGCAGTGGACATAGTCGCTATACAGGGAGGGGGGAGCTAGAAATGTAGTGTGAATAGAGCCGTCATGTGTCTCTGACAGAATCAGCGAGTTTCAGAGGCACGTATCTCAGGTTCATGTTAGTGGTTTGGGATGGTGTGGTCCATGAGTGACGTTAGCCGGGCCCTCCATGGTGAGTGGTGTAGTGTGCAGCGGTGTATGGAGAACCACAGGGAATAGAACACTTCTTGTTGTGGGAGTTTTTGAGGAGGAGAACATTTATTCTCATGTCTACGCTCTAATGTCTACGCTTCCTACTTTACTTTCTGTTAGGAAAATCATGCATGTTATTTTATTAATTATTAATCACTCATCACTGATAATTGTATTAATAAACCTTTATGGGAGTGAGCATACGAAACAAGTGTATGTGTATTCATATTCAAATAAAGTGATTGTCACCACCGACAGAATTATTTAACCTGCAGCTCAAATTATTTTTTTCCACTGGGATGGAAAGCAAATCAATTTAGAAATTTCTTGTCTGTGTTTAAATTGTCTTTATTTAACGTGAATAATTGTGCTGAATGTCTGAGACTCTGCCTGTTGTTGCCTTGTCTACACTGCAGGAACTTTGCAGGAATCCGCTGGCCACCAGGAGCATGGCGGGGAGGAGCTGAGCCGGACCCTCCACCTGGAAGAAGTGGTGCAAGAGGCCGCAAGCGAGTGGCAGGCCCTGGCCAATGTGTTCTGACACAGCCTGACGTCTCTTAAGAGCGTTTCTGAAGTTAAATGTTGTGAAGAACAAAGCACTTGGAATTTCGGTTTTGAAGCTTCAAGTGTTAACAATGTTACCACAATAGTTTTTTAGCTATAAAATTATCTAAAGAATCATTGTCTTTCAGAGACTTAGAAAAAAACTGGGGAAAATGTAGACGCGTTGTTCTCATTTGTCTACAGATCGCTGAACTCAGGTACTACAATAGCAGTCTCACCTTCCATTCCGTGGCCAGTGTATCTAGTTAAAAAAGAAGTTAACTGGATCTTACTATCATTGTCGTGTGATTTCTTTGTATTAGCAAAGACAAAAGTTAACATGGAAAAAGTAAGATAGATTTTCCTCCGTGCTCTCTGTTATAAGAAGCATAGATTATAAAACACACATAAGATAGGTGCATGAAGTTCAGAAAAATTGTTAGAACACAGGGAAGTTTTGTCCACTTTTTTCTCTGTGCATTTTGAAATTAGTAGAAATTGACTCTTTTTAGTCCACCATAAGTTAATATAACTAATACCTTGAGAGATGGCTGGACCAATTCTCTCTCCATTACAAATGTCTAATCATTAGTTACAAGAATGCAGTGTCTGGGGCCTAAACATGGGGAGCAGAGTAAACCTGACACACAAATGAGGGTTACCTGTCTGCACGGGGGGACGCCACACGTCTCCCCAAATCGATGTTCAGGTACATGGGTTAGATTATTGCAGAAAGCACAAGCCATACATCGCCAACAGGAAATCACAGAATTGTTTCCTAGGAACCAAGTAAGCTCGGCCCTGTCTTCCTTGATAATTAAGAAGTGCGTTTGTAGTTTGAGGATAAGAACCCATACAAGCCCCGGATTTCCTCTTCATGCATAAGCAGGTGTGTTTTTTATTTCAGGGAATTCTTTAGTGTCATCAATGGTGCCACATTGTACATGTCCCAAACCAAATCCCCGCCCGTGCCGGGGCAGAGTGCACGGCGTTCCTACAGCATTCCAAAGACGGAAAGTTCTTTACTTCATGTGAATTTCTCCTTTGAAATTATTTATATGTTCTATATATAAATACATATGTACATATACAGATATATGGGCCTCTGTGTGGCTGAACAGTATATTTTGTAAATATAAGCACTAGTTCCAATTACAAAGAGAGCATCAAAGTTTTTACCTCCCTACGAGCACTTCAGATCAGTATTGTATTCATTTTATTAATAAATGGATATCTTTTTCATTGTAATATAAAGCTGGGGTGGTTTTTTGTTTTTCCTGAGAAATAATTGCCTTTATTTTCTCTCATTGTCTCCCTGGTTTCAGAAGAGAGCAGTTTTATTATAAATATTGTATGGACTTTGTATATTAAGAGAGGAGCTCATTTCGATTCCTGACGAAAGAGACATTTCACTGTTATTTTTTGAAAGGGCATCTTTTGATTTTTTGTTGTTCACTTTTGGCATATGTATATAAGTAATACTGATGGTGATATAAAAGCTTTTGTTATGTGAAAATATTTAAGTCAGAAAGCTGTTAAATAATATTACTCTTTTTTTTCAAACTGCTTTGTGTATTGTATATTTTTTTAAGGAAAAAAAGCCTTATTTGACTTATTCTTGTGATGCTGGACTTATTATATACCCTGAGGTTTTCCTTGAATGTCAGTGTGTATACCTGGCTGTAGTCAGTATATTCAGAATAATTGTAATTGTGCCAGAGTTTTAAAAGTTCTGCTTTTAATGCACTTTCTTTTATAATTTTGTATTAAAATATTTTAGAAATGTTGATTAATTTTGGTGAACAAATATCCCCAAAATTGAAATTATTGGAATTTTTAAAATTTTGTTCTTGCTAGCTTATTTATTTTGGTTTTAGCATTAAATGTCATCTCAGGACAGTCTCTAAAAGGGGTTTGTTTAATTCCTAATTGTGCGGAAAGCTTAGTTCAGTGAACTGTATTGGTGAACTGCCTGCTTAAGTCAGTCCTTACCGGGGGAATCTGAAGCCTGCTCTTGTTTTGGTTAAAGAAAAAGAAAAAGTCTATCAACAATCCATTTTGTGAGTTTTCCCAATTTATTAGCAGGCAAACACAAGACATTAATGCATTGTTTTGATTTCCTTCCCGATTGTAAAAGCTGCTGCTTTGCAAAACTTTTCTTGAAAATATAAGGTTTTGTAAAGACATAATTTCACTTGAACCTTTGGTGGAGTACAGAGTGATCTTTATTGTTACTGGTTGATAAAAAGTCTTCTGACGAGATTTCTAGCTTCCTGCATAACCAGGGTTTTGAGGATTGATAACTGTATTTTTAGAAATATCTCAGCATATCTGCTTTGGAAGAACAATAAAAAATGAAGTTAGGAAATGTGATTAATTTTTTTTCTTTTTAAAATACTTAATATAAAATAGTTTGGCACTTGAATTAATTTCAAGTTCAGGTAATTTTTAACAGAAAAGAAGTGTAATGATATTTTCCTTTACCCCTGTGAAGTCCAGACAATGCAAGCTCACCCTTATAAGGTCTACTTGAAGAGCTTCACACCTTAAAAATCAGGATAAGGCTCAGTGACAGGCACGCCATCTGTATTAGCTACAAGTATCATTACTGTTCCCAGTTATTTTCATCATTGGCCATATTAAATAGTATCCTGGTCCTTTAGGTACCTTTTGAAAGTTCATAACTGTCTAAACCACTTTTGTGGTAAAATGTAAAGCAGCTAGATAAGCTGAAAGGAAGAATTGCCTTGCCACAGATACTAAACTCAAAACTGCGTTTGTGTGATGCTGAGGGAGCAGGAGGAGTCTAGTGTGCGTAGAATCCAACCCGTTAGGTCATGCAGAAGTGGTCCTATTTTCATAGATTCAATTAAAACATCTTTTCAAAAATGTGAACTCAAATGCCCCCATCCCCGAGCTCTCCTTTTGCCCCTGTTAAATACTTCGGTGCTTTGGCAGGTATTAAGTAGGGGCATCCCACAAGGAACGGAGATGAGCCTGCTGCCTGTGAGTTCCGTAGGAAGCTCATCCAACTGTTCTCCATCCTCTGACGATGTGTTACTGATGGAACGTGAACAATCTGTCCTAATGAGTAACTGCCATTGTTCCGTCAAATTTCCGTTCCATCCGGTTTCAGCATTTAACTAGGGAATGTTTCTAGTACAGTATTTTGTACTCCCCTGCCCATTGTCATTTTTAAGGAAATGTGAATTTGAGCTTTACAGTTAAACCTGGTGTTCTCTGACTTCATCTAAACTCTTACATGTTGCTGATGTGCAAGAGGCGCATGCGTTAGTACAGGCACAGACTGTAGCAAGTGCAGTGGACTCCTGTTCTTCCACGGACTTTCCTCTGCAGAAGAATATTCACAACTCATGAAGACACATTTTTAACAAATGATCAGCTTTATGTAACATCTTTTAAAGAAAATATGTAAGATATATAGATCTGCTTTCTGGTTATTATTTTTAGAGATATCTCATGCCTGTTTTTTGCATATTTTTTTCCAGAAGTTTATTTCAAAGACAATACTGTGCTCCCCCCACCAAAAAAAAGTTAATCCAGGAGTTGATCATTGCTAATTTATCCTTTTTCTACAATTTATTGTATAAAGTGAGGCAAGATGAAATTATAAAATTGATACTTCTGGATCTAGATTTCTTCTCTTTTTGCCACTTAATCTCTATTTATGTAATGTAGGTGTTTTGGAATTTTTAGAATTTCAAAAATGCTGACATACATGTTTGGGGCCTCTATATCTTTACCTTCTTCTAGCGAAAATTAGCATTTTAGAAATCAAGTTCTTCATTGTTTAAAAAGTGGGAGCAGGGGCCGGCCCGGTGGCGCAAGCGGTTGGGTGCGCGCGCTCCGCTGCGGCGGCCCGGGGTTCGCTGGTTCGGATCCCGGGCGCGCACCGACGCACTTCTTGGCAGGCCGTGCTGTGGCGGCGTCCCATATAAAGTGGAGGAAGATGGGCACAGATGTTAGCCCAGGGCCCTCTTCCTCAGCAAAAAAAGAGGAGGATTGGCGGATGTTAGCACAGGGCTGATCTCCTCACAAAAAAAAAAAAAAAAAAAAAAAAAAGTAGGAGCAAACAGACTTTTTGGAAGGTTAGAAGCCCTGCATGTCCCTAGTAAAGACATTGTCTTGGTCTCGGTAAGGTTCCTACACCAAGTGTCACGTTTGGTCTTCATTGTCCAGTCTGAGTTGATCCCCTTCTCAGTCACACTCATGCACAAATGAGCACACACACACTCATTCCCTGTCACACCCACCCACATTTTACACAGAGGCACTGTGCCAGTTTTTTATATGGATGACTAATAAAATATTGTAAAGAACTAAAAAATAAAGATTAAGTGGCAGGAGCAAAAGGCAGTAATCATAAAAGATTTTGCTATTTAATCTTTTTATGTTTAATGCTTTACAGCATGAAGACTTTGTATTAAATCAAGATTTGTAATCTGACAAATTCTAAAATGACATAATGATTCATTCTGGATTCACCACTAAAGAAAATTTTTAATTTTTTTTTTATTTACAGAAGAAACCTTTTTTTATCTTCAAAATTATTTCATGGTCTATTTATACATTGGATGATATTTACTTAATCCAATTTTGTATTAGAAATGGATAGTTATGCCAAAAGCCACTGTGCTGGCTTTAAGAATAATAAAAATAGTTTTTGTATTATTTTTAAACTCCTGTATATTTACTTATTTGGGTCTTGGGTGAGTTATACCCATTTAAAGATGGACATTTTCTCTAGGTACATTTTCAGCATGGGTTAACACAATACAACAGTGCTGAATTTGCAGTAAATTCAGATCTATGGGGTTTGAATAGTGTGAGGGTGTCTAACTTTCTATGCTTGAGGATATTTTCTTCTTTCTCTCGTTTGTCGGGTGTTGGAGAGTGACTTGAAATGAAATGAAAATCAATTGTAATATCAGTTTATCCATTCACAAGACATGTGGGCTATTGGGCTTTCCTGGAAATAGCAATGGAGTTGGTTTATATTGTAGCATCTAATCCTTTTTAAAGATATGTTTCCAAACTTTTAGAAGTTCATAGTTTATAGAGTCATTATCCTGTTGAAATAACAAATGAAAGATATCTTTTTTCTTAGTTCACCTTTTTCCTAGCACAGAGTAGGAACTCCATACATTTTTCGGACTGAAATAGCTAAAGCGATATTGATTTTTTTCCTGGACTTTGCTCAGAGGGAATGGTAAGAAATTGTTTTACCATTCTTCTTGCTTATTTGTTTATAGAGGAATATTGCTTTAATAGTTTTAAAAATATGGTGAGTGGAGGAAGGGGATTTTTTTAAATTATCAGGTTATGGAAAATTTGTTGCCTCTACAGTGGATTGCCTCAACTGTATAAAATGCTTCACCAGATGAGTTTTTCCAGAATGCTTGGCTCTCTTATGATGAAAGAGTGTTCTTATTTAAACACAATTAAAGGCGTACTCGAGTTTACAGAGCATCTTGTGCACTGGCAAAGCCAAGAAGTAGGGTGACTTGGGACCTCAGGTCAGATTAGCCAAGGCACTGCCTGGCTGTCTGTCTGTAGGGCTCTCTGTTAACTTCTCTAGGCCTGTCCCTTTGTCTACAAAATTAGTTGATTAAATGTATTCCTTCCCAGCTCTACAACCTTCTACTTCTATTTTCAGTTAAGGAGCTATGATGTTTTCAGAAACTATTCTCTATAGATCTCTCATTTCTGCAAGTCTTACCAGCAAAGCACTGTCTGCCTTTGCTCCATGATCTTTTCAAGGCTGTTTGTATAGAACGCAGCCTTAGGAGATAGAGAGAGCTTCTTCCTCCAGAGCAAAGCAATGCTTGTTTACTCACCAGTATAATCAAGATATGTCTCACTCTGAGGCAAAGGTCAGGCCAGTTGCAGTCTACTATAAAAGATTCAGGTTCCCTAAGCCCTGGACTCTCTCCTACAATACAACCCACTGTGCTTGCAGGCACCACCTGGCCCACTTTGGGTCACCCTGTGGGGACTGGGGCTTGGGTAACAACACAAATGCTGCTGCTCTGGCTCTTCCTACTGTGAGTAATAAACCCCTTTGTCTCTGACCCATGGGCCTCATGTCTTCTGCCAGCACCCTGGAAACCAGCAGGCCTTCCCATAAGCTGGCCAGTAGGGTAAAACCTCAGAGCCTTCGCACTTGTGGACAATGTGTTGTCAATTCTTTCTGGAGGCCTTGAAATATCCCTGGCTCAGCTTACTATATGAATGGGAATTTTTTACAAACGTCAATGATGAATTTGTTCCACACCATCCATAATGCTATTCCTATCACAGAGGAGCTTTTATTGTTACCTATACCTTTAAAGTATTAAATCTCTTTAGTCCCTAAGGAAAAAGTGAAAAATGGTAGCCTGTGTACCCACACACACTGCCTCACACTCTCCTTTCTACCAGTAAACAGATGTTTCCCTGATTTTATTATTCTGAGCCAACCAAGAGAGAGAGTTCTATGCCATTATTTTAGTATCAGAACAAGGTAATCATTGGTCACCCTGGTAACCAAGCCCTACGGGAAGAAATTCTTAATAATTAACACAAAAAAACTCATCTTGATATTATCTCAGCCAACTTTTTAGTAGTCCTAGGTAAAGATGGACAACAGCTGGCCATCTGCCCCAAGATACTGTTTACCATGCAATTTTTCTGGGTCCTCTTTATCTTTCTCAAATTTAAGAATCCAAAGTCTTTATCCTTTTTGTGTAACCTTTTATTTTTGAAGCAGTTTCAAACACAACTTGCAAGAATAGTACAAAGAAGCCTTCACATACTCTTCATCAAAGACCCCATGCAAGTATTGCCAAAAGTGCAAATCATGATGTCTTTATGCAGACAGATCATAACGTCTTTATGCAGGACCACACATGGCACGCAGCTCTCATGTCCCTTGATCCTCTTCACACTGGAACAGCTCCCCTCTGCCTTGGCTCTCATTACCTTGACATTTCTGAAGACCACAGGCCAGTTATTCGGCATGTGGTCCCCCAATTTGTTCCTCCAGTGTTTCTTCCTGAGTGGGCCAGACCATGCATCTTTGGTCAGAACATCACAGAAGCGATGCTGTGTTCTTGTTGCGTCTTATCAAGATGACACATAATGTACATTTGTCCCATTATTGATGGTGTTAATGTTAACCTGTAATCATTTTACCCTCTGTAACCAATAAGTACTTGTGAGATACTTTGAAACCGTGCAATCACGTTCCTCATTCCACTTGCACCTGCTAGTGTAGCATCCAGTTGTGACCCCTACCCGATGGTTCGATGGCTGCCAAGTGGTGATTCTCTAGTTGGATCATTTCTCCTACATTTATTAGTTGGCATTCTATATTAAGGAAGAGCTTCCTTTTCTCCCTCCTTGATTTATTCTTGTATTTATATTGATTTCAGTTTGTGGATTCCTATTTTATTTACCAGGCTACAATGCATTAGGATCCTTATTTATTTTGATGCTCAAATAGTGCCAGTAGGGGTTTCTTCAAGGTAGCTTTTGAGTCCTTTTATATAGCCACATTATTCTTTGAACGCTTTCTTACTTTCTGGCCACAAGACATTGTTCTCTTTCCCTGGAATCAGCCATTTCTCCAAGGATCCCTGGTTCCCTTTAGTGGAGAGCAGATTTAGAAACCAAGAGCTGAGTGGTGGGTGTGCTCACCATCTAACAAGTGGATGGAGCTAGGAAAACCTGGGGGCATGTGTGCATGCAAGTGTGTGTGTGCTCACACATCCACGCCTGTATCTCTCCGTCACTATGTCTATACGTGGAACCACAGGTTCACACAGATGCTCCCAGTGCTGGCCAACACCACAGGTTTATTCCGGCTCTCCTCCTTCCTGCATGTGCCTCCCCTCCAACAGCGAGAGGCCTTGTCCTGCCACTCACAACATGTCTGCTGCCTTGCTCCATTCCTCTGTCTGTCTCCAGTCACCCGACCCCTCCTCATACAGTAGACCCTGGCCATCATCGTTCTCCTCAAGGAGGGAAGCAAAGAGCTACCCATTTTAAAAGCCATGTTTACTGACAGGCATTCTGGCATAGCCTTCTATTGCTCATTGCTCTGAGTTTGCTTGCCAAGTTATAGATAAAAGTGTCTCCAAAGAGACCAGGTTGATGCACAACAGTGCAGCAATGGTGTTACCTTAAGTGGTTTTGCCACAACTCGTGGTAAGAAAGGCAGGCAGGCTGCTGGCCTCTGGAGTCTAGTGGGAGTCTTCCATGTAGAAACGTACCCCCAGGGGACCCTCTTAGAAAGCAGATTCTGATCCAGGAGGTGTGGGCAGGACCTGAGACTCTGCTGGCTAACCAGCTCCACGGGATGCTGCTGCTGCCTGTCCACGGACACGCTGTGAGGAGCACGGACCCGGGCCCTGTGGACGTACGATGAGATATTCATGTCCTATCAGCACAGCGCACCTCTTCAGTGTCTCTCTCCCCCAGGTGGTCACCAACTCCTTGCTGACTCGTCTGCACTCTGTCACTTTGTGTACTCTCTCTTCCGTATCTTCTCTCATTAATTCTAAATCAGAGGAGGGAACTGGGCTTAGAACAGAAAAGGCCCTGGATAGTGCAGGATAGAGCTGAAGGATTAGTTATTTCATGGATGCTCTTGGGTCCTGACCTATTAATGAATCCAGCAGTTTGCAAGATTTCGTAGCTAGATAGACACATATATTTCACAGTGGTGGAGAGTTGAGAAGAGACTACAAGAGGAGGGGCCTTCACCCTGCCTAGTCGAGACAAGGTTGACTTTGTCTGGGGGGCAAATGACAGTGCCGATCGAAATCAACATGTTTCTCAAAAATTAGACAATTGATTTGACTTCCAGTACAAATGCTGTCAAAGAAAGTTGTTGCAGCATCTACACTGGAGTAAACCATGATGGATAACAAGTCACACAGCTTTTACTGAACTGAACTTGGCCAACTCTCCCTTAATATCACATTGCTTAGAATTTCAGTGACTATCCACTATTTATAATGGAGAAATCATAATAGAAAATGTACAAAATGCTTCACTTCCTGTTACCTTTTTGGGAAAAGAGGGAACAGTACTCTACTACAAAGTCCTGGTATTTAATTATAACATCTTGCCAAATGGGGATTTAGGAAATATTTGTTGTTACATGAGAAAAATATGCACCTGGTACGGACTGAATTGTGTGCCTCCTCCCACAAACTCATATGTTGAAGCCTTAACTCCCAATGTGACTGTATTTGGAGGTGGGACTTTTAGGAGGTAATTATGGTTCAAATGAGGTCATAAGGGTGGGGTCTTAATCTGATAGGACTGGTGTGCTTGTAAGAAGAAGGGGCACCAGGAGTGGGTGCACACAGAGAAAAGACCATGTGAGGACACAGCGAGAAGGCGGCTGTCTGAAGCCAAGCAGAGGCCTCCCCAGAAACCAAGTGTGCCAGCTCCTTGATCTTGGACTTCCACCCTCCAGAACTGTGAGGAAATACAATTTCTGTGCTTTAAGCTGCCCAGTCTGTGGTATTGTGTTAGGACAGCCCTGGCAGGCTAATACAGCACCAGAAATTATGAATGGCATAGCTCTCTCATTTTTAATTGCTACAAGAAAACTTTTCATTCACTGTTTTTCTCTGTCTCCAGTTCTTTCTCCTCACAAAATCCCGCTTCCAGTTTACAAAGCCATTCTTCCCTATAGCGCCTTATCTCCTGATCTAACATCCTCTCCACTAACCTCTGAACTGGCTGCTGATCTCAACCCTCTATCCAGAGTTCCTTTCCTCTGTGCTGGCACCCCAATCTCCAAGCTGGCAGGCTTCTTTACCAACTCCACGTTCTCAGTCTGGATGGAATGGCATGTGGGCAGCTGTGCAGATTGACACGGTGTATTGGAAAGCACGCTCATTGTGGTTTTCTGTTCTGATGGGGAAACACCTTCCTTCAGTTCCATAGACCCTCGTGACACCTCTAGGCTGCTAGCCATAATCCTTAAGGTAAGCACGCTGCGATGGGGAGCATCCTTGCTTACGAGGCTGGGGTTCCAGCAGCCCCTTCTCTGGGAGCTCAGCCTGGTAAATTAATCGTCATTCGACTTCAGGGGGAAAGATGCAGAGCTCTCTAGATAAGCACTCAGTGAGAACACATGTCCTATGGTTCAGTTCCTGTTTTGTATTGTTTTATTTTAAAATATTTATCTGAATAGTGTATGATTAGGGTAAATGCTGTGTTACTCCAGGATCTATGCTTGGTTTACCATTTAATGCATTTTGTATATATGTAACATTAAAACAGACTTGCCAACTAAAAGAAGACAATTTTTAAAATGTGATTATCTTTGCATGATTTTCCAAATTCCTCAGTCCAAGGGGGTTTGAGGAGAGAAGTGAAGAGCAAGGGAGGGGTTGGCATCGGCTTGGGGTCTGTCAGCCCCCCTGGTGGAGCCTCGGGCTGCCTGTCGTTGAGATGGGTCAACAACACACTTGCGTCCGGGAGCCCAGGAGAAGTGGCTTATGCCGTTCTGCAACTGCCCCAGAGTGGGCTTTCCTTGCTACGTCTCACCAAGGCAGGCAGTTTCTCACACCTGCTATCGAGACAGAAGGGAACCAGTGGTTTTGTTAAAAGCAAAACAAATGATTTCAGTTTATCTTTTTGAAAGAGAATTCTTGTAACCAAAAACAACTATACACAAAATTTCCAGAGTCACTTATTGTTGTCAATGTCTCTGCATGGCAGAAAGTAGTTTCTCAATGATCTTTAATGCTCAGTAACAGGGTGTTTACACTGGTAAGATAACAAAATGTAAATATATTTTAAAAGATTGTTTAAAGATTAATTCACATTTCTCTTTCTTGTGAGAGTATCCGTGCCCTGACAATGACCCCTGTTGCCCTTTCTCCTGTTAACATGTAAATCATCTGAGGATCCTGCAGCTCCTCTGCGGGCGCTGACAGGCGGCCCTGTGCTGGGACGATACCGTCTGTGCTCACGTGAGCTCTGAGACATGATATTTGCTTTCTATGGGCTCACATTCTGCAGACCAGAAGAAAAATAAAATAAGACACCCATGCAAATACCAGTAAAAGTTTATTATTTTATTTCAATATTCAAGAACAGTGTATACTTTCCACGAGACACATCATCACAGCACTTGCTGTTTGAGGGTAGCCACGAATAGAGATCACTCAGTCAACAAGCAGCTCGCAGGAGCAGAGTGCATGTGTCGAGGAACGTGGAGGGTTTGTTTCCGAAATTGTGTTCTTTTTTTTTTTTTTTTACCCTCTCATCATTGAGGCTAGATATTAATAGACATTATATGAAACCCACACTAAACATCCAGAATTAGGACGGGATTAAAGAGGTGCTTTGGGCCTTATGTTGACTATTCCTCGTCTTGGGTCTAAGGGAGAATGATACCAGTGTGGGGCTCTTTGGAAGGCCTGGGAGAGATCGGCTAAAATCAAAAGGCGGGAATCAGTAGGTTAGGAGGGGAGCACGGGAATGTCAGCTCATGTTAGGAGAGAGTGTGATTCTGAGGAGCTCTCTCCGTCCTCCTCGGGGGGTTGGCCAGGCCCAGCCATATGCTAGGGTGGCCATTAGGGACAGGTACATTCCTAAGCCTAGTCACTAAGCATGTTCGCCTCTGGGAGGCAAGCAAGGGACGGTTATCTTTCCACTGAGGGTTAGTATTTGCTGATGTGCACTGCCGTGATGAGCCTACCACTGGTCACCTTCCCTTTCCACAGTGACCAGTGGGACACTGCTGGGCTGCCCAGAAAACTCCCTAATCCTGCTCTGAGATGTGCGTCTCCCTGAACTCTCACTGGGGCTCTGCTTAGGAAACAGGTTGTTTGTAGAGGCCGCTCTGGTTCCACAGTGTCATCACCTAATTTCCAAGAAGATCCTGTTTCCCATTGGAGGCCGTCGCTCAGCCTGCCTTGCCCCCTTGCCCCCTCTCTGCCACGCACAAATTCAGCTAATCTGGGTGTGGTAGGCACCTGCCTGGAGGCGCCCCTCTCTGCACCCACCACATGGACTCCTCACAGCTGCCCGCCCGCCTTTCACGTACCAAACGCTCCCACGGGTGTGAAGCCACTCCTGACTGCCCAATCCTGTTAGGAAAATAAAGCGAACTTGAGGAGGTGAGAGAAGGGGGGGAAAAGAAACCAAAGGAAGCACGGATCAACACAGCCCTCACCACCCTGCACATGTCCCGTCTCCACGGCAGTGTGTCTCCACGGCAGTGCCCAAAAAGCCAGGGGATGCCAGGTCAGCAGCGCAAAGCAAGTCCAAAGATGGAGGGGTGAAAGAACTTGGAGGGCCGGCCGTGCCCCTGGACACACAAGCTCCGCGGTGTCCGGGCACGATACAGTGGAATGAGACTCTGAGGACACTTGGTCTTCAAACATAAAGGAACGGTTTACCCATTTTCTATTTGCGTTGTCTCCATTTAGCTCTTGGCCAGAAATTGCCAGTAGGATGCAGTGTGCCTGACCCTACTGTGTGCACAACTCAAGAGGCATTAGGCGAGAGGTCATTTGCTACAACTAGGTAATCTATGCGAACGGTATTAAATTCTTAAAGGTTATATTAAGAAGCGGAGGATGGGATTCTGTAACAAGAAGGCAGGGCTTCAGCGTCTAGCCATGGGTGATCCAGAACGACTATCTCTTCCTCCCTGAGAAAAGGAAACAGAGAATTAGGTGAGCCTCATCGGCCATTCGCGCGAGCAGCTGTTGGCATACCTTCCCCGCCAGGATCCCGTTTTTGCGGTGATCTGGTCACAAACGATTTGGGGCTCTCTCTCATTTGGGTGTGTTGCTAGAAATGCTGCCACAGAAAGCTGATCTTTTTGTTCCATTTCTCGCAACATGCTTTAGCAAGTGCTGATTGGATTTTCAAGCACCATAATAAATTCAATTCCCAGGATACAGAGAGCTGGTGGCTAATATAACACTGCATTTCTGGGGGTGAAAAGCTCAGTTGCTGTATTATCATGCTTTGAATGAGCACTTCATTTCTTTGGTTAGAGATTCCAGGGTAACCGAGGGACATTGTCTGTCAGGGACGGGTACAACCTCATCTTTGGCGAGATCTCAGTGTTGACAAGCATGCCAATAGGTGTGTCCACCAGGAAGAAGCAACTGCACGACTCGATGGGGGGGGTGGTCCTCTCTCCTTGTTCACCTCTCTGCTGTCTCATCAGGACAAATCAACCTCACGGTGGGGGCGGCGGGTGTCAGCAAACTGACTTCAAGGGGTTAGAACCAGGAACTGACATGTTTTCTGGACAAATACAATTTGAAATTTAAAAAAAAAGAGCTAGCGATCATTGAGCTGGACACAGTTGTGCAGTGGCCAGCAGTGCGAAGGTGGCCTGGGTGTGGGCACTGCTCTCTGAGAAGACAGTTTATCACTCCAGATGTCATTTAGACCGACACGGGAGAAATGCACTTTTTTTACATTCAAATTCTCTCTCTCCTTGAGTTTGCCTTTTTTATCTTAGGTCATGAATGAAAAATTGATCTCTCAAGGATTTCCTTTGGACTGTGAGCCCCCAGAAAGCAGGATGTATATGGAACCTGCTATTTGCCAGACAACAGATGCGCGCGGACCTAACTCTGGCCGAGGCTCGCTCTGCGTTTTCATTACACAGTAGCGTAACTAACTGAAGCACTCAAGCCAAAAATGCCTTACAAGTAAGGCATCCAGAGTGAGCTGACAGATGTCATTTCTTAGAGTTTTACTTTTTCCAAAAAGACCTCTATGTTGTTGAACAACTCATTGAAGGAATTTTATATTCCCAAGTGAAAACGTTTACGGAATTCTGGCCCTGAAATTACCTTAGGAATCATGACTGAAGTTTCCCTCCTGGGAAAGTGGCTTTCTCATATGACTGCAGGCAGCAGGGGCCGGAGCTCTGCCTCCGGGCCACCCCAATGCTGGGGAAGCCTAGTCTTTTCGTGTTGGAGCCTGGCTTAACTGATATAATGGGCCCTCAGAGCTGCCTCTGGAGTAGCCCAGAGTGAGGCAGCACTAGCCTCACCTTTTTCTGAATTTCCGAGAGATTAACCTTTAGGGCTGCCTTTAAAGTGTGATGTATTCCTGAAAAGTAGCAGAACCACTGCTCCATGAGACAAAGTACATTGTGCTGAAATGGATTAAGTTCCTGACATCCCTTGCGAGACAACTTAGGTGAGATACCATTTTAACTTCCCGATGGTTCCTTTTGAAATAAAAAATGGCGGAATGTTGGTTTTATTTTCTATTATTGTACCTACAATTTACTGAGTAGCTACCGTGAGCAAAATCTGTTACATCTGTTTTCTCTTATGAAAGAGAAAGCCAACCCCGGAGGTAGGTATTACCATCCTCATTTTAAGTTGAGGAGCCTGAGCTCAGAGAGGTTGAGTAATTTTCCCAGAGTCAGTCAGCTGGTAAAAGGGAGGCAGAATTAGCACCTCTGATGCCTCTGTTTCATGGTTTTTACCACTTTTGAATCATCTGATAGAAAGCGTGGTCTGCCCTGGGCAGGTGAATCGATGAGCCTGGACTCACGAGAAGTCTGGACTGAACTTCTGTCTCAGGGCTGGGAAAGAACAGAATCTATAGCAAAGTCCTACATTCTCTCTCCACTTTTACACCTCACAACCCTGCAGACACTACTACAAGTAGGAACGTGTGCCAGTTGACGTATTTGAAAATAAGAAACTCCTATTATATTTTGATGTAGCTCCCAAATGATTGGGAGAAATGCAGTTTTCTCTACTCGGTTTCTAACCAACAACACCAGAGTGCCAAATCTGAGCCCTTTCCTCGATTTTCAACAAGTGTACAAAGAGCAGGAAGAAAACACAGCTAAAATGACACGACCTTAAAAGCTATGAAATCCCCACCATCTCCACCCTCCTGCCTTCAAGCGCTTCTAATCTCTGGGGGACTTTTTGTAACCTATTGCAACTGCTCCATGTCAACTCATTTAGCCATATGACCACAGTAGGCCAGCTGGTGAACTTTTTATGTAATAAAATCTAATTCAAACCATGTTAAGGGAAATTTGTTTCAATTTGATAAATTGAAGCTTCTCTTGAAATACATAGAAATTTTAAAATTTCTAAACTACTGCTTACAAAAAGAACTTCTGGAAAATGTTGGCCCTATTTAACACACAACTGGGTTTCACACACCTGTGGCCTTTGCACACAGTAGGTGTGCTTGATAGCAGTGGGGCTTCTCTAGTCATCCAGGCAGCCCTGACACGCTCCGGCCTCCTGGAATCTTACAGCAACTGGGTACAACTCTGCACACACTACCGAGGACTAGAACCACATTTCCTACCCGGAGCCCCCACATCAGCCGGCCCCTCCCATCACTCAGCAGTCATCATTCATTCAGAGTGATGAGCGGTCAGAAAACTGGACAGCATAGTAATCAGTTACCCAGAACAGGATACATCTGTATTTCTCAGACAAGAGGAAATCACTACAACAGCAGATGTGGGCATTCCCTCCTGGGACAGGCTGGAGCAGGAAGTCTTGGGGGGAACCCAGAAACAGTCTGGGCATCGCAAGCGATTCAGACGCAGATGACCTCCTGGCCAGGGTTTGGGGTCACTAGTGGAAACACTGCTATTCTGAATGCAGGTCTGGGTTAAGACCCAGGACTCCTACAGGACCCTCATCCTCACCGTCTTGTTGCCACATTTCAGAATGGAGGCAAATACGTCATGATGGTCTCTGTTACTTGAATGTCTGGGGTAGAATTTATTTCCTTACTCAAATTTGCCTAGAATTTATATTGATCCTGCCTATGTTTTACCTGATATGAAATGAGTTAGCGACTCGGTGACTTACCATTCACTTCACATATTTAAGGCTTTTCCTCATAGGACTGACTTTCCTCAAAAGCAGAGTCTCACTTCAAATCACCCATGTGTGGCCCCAGCACCTACCAGAATCTAGACTCGTGGGTGGGGATTCCACACACACACGTGCTTGCTGAGTCTGCCTGAGCCGTGTTTCCTGACCCCCAGACACACACATACGTGACTCAGCATTGAATTAAAGATTAGGTAACCAAATCAACGAGGATTTGTGTTACAGACCAAATTATTCCCCCGTAAATTGTAAAATTTTGATGTTTCAATAAGCCAGGTATAAAGCAGACTCAGGTCAGAGCTCTCCCATCAGCGATGGCTGGTTGGGAGCCCTGTGCTTTGCTGGCAGAGACTGAGCCTTGTCACGGGGGACCTGGGGCTCGCAGGAGGCACGAGTCCTGCCTTCCACCTGTCAGATCCCATGGGTGATATAACCAACCCACGTACAACAGAACCTTTTAATGTTAAATTAAGTTGTCTACTGTGATCCCAATGGACGTTCTGAGAATGGGTTGAATGAAGGAGACGCTCGTGTCCTCATCAACAACCAAGAACCCCTAGAACATGGAGTCCACGGACACTCATGCCTCCCTCACATGTGACCGCTGGCCTGAAGACGCTATTACATGGCATAAGAACCCAGGGTGCATTTGTCTACAACGCCTGTACACCAGCCAACGAACCAGATGGAGCAGGACGCTCTGACGGTGTCTGGGAACTAAGCACAGACTAACGCCTCCTCTTATTTGCACCATCACGTCTTTCCCTTATCTGCAGCGAATATTCTACAGGAATACTAGTTTTTCACCCAAGAAAGATGAAAACAAAATCTTTCATGATTTGTTTCTCTCTCCACAGGGTGCTGGGGCATCGGGGCTTCATGCCTTTTATGATGACCTCTGTCCTAACAGACGAACCTGTCTTTTATTCACTGGCATCCGTCTTCCTTACCACGTTCCTTTAGGTGGGAAAGGAGCTGACTGGAGCACCGTGAATAGTTACAACTGTGGCTGTTGGTTGATCCCAGCTCTTGTGGCATCGGGCAGGGAGGTGGATGGCCTTGCTCGGGTTAAGAGTGAGGAGAATGGCGGGTGGGTTGGTATTCTAATGAGAAAGTAGGTGGGGACATCCATTTAGACAACGTTTGTTCCATCACAGTCTGCCACCACCAACATCGGTTTTGTATTCAGGGATGAAACGCACTCTCCTCGAGCCTTAAATCAGCGTGGGACACCGCCTCCAACGCAACGGGGAAGGCACAGTGTGTCTCCGCCCGGAGGGATCACCCCAGCTCTGGCTTTCAGCCCTGAAACGTTGACGCGTTGCTGGACCCTCAGCTCTGTTGCCAAATCCCTGGACGGGCGGCTAGAGAAATCCAGGCCTCTTCCTTATTACCCAGTCCAGGGGAATTCCCAGTCCAGTCCCCATTTTTGCTAGTCTCTGCCAGAGACACACGACAAGTCTGTCAACATTAAAACCTGAGTCACATTGTGTCACTCTCCCTGGAACCTGACGACGCCCCCATTCAGAATCAATGTCAGAGCCCTCAAGAGGGTCACAGGGCCCTCTGTGGGTGTGTGGGGGGCTCACCCTTCCCACTCCGTCTCCTCCTGGCCCCTGCTCGTCACTCCGTGCCATTGGCTGTCCCCACCCCCCTCCTCCTGGAACCTGCCCAGGCCTTTCCACTCTGTTCCTTCAGCCTGGAACACTGTCCCCGGGGGTGTGGCCAGCTTCTCACCTCCTTCCCGTCTTTGCCAAGCGCCACCTGCTCCACCAGGCCTCCACTGGCCACCCTCCCAGGAGCCGTAACCACCTCCCGGCACACAGAGGCTCCTGTCACTCTCGGCCCGTCTGCCTCTTCTGCTAGAGCATGTATTCTCTTCACTTCCTGTCACTCCCCACTAGAGTATAAGCTCCTTTAGGAGGCTGTGGGTCTCTGTGTGGGGGGCATCCCCAGCACCTGAAGCAGCACACAGCAGCTGGTGAGCTCCGGCCAGTGGCCAAGCAGAACTGCAGCATCGCAGGTGGTGGGCGCCCGGCCAGCCTGGACTCGGCCCCGTGCTGGGGGACCCCTCGAGGCCAGCTTGCCCCTCACCCACGGGGAGTAAGCCTGTCACTGTGTCCTCCTGAGGAAGCTGCCAATGCAGACGGCCGCCACCAGCAAGCTGGTCCCTTCCCAAGGCTCTCAGGCAGTTGGAGCCTGTTTACAACGATGTGCCTCAGGCCCCAGGAGCTGCCAGCGAGCCCAGGACACTACTGTGACCTCCGCAGGTCAGGTCATGCAGGGTCTGGAGGTGAACAGAGGCCACACGGGCTTCTGAGAGTTGAGTGAGAGTTAGGTTATGGCCTGGAAGGGACGGAAGTGGGTGCTCTGCTGGCATGTGGGGGAGACTTGCACCACTGAGACCCCTCGGTGTCCAGGGAGGGAGGTGGGAGCCCGGAGCACAGCACCTGCCCTGCTGCTGCCCCACCCCATCTCCTTGGTCTGTTCTGGTGCCCGGGCCCTGCCCGACGCAGGGTCCAGGTCTCCTCGCTGCCAGAGGAAGGCAGGGTCACCGGCCAAGCACACAGGCGCCCTGGCTCCGGGCACCCTCTGTCTCTGGGGTCAGTTCTCCTTACAGGTAAACTTGGGGCTGGCTCAGAGTAAACCCTGGAGGGTGGGTGCCCACCCACCTCGCCCATGCTTCTCCCCCTTCTCCCCGTGAGAGACCCGCACCCTCGTGGCTCCCTGGTGGGCTGGTCACTGCCTGTCCTCTCTGAGATCAAGAGTGATGGCAAGCAGCCCCAGGGAGGCCCAGGCGTGAGCAAGGGCGCACTGCCGGCTCCCTGCTCGCCCAGACCCTCTGTCCTCACCCCTCCTTCAGCTCGCGCTGGGGATCCGGCGCTGCTGCCTCCACTGGTGGGAGGGGACGTTCTGAGATGTCGGGGTTTCTGAGTGAGGCCGTGACTCTTATCAGCAGTAACACGCCTGCCCGTTCTGTGAGTGCCCTGCGGGCACCGTGCTGACCACACCGTCGTCACCTCCTTCACCTTCACAGCGTGTTTGTCCATACGTCACCTCTGCTCACAGAGGCGGAAATCCAGGCTCAGAGGGCTCCCGGGGCCAGGTCGCACGGCCAACACACAGTGGACCTGGTCCCCGTGACCCCAGCGTCACAACTGACAGGACTGACCGCCTGTGGTTTCCTGGGGTCTCTCGCCTGGTACAACTATGGCCCTCTTGTCACCTCGGTTCCCGCTTGTTTCCTCGGGGGGCATGATGCTGCGGCCTCAGCCCTGGGAAGCCACCTGACCTCCCAGAAGAAGCCAGCGCCCCACAGCCGCTCCCGCCCCCCCAGGACACAGCTGTGGCCTGGTGTCCCCACACTTGTCCTCAAGCCCCCGAGGAGCCTGGCCCCAGCACAGCGCCCACGGGAAATGCTTGCTGAACTCACACACGTGTGAAACGAACTCCTGAGAAAAGCAGTGTGAGAGGCTGGAAGGCCCCCGGCCACCTCCTCGCGCATCCCCTGACGGCACGGCGGTTTACTTTACCAGTTTGAAGATTCTGGAAAGTGTGCCCTGGGCGTCGTGGACCCCCTTGAGTCCCTTGTGAGTCGATTTGTAGTCAGAAGCTCGGCCTCCGTAGCCAAATCCCGGCTTCTGCCCCTCGGCTCCCTGCAAGAGACCACAGAGCCCTCAGCCCCTCCCTGCGGCCGCCCGGAGCGCCCCAGGCTCCCGGGAAGGGCCCACCGCCCCAAGTGGCCGCGGGGAGACCGGGGGCCAGCGCGCCTGCCCCCAGCCATCCGTGTGCCGCGGCCTCGGCCGAGCCTCTGCTACGAGCCCAGTGCCCAAGTGCTCTGAGGTTAAAGATCAAAACCTCCTCTACAGAGCTGCGTCCCTTCTTCAGGCTGGGTGGTTTTCTAGAGAAGATTAGCAGACATCAAGCAAGACAAGGAAGAGGACCTTTGCCACACGTGTCTGGAGGAGGGGGCACCAGAGATGGCCATTTCCCCAAGAGGGAGGAGCCTAGAGGAGGACGAAGCCCATGTCCCGGGGATTCTTTCTCATCTGCTCTGCTCTCCAGACTTCCGGGAGGGTCAGGAGCCTTTGGACTTAGTGAAACTTCGAGGCTCACAGCTTCCCAAAGCATAAAGATGACATTCTACATTTCCAGCCTAGCGGAGCCTCTCCCGAGGGTGAGCAGGAACCAGCTCCTCTGGCCATGGTGTGGGTGCCCTGAGCGTGAATGTGCAGAACTGGGGAACCAGGGTTTTTCCCAGGGGCCCTGGCTCCTGAGCTGGTCACCACAGAGGGAAGGAGGCAGGTCGGGTTGGCAAGCCATGTCCTTGCCACTGTGCACTAGGGCACAGCCCCTGGCAGCCCGGACGGGTCTCAGCTCCCACACTCCCTAGCTGTGTGACCTTGGGTAAGTGTCGGAACCTCTCTGAGCTTCAGTTTCCTCTTCTGTAAAATGGGAATAATAACAGTCCCTTCCTCATGGGGTTGTTGTGAAGACATCACGAGTGAATGGAGGCACCGCTCTGAGAACGGAGGCTGGAAGCCCTGATCTTGCAAGCTGGCTGTCATTACAGGAGATGGCCGTCTGGGCAGGCAGAACAGGTGGCCCCTACTCCAGCCTCCAACTGCCCCAGCAGCCCTCTCTCACTTCAGGGAAGATGAAGACAGCTTCCTTGGTGGGAGGTAGTAATGGCAAATGAGTTTTGAAATACAAGAATATTTGTGTCCCTTGGACCAGTTTATTTTCTAATATGCTTTTGTTTCAAATGGGAACTTTCGCTGTAAAGATGAGAAAGGAATGGGAGAAACACTGGGTGTTTAGACACGATGAGTGTTAACATTCAGGTAAAGGGTCTTCCAGCCTTAGGGGCGACCTCAGTTGGAGGGCAAACCAGGCTGCTCAGCGTCTCGGCCTGGGATCTGTTTGCCCCACAGGTCTCCATTCAAAGGACAGGGTCTGAGATGTTGCTTTATATTTTGCCACCAAGCGATGGGCGGCCATCTCCTGATTGAGCCCCCAGACCCCTTTCCATCAGCCTACAGTCCTTTTAAATTTCATGACAGTGTTTTAGGATGGAGGGAACTTGGGAAACCATCGAATCCACCCTTTATTTTAGGGATGTTGAAGATGGGATCTAGAAGGTTCAAGGTTCTCGTTTTGGGCAGGACTGAAGCTGGACCGGGGCCGTCTGTCCAGGCACCCCCACCACACAGGCTACTTCTACGGTTCCCTTCTCCCTCAGCCTGGGCTTGGGGACAGACATTGGTCACTCTGCACCGAGGAGGCTACTTTCACATGAAGATTGGTTTCAAGGATTATCAAGTGGCCCAAGTGCTGGGGTGTGTGGCAGAGAAGGTCTGAGACAGCATTTGAGAGGAACGCCAGTCCTGCCCCTGAATCCTGGGGGTTTCCACGGACATGCTCTCTCCACGGGCACACAGAGGGACGGTGACAGTTAAAGAGTGCTGCGCCAAAGGACAGACGCACGTGAATGTGAAAAACCACACCTCCCCATGCGGATCTGCACCATCCTGTCTCACTTTCTTGTTTCTCCCCAAAAGTAAAGAGCTACTGAGAACTAAACTCAAGGATTGGTTTTCAGATTAATAATCTGCTTGATTTTTCCTCTTTTCAAAATCTTGGTCACTTATATCTTTGGACCACCTAGAATTTATCAGAAAACATACAACAATAGTTTAGAAAGAGAAGGTTAGGACTTTCAGTAACTCCAAACAGGAAGACAGTCCTGGAGCTCTAGAAAACGGACAAACACACAAACGGAATCAGGAAGGGCTTTGCTTCGGAAAAAAGAGAAATTTAACAAACATTAGTAGGACCAGAAACGGAGAAGTGGAGAGGAGGGCAAAGGTCTCTCCTGTGAGCTGCAGGGTGGAAGAGGCCTCTGTGGGACTGGAAGAAAGAAGGTCTCTTTAGCCCCCCGTCACTCCACATGTGGGGACGACTTTGCATGATGGCTTAGCCCATGCCTAGAAAGCTGAGAGGCAGGCCAAGCGGTTACTAAAATAAGATTTCTGGATCAGACATGGATTTCATTCTTCAATATCATCTTCGTCTCCTGCTGGCACAGAAAGTCAAAAGTTAATTGGCTGTGGGTCCTGGCCCACGGAGATTTCCTATATTATGGTCACCTCTTTGCAGATTCATTAGGTCGGAAAAAGGCTCAACTGTGTTTACATAAAATGTTCCAGCAAATACATTAGTTCATAAGTCAGTGTAACAAGTGTTGGAGCAATTCAGGAGCTTGATGGGATTTTAACTCTATCTTTTACCTGAGGGCCTCTTCCCTGCCCCGCCCGTCCTCCTTTCCCTCCTTCCTTCCTGCTTTCTCTCCCTCCCTTTCTGTTTTTTCTTCCTGTTCTTTTTTCTTTCTTTTCTCTTTCTTCCTTTCTTTTAAAATTCATTATTTCATGTATATGATGTTTATTAATTGAGCATTGTACTAGAGAATAAAGATATTGTGTTCCCAAGACAGACTCAATTCCCGGCCTATAGATTAGGGTTATCCTTCCATTTTATTCTGAAAATTATAATTTTTTTAAAGTAAGAACCGTATCTGTATTTATTAGTAACTATGGTCTCTAAGTTTGGTTAGAATATACTGGTAGGCATTTTAAGTTGGTCCAGACACCAAATTTCTCTAATACCTAGAAAGTGAACAAATTGCTCACTTGAAATCTTCGTTGAAACTGTGTTCTCAGTATTAAAAAGCCTAAAATTCCTAAGAAGGCTTTCCTGGATGGCTTGATATCTTAGCTTTGGTTATGACTGAAACACGATCAAAAGCAAAATCTTTTGGGTTAATTAGGTGACTGTGACCTGAGTAACTGAATTTAGCATCTTTTTGTCTCTTTAGCGGCGTCCTTTTTCCTCAACAGAATTTCAGCGTCTGTGGGCAGAGCTGGTTAAGAGACAGGTCGGTGGGCCGCAGATCCACGTTCAGGCTGCTGGGACTTGCTTTTCTCATCCGTTGTGTTGGAAGGAAATCAGGAATTTTCTCAAACACAGGAGGAGCCCACTGGAATTCCAGGAACCTTTCGGGAGGAGTGGCATTTGGTCTGGCGGTGCCTGCCCCGGGCGTGGAAGCCAGGCAGAGAGCTAGGCTGTGTGTGTGTGGGGGTGTGTGTTGGGGGGTCATTTTCCCTCCGGAGGAGAAAGCAACCCCCAGACAGCTGCGGGCAAGCTGGGCTTGAGAGGAGAGAGAGGTGGGACCGGTAAGCAACCGAAACAGAGCAGAACATAAACGGCGAGTGGCGGTGAGGACCACACAGGAGAGGGAGCTGAAGGCACATGCGTTTGTCACCTACCCAGCTAAATCTGCTGAGGGACAGTCCTCGCCCCTGTGTGAGGAAGACAAAGAAATGACATTGTGATCAGTGCAGGAAAAAAGTTCTTTTAATAAACAAGAAATACAAAACAATATGGTGCTGAGATGGCAAATAGGTTTCATCACACAGGTGCCATATCCAGGGGGTTGGCAGTGGCCGCCTGGAGCTTCCCGGGGAGAATTTAGATCAGTAATTAGAGGGAGGGAGCTGGGAGCCACGGGCACCGTCTGCACGGCAGGAGGAGGAGGGAACACCGTGCATTTCCCAGCCTGTTCTACTCGGGATCCACGTGGCAAACATTCTGGGACAAAGTCAGGTATCTACGAGTCCAACCCTCTTTTTGGTACATTTAGGGACTTTAGGAAAGTTCTGTATGAAGTGATGATTGATCAAAACATTCAGAGGTCTTACCTTTCCTTGCGATGGAGGAGGTGTGCGAGGTGTCACCTGCAAAGACACACAGAGACTGTGACAGGGGGGCCTCCTGCCTTCAGAGCAGCCTGACCCTCTTCCTGAGTCTGGTGTTGTCAGCTTCTAGGTCCTGACCAGCTCCTGTTTGCTGAGAGGGTCTAGGATCTATCAGGATTAGATATTAAGATCTACTATCTGTTAGGTCTAGTATCTCCCCAGTTTCCCCATTTCTGTCCTAGTTGAGTGAAAAATACAGCATTTGAGAATTGGAAAATACCCAATGCTACGCAGACCTTCGGGAACATTCAGACAGAGTTTAAGAGAATGGGAAATGCACCAAAAGGCTCTACAGCTAGAGAGTTGATTCTTCCTGGCGTGTGTCCCTGTGACACAGCCATTGCACACTGATGGAGACCATGAACTTCTCTTCACCACCATCCTCTTTCAGGGTTGGAAGTAAAGCGTCCCCTGATGTTCAGAGCTTCAGAAGGAACGCCCTCAAGCCTGAGGCTCCTAAAACTCATCCACCTGTAAACTATCATCTTGAAATGTCTGCAGCACAGAAAGTTTATAATTAGAAGTCTGTGGTTTTGCTTTTGCTTTTAAGACTATTTTTTAGAGCAGTTTTAGGTTTCTAGAAAAAATGCACAGAAATTACAGAGAGATCCCCTATACTCTCTCTGGTCTTGCACACGGTTCTCCTCTTGTTACCACCTGGCATCAGTGTGGTCCATTTGTTACAACTGGTGAACCAATGTTGATACATCATTATTAGCTGAAGTCCATAGCTGACAGTAGGTTTCACTCTCTGTGATGTACATTCTATGGTTTTGACAAATGTATGACGTGTATCCACTGTCACAGTATCACTCAGAGGGGTTTCATTGCCCTAAAAATGCCCCGTGCTCCCCCTACTCACCCCTCCCTTCCCCGAACCCCTGGCAACCACTGATCTTTTCACCGTCTCCACAGTTGTGCAAAGCCTGTGTTTCTAAACTAAGGGTCTCATAATGGTTTAGTCTCCAAAGGAGTGAGTTCTCTGGTGGAACACGAAGTTCAGTAAGTGGCACGTGCAGTTTGGACTTTGGGATCAGGTGCTGGGCTGAGCTCAGAGCCCAACGCCACCCTGAGGAGGAAGGAGGCATTGTCTGGGCACACGGTCAGGCGCCTCGTGAATCAGAGCTCAGTGTTGTCTGGGGAGGTACTCGTGCCCTTCACGGACTGCAACAGTGGCCAAGCGCCTCACCCCACAACCTCTGCTTCTCCCTCAGCCCCCTGCTCACGGCCGGAAGGGAGCACTTACAATGTTCTTGAAGAAGTGCACTACGGGGTTCTCGTCTTGGGGCCGGCCGTCCCGAGACTTCTGGGGCAGGGAGCCGTAGTGGGTGGTTCTTGCCGCGTGATGTCCGTCCTGAAAGACAGGGGCACAGCAACCTCAGGACAGGTCCCTACCCTCTGCTCTGTCCTCCTCAGGAGGCCGCCTCTTCTCTCCGCTGTGGATCTGGGTCCATTCTGAATCAGGACCTCATGCTAGGAGGTTGCTGAGGCCCCACAAGACACTCCTGAGACAGGAGGGGGCTCAGAGCAGGATGTCTGCACGGTGCCGGGGAGGTATTTCCATCACTGAGTCAGTGTCCCCCCAGCCCCCGAAATCACAGAAGTGTGGTGGAGGGGAAGTGAAGGTGATTTATGGGTGATTCCAGCCAAGATCTGGGCGGGGCAAGCAAAGCATTGAGAGAAAGATATCCTTTCCCCCAAGCTTCTGGTTCTGATAAAGGAAAAGACTCCGGAATTACACACAAAGCAACCGTAGTCACAGAATTCAAGCCCGCTCCTTGGCTTTGCGGTGGTTGCATAACGTGAACTAGCCTGTTTCTCAAAGTCCATGTCTCAGGTCACAGTGGCGCTGCAGTCTGCCCAGCGTGGTACCACCCCTTCCACATCTTGAGTAAAGAGGTTAGGACTGCTGCCTGTGAGTGCCTGGGGCTGTTCATAATCAACGGAACCAGAACTTTCTAGGTCAGTAAGGGTTGCCTGGAAGTCACCAAATGGTGAGTGCTGATGGAGAGCAAGGGGCAGCAAGGGACTCTCTGTCCTTGCAGCCCCCACCTGTCCCTCCTTGGCTGACCATCGACTGTGGATGCCCACCAGCAGGAGACATGCACAATGCAAGGAAGGCCAACCACACAGGGAGGGCCACATCCACCGCTTTCCGTGGAGAAGGGGATCCATCTGCAGGAGCTCTTAATGAGAGCCTTCCAAGCAAGACAGCTCTCAGAAGAGCAGAGGGAAGCCCCTCTGGGGGAGCTGGTTGAGGAACTGACTTTGTGTCTTTCCCTGCTCTCTCTCTGCTGTTCCCACCACCCACTCGGGCATGAGTATGGTGAAGGATGTGAATGAACTAACGCAGGGAAGCTTTCGAAGTCCGGAGGAGGGCCTCACGGGCAGCCTGGCGTTGCAGCGGCTAACGGGAATTCTGTTAGCAATCAGTTAAATGTGCTGACATGGCGTGAAGCACTTCCCTCCGTTGTCAGCTTTGGGCGCATTGTTTGGGGGGACCCCGTCTCGTTTGGAGGACACTTTTGCCACCAAAAAGTCTAAAATGTGCTTCTCCAGAATTTAAAGCATTTAATGGGCATAATTTAGTGGGTGACTGGGTTATTGTTAATATTTATGACACTCCCCCGCTGTCTGTCCTCCTACCTCAAACCAGCAGGCCTGAGACCCCCCGTCACCCCCGACTTTCCTCTGCTCTACTTCCCCTGTTCACTCAGCTAACAAGTTGTGTAGGTCTTCTTTAGACTACTCCTTGCATTCCTTCCCCTCCCCCACTACTGACATTAAAACAAAAGCTGGGTCATCTGCCTCGCTGATTCTTACCTCTCCAGCCCAGACACCCCTCTCCTTCCCCTCGACAACCACTCCCTCTTCTGCGAGATCCGCTGCCTCCTGAGCATCCAGGTTTTCTCCTCTTCCTGAGACCTGATCTCAGCCCTGAGTGGACCAGCCACCTCCCTCTCCTTTGAACAAGGTGTCACGCGTGCCCTTGTCTCCTGCTTCCCTGTGACTTTTGTGCCCTGCTCAACCTTCAAGTCCAAGGTCCTCCTTCTCTGGTCCTGACTAGAGCCAAGGCTTCCTGACTTCCCTGCAGTCCTCTCTGCCCCTCCCAGCCGTTCTCCACGCTGTGGTCAGAGGAAGGCTTCTGAAGCACAGATCAGGGCCGGTGTCCCCGCTCCTTCTTAATGACCGTCCAGTGGCCCCCCAGTGCCCGCCCACAGAGAGCACTTCTGAACAGGTGCCCTCGTGCTGCCTTCAGCCTCTATCCAGAGCCTGATGCCCTCCCCCCACACTCACCCCGCCACCCTCTCTGCTGGGCATCTGCCCCCCTCCCTCGACCGTGCCTGGTACAAGGCTCTCGATGGTTTCACTGTCCCAGGCCTTTGTACAGGGCTTCCTGCAATGCCCTCCCTTGCCCTCTGGCTTAGCCCCTCTTCAAGGCATCCCCTGTGCATAGCTTTCTCCAGCTGGCCTGGGCAGGCTCGGGACAGTGTTCTGTTTTCTGCCTGCTCATTCAGAAGCTCCCTCACAGTGTGGAGCATGGATGGTATGACTATGTGTTGTGCGTCCCTCGTCTCCACTGCGTTGGAGCATCTCAGGACTCTAATTCCCCACTCACAGAGGGGCACGGGGAGTTGAACTATGCTGTGGGCGTGAGAGTGCGGGCAGAAGCAGATGCATCTGAACTGAAAGATGTCAGCGGCAAGGGAACGAGCTGGAGAGATTCACTGACTGTTGAGACTCCTGATCCTTCGTATTCTTATTCTTTCTGCTGATGTTGCAGGAACCTAAGTCAGCTGGCTCTTCTCCTATTATCTTGTCTTTCACCTATGCCTTTCTGCATTCACTGACCAATTAGCTTCAGTCACCAAGAGCCAACCTTATACATTTTTCTTCTCCAATGGAAGAGTGAGTGTAAAACTAAGAAGTGAAAAACAGAACACATGAGCCAGGAAACTGTTCAAATTGCTTACTTTAAGACATATATCTTTAGGTGTCTAATAGGTCTACCAGGTGAAGTTATTTGTCAGATAACAGCCTAGTGGCCTGAAATAATTAAAACAGCTCAAAATTTAGTACAACTTCCTCTTCCCTTGGTGTTTGACACCATGTTTCTGCTGTGGGTTGTTGGATTTGAGTCATAGAAACATCATGCACGTTTAACTCACCCATCCTGTGATTAAACTAGAAAAATGTCTTAAACTTTACATAGACGTTTTAAAAGAAATGAACATTCAGTCATTTCATGCAGATCTCATATTGTTAAAACTTATCATGTTGTGAGATAGTTAATGAAATATTATGTAGATAATGTTTCACATGTGAATTATGCATACCTGCTTTAAACGCTAAAGAAAAATTATATATGTTTGTGATTTTTATAACAAATATATTGGTCACTAATCTTTTGAGAGAAAAGTAATTTAAATCTTTTAAAGAACACTTAACTTGGTAAGTTGCATTTTAGCTCGTGGCGCTAAGGGGTCAGAACTGTTTATGAGCAAGGCAGTGGGTGCAGTTACGGCCCTCAGCACAGAACCAGGCAGGCATTAAGCGGTAACTGTTGCTGAATTAACGTGGAGACTGTTTAGATCACTTTTAAGACAGAACCTAACCTAACACACACAGAATAGATCTTTAGTAAATAGAGCAATTACCACAGAATCACACAATTCTTTTGTTATATGTGCTTTGGAGAGAGACTGAACGAGGATTTAGACTTTTGGGTCTAAATCGTCAGTTGCACAGATAATTCGATGTGGTCACAGAGTTATGATTGTATTGTTATATTATAGTTGTAATAGTCTGTTACTAAAACGGCATTTAGTCAATCATATTTCTATATACTAGAAATGAACAGTTAAAAAAACCCCAATTTAAAAACACCACCATATACAACAGCATCAAAGAAACAAAATATTAGGTCTAAATCTAATAAAACATGTATAGGAACTTTATGCTAAAAATTAGAAATTGCTGGTAGAAGAAATCAAAGACGACTTAAATAATGGAGAGATATACTGCATTCACGACGGAAGACTCAATATGGTGAAGATGTCAATTGTCCCCAAATTGATCTACAGAGTTAATGCACTTCTGATCAAAATCCCTGCAGAGTTTTGTTTAGATATAGACAAAGTGATTCTAAAACTATATGGAAATGCAAAAGAACCAAAATAGCTAAACAACTGTGGAAAAGAAGAATAAAGTTAGAGAAGTCACATCACTTGATTTAAGGTTCCTGCATTGCTATGGTAATCCAGGCAGTGTGGTGCTAGCAAAGCGGCAGACCCACAGGTCAATGGAACGCTATAGAGTCCAGAAACAGACCCACTCAAACAGGATCAACTGATTTTTGACAAAGGTGCAAAGACAATTCAATGGAGAAAGGATAGTCTTTTCAACAAATGATATTACAACTACTGGACATCCATATCCAAAAAAAATGAACCTCAATCCAAAGTCACACCTTATACAAAAATCAACTCAAAATGGATCATAGCTCTCTATCTACAAGGTAAAACTAAGAAATTTTAGAAGAAAACATAGGAGAAAATCTTCACAACTTGGGGGTAAGCAACACGTTCATAGACCTGACACCAAAAGCATGATCCATACAGAAAAAATGGATACATTGGACTCGATCAATACCTAAAATTTTGTTTTGCAAAAGACACTGTTAAGAGAATTAAAAGACAAGATAGACCAAGAAGATATTTGCAAATCACATATGTGACAAAGGACTTGAAACTAGAACATATAAAGAACTCTCAAAACTCAATGGTAAAGAAACAAACAACCTAGTTAAAAAATGGACAAAACACTGAATAAACACTTCATCAAAGAGGATGAGCAGAAGGCAAATAAGCACGTGGGAAGATGCGGAGCATCATCAGCCATGAAGAAGATGCAAATCAAAACCACAAGGAGCTACCCCTACACACCTTTCAGAATGGCTAAAATAGAAAATACTGACAATACTAAGTGCCGGCTAGGATGTGACACAACTGGAACTCTCATGCATTGCTGGTAGGAATGCAAAACGGTACAGTCACTCTGTAAAACAACTTGGCAGTTTCTTATAAAGTTAACCATATACTTACCATATGACCCAGTAACCCCACTTCCTGCTTTGAATGATAAAAGAAAAATTATATATTTTTGGAAGTGATTTCTGTAATAAATGTATCAGTCACCAATCTTTTGAGGGAAAAGTAATTTAAATCTTAAATGAAAACTTATGATCACACTAAAACCTGTCCATGAATGTTTATAGCAGCTCAATTCACAATGAGACAGACAAGCTGACATGCTCATCAACAAGTGAAAGGATAAACAGACTGTGGTACATTCATACAATGGAATACTACTTAGCAACAAACAGGAACAGACTTTTGATACATGCAACAACTCAAGGCATCTCCAAGGCATTGTGCTGAGTGAAAGAAGCCATTCTGAAAAGATTTCATACTGTATGATCTCATTTATGTGACATTCTTCAAAAGACTAAACTATAGTGAGGGCGACCTGGGCAGTGGTTGCCAGGGGTTAGGGGTGGGGAGAGCAGAAGGGTGTGGAGACGACAAAAGGAAAGTGGGAGGGAGGTTTTGGGGGGATATGTCCTTATTGGAGTGGCAGCTACACAAAACAACACGTGTTAAAATCCACAGAACTACACCACAAAAAAGCGACTGTTACTGTACGTTAATCTACAAAATAACACAAAATAAGGCCATTTAACATAGTCTACCACTATGTAGCCAAAAGTTGATGGAAACATTATATCTTTTCATGGATTTCCCAGTTGGAGGTCTCTGCATGGGTATGACTGGTCTTCTCTCTAATATGAGCATCTCATTTCCATCTCTGAGCTCTTACTTGCATGCGTACCCTCGCTTAGAATGTCTTCGCCCTCCAAACATCTCTGTTTTCTGAACAATACGGCACCTTTAGGCTGTAATATCTCATTTGGCATCCGATTGTCCTTTTTAGTTTTCTATAAGCATCTTACCTCTCCAGTTACATATTAATCTTTTGAAGGAAAAAATGAAAATTTCTCTGTGGTCCCCAAAGCTTCTGCAGTCTAACCTACACATGGAGCTCCGTAAATATAAACAGATGGAGGAACAAAGAAACCTCTTTCTGCTGTGGCCTCGTGGACAGAGCGCCCCGCTGGAAGCCGAAGGCTCCGGTCCTGATGCCAGAGCCTGTGTGACTTGAGCCGCCGCGGTGTGTATGTCGGGGCTTCTGTGTCCTCACGTGTGAAACGACCGGGTTGAAATGGAGACTTGCTGAGAGATTTTCAGCTCTAAAATCTTACTAAGAGGCCACCTCTCAATAGGAGCCAAGGAGAGAAAGGCGATTCTCCAGGAGGTTTGTATCTCAGGATGTCTCCTAAGACCAGGCCTGGTGTTTAATCTCTTTACTTACGCGTCACCAAGGAGCTTTTGTGGTGAGCACAGGGAGAAGAGCTAAGAAACCCACCTCGGTTGTCTTGGCGATGATGCCCTCACACAGTGGCCGGGAGGGGTGCATAGCTGAGTCACCCTTACAAAATGTTGTTATTGTTGTAGTAAAGCATACATAGCATAAACTTGACCATTTCAACCATTTTTAAGAGTACAGTTCAGCGACATTAAGTAAATTCACATTGATGTGCAGCCATTACCACCATCCATTTCTAGAACTTTCTCATCTTCCCAAACTGAAACTCTGCAGACATTAAACACTAACTCCTCATTCCTCCCACCCCAGGCCCTGGCACATCCCATTCTGCTATCTCTGTGGCCTTGACTACTCTGCGTCCCCCATACAGTGGAATCAGACAGTATTTGTCTCGTCATGACTGGCTTCTTTCACTCAGCATGACGTTTACAAGGTTCATCCATGGTGTAGCAGGTGTCAGAATTTCCTTCCTCTTTAAGGCTGAATAATGTTCCATTGCATGTATATGCCACACTTGCTTACCCATTCATCCGTTGACGGACACTTGGGTTGTTTCCACCTTTTGGCTATTGTGCTGGGTCACCTGGTCTGACCCAGACCCTGGGATGCTGATCTGATCTGGCCTCCGACAACTGGCAGAAGAGACACCAAGACTCCCAACTCTCCTTCCCTCAATAGCCTGAAATGAAACTATCTGGCTGGCAGGACGCTGATGCCATTCTGAAGGCCAGCCCACACTGATAAGATGAACGGTCCACACGCAGCCTCAGGGACGGCTGGGGTGTGCAGCCCTCCATGGGAGAGGCCCGGCTCAGGCAATCCATCTCTGGGGCTGATGGTCAGCTCACGGTCAGAGCAGGGCCAGCATTCGCCCAGGCAGCGGTGGGAGCCAGGGCAGGCCTGGTGAGATACTTTACAACGAGTGGGTTTTGGTTTATTTGTTATATTTTCCAATTGATGAGGAGTGGGTACTTGTCATTTTCTCATACTACACAGTAAACAAGGCGATGCGTTTCCTAGCATGGGGGAGAGCAGGAGGACCCTGTGCCTGGAGGAAACAGTGGGAGGAGGAAAAGGGGAGGTGAAGGGAAGACGGAAGACTGGGTGAGGCTCTCAGGGCACGACGGTGACCTTGTGGGCCTCTCAGTCCAGCTGGGGCCAGGCCCAGTTGGAGGGGCCTAAGGGGGCAGGAGCAGGACGGTGGCTCGGGAATGTCCCTTGCTGAGACCCTCGGAGCTTGGGGCCCGCCACTTGACTCAGTTTCTTCCCTTCAGTCCCTCTCCAGTCCTCAGCCTCTGCCCCAGGAATGCTTGTGACACGTAAGGTCCCTTTAAGGAGGCCCACCGGACGCGGGCTTCCCAGCAGAGGAAGGAGTTCTGTTGCTTAGTTTGTTTTTAAGACACACATTTAGTAATTACCTAATGAAGCACTTTTCTTTTAATCAACGTTTTTTTTTGCTGAGGAAGATTCGCCCTGAGCTAACATCTGTTGCCAATCTTTCTCTTTTTGTATGCGAGCCGCCACCACAGCACAGCCGCTGATGAGTGTTGTAGGTCTGTGCCCGGAAAATGAACCTGGGCCGCTGAAGCCGAATGCGCCGAACTTAACCAGTAGGCCTCTGCAGCTGGCCCTGCAGCACTTTTTAACTGTGTTCACTAAGGTTTGAAAAAAAAAAGCCACAGGCTCTGCTTCAGTGGCCTGGGTTGGGTTCCTGGGCGTGGACCTACTCCACTTGTCTGTCAGTGGGCATGTTGTGGCAGCAGCTTGCATACAAAAAAGAGGAAGATTGGCAACAGCTGTTAGCTCAAGGCAAATATTCCTCAGCAAAAAAAGAAAAAAAGCCAACATTGTTAATGTTTCCCAGTTATTTGCTGAGATTGGCATCTCTGTGTCCACGCTGTCCTGTTCCACATCACTCACTTACTCGGTAGGTATTAAAAGGCAGAGGGGGAATTCCAATGTCAGCTGCACTATAAAGTAAGAACTGCACAGAGGGACAGCAGTCACTTGTCCCACCATGAGCCATCAGAAAAGGAAGAGGCTGGAGATACTGGAACCCACCCCACGTCCACTGGTCCATAGATGAGGTGAAGACAGCTCAGCACAGTATCTCCAATACAGGAGGAGGTGAGTATTAGGGACAAGAAAAATTTGAAAAAATAGCCTAACTTTTTTTTTAAATGAAAGCTTTTTGATTGTTTGGAAAAATAATACATACTTGTTACATAAAGATGTCAAATCAAATTAAAAAGTGTGTAGAAGAAATTCTACCACCTAAGGATGAGCTTTGCTTACACTCTGATGATCCCGTGTTCAGAGAAATGTGCGGGCACCTGGGAATGCGACCACAGTACTCTGCACAGTATTACGCGGCACCGTCATGCTTCTCTTTTTTTGCATCCTGATTAATAACACAACAAACTTCTTGACGGCAAATAAAACAACATTGTGCTGAACAGTTTTAAGCACCTTAGGAGGAAGGCCATGGGATAAAGGACAACCATTTCATTAATTTTTAAAGTAAAGGACTTTTTCCATTAGCCTGTTTCATTGAACTGTTTTTGAAAAATTGATTCCTTTCCCTCCATGTGTGATAATGTCCTTCACCAGCAGGGGGAGCGCGTGCACTTGGCTTCCGAGTCGCTTCCCGGTTCCCTCTCCAGACATTAAGGGATTTTTAACTATTTTCCAATTTGCTGGAGAGCTGAGAGTTCTTAAACTTTCGAGTAATAACAGGAGATTAGTTTTCGCCTGACACGGCTGAAGATCAATGGTCATCAGGATGAAGATTCATTCCTTTGAATATCGTGGCTGTTTTATGAAAATAGGGAAGAGGCATTTGTCTGCACCATTATTTGCATTTGGATTTGATTAGAGACAAACTGATGGAGTCATTCCCTCGCAGAAGGAAATGCTGTATCTTGAAAAAGTTAATATTCTCTGTGTCTGGGGTTTTGTGTTTAGGGGAAAAAAAAGGAGTTCTAGTTCTTACTTTATTTCTTGTCTGAGAGAGCAATTTAAAGTCTTTCCTGAATCCGCCATCAGAATGTCAGTGAATAAAATCATAGTGAATTCACGGTTCTGGGGCGTGTTCCCGCCTCTGTGTGTTTACACCCGTGGGGTCTGGACCCTGAGGTGCACCTGTGTGCTCCCCGTGGGACCAGGCCCAGCCCAACGGGACTCGAGTTCCCTCCTCTCACTGCCCAGGCTTTAGTCTGCTTGTTTTTCTCTACTGCATGAATGATGCTGGATGGGTGCAAAAGAGGAGCCAAGAGAATAACAATGAATCATTAGATACATAAACATAAATAAGTGACCCAGAAGACTGCCCAGGTGTGGACTGATAGCTTATAGTGGTTACATAGTAGACTACAAGTTTGTTATAAGAACGACTCTCTTTCTGGTATTTTAAAACCCAAATTCTCAAATCTTGTGCATCTACACTCTGCCCCTAATGATGATGAGCGTTGATAATGATGTGATGACTTGAGGTACATTGCAATATTAGAATGTCTTTTAAATATCATTAAGTATGCTTTGGCTTCCTCCAGATACATGTATCAATTAAAAGCACATTCTGTTCCTCCACTTGTACTCTATTTTATTGTGTGCTAGTTTTGGGGCAATTGGTCCTTCAAACACAGTAGTATCTAATGGGTAATATCTGCTCCATCTTTCCTGCATGATGGAGAACAGCAATGAGCTCTGTGTGGAGTCGCTATTTGGAAACCTTTGCCCTTTTATAAACTTGAAATTGAGTGCAGTCACAGAGGTGACCAGTGTAGGTGTCCCTCACACCAGCTTTCTCCACCTCAATCCACCGCTGGCCTTGGGTCTATTACTACAGAGACCTCCAAGGTGCTCCCAGTCTGGCCCTCAGCATTGGTCCCGGGACTTGAGCAAACATCTAACTCTGTGAAGAGAAACCTGAGATGGCCAGAGGCGCATGCAGCATGCCTTAGTCTGGGAGATGGTCCCTGCTGCCATTTCAGAAGGACACGTTAGAAAGTTGCCTCTCTGTCTATTATCTCAGAAATGTCCAGAGAGTAACATCCAGCAGCTAAGAGCAGTGACAATTTTCTTATTGGCGCTTTCTTAATCAAGTAAGTAAGCTAGGTTCTAGAAATGCACATTTCTCCTTATTTCCTCCAAAGGATCCAATGTCAAAAAGAGCAAAGAAAGTGATTCTATTTGCTTTGAAAACACAGGGTGTTCACATTATTATTTTCACCCCCACTGCTCACAGACCAAAACTGCTGCCTAGCCTGTCCTGAAGTGACCACTTCACTCTACAGACGTGGACATTGATACTCAAACGGTTAGCTAAGAGATGTGTTTGCCGGTCTCCTTACTTTCAGGCCAGGGCTCGAGCTTTAGACGGCAACGCCACTCGAGATTCCTGTGGATCCGTGTGGGATGAGAGGCTGACGTTCCGAACCTAAAACCCGGCAGCAGGAGGAGAGAGTCACGGGCTAGCCGTAGGGCAGAGGGGGAGGGGAGGGAGAAGAGTGGGTTTTAAAAAATTGATTTTGTTTATGTGTTTCCGAGTTTGTAGACTTACCTTACGTTAAGTTGTGAAGATACATGAGCTGGAAATAAAAATGTGCTCATATATAAGAAAAAGAAATGACTCTGTGGATGGAGTCAATTAGAGATGTCAGTTAATATCCAGAGAATCAGGGAAGGTGTAATGGCTGCTTTTCACTAGAAAACTAGTTTTTACTGATTTTGGCAAGTACTGATAGTTAGATACAACCAATGCAAGTCTAGTTAATGAGATGAGGTTTTTCCATTTCGTTATCATTTTAAAGGATGCAGTTCTATGTAATTCAAACCAGGGGCTGATCAGCTCCCACTTTCGATGGAAAAGTTATGCCTGGAGACACGTGGATTGTATTGTCTGCATCCTTCTATTTTGTTCATGTGGTTCACGTGGTTCAAACCAGCCCTCAACAAACAAACATGTCTTTGATACTTATTCCTTTAATTAACAGGTTGAACACTGCAGAATTTTGTGTATATCTACAAAGCAGCATTAAGGACACCTGCGGTTCATTTGGACGGTTTCACCAGTGGTCTGGAGAGGGAGAGAGTAAAGGAACTTGCATTTTGCTTTTTTGTTTCCCTGAGAGAGATCTCTCATTTGTGGCACTCTCAAGAATCGAAGATCCAGGCAGCTAAGCGGTTAATCTGTTTAACCTGCAGATTATGACGGTGGAACCAGATTACAACGGGGTCATCGTTTTCCTGAACTGCCGACAACAGGTGGGACAACACAGTATGATCTGGAATCAATAAAATGATGTTTTCTTGTGAAAGTGCTAATAAAACCAACTACGCTTCTTCCACATTGTCTTCTCGATATTTAAGAACTAGGAAACATAGTTCACCTGGAAACGGATCTACTTTTTTCTTGCTTCACATTTCTTTCATGGTTTATAAAATCCTTCAATTCCTCATAAATCTTGTTTAAAATGATCGATCCTCCTTAAAGACTTCCTGAAGGAGGCAGTCGCCTGAGCAGTTTCCTCCTTCTGTCAGGTGACTCTTTTCCTTGCCAGCCATACCTGTTTCCGCCACGAAACCGCCCCACCTCTTTGTGAACCCTTGGAAGGGAGGGTTGTGGCAACTTTATGGCCCCATGGTGACTGGCCCAGGTGCTGAACTAGGTGCCAATACAATAAATATTATCGAACAGAGCGGGTGTACAAAGGTCACAAGTTTGGGGACGAAGTGACACATCTGACTGTAACCTGTCTGAGCCTGGCCTTTCTCCGTTTCAGGGGAGGTCCACATGTTCGCGGCGTAAATCTCGAGGGCGAGTGTTTACTCCCACGTCCCTGAGCCCAGGACCCTCTGGCCATTCTCAGAAATCACGGGTGACGCCCGTTCCCTCGCTGCCCTCCGGCTGTGCTCCGGCTTTTTTTATATATGTTTTTCGGAGGAAACAATTACGCCATTTCTGGTCAAACAGTTCCCACTATGACTCAGGAGAGGGTGTTAGATTTTTCTGGCAAGGTCACGGCATTTTAGATTTTGCAATCTGTAGAGAATTCTTTTCTGTCCAAGTGATATAGGCAGTTGGCCCTGTGTTTTTGCCCTTTGCAAGTTTGAGAATATGTTTGTTCCCAAATCATTGACTCAAATGAGTTTACTTAAAGCCATGGGCTGTTTCTTTCTTTAGAGAAAGGTGTGCAGGAGAAATTCACAGGTGAACCTTCATTTAGACGGAAATTGTAGGAGACCTGCAACTGTTCTGATAACAGGTTTTCCCCAGATACTGGAGAACGAGCACGCCAGTGGCGGGTGTGGATGGCTGGTGATAGAGGTTTGTGGGTTTGGTATTATTCCTGGTGGTCTGCTCAGGTGGACTGTCGCTTTTCCCAGTGACTCCAAGTGTGAGAGTGTCTACTGTTAGCAGACTGTGAGGCTGAAGGCAGCGATCTGAATGCTGCTGTCTGAGACACAGTGTGTGTGGGGGGCACATCTGCTCTGTTTTCCTCCCCGATGCTGTTTCACTGGAAAGGAGGGCATTCCAGCTCCTCCGGCCTCCTCTGGAGGGACAGCTTTGCCTCCACGCGACGGCAATGCAATGACTGGAATCAGAGAACTCTTGGCAATGACAAAACGACATCTCACGGAATGTGAGCACGAGGCTCTCACTCCGGGCACAGAAAGACACAAAACGTCAATTGTCACAGCCCCGTGCTCCTGCACAATAAGTTAACCCTTCCATGACCATGTTTTTCTGACCTGGGATTTCATCTCAAAGGGAAGAGCTTCTGATGCCTCATTTCCAACTCTCTCATCCTGGTGAGTGGACGTGATGGAGGAGAAGGCAATGGAGGTGGGCAGGTAGCACCTGTTGGAGCGGGAAGCTGCTCTCGAATTGGTGAGAAAGTCATAGACATGGTTGTGTATTTTCCACCTGGCAGCTATGCCATCTTGTCTCTGTCTTAGATTAGCAACCTGATGGGCAGCTTGCTCTTACGGGCCATTTTGCGGAGGAGCCGCCATTTAGGAGACATCTGCAATGACCAGAGCGCGGGGAAGCACGCCACCGTTACTTGTCAGATGAAGCAGCGTCTCCTTCCTCGTCTCAGGAGACCTCTGAGAGCTCACGGCAAAAGGAGCCGGGTTATCTCCCCTACGAGAAGGGCTCGTTGCTGTCTGTTTCCCGAATTGAGGACAGCTGGGGCTGGTGGTGAGCGCGAAACTCAAGTCCAGCTCCATTTTTAAAGACCTCAAAGTGTCAAAGTGTGTAGAAGACTCTTTTTAGCATAAACGTCAAGCTAACGTCACAATAGAGGCATAAACCAAAACAATTACCCGGGATGCCTTTTCTTGGCTTGCAATTCAGTTATCTCCTTGCACAGAACATGGTCAAGCAGTTTAAGGGATGCAGGATCTGGAAAATTTTCTTTGGAAGGAAGAGCCAAGTTGCAACAGGCTCTCGAGTGGGTGAAGGCCGTGTCCCGGGCGCTGCTGCAGAGGGAAGCGGCCCCTCAGTGGACGGAACAGACCGCTGGGCCCGCTCCGGGCAAGGCGAGGCCCAAGGTCAGCCAGCCTCCTGTCTGTGTTGGCATGTTCCCCGAGGAACTCGGTCTGCTCTGGGTCCCCGCGGCTGGACCTACAGGGCCGAGCAAAACTTGCAGCCATCAAAATCACTCAACTCTGGTCAGAGCCATTTATTTGGCAAATAGGAATCTGATTCAGAAAACCTGAAGACGAAGTACGAGGGACCTCTCTGGAAGGTCTTCCAGCGTGAGCACACCTGGGAGACTAGTGGCTGTGTTTCTCACAAGCAGAACAGGATCCAACAAGCTGAACGCACACCATGTCATCTTCCCCATCACTTCTGGATGGCGAGAGCTGCATTAGGACAGGCGGTTACGAATTTCCCCTGACGACTTAAAGACTGGTGGGTACTAGTTGTTCAAAGAAATATTTGCAATCAGTGAATCTGACACCTGCACTTTATGGTTGCCGAAACTGAGGCCCGAGAACAGGAAAACAGTGGTCCAAAGGCTGGGGCTGGTGAGTGGCAGAGGGAAACCTGGGCCTCCCAGGGCCAAGGCTGTGCTTCTTGGCGGCTCCACAGGGTCCCTGAAGGTTTTTCCAGAACAGGTCGGAGTCTGCGTGGAGAGGTGGGGTCTGATTAGACCCATGTTTGCACAGGACCAGGGGCACAGAGTGTGTGCCTCTCATAGTTCTCTCATTTAGCACGGGATCCCCAGGGTGCTGGAGGGACAGTGATTGTTTTTGCTGTTTCTGCTGCATTATAGGTGAGGACAGGAAGCTCAGAGAAGATGAGCGGCGGCTGAGCGGTAGAATTAGACCCATGGCATGGGGTTTTGATTCTCACCAGGCGCTTTTCCACATACCAAGTGTCTCTGACTCCCTGAACCCCAGTGTGCCGTGGGGTGGTCGGGGGTTCAGAAGCAGGGAGAGTGTCTTTGGGCACCTCTGTAGGTGCTCCCCGCGGCCGGGTGGCCAGACAGTGTCCTCTCCAGGCAGGAAGGGTCAGTGGTCTGCAGCCACGGAAGCAGGTGGACTTTCAAAGGAAAGCAGTAAGAGGAGTTTGCTGGAAATCAAGACCAGAGGCTTTCCCCTTCCTGTTCCTCTCCAGGGGCCCAGATGGAGGCAAGAACATGAGGGGTGAAGGCGGGACCGAGGGGACCCTGTGCGAGGCTTTGCACGGCCTGACAGCGCCCTGCACCGTGCTCTGGGCCCACCTTTCCAGCTCCTTCCATCCCCAGCACCATGTGCTCTGTGCTCAGTGGTCCAGCAGGTTTATGCCGTGCCTACCTGGGGCTCAGAGGCTGCGATGGGGCTGACGTGGAGGGCGAGATGGCAGGACAGACTGACGAGGAAACAGAAGAAAAAGGGATTTGCCTGTTTTCCCGTGGAGTTGTCTTCCTCCATTGTATATTTTGCTCTTTGTTTCTTCCTTGGAATTCTTGCTTTTCCAACTTGCTTTTGGGTTCTCAAATATTATTTCATTCGTCTACTCGTGCTCCCCTCTCCCCACCTTCCACAGTCATGGTACGTCCCTTGGAGAGCCCAAACCACTTTCATCCTAAGGAAAATGTTCAGTCTCCGGGAATCAAAGAATTCCTAGGGAGGAGTCGGGTTCCTGGAAAACCATCAACGGCACTGGAACCAATTTGTTCTTTGATGTGTTGTCTTCGATTTCATAGTAGGTGGGTCTTTCTTACCCTTCATGGTATATTTGCAGGGAGGGAGAGACAGACAGAGACAGAGAGAGACAGAGAGAAAGAGAAGTGTTCTGGAAGGTCAGGGTGCAGAACGTCAGCTTGGCAATGTTCATCGACACCTTTGGAGTTTCTGAACCACAGGAGAAGGAAGGAAGTTTTCGGTTCCAAGTCACACGGCCCCACACCATTAGTTCCCAGCATTGTGAGTCAGCTGTTCAGCTTGTGGCTTCACCCATCGGCTTTTATCTCCTCTGCAGGCCTATTTCAAGTGTGCTTTGTTGTAGGATCTCAGACCACAAGTGTATTTTGAAGCCACTCAGTGCAACCAGGCCCTTGCAATCTTTTTCCGTGGCCGGTGCCATTAAATCTACTCTCTAATAAACATAACCACCTTCTTGAACTCATAAAGAATCCCAAAGTGCTGGAGGAAGACATTCAAAATAATCAAAAGCTCTTTCTCAGAGAGGAGAGAGACGATCCAGGGCTTGTTCTCTTGCTCAGAATGAGAACACGCAGCTGTGCAGCCTGGAGGTGCTCCATCAGCAGAGGGAGGAGCTGGGGGGCCTCAGACCAGGGCCCCTGCCTGCTCTGTGCTCACCTGATGCAGAAGCACCTCCTGGAAAGCATTATGCATGATTGGGCCCTGTCCAATCGACGACTGAGAGGCCTTGATGTTTGGAATATGGCCCTTGAAGAGTTCTTTGCCATCAGTAACAATCTTGGGGAGCCTGTTGGGGTGCGTCTCTGTGTGGCAACTTTGCCTCTGGTTTCACGTCATACTCTGTCTTCGATTTCCCTTCACTCAATGGACACGTAAATACCATGCACACACATGCACACAACCCTCCAGTGCTTCCTTACATGTTTTAACAGTCTTCAGGAGCATGTTCTGGCAAGCCAGTCCACATCCTGTCTGGACTGGAATGGGGTGTCCGTAAATGAACAACTAATAAACGCAAAGAACCTATTATTGGAGACCTGCAGTGTGTCCTGTGTACCTGCGACGTTTCCACTGGAGGTCAAAACCCCAGCGGCCACACATAGACGGTGCTGTGCAGAATATTTGGTTACTTTTGGCCAGGTGTTTAAACATGTGCAGGAAAGTCGGTCTGGATGAAGATGTGGAGGACAAGCGTGCTGCTTTTCCTTTGCCAAATGATTTTTTTAAAAGAGAAAGATGGAACATTCTGTCGAAAGTTTCTTATTATCATCTGAGCACCAAAGCCCAATCCTACCCTTCTTTGCGTCTGGGGATTTCTGGCAAGGTCTCTGCCTCTCCGTGGTCTGCTTTCTGATGGCAATGTGTCTCTGGTGGAGGAGAGAATAGGGCAGGGGGGCGTCCATTGATTTCAGGGTGACGGGAGCAAGTCGCCCCCTTTTGGGGCTTCAAAAGGTCTGTCCATCCTCTGCTGTCCCCTCACACACACCACACGTTCGCTGCTGCAGGATGACAGCGTGCCTTCAGGCCCAGCACTGCCTCTCCGCAGCCTGGGGACCGCAGGGGCCCACCCAGGAAGGCATCGGCGCTCTGGCCCCGGCTTCACCGCGCTGGAGTCCCAACCAGGTCTGAGTGTCCCAGGGAACATGCCCCTCCCAGGTGGACGGGGCCCTCACTAACTTCCTGGGGGCAGAGGAGTCTGCTTGAAACAAAGAGCCACCGAGAGAGCCCTCTGAGAAGCAAGCACAGTGCCTCCAACTGGACACGATTTGGGTGAAACACCAGCTCTGGGAGCAGTGTCCAGCCCGCCCCACTGAGGTTCTCCGGGATGGAGGCTCACACCCACCGCGGCCTCACGGACAAGCCCTTCTGTGAGCCAGCTGCCCACAGTCACGGTGCTTGGGCTCCCCCGCCCCCACACTCAGTCAAGCATGTCAGAGCAATGCTCTCGCTGTTTCCACGTTCAAGCACATGCTTTCAACCTTTTGCATTTTCCCAGGTTAAATAAGCCAGGCACCCGGGCCCAGAGCCTGCTGTCATCTAGAAGCGCAGATCCACAGATGGGAGCCCGAGTGGTGGCCGCCTGCCCCTCGGAAGCAGCAGGGTGACTCAGGGATGACTCAGAGCCTCCTCTGGGGTCTTCCCTTCCTGTTCCCTCCCTGCTGTCCGCACAGTCGCCGCGAGGTCCCTAGCGCTCTGAGAAACAGCCTCTGCAGGGAGATGGAGGACAGAAAACAGCGCTTGTCCTCCGCCCAAGGGAGGCTCAGCCAAGCTCAGGTGAGGACGTTACTCGTGGCCGCAGCAGGTAAGGGTTTAATTCAGCTAGTATGTAGTGAGCGCACAATATCTGTTAGGCACTGGTTTTCAAAGAAGACACGCACACAGGCAGGTCAAGGCCACGGTCGCAGGCCCCCTCTCCGAGGCCAGCGCTGCCCGCTGCCCTGGCGTCTGTGGAATCACCTGTGGCCCAGCGGGCTCCCGTGGGCGTGTCACTGCCCGGCCCCAGGGCCCGCCCTTCCCGGCTCGTCCACGCAGGATCCCGCACCCGGAATCAAAGGCAGCGCCCACGTCTCTCTTGAGGATTTTCCTGACTTCACACATTTTCCTTTGTTTGCTTCCCCTTAGAGCTGCCCATTCACTTCGCCAAACATGACTTACAAATGCCCCTCAGCCAGGAGCGTGCCCTGGACACCACCTGTACGGACCGAGGACAGCGGGGGCCCTCGGCTCGAAGTGTGGCCCCGAGGAGGGGCGGACCGGGCGGCATCTTGGCATCTTACCTTGTGCATGTTGCACAGCCCGGGCCGGCTGTGGGCATGAGAGGGCAGAGGGCTCCTGCTCTGCTTGAGCCAGGGTACCTGCCAGAGGGACACAGAGTGGCCGTTTGAGTCCATGTGGGCACGCTGGCAGAGCCCCAAGTCCTCCAGCAACGTCCTGTCCTGACCAGGCTTGGCAGGACCCGGGCAGTGAGGAGGGGGAAGTGGGAAGGAAGATTAGAGGTCAAGGGGTGTGTGAAGATGGATGGATGATGGACCAGTAAGAGGCCAGAGGTTAGGGACACCAGGAAGGAGAAGATAGTGGCATGATCTCCCAGGAGAGATGGATGGACGTCAGAAAAAAAGGAAGAAGAGGAAGGATTTAGGAAAAATTCTTTCCTTTAGAGTCTACTCTGGGACCCTAAAGCTGATTATGTGACCAAATTTTCCTACAACCGTAGCAGGCACCAGATGTAAGATTTCTGAGAGCAGGTAAAGAAGCATCTTCCAGACCGATGTGAGGCGCTGAGGGCTTTCTGAAGATTACCATGGAATAGACCCATTTTTACACTCAGTTTTATTTGTGGAGCTTTATGCTTTTTCTTTTGTAGCAAGTGTGTCAGCTTCTGCACTGGATTTACAAGTGGGAATCTTCCTGCTCTCGAGGTGACTGTGGCTATCACTGTGGGCGTTCTCAGTTTTTTATGGGCATAAGGACATCATTTTAAGGGCACTAGAGTGCTCAAAATCACCGGCAACACCGGGAGTCACACTTTGTCGCTGACATCCTTCCTTGTTGTTGGTGATGTTTAGGAGCTTAATAGTAACAGGAACTTAATATGCCTTGACATGAGCTATGCACTGACCTTAACTCTATTGTTATAAATCTTCCTCAATAGAATTTGCTCCTAATTTAGTGTGTTTTCCCTATTCTCTTAGCTGTAATCAGTGTGGTCGAGAGAAGAGTATTGCAGGACCAAGGTCAATGGTCTGCAGAGAGTTCCTTCCTTTTGACCTTCCACAGCAAAATGGCGCCAGAGAGGGGGAGAGAGAAAGAGAGGGAGAAAGAGACAAAGACAGAGGGAGAGCGAGACACACACAAAGCTTTCTAGTGGTCAAGAGATAAAATCAAGGCAATAGGTTTCAAGAGATGTTTTGTATTGGCTACAGATGAAATGGATTTTTTAAAAAACCGGTTAACAGCTGGTTATGAATGGAAATAAACAGTAGTAGGACACAGAAAACTGTCATTGCATTCTAGAAACATAACTGCAACGTGAACACACCAGGGTGTCCAGAGGCAATTCTGTGGCGAGTGCATGCTTACTGCACATTTTGCAGTCGATTCTCCCTGCACCAGAGGCAGTTGCTGTACCAGCAAGAAGGGCTGGTGACTTTAATCCATGGTAGCGGGCACTCGAAAGAGTAAGACAACTGAGTGTTTAAGTATGTCTCAGTGGTGAGCCTGCAGTGGTCTCTCTCCTGATAAGGCCTGGATGTCCCCACAGGGAGGGAGGCTCTCACGAGGGATGTACGGGCAAGTCCACGTTATATACTTGGCCAAAAGGCAAAGAAGAATTTTCTAATTTATTTTCCCTCTACTTAAGAGACTGTCCCTTCTTAATGAAGAGGACCATCTCTTTGACACATGTGCAGGCAGCTCTGGGGAGCAGGTGTTAAGCCCTTTCTCCTATCACACCCCAACTTCTTGGGTGCTGGCCATGCCGCATGGGGCAGGCAGGGGCTGGGGCGGAAAGGAGCCGACAGCTCTGAGACGGGGGCCGGCCCCCACGGAACTGACTGGCCTACACCAAACACAGCCTTCACCCTGGCCTCACCCGCAGCCCACCCTCCCCAGCAGTGGCAGGAAGAGTGAGGACAGGCTTTCTTTCCACCTGCGTGAGTGACAGAGGAAGGTTCCCCACCTCCTGTGGAGGCCTGCTCGCCTGATCAGAAGGGCAGAATTTCTTCAGTAGAAGAAGCAGGAACGCGAGCAAGGCAACAGGAGGGAGGTGCCCCAACAGGAGCTGGAGGAGACAGAGGCAGGAAGAGCCTCTTATAGAAATCATGTGTGGGGCTCCCTCAGAAGAGTGCATTTTTCTTTAACTTTTTTCTTCTTTTTTACTATTTTTTATGAAGCAGGATGATTTCAGAGCATTTAAGGGTGTGGTGACAGACATAACGGAAAAACTCTAAGATAACATATTAAACTAGAGTTTGATAAGAGATTTCTATGTTCTTAAAGGCTATATCAATTCCTTAGTGATGTCCACGTGAGCTCTGGTGAGTGGTCCTCTCCCTAATAAAGACGTTTCCTTCAGATGTCAAGCTGAGCTCTCCATCAGCCCATCAGAACTGCCTGTTACCACACGGCTGATCCTCTTACCCAAGGAAAATTGACGATGATGGAAAGCAACGCCGTACAGGGGAAATGAGCTGAAGAGGAGACGAGTTAGGACGAGGGTGTGCTGGGAGGAGGTGTTGTACAGAGGCAGGGAAGACAAATCGAAAGTAATTACACAGCGTTGCTTTTATTTCTAGTTTACCAAGGACCTCAAGCTTGCCCTTCATCTTACGCACGCACTGGCATCCTTAAGGAGAGCCAGCCCACCTCTCCCTTCCTTTCTCGAGTGTTTCTTTGACACCCTTCCGGGGGGAGCACTGGAGGGACGGGTCTCATGTGAGCTCACTCGTCAGCAAACACTGTTGAGCACACCGTGTCCCACACACTTCCCCAAACATCTGCAGGACGGGGCTTTGAGAGAAACATCAGCAACATCAAGCGGAACTAGAACAGCCATAATGGAAAGACCAGGACCCTGAACTGTCAGGGGAGAGCAAACATCCATGTGTAAAAGCAAAGAGTGAGAACTGACCTCCGCGTGCAGGAGTGGCTGGTGCTCAGGCCTCAGACTCACCTGTTGGGTGTTCCATCAGGAGGCCTCAAAAATGCCAGTAACAAATGCACTTAGTAAGGGAGGGACATTGCAAAAGACAACTTAAAAAATTCACGTGCAATTAGTACACCATCCTCAGTCTGTTAAAATGTTTAATAAATGCATAAAAAGGAAGAAACATATATAAGGCGAAAGTTTATCACAAAATAAACTGGAATACAATCACTGAAGGCAATCATCATTAAATACATCAACATAATTTACAACATATCACTCATACAGAGGACGCAGCCAAATCCCCGCCAACACAGGGACATAACGCTCTAATTCAACCATAGCCTCGTTAAATGACAGTGGGCAACTGAGGCTGTGGAGTTGACAGGAGGACACAGGAACCAGCTGGTAGCTGAGCTAGGGAGATCACTGATCAATAACTGGTCAGGGGAATGATACTTCAAAAGGAATGCCTGTAGGAAATCTCAAAAAGTTTTTGTTTGGGTGCAGAAACAAATATGCCCACCACATCTGAATGTTCTCTGGCCAGATCTCTTGGTAAAATGATGCACTGAGTGACCGGGTCGTTGCCACATGGACTCCTGTTGAGAGTCCCCTGGCTCTGGGTGCGTTGCTGCACTCCTGTGGTGAACACACTCCTGTGGGGGGACACACTCCAAGCAGAAATGAGTGAGTGCACTTCCACTGGCCCTTGACTTTGGGTTGGACCCCCACACAGAGTGGAGGCCCCACTCAGACGCTTCTTACTGTGTCCTTCATGTCATCTCCAAATGTTACACTCCCCGAGGATTACAGAATATGGCTACAAGATTAGGACATCAGGTTAAGTTACTGTAGAACTAAAATGTGTTAAGCGAAATTAAAATGCGATGAAAAACATCAGGAAACAGAACATTGTGATTCAGGAAACAGAACATTGTGATTAATTTACAGGACCCATTATACCCTTTAGCATTAAATGACAGAACTGGTTCTTTTCCCATACAACCAAAATGAGAGGCACAGAAGTACTACTGAATGCTGAATAATGGAACGCTGAGAATAGCAGGTAATAAATGGAGCTTTGAATGTAAAGTAAATGGAGAAAAATCAGTAAAATCATCAGTATAGAAACTAGCTTTAAAAAACTCTTTATACAGATACGGAGCAATGTGAGATTGGTATGTTCTCGTTGCCCTCTTACTTGGGAATTGCCCAGGTGTTACATCACGGTGCCTAGCTTAGTTATTTCATAAAACCTTATTTCTTTGAGATGAAAAGGAACAAGAACAGTTTCTGCAGCTGGCATTCCCGGGCTTTGGCCTGTTAGGCCTGCGTAGCCGACGGCACCAGCAATGGCGCGGGAGGGAAGCCCGTGGCGCAGGTTTGGCAAGGAGTGGCGGGGAAGGATGGCAGTGTAGGAGAGCCACCCTTTTTAACCCGACCCAATGCATTTTAATCCTCGCCCTAAATGCCTGCCCATTCCTCACAAGGCCTCACATTCCAGGGAACTGAAAAACCTGTTCCTTACAGGCAACAACACAGGCCTTCTTTCGTTCTTTCCTCTCACAACAAAGAAGCACGTTTTCTGTGAATGTGCTTTACATTTACAGCTCTCAAAAAATATGCCTCCTCAAGCAATTTATGACGCACTTTCCCTGAAGGTCAACTCCCCAGCCATACCAAGGGTGGGCGCTGTCGGTGCATTCTGGGGACTGGGGGCGGCAGCTCCACCCAGGGCCCCAGGGCCCCACCAGCTCTCAGGGGAGGGAGGGGCAGCAGGGGGCGCCAGTGGACACAGGGCCGCTGTTCCAGGAGCCATAGGCTCCATTCAGCCTTGCAGGATTCTACCGTGAAAAACCTACTCTAGACAGATAAGCAGAAAAACCCGCTTCCCCAAAACACTCGCCAGTTAGAGCACCTGCCACTCAGGCCTGTGGGCGCCCTTTATCATCCTACTACCTTAGACAATTATCTCAGAAATGGAAAATGGTGAGATGGGCTTTTATGGACAATAATCAGGCCTTTCAATTCTCTTCTTTTCTCTAGCTTCAATCCAAAGGACCTTTCTAGTATATAAAATGAGGGCTCTCTGGATTTATAAACAGAGCAAAGCAAAAATAAAAACAAAAACAACAAATAACCCCTCAGTAGTGCACACCAATAAACACCCCAGACTTCTAGGGCCATGGCGGGTGTGTCGCTGGGCGGAGAATGTGTTAAGCTCACATCCCAAGTGTTTAAAAGCAAACAAACAAAGAATCCACAATACAACAGGTGGACTGAACAAATATTGCCAGTAATCCCACTGCACCTCTCAGCAAAGACCCTCCACAGGAATGGTCTCTGGCCTGTGTTTGTAATAAGCAACTGTATCATTGTACACGCCAACTCCCCTCCATTTCTTGGGCATCAACAGGGCAAGGCTGTTCATTTTTAAATCTTCTTTATTCAACATTCAGAAGTGAACAGAATTGATACTTCGAAAATTCTAAAACAATTATTTAAACATTGTTTTTATTTTTCAAAAACCTGTGAAAATGTTTTCATCTCTCTGGATCCTTAATCTAGCAACACTATTTTGCAAAGTGGATGCCTACTTCTCAGACTAGAATATTTTCTTTGAAAATATTGAAGAGTATAAGAGACTTAAAGCAATAAAGGTTGTAATTTTCTACATAAAGAAAAACATGCATATGTATATATATATCCATTTTGAAATAAAGTCACGATTGATATAAATGCTTTCACAATTTTATTTTATTTAAACCATTTTTGGTGGTATTTAAACCATTACCACCAAAATGAAGCTTGTTTTATAATGTGCTATCCAGCTATTTAACTTTTTCTGCACAGTTTAATTATATTTTTCTTGCTCCTTGAGTTAAGCAGAATAGTTTAAGTTTCAAAACTGGAGACACCACATGCAGATGGGGTGCTTAGCATAATAGAAAGACTTCATTAAGAAGCCAGAACCTGGTGAGGTTTGATAGCTATGCTTGAAAAGGCACCTCAGATTGAAACTAGCATTAGAAATAGGTCAGATGACCAACATTTCAGGGTGAGGGAAGACTGCCCCAGAGTGAAAGAAAATCTCTACAAATACAGAACCAACCAGGAAATGAATTCCATAATCGCTTAATATGTATCACAGGTTATTCACAAAAAGTCACGACAATTGTCACATGAGAGATCTCAACTCGGAGTAGATGCTGGAGACATTACCAATGCCTGAAGCCTCAAGGAGCTGCACACTCGTACAAAAGGCAAACCCGACATTTATCTTCAACAATTTCATGATCTTCAATAATTTTAAGAATTATAGTTAGAGACCAAAGCAAACTGTAGATACTCCTTAACTCCAAGTTGCCCAGAGTTCTTGTGATATGTTACATGACTGCTCCACACTTCACTGCAGAGCCGCTTACGTTCCTGGAGGCCTCTCAGAATAAGCCCCATATCAGCCAGAAAACAGCTGCATCTTACGCGTTCTGTGAGCACGTCCAATAAAACTGGGGCTTTTCTGAAAAAGCTCTCTCCTTCCAAAATTACCCAGCTATCCAACACTCTAAGTCATGTGACATGTTATGTATTTGCTATGGGAACGTCACGTGGAGATTGGCTCTTTAACGAAACATCAGCCACAGATGCTCTATTCACAATCAACTCCAGAAGCTGCTGTGGGAAACAGAACCACAATAGGAGCGCTTTTTCTTGCGATGTATTTTTATCTACAGAACATTTAAATAATGAAACTTCACAGATTCTATATTCAAATTAAGGGAATAACAAAATAATACAGTTTTGATTCACAGACACACTCATTTATCCCTCCACCCTCTGCCTCAAAACAACTCAGACAAAAGAGAAACTTCACTCAAGGCAAATGGAAATTTCGAGTTTGTTCAAAAGTCCTCAATTGCAGTATTGTTACAAAGCAACTAGAAGCTAGCAGCACTGAGTCCGAGAAAAAATTAGCATAACCCAATGTTGAACCCCAAAGCGTGGGCAGCAGAAGCAAAATCAGCCATAAAGCCCCCAAGCATAAGACATACAAGACCCCAGAAGACAGTGCTCTTTCTGCAATGCCCACATCCACACCACCCTAGAGATGCAGAATTCAGAATGTTCTTGCATTCCTGAGCCACATCCTGATTGCAATCCCTTGTGAGGAGGAGGATGAGGGTGAGTTAAGTGGAAATATTGTAAGCAGCAACCCAGGCCCCCTCCAGTGGCCTATAAACATTTCTGGCAAGGACAACGCCCTAGACAGCTAAGAGGCCGCGTCAGCATCTCCTCTAATGGCTTAGTTCACCTGCTGATTTTCCTTCCTTTTCCATCTAAACTAAAGCAGACACACATTTGCGTGCTCCTCTACTCCTCAGAGCTCACCTTGCCTGAGCCCCGCTTGGGCACACCCCTGTCACCGCCAAAGAAGCGCCCCAGGGAGTCGAGGATGCCCGTGTCTCTGTGCCTCGGGAGGAAGCCATGCCTGGCGTGATCCATGGTGCTGGCTGAGGCCAGGTACTTTGATCCGTGCCTCTGGGAGGGTCTCTTCTGTGACGCCATCACATCCAGGCCCTCCGGAGCGGCTGCACTGTCCTCTTGGATGGTCTGGAGCTCGTCTGACTCCGAGGGTCTGTCTTTGAAGGTGTTGTCCTCCCTCCCCGGGGCATCTCGGGAAAAGAGGCGGATCAAGTGGGGGCGGCCCCCTGGGTCAGCTGGGTTGGCGTCCTGCCAGGCATTCTTTGGGTCCACTGTGCGCTTGGAGTCTGTCACCGCTGTGTCCTGAGAGGGGGTCCCATTGTTCTGGTCCACATCTGCCTCTCCTGCAAACAACAGTGAGATATGAATACGGGCTGTGCAAAGCAGAGCGCAGGACAATGCTGCTTTCTTCCAGGGCCAGTGAACTGGTTGTCTCCTACAAAATTCACAGAATGTGCGTGGGGCCCTAAAGCTACATGGCAGCTCCAGACCGCCTTTGGCAGAAACCAACCTGGACTGAGCACCCTCCTTGCGGCTCTGTGTTTCCGAGGCCCTGGGAACTGCCTCAGTTACTCAAGATTTGGCACTACAGAACGCGCGCCAGGGCTTCCTGCAGAAGCGGCCTGCTGAGCGAGCGCAAACCCGTCCACATTTCCCCTTGGGGGCTGCTGCTACTGCGCCTGGGGAGTCCAGGATTGCGGGCACCTCTTGGGGCATTTCTCATCTAAAGAGCCTCTGGCGCATAAGCTAAACCTCTTGGGAGCATTTATTTGACAAAAGGTATTTTTAGTGTTCTTGGTAAAAATGGAACTTCCCACATCTTTTTGCAATTCATGCCTTAAAGAAACAGGGCATTTAGAATTCTTTAGTTTCCAGATCCCACAAGAGGCCTCTTGCATTGGAGAATTGTTTATTCAGGATATTTTGATTTGGCTTCTCCTCTGTAAGCAGCAACGATTAGAAAGTTTAAAGGGGGAATGGGGTATTTCATATTATATACCACCATCTCATAGCTTTCTACAAAAAGATAACAGTATTTCTCTCAAGAATGGCAATACATCCATTTTGCTCTCAAGTTACAAGTTAGGTTTAAACGAACATCATTTAGTTAGTCTCCTCTCCAAACTTTATTATTTATCTACAGAAAATGTGGGTTTACTTACATTTCCTGTAGTCCCACCCATCCATCTAACCAATCTGTTCACTGATATTTACCCAATAGCATCCATCCATCCATTCATCTATCTAGCCACCCATCTATCTACCCACCCAGCCATCCAGCCACCCATCCACCTATCCAGCCACCCACCCATCCATCCATCCACCCATCCATCCACCCACCCACCCATCCATCCATCCACCCATCCATCCATCCACCCACCCATCCATCTACCCATCCACCCACCCACCCATCCATCCATCCACCCATCCAGCCACCCACCCATCTATGCACCCATGCAACCACCCACCCATCCATTCATCCATCCACCCACCCATCCATCTACTCACCCATCCAGCACCCACCCATCCACCCATCCATCTACCCACCCATCCATCCACCCACCCATCCACCCATTCATCTATCCACCCATTACTTACTGAGTATCTAATAGTGTGATGTACTGTTCTAGATGGACGAGATGTGGTCCTTGTCTCATGAACATAGATGTAAATGAATGTTATGAGAGGAATACTGTCCCCCAAAATGGCATGTCCAAGTCCTAACCCCTGGTACCTATGAATGTGACCTTATTTGGAAATAAGGTGTTTTGTAGGTATAATCAAGTTAAGATGAGGTTGTACTGGGGTAGGGTGGGCCTGATCCAGTGACCAGTGTCTTGATAAGAAGAAAAGGATTAGGACACAGACACAGACACTCAGGGAAGAGGCCATCTGATGATGGAAACAGGGACTGGAGTGATGTGTCTACAAGACAAGGGACACCAAGGGTTTCCAGGAACACCAGGAGGTAGGAGACATGGAACAGAGTCTCCTCTAGAGCCTTCAGAGCTGGCACGGCCCTGCCGACACTTTGATTTCAGATTTCCAGCCCCCAGAACCGTGAGATAAGAAATTCCTGCTGTTCACCTAGTCACATAGTTTGTGGTACTTCGTTGAGGTAGCCACAGGAAATGGACACAATGTACAATTTCATATCAAGTATGATATGAAAGAAAACAGAGCAGGTGAGGGGCATCAGGAAGGCCCCTTGAGGGAACATCGGATGAAATGAGAGAGCGGCCATGTGAGGACTAGGGGTTGGGGTGTTTCTGCAGAGGAGAAGGACACCCAACAGGAGGTCTGGGCAGGAATAAGCTTGGCATGTTCACACGGGAGAGGCAGAAAGGTCGAGAGCCTGAGCGAGCTGGTGCAAGGCCTGAGGTGAGAGGGAGTGGGCAAGCGGGAGGATGGTGGAGGGGAGAAGGTGAGATGGAGGATGGTGGATGGAGAAGGTGAGGTGGAGGATGGTGGGGGGGAGAAGGTGAGGTGGAGGATGGTGGATGGAGAAGGTGAGGTGGAGGATGGTGGGGGGGAGAAGGTGAGATGGAGGATGGTGGAGGGAGAAGGTGAGGTGGAGGATGGTGGAGGGAGAAGGTGAGGTGGAGGATGGTGGGGGGGAGAAGGTAAGATAGGATGGTAGGGGGGAGAAGGTGAGGTGGAGGATAGTGGCGGGGAGAAGGTGAGGTGGAGGATGGTAGGGGGGAAAAGGTGAGGTGGAGCATGGTGGAGGGAGAAGGTGAGATGGAGGATGGTGGGGGGGAGAAGGTGAGGTGGAGCATGGTAGGGGGGAGAAGGTGAGGTGGAGGATGGTGGAGGGAGAAGGTGAGGTGGAGGATGGTGGGGGGGAGAAGGTGAGATGGAGGATGGTGGGGGGGAAAAGGTGAGGTGGAGGATGGTGGGGGGGAGAAGGTGAGGTGGAGGATGGTGGGGGGGAGAAGGTGAGGTGGAGGATGGTGGGGGGGAGAAGGTGAGGTGGAGGATGGTGGGGGGGAGAAGGTGAGGTGGAGGATGGTGGGGGGGAGAAGGTGAGGTGGAGGATGGTGGGGGGGAGAAGGTGAGATGGAGGATGGTGGAGGGAGAAGATGAGGTGGAGGATGGTGGGGGGGAGAAGGTGAGATGGAGGATGGTGGAGGGAGAAGGTGAGGTGGAGGATGGTGGGAGGGAGTGGGCGAGTGGGAGGATGGTGGAGGGAGAAGGTGAGATGGAGGATGGTGGAGGGAGAAGATGAGGTGGAGGATGGTGGGAGGGAGAAGGTGAGATGGAGGATGGTGGAGGGAGAAGGTGAGGTGGAGGATGGTGGGAGGGAGTGGGCGAGTGGGAGGATGGTGGAGGGAGAAGGTGAGATGGAGGATGGTGGAGGGAGAAGATGAGGTGGAGGATGGTGGGAGGGAGAAGGTGAGGTGGAGGATGGTGGGAGGGAGAAGGTGAGATGGAGGATGGTGGAGGGAGAAGGTGAGGTGGAGGATGGTGGAGGGGAGAAGGTGAGGTGGAGGATGGTGGAGGGGAGAAGATGAGGTGGAGGATGGTGCAGGGGAGGAGGTGAGGTGGAGGACGGTGCAGGGGAGGAGGTGAGGTGGAGGATGGTGCAGGGGAGGAGGTAAGATGGAGGATGGTGGGGGGGAGGAGGTGAGGTGGAGGATGGTGCAGGGGAGGAGGTGAGGAGGAGGAGGTGCACAGGGCCCTGGGCCGGACGGCACAGGGCTTTGAGAGTCAAGGCAAGGAGCTGGCCTTTTCTCTGAAGAGCAACCAGAGACCACTAGGGGGGTGTAGGCGGGCCTGGACTTCAAGGTAGAAGATGGCTGGGCCTGCAGGCGAGCACAGGTGCAGGCGAGCACAGGTGGGAGGGACTGCTGTCCATGGGAGAGATTGGAGGGTGGCCAGGGTTGTGCTCTGGGGGCTGGGAAGGGGAAGGATCTGAGGGTTGATTGCACATAGGGGTGAGGCAGGGTCATTTCCTCTTGTTATACATATTTGTGGAAGTTTGTATATCTACAACACATACTTCCACAAATACATAAACAACAAAAACAAATGATTCTACACTTTCGACAAAATCATAGGAGTCAAAAGACTGTCCCATGAATGACACATCATGCAGTCAATATACTGACCTATATTGCCAAAGCAGAGTAACTTACTCCCAACACATATCATAAAAGTTTGCCTGTGACAGAGTGCAAGGCAAACAGCGGGAACCAGGAACACAGTAACGTTATTCACACTCCTGAGACTGCATATGGCTGTCAGGTGCTCAGGTGTGCCTAATGCCAGCCACTCTACATGCCTTAGAAATCTGTCACTTAGAATATGGCACATCTTATACGACCACTGATTAATTCAACCACATTAGAACACAGCATTTATAATGTATCTATTAAATGGCTCACTGTATCGCAGCAACATAAAAATGCAACATGAAGAATATCAGGGCAGCAGAAGGCTGTAGATTTTTGCAGGAATGCAATGCTAATTTATAGGTTGCAACAGAAATAGAGCCTGATTTTCTAGCTATGCTTTATATTCTGTGGCTAATATAAATTAATGCAAATGTGAAAGGAAAACAATGGCGACATTGTACATGATTAAATGCATTAACAAAACACAGGCGCATCTGAATACTAATATTTTTACAACAGTTGGGCCTTGTGTCCCTGAATACTGTTATTTGTGAGGCACAGAAGGGCATTTGTGCCCCGAAAGTAGCTTCTCCCAGCACATAAGGAGTACGGGGAGAAGTTGGATCCGTGGATGTGCAGCATTTTTGGTGGGGACAAGTGCTGTTTTAATTTGCCAATTAATACCAGCTTTGATCAAATTTAAGCCCCATGTCGAGTTTTTATCTAGACTATAATTATGGAGCAGAGCATTCAGTACACAATTTGTGAGGCATGGATCTGCTTCAACCAGAACATGCACTTACAATACTCTCTCTATTACTGTTCAAATTCTACAGGAATTTGCAAGAAAACTTCTTTAAAAAAACCCCACCTCAATCTAATTTGTAGAAGGAGCCCCAGAAAACTGAGATGGGAAATGTCCTGGGCCTTTGAAGGTAGTGATGCTAAAATGACAGAATGGCCCCCTGGGACTTCTCTGAGAAACAGAGGAGCTGTCATTCACTCGAGAGTGGCTCCTGGAGCAGAAACGCCCACCAAGCGGCATGGTGATACTGGGGGACGTGTTTACTATTTGACGAGACTCACAGCTGTCGCGGCCCGAGGGAGGCTCCGGCGGAACGTCGCGGCAGCACCATTTGGGCCAGTGCATCTGTGCTCCCCACCGACCTCACCCCGGCAGGCAGGGCGTCCCAGGTCCCGTGGCTTCTCCCTTTGGATTACTTCTCACGAGACTGCCTACGACCACCTCTTCCTTTTTCTTTTCCTCTCTTTTGCCCCCTTGTGCCAGGGTGTGCTACGTCGTCATTGCTAACCTCCTCTTTAGTCTCTGTCGTGAGATTCCACGGCACACGGCGGCCATAAAACGTTCCCGGTACGAGGCCCCCGATTCGTGCCCTTAATGACCCCTCACTCTCACACCCCCAAGGACAAGCCCCTCCTCCGGCTTTTCCCCTTGCCTCCCAACACGCCCCAGCACTCGAGCTCTACTCCGCTTCCTTGGGCCTCTGCCGTCTTGACAAGGCTGCTGCGGCCTGCCTCCCCGTCCCGTCCTGACCCTTCCCGGGAGGCCTGCTTGGGGCAGCTGGACCAGCTTCTGCCTCTGTGGATGCAGGCTCTAGGGTGGTCAGCACCAGAGAGCGACCGTCGGCCGCAGTTCTCCTGATTGTCCCCTATGTGCTCTTCTGTTCTCGCTAGCTGGGCGATGCCGTCTCTGAAGGCAGGGACTGCACAGGACCGGGGGCCTCGACGGGTGCTCGGCAGGGCTCAGTGTGTGATCACAGAAGGGCCGGTGTTCACTGGGCTGTGAACCCAAAAGGAAACAACAGAATCCAAATCCCACAGTCGTCTTTGCCAGAAAAACTTAGCCATTGGCACTGCAGCTGTTAAACTGACTTTATAGACTTATTTTTAAGTGAGGATTTCCCTTCAATCCTAAAAGGCTTACACCAATGGTCTAAGGGGCTCTGGCTTGGAAGTCAATTTCAGTTGTATAATCTCATTCTTCCTGGCTATGCAGCGGTTTTGTAATATTCTGAATTTAACCAGTCAGCATGACTCTCAGGTGCCAGAATGAAGAATTTAGCTTTCCTGCTCTATTCTTTCATGAACTCCGAGTCCAAGTTCACACATTGGGGCTGCCTGCTCATGCTGAACACGGATCGTGAGCGGGACTGACCTGACAGGACGTTTCATCCACTCGAGCCCTCAGGTCTGTCTGGAGTAAACCAGAGCACGCAGAGGGCAGAGAAACAAAGCTGTGGACGGCAGAGTCCAGGGTCAGGGCCAAGGAGGGCTGGAGGTCTGCAGGGCATAACAGAGAGGGACCCTGGAGGTGGCCTCACTCCCGTAACTGGCTGCTGGCCTCGAGCAGGCGGCTGAGCTGAGCTGCCCACCGGTGTGCGTAGTTATGACACGGGAAGGTGCAGCTACGTTCCCGGCTGAAACACCTCAAGGCCCCTTTCAGCAACCCACGCTCTGATCTGGAGGCTCTGAGTTTTCACCCGGTGACCCCCCTTCCCGTAAATGCAGCTGTCTGTGGAGAGCTCCAGCAAGGAAAAGTCTTTGCTGATTGCTCACTGGGCATTTTATATGCACTATCAACAACCCTAGGAAGCAGGGAGTTTTACAAGCCTTTTTTTCTTTTTGTGAGGAAGATTAGCGCTAACATCTGCTGCCAATCTTCCTCTTTTTGCTGAGGAAGACTGGCCCTGAGCTAACACCTGTTGCCAATTTTCCTCTTTTTTCTTTAGGAAGAATGGCCCTGAGCTACATCTGTGCCCAACTTCCTCTATTTTATATATGGGACGCCACCACAGCATGGCTTGATAGGTGGTGCGTAGGTCCGTGCCCAGGATCCGAACCTGCAAACCCTGGGCCACCGAAGCAGAGCATGTGAACTTAACCACTACGCCATTGGGCTGGCCCCTACAAGCCCTTTTATTCACATGAGGAAACTGAGACAGAAGAGTTTGATGGAGGAACTGACGCTAATTCCAGGTCCAAAGCTGCCTCTATGTTCTGCAAACTGCAGACTGTTTCCCAAGCCCTGGGCGCTGCTCACCGGGCCTTCTCCACCCCCAGCTGGCTTTAACTGCAACTAGATTTTGCCTCTCAGGTTAAAATTTAACTGCAGAGATGTGATGAGTAAAACATTTCTGGATCACAGCTGCTTAACAAAGAGGGACTGACCAGGAGAGATGGAGAGACTCTCTAGAAAGCCACCCATCCTGAGATAAGAGCTCAGCCAGGGCCTCCACGTGTTAGCAACAGAGACCTGGAGGCACCCAGCAGACTCAGTGCTTCTCCAGGCCCCCGGGCACTCTGCAGGCATGGGAGGTGGCTGTGTCACCACACGCCCTCCTGTCCCCCTGCTCACCCCCACGCATAACCGTCTATTCACAACTTACAACATCGGCTGTCGTTGGCAGAACATATTAATGACTGTTAAACACCAAAAAAGGCTGAGTTCAGGAATTCTGCAAAATTATATTGCCACTCTGACAGTTGAGGTGTCACCCTGTAACAATTTAGGAGCTCTGAGGGCAATAACTCCACGCTTGTTTAGAAATTGCCAGTCACCCATCATCTTGCTATAATCAGAAAATGACACTAATAAAATTTAAGTCCTATATTTAAATATTGCTATATTCTTTTTACCCAGAGCATATATCTTATATGCTTTATTTCATTGCATCCATGGAAGTTCTAGTCCGTGAATAACTTTCATCAAAACTGCCTCCGTGGGGCCGACCCCGTGCCTTAGCGGTTAAGAGCGCACGCTCTGCTACTGGCGGCCCAGGTTCGGATCCCGGGCAAGCACTGACGCACCGCTTCTCCGGCCATGCTGAGGCCGCGTCCCACATACAGCACTAGAAGGATGTGCAGCTACGACATACAACTATCTACTGGGGCTTTGGGGGAAAAAAAAAAGGAGGAGGATTGGCAATAGATGTTAGCTCAGAGCCAGTCTTCCTCAGCAAAAAAAGAGGAGGACTAGCATGGATGTTAGCTCAGGGCTGATCTTCCTCACAAAAAACAAAACAAAACAAAAAAAAAATGCCTCCGTGTGTGTGTGTGTGTGTGTGTGTGTGTGTATACATGAGGAAAAATACAGATGCCTCGGCACACCCCAGACCCAATAAATCAGAATGCCTAGGATGGTGCCTGATTTTGCCTTTTTTTTAATAGGCCGAGTGGAGTGGGTGACAGTTATTCATTCTCCAAAGAGCCGAGCCTCAGCCTTTTCACCACAGCACTGCACGTGCTCAGCCACTTCCCACTTACCTACGCTCACAGCTCACGGTACTGCAAGGAAAGTTTAATTTCAAAGACGCGAACGATCTGGAACCCGTCACATGGGGCTGCTGGCTGCTCAGGGCTGGGTGTTTCCCACCCTCGATCCTGCTGTGTGCCGAGAATGCCCCTTGTCAGAGGCTGCCACCTGCCTCCTCCTGGGGACAGCACTTCCTGCCACTGTCGGGGCTGGAACTCGGTGCTTTAACACCTGCGGGACGACCCGTGGGGATGGCTCTACTATGTGCAACACTCACACGCAGGGTCTGTCTCCAGGAGGGAGATCAGCATGAGCTCGGGCACAGCTTTCTCTTCTGGGTTTGCACCTTTCTCTGAATGCCAGAGGTTTTCAGGTCATCGTGAGTAGCAACTATTTAGTTACTCAGAGCATGACCATATTGCTCACAAACCAGAATAAAACTTAATACAGAAATCATCTCTGTGAACACAAGTCACTCTGTTAAATTTAAGTATAAAATAAAAAACTTCCAGATGTAAGTGTTCTTCTTTTCACTACAATTAATATATGCTTTCTCCTATGATGAGAGATTGAAACATTGGACCTAATGGGTCATCCAACTCTAATTTCATTAGGAAAGTTTAATAAAATTTCATATTCATGGCTGATCAGATCTTCGATGAGACTGGAAACAATGAAAAATGATCATCGTTCAGCTAATTAGAGGTTTTCCCAACAGTGAACTTTAAACATGTGCAGTAGAGGCTTAGCCCACCATGAATCATCATTGTTGGCTTATTTTATTTATAAGCATCATTCCCATCTTAATAGGGGGTTCTCAGACTTCACGGACTAGGAAAATGGTAAAAATTAGGGGTAAGGATGATGGGTGTTCATACTGCCATCTCAGGACTCCAAGAAGACTTTATTTTGCCAGCTAAGACATCCAGAGACAGCACATAACTACCAGGTAGTAGCCCAGAATTTCACTAAAGAGAGAAGGAGGATGCTGGTGTCAGAACGGGACAGGCACCGTCTCAGAATAAAGAGCTGTGGGACGCACTTAGGTCGCTTTCAGACCCTCCTGCCAAGAGGCTGCATCTGTCCACACCTCCCTCCTGTGGTGTCCATCCTGGCGAGTGACCTCCTGGTGGGGGCAGGGCTGGGAAACATTAGGAAGCCCCAGGTCTCCAACAGACCTGAAATTCGATGGAACCCCCCACCCTGCAAAGATCCCAAACCCCGCAGATGGCCCCGCCTCTCCTTCAACTCACGGTTCTCCTTTTGCCACCAACCACTCATCCATCGGATATTCTGACAGAAAATAAAATTTGTTTATTCATTTTGAGGGATCAGATGCACTGGTTTCACCCACATTTTAACCTTGATTTTAAAACAATTGTTTTGGGGGGCAGATCTAGTTAGGTCTACAGACCAGACCTACAATTTTAGTTCTGTTGAGTATTTTAAGTTCCTATAAAATTACCAAAAAGAAAACAACAACAAAAAACCCCATAGTCACCAAGTCTGTCCTCCATCACAGGGACTTTTCACCCAGGAACTAGGACGTTTCCTGGCTCAAAGACATGGATTCCCAGCTTATTGTCCTTGACGCTTCCTCCCAGTGGGTCTGACATACACAGTATGCCCGGACACAATCTCAGAAGCCCCACAGAAGCCCACCCCACATCGCTTCCCCAGTACCTTTCATAGGGCCTGGAGTACAGACGACTGTCTAAGGAAATGTTGAGATTCATAAAGGTAGCATTCAAGCAGCTAGAAGCTAGCGTTCATAGCAGCCCAGGAGATAGTCAGAAGGCTCATGAACGGTTAGCAGGCACTCTGTTGTCTCAACCTTTATTCTCCACTTTTGGCAACCCTGCTGTTGTGTCATATGGTACCTGAGGCATAAATTACTGGAAGGACACCGAGAACGCAGGGACCCTGCATGGAAAAAGTTCTTCCTGGGCTAGAGAGGGCATCCACACAGTGATGGGGATGCGGGCGCCGGACACTCGGGTGACTTTCGTCTAAGTACACAACGGCAGAATTCAGAGGAGCTGTATGCCCTGTTGTCCTGCTACACTGAAAGGTTTTCTCCTCAAGTGATTCGCGATCTGGTTTCCTAGCTTACAATCCCTTTAGGAAGTATTATCCAAAAGTAAATCCATATATCCAAATGCACCAAAATGTGCTATTTTTCATAATTGTTCAGATTAATCCTTAGTTTCTAACTCAAAGCAGCAGCATGGACTAAATTAAAGAAACTATCATTGTGGAATGCACAAAACAGAGGAAATCTTTAATCATTTGGTCTTCAATTCGGTGTTTTTAAACTCATGCTTTTTTAACTTATATTTTTCTTCCACTTTTTTTCACGGAATGGTACACTAAAGATTATTGAGACTATCAAAGCCGTTGTACAATCTAGATTTCCACAACTGACCCTATTTCAAGCCCTCTCTTGCTGGGACAAGTTGACACAGCAGAGTAAGACTATGTACACCTAAGTTCAAGTCCGTCAGAGCAGGCGACCTGGTATCAGGAGAAGAGAGGGAACCTGAAATCACACCCCATTCTTCATAGTCAAGAACATCTTAAGGGATACAGAGATGGCTGTAGAGAGCTGAAGAAAGTTATCCAATACTTCAGCCCATTGTGGAGGAGATCCTATTTCCAAAACACCAAGAGAAGGTGTTATTGTTTCCTATAGCCCAGAAAAACCATACAAAAACTCAGAACTCTAAACTGAAATAGACACTAACTTTCCTCAAGTGGTCTTTCTAAATTCTGATTCTCAATTGGCTTCTGTTGCTGGGAAGGTGGTTGGATCTGCTGCTTGGATTTTTACCTAAGGCAGCCCTGCAGATAAGCAAATAACTCCCTAGAGCCTACGAACATGGCCGCCTGCCTGCCGATCCTCTGATGCCCTTCCTGCACCTTCAGGGCCTCCCGTGCCCGTCCCCTCCGAGCCTGCCCATCAATGATGCTCAGAACATCAGCTTCCTGCTGCAGGAAAATGCTCCAATTCCCCACCAGCAGACGTTCCAGGAAAGCTAAAGAAAAAGCCGGGAGATTGTTGCATTTGCTTAGACCTGAGGCCTGGCCAGATTCTCATGTTTGTCGACGGTATGAAATTGGTCATTTACTATCCAAACAAAATGTGCAGGTTACTTTTCTATCAGTGAGGTGCTGACATATGTTATCTGATAGAAGGATGTCTTGTCCCATTTGACATGATAAGCTGCAGAAGAAAGCTGGGCACCAGTTCTGTCGGCCATCAGCCCCTGTCCACCCCGGTAGGCACTGCAGGCACCGCACGTGCAGCCAAGTGTGTGGTTCTGCTGAGCTCTGATTAAACACGGATCAAGCGTCTCCCTGACTCAGCTTCCATGGGAAAACCAGGCACTGGCTGCAGAGAGCAGGCCTGCAGCCTCTGCACCAGGGACAGCCTGTACGTGGGAACCTGGGCTCGGCCCACGCACTCAACTCCTGTGCAGCAAATGAAGACAGGTGGGGCCCCCATCCTGCAAGGGGACAGCCTGAAATCCACCTGCACAAACCCGGCCGCGAGGCTCAGTGCCCTGGACAGAACCTCATGCTAAAACGATGGAGACAAGCGTGTTGTCCAGAGGGGTAAGGGCGAGAGGGAGCTGTGTGCTAACAGCCCACAGTTGTGCTTGGCTGGCCATGCTGGTTTGAGAAGAAGGGGCTCTGGTGGTCCCTGCGTGTCTCCGACCAGGCTGGGCTGGCTGCTCTCTGCAGAGGAGCCCACAGTGGCCTTGGGCCCTATGAGCCACAGAATTTGCCAGTGTAGGCCAGGGCCAAAGAGCACCCTCCTTGTTTGTGGAACACTTCTGTCCCTGGCACGCTGTGCTTAGGGTCACCAGGGAGGGCGAAGGAAACAAAAAGGCCCATGGTGTGGCCCGTGGATGTGCTATGGCAGAAATTCTGCATCTATGAGAGGCATGCGGCCACCCGCCAAGCTACCCGCAGACATTACTTTAAAACTTTTCCACAAACGAATCTTATCAACCCACCCATCTCACATGAATGCCTCCTTTGTGTACTCAGAACATATAGTGTTTATTTGCTCGAAATAGCTCACTCCTGAACCCTCCCACAGCAGGGATGGGGTCATGGGAGAGGCAGCCCCTGTTTGGAGGGAGTGGCGAGGAGGGTCGGGGCCGGGGGGCTCCATGGGAAGTCTGTACCTCATGGGGCCTGAGTTTTTTCATCATATGATGGGGATGACGGTCCAAACGCCCAGCTTCCCAAACACAGTTGGTGTAAAGATAATGAGATGTAAAATAAAAAAGCCCAGTATTCACATAGATTTTGCTCCATGTGCAACCTCGGGCGATTCTCACAGTAACTTTGTACCGACAACGAACAGACCCAGAGGCTGCAAGATTCCCCCAAGAAAGGGCATCACGGATTCCACTATGAAGTGCTGTACAGAGGGGAGTGCATAAGTGAAAAAATGTACTCCTACCTCTGCGTCAGTTTTACACAGTGGGCGCTCAATAATGCTACTAGAATTAAACTGACTTTGGACTGCAAGACCAGAGGTCTGCTGGAGTCACACCCAGCTGACTCTGATTCTTGGTTCTACCACCTACTATGTGACCCTGACCAAGCGATTTAATCTCTTTAAGCCTTGGGTCCTCATGTGCAAAACTGGGTGAAGAGTTGGAGCTCCTTCGAAGTATGGTTCTGACGAGTACCGGGGTGTACGTAATAAAGTGTTCTCAGCACTGGTGCACAGAGAATGCTCAGGGAGGGCTTTTGTCATTGTGGCTATTATTATATTTCTAAAAATAGGCTGGGAAAACTTTATACACAGGAGTAAGATTCTATACCTTTTCTATCTGTCCATGCACCCACCCATCCATCAATTCATCCATGCATACATGCATCCCTCCATCCACCCACCCATCCATCCGTCCATGCATCCTTCTACTTATCCATCCAATATTCATTTTGTGTCTTGTGTTAGCTAGAATTCTAAGAATGGCCCCAAATAATCCTCACCCTTGTACAATCCCCTCCCCCTGAGTGTGCGGAACCTGTGAATATGATGAGGTATCACTTGTGATTATGCTATGTCATATGGCAAAAGGGAGATTATCAGGCACTGTTATTCCAACCCCGGGAACCTTTTGAAGGCAGAGAGTTTTCTCCAGCTAGTAGCAGCAGTGGGGGTCAGAGAGACTCTCATCTGAGCATGAGAAGGATGGGAAGTACCATTGTTGGCTTTAGAGATGAAGGGACGGCATGCAGGGTGCAGAGAGTGGCCTCTCGTCACTGAGAGTGACCCCGGCTGACAGCCAGCAAGGAAACAGGGGCCTCACCTCTACAACTGCACAGAACTGAATTCTGCCAACAGCCTGCATGAGCCTGGAAGTGGATTTCCCCCCGAGCCTCCAGGTATGTGCCGGACCTGGCTGACAGACTGACGTCAGCCCCGTGACCCTAGGCAGAGACCCCCGCTGAGCCCGCATGGCCTTCTGACCACAGAACCGGTAGCTCACAGATGGGTTTTGCTTTAAGCTGCTGAACGTGTGGTGACAAACCCACCGACTAGGGACTTGGGTGGGCCCAGCGGTCTGTGTGGTACAAGCCCTCAGGGGATTCTGACCAGGAGCACCTCCGTTTGAGACTCACTGCTCCCGTATGTGGTGTGTGCTCAATGAGTGTTTGCGGGGAAAGAAAGCCCACGGGAGGCTGTGACAGGCTTGGCTGCCCGTGATGATAATCGGGGCTCTCTCACAGGCTCTCAGTGCCCTGGCCCCCAGAACAATTACACAGAAGTCTCAGAGCAGGGTGAGGTGGTGGGAAAGGAAGCCCAGAGAGAAAGTGTTTCGAGAAGTGTCACCAGGCTTCACAGCCATAGAGCGGCAGGAGTTGTGGTCACCTCCCCCACGGTTTCCTGATTCATCCAGGGACTTCGTATCATTCCTGATTCATCACCTTCATGGACAGGACGGATTTCACTGAATGAAAACCTGTCCATCCTCCACCCCAGTGGACATCAGAGCCCAGTGGACATCAGAACCACCCAGAAGCTTTTATAACTGGCATGTGTTGAAGCCCAGGCTTCAGCTGGTGACTCTGACTTAAATGGAGCTGGCCCAGGCTTCACTTTAGGTTCCCGAGCTGAGTCAAAGTGTGAACACTTCAATACGTAAAAAGATTTAAAGGAATGGTGGAGGAAATACTGGGCTGATCCCTTTGAATTTTCCCCATTTCCCTTTCTCCCAAAACTTTAGTGACGTCAGAAAATAACCACGAAGGTAAAGCTTAAGGTGTCACGAGGGGCTGCAATCATTCTAGAAAACCTTAAAGAGAAATGGAAAGATCCTCAGAACAAAGGAGTAGCCCAATGCACCACGGGCATCACCTTTAAACCCGCCTTCACCCGGACCACAACTTCAGGACCAGCTTTCCAGGGTGAGCGGACATTATGTCCAAGCTCCTGGCGATGCCTTCAGCTGGGTCATCCTCTCCTGAGAGGAGCCGTCTGTCTCCTGGTTCGTGACTTTCAACGGCCACCCCAGCCCGACGTGCCTTCCCTCACCTTCATCATTCTGACTCATTTCAGCCCTTCGTCCTGTTGTGATCCTAACGGGCCTGAGGTCCTCCAGCTGTCGTGTGATCTGCGGCAGTGTTTGTGATGTGAGAGGCAGAAGCTGCGGCTGAATTTCTGACGTCTGAGAAAATCCATGTCATCAGATCTGTGTGTTCACTCCCTGAGATTCGGCACAGGAGGCCGGGCTGGGAACAGTTGGGAAGAACCCCATTCCTCGGTAAGAGCTCGGGCTGTCACCCTCCCACCAGCCCTTGAGCCTCCGCCGAGCCGCCCAGCGCAGCTCAGAAAGGCCAGTTCAGCCAGGACTCGAGGTCCGGGCGTGCCCAGAGTCGCTCTCCAGCAAGGGGCCTCAGCCGGGGCACTTCACCAGGCGGGGCAGCCTTGCCTGGCTCTGGGCTGTCTCAGTCCACCCCCACCCCGGGCACAGCTCCCGCTGTCCTCCCTGGGGACCTAGGAGATGTCCACCCGGTTTTTCCTTTCATGGGATAGAAATGCCACAAATTGGGGCCGGCCCCGTGCCTTAGTGGTTGGGTGCGCACGCTCCGCTGCAGGCGGCCCAGGTTCGGATCCCGGGCGCGCACCGACACACCGCCTGTCCCGCCATGCTGAGGCCGCATCCCACGTACAGCAACTAGAAGGATGTGCAGCTATGACATACAACTATCTACTGGGGCTTTGGGGGGAAAAAAGGAGGAGGATTGGCAATAGATGTTAGCTCAGAGCTGGTCTTCCTCAGCAAAAAGAGGAGGATTAGCATGGATGTTAGCTCAGGGCTGATCTTCCTCACAAAAAAAAACAAAAGGCAGAAGGGGGAAAAAAAAATAAAAATTAAAAAAATTAAAAAAAAAAAAAAGAAATGCCACAAATAAAAGCTCAAACACGTGCCCCAGACAGCCTGACCTCTTTGGAGGTATGCATACTCACACACTTACAGCAAACGTGTGTGAGTGGTGCCCAAGGGGGCGGCCTCGGGGGGTGTGGGCGAAGATCAGGCCAAAGCGGGAGATCCAAGCGCCGAGCTGGTGCTGACTAAGGTGGGCGTGAGCCAGAAGCAAGGCTGAGAGAGACTCAGCCCTGTCGGGCTCCCAACCAGCCCTGCTAAAGTCATTTTTAAGAAAGGAGGAAAATATTGCAAAAGCAAAAGTGACGTCTTTTCTTGGAGGCAGTGTGGAGTGGTGGCCCACGGACTGGAATGCTGCAGAAAGGGCAGGCAGGCCTGCAGCCGCTGGTGCTCCCGGTGTTGGCAGAGACAAGGGTCACAAAAGGTGGGAGAGAAAGCGGCGGTGCGCTGCAAGGAGGCTTCAGAGAAAGGTACTCCCTGGGTGCTGCCCGGGGTTCCTCGCTGTGGGGTTTTGGGAAAGACGACCCCCTGCGGGGAGGTGGTGGGCAGTGAGGAGTAAGTAACATGTGTGACAACGTGTGCGGATTCTCCTGCTCCCCATTCTTGTACTCTGCTCTGCTCCTCCTGTGGGTGTGTGCGTGTGTGCATGGGCACGTGTGTGTACACGTATATGTGCGTACACGTATGTGTGCGTGTGTGTGGGCACACGTGTGCTGGAGGACGGGGCAGGAAGGGGACTGGGCGTGCCAGGATCACGTTTGTGCTTCCACACTGCTAGAGGAGTCAGCCCTGCCGGGAAATTAACACTGGAACAGAGGTTTGTTTTCTTTTACTAGTTTGGAGACAGCAGAGAAAGATCTGGGGAAACACTAGCTCTATGGTTCCTGTCCTTCCTGTCTCCCAAGCACCCCCCACCTCCTTCTGGTCTTCCCAGGCCACTCCCCCACCCGCCACGAGGCTCAGGCCACCATGGACTAACCTCCCACTGGGACTGCCCTCCATGGGTTCTCTTGTGCCCTCAGGAGCCCACGGGAGCCCATCTCCCCGACATCCTGAGTCTGTCTGGTGGAAGCTGTTCGTCCTCCCGGCCTCATTGACCTTGGGGCTACTTGGGGGCCACCCTCTTCCCAGCCTGCTTTCCCGCCTTCCAGACTCTTCTTCCCTGGATCTCTTCTCTGAGGCTCCTGCCATCCAGTCACGGCCGCCATCCCTTGCCCTCCACACCGCCTGCCCTAAGGCTCCAGCACCCTGCACCCTCCGTCCGTCCTGACTGTCCATCAACTGCTCACTCAGCCATGTAACTCCCAGACCTGCTGCAGCCCGGGACCCGCCCCTCCTCTGCTTGACCTCGGCCTCGTTTGGAACTGCTCCCCTGGAAGCCCTGGAATCCCAGCGTCCCCGGCGCTGACCACAGCCTCCAGGTTGTCTGGCTCTGACTCCTCATGTGTCACTTCCATCCTGGGTCTTCCAGCCGTGGGCCTTTCTCCTGAGCGAGCGCCCCCACTGCCCCTGCTCTTCCCCACACGTCCTCCACCACCAGCTCCAACCTCTGGTGCATTTTCTTGCTAACGTGCTCCCTCCCGAGCCCAGAACCTGGCTCACGACACTCTTCTCCAGCTCCTGCAGAGAGCAAGGAATCACAGCTGGGCAGGCAGGTGCCATGCCACACAGACAGCACCCATCGCAGATGGTCCCTCGATCCTGCCCGGGCCCCAGTCCCCTCCTCCATCCCCCACAGAAAGCCCTTTAAGCCTCATCACTTTCCTCAAGACCCAACTCCACGCCCCACAACTCCTGTCACACATGAAGGCAGGATTCCCCAATGGACACACTCATCTGTGTCCACACACTTTCTCTCACACTCCTTTTGTCCTAAACTGAGGCTACTTCTCATTTTTAATGCTCTGTGTCCCACCTATGACGTAGGACATCGCTCTCCTTCTTCAAGGAAACTGATGGGTCACTCATCTCTGCCACTGCCTTCCTCTGAGCACATAAACACACAAAGGCACCTGTCCTGAGTTGGATGGTGTCCCCCCCATTCATATCCACCCAGAACCTGTGACTATGACATTATTTGGAACTAGGGTCTTTGTAGACGTTATCAAGTTAAGAGGAGGCCACACTGGATTAGGGTGGGCCGCAACCCAATAAATGTTGTCCTTATAAGAAGAGAGAAATTTGGACACCGACACACAGGGAGAATGGCTCGTGATGACGCAGGCAGATGAGAGACGCCGCCACAAGCCAAGGAATGCCAAGGATTGCCGGCAACCACCAGAAGCTGGAAGAATCAAGGAAGGATTCTTCCCTAGAGCCTCCAGAGAGAGCACAGCCCGGTTCACACCTTGATTTTGGTACGTCAAGCTCCAGAACTGTGAGACAATAAACCTCTGCTGTTTTCAGCCACCCAGTTTGCGTTAATGTGTTACAGCAGCCACAGGAAGCGCATGCAGTGCCTTCTCAACCCCACCCTCCATTCACAGTTCTAAGAATATCCGGTACTTGCTGTCTCAACATCCTCACCCCTTACTCATGGCCATCAATCTCTGCAACCTGACCCCCGTTCACCGACGATGCCGAGACAATGACAACAGTAAGAGACAACGGGAGGTCTCCTCCAATGACAGCCACACCCAAGGGACTCGCTTAGTCAGCATTCTACACCGCACCCCACCCCCGCCCTTCCCCCACCCCAGTCTGGACTCCTTTAAAGAAGCGCCGTGCTGTGACCACGTGCTGGTCTGCTACAGCTCCTTCTCCTGGCTGGTCCTCCTTCATCTCCAGCGTAGGCTCCTGGGGTCTTCAGCTCCTCTTCTCTGCCATTTGCTCCAAGGACCCCAGGATGTTATGTTTTCAGGCCTCTCTGTCAGCTCTTTCCAAATTGTTTCCTAAAACATTGCATGATCTTAAAGCTGCCCTTCAAAAAAATATTGCTCTGTGGTTAAATCACTAGGGAAGTATTTCTGTATTTTAAGACATTTCAGAGGCTTTACCACGCACAGTCTAGGACGCAGCATCTCCAAGTTTATCCACCATGGAAGCATATTTTCACTGGATACTTACCAACACTCTAAGAATAGGTTCTAATGAGCAGTCTGTGAAATGCTATTCTAAATCTTTGCCCAGGTTTCTTTTGCGTTCTCAGGGACAAATTCTTACTGATTCTTTCCTTGTCCTCAGACTAAGTTGGCTATCAATCCCGTGGGCTTCCACAGTGACTGACCCTGCTGATGCCCTGGAACTCATGCCTGGCATTCTAAGTGTCTATTCACCCAAACATCACTCCCCAGAGCCCTTTAGGATCATCTTTATCTTTCTGTGCTATGGTCTGAATGTCTGTCTCCCCCAAATTCCTAGGCTGAAATGCTAACCCCCTAAGTGATGGTATCAGAAGGGCATGAGGGTGGAGCCCTCATGAGTGGGATTCGTGCCTTATAAAAGGGCACAGAGGTAGTCGTTCCTTCCACCATGTGAGGGCACAGCGAGACGTCTGTGACCCAGAAGAGGCCCTCACCACCATGCTGGCACCCTGATCTTGGACTTCCAGCCTCCAGAACTGTGAGAAATAAATTTCTGCTGTTTATAAGCCATCCAGTCTGTGGTATTTTGTGATAGTAGCCCGAATGGACTAAGACATACTGGAACGCCAGGCACATAGCAGATGGTCAATAAACAGCTCTGAGTATATAAGACAATTACATTTTCACTAATCTGTTCATACTGTTTTCCTGTTTCTTGGTTCAAAATGTGCTTCTGTCAATGATATGAACCATCCATTCAATACCTCCAATAGAAACCAGCCTTATGAAGGCACGTGCCCTCTCGCTACTAGAATGTGAAATGTGTGTGGTCCATGAAGAGCTGCACCTGTCTCTCGATTTGTCCCAACAGCAACAAGAGTCACTGCAGGCGATGCAGACACCGCCTGCTGACGGTTCATCATGCTGCAGGTGAGGCAAGGAAAGCTGAGGCTGACTCAAGAGAGCAAACAGGAGAAGGAAACACTGTGAACTTTGTCACTGAAGAAGATCACTGCAAATTCTAAACACTCTGGGGGAGTGAGTTCATCAGGAGAGATCCTTAGAGCAATAGAAACAAACACTAAACCCTAAAGTAAAGTTAAGATTTAAAAAGATCAGGCCCTGCACCTTTATTTTGTGAAACTTCCACTTATTTTGACGTGAGTTAAAGAAATTAGAGCTAAATCTAAAATAAGATATATTTGAGAAAGAATACTTTACAGAAAAATAATCGTCCTAGTATTGAGAGGAATGTTCCAGAATAAACACGCTGTGATGAAAGCACTACACCACAAGCATCACTGCTTAAGAATTCTGTCAAAATGGGATGGACTCTGCTGCTTTTCTGTGCAAGAAAATGCACCCTAAGAATGTTCTGCCCTGAGAACTTGCTAGACAGGCTCTCATTAAGCCTCAAAGCATTTACCCAGTAGAGCAAACAGGAACATCAGCTCTTGGGACAAACTGAAGGACGAGAGAAAGGCAGAGGAGGCGAGGAGGAGATAAGGATGCTTCTTGACAGGCATCCTAAGGGGGCTAAGCTTAGAGAGCACTCGGGTATCGTTCCCAAGGACACCGTTTCCAGGGGTGTGTCCAGGTTTCAGGACGGAGACCGGCCAGAGGCAGAGAGAGAGAGATCACTGGAGGGGCTGTTTTCTACAAAATTCCCAAACACCGATCCTGACTCTCTAGTTGAGGCCCACTGAGCAGGATGGAGGAGCTGATTCTGTGGGTTCTCCTGGGGAGACAACAGAAATTAATCAAGAACAGACCCTCAAGGGAAGTTCTAGCACCCACGCTGATTGGTTTTTTATGACTGTGAGCAAGTGATCAAACCTCATCTTTTCACTGGAAGAATGTCTGTTCTCTCCGAGGAGAATGAAGCGCGCTCAGCCTCTCTGATGCGGCTGCCCCACGCGTCTGAGGTACCCGGGGACACCCTGATGCTCAGCGGGAGCTGGCGCTGGTGACAGATGGGAAGTGACCGCACACAGAGACGGGCGGGTGACAGGCCTCCAAACTGGCCTCGAATCGAGGCCTGTTAACCAATTATACAGAAATACATGACTTTGCAATAAACCACACTGCTGCATTTGCAGGTGATTTCTATACAAAGGTGAAGTCACAGTAGGGAGTAATAAGGTAATCAACACCACCCCCCACTGAGAGGGCAGGCGAAGTAAATGCTTCAGTTAGCACCGGGGCGCCATAATTTAACCCAGTTACGACTCCTTAGAAGGCTGTTCAGTGAATCACCCAAGGATCACTATATTGAAGGATTAATCAAATCTGCACGCTATCTACACAGAAATTAAGAGTTTGTGCCTGAAATCTTAGTTTAAAGGAACTGGGAACACTAGCTCAGTTGAAAGGAAAAGAAACATGTTGGCAAACAACAGAACACGGGGCCAAGTTCCGAAATAACAGTTGAGAAGCATAAGAGAGGCAGCCACTCCAAGAACTGACATGACTGGGGGTCTGAAGTCTACAAAGAACTTTGTGATGCGTCTTCATATTTGGTCTCATGATGCACAAAGAGCACACATCACCAACCCGATTTCACACATGAGAGGGTCAGGCTCAGAGGGACTTACTCCACAGCACACAGGAAGCAGAGACGTGAACCTAAGCTTTTTGATACCATGTTGTGTATTTTTCCCTACCATCTACAACTGGTCCTGGGAATTGGACAAACGAAAGCCCCCAGGTCTGTGACTATGTCTGTTCCACTCTCTCCTCCATTCCCAGAACCTCCCCGGGGCTTGGCACAGAGTGGTTGCTGTGCATGGACGTACACATAGGTGTATGTGAGCATGTGTGTTTATGTACATATGAGCAGGTATGAAAGACACACATGCACACATACGTCTACTACTTGCTTAATGAAGGAACTATTCATCACTGAATTCATATGATGGGCGCTGCTGTTAGCTTTTCATGTTACATTTTTAAAGTACAAGAAATTGTACAACTAGCTTATAGGCAGAGTTTTTCCTTTATATTCTCTACTGAGCAGAAATCAACCTGCTTTCACTGGTTAGCAGGGCATTTGCATCATCAATGATGCAAAAGATGTCAGCAAACTATGCCTGCAACCAAATCTGGCTCGTCTCGTTTTCGTACAGCCCGAAAGCTAAGAATGTTTTTTACCTTCTTAAATAATGAAGAGAGAAGAAAATAGTATTTCATGACATATGGAAAGTATACGAAATTCAAATTTCCAGTGTCCATAAGTAAAGGTTTATTGGAACACAGCCACACTCACTTGCTGACAAATTATCTATGTCTGCTTCCACGCTCCAAAGGCAGAGTTGAGTATGCATGACAGAGACTACAAAGCCTAAAATATTTACTATCTTCCCTTTACAGAAAAAGCTTGTGGACCTCTGTGATTATTTGTAATTTTAAGCTCTAAGAGCAGGAGTAATCAGTCAGTGCAGCCTTCACAGGATACAACTGATAGTTAATGCAATGCACCTTCAGGAGAAATCTGATTTTTGTGAGCCTAGAGTGCAAGAATTTACTGAACTCATTTTTTGCACCTAGAGTGCAAGAAGCTATGGTAAGATATTATTTGCACTGTTGAAGCTTTGTGGCTTGACATGTAAGGCAGTTTTTAAAAATATTTGGTTTTAATTTCATGAATGAAATTAACGACAATTATTTTAAAATGAGAAGACGAATGTGTATGCTTGCCAAAAGGAAGTCAGCCCTCTGGGATAATTTATAGTTAATACATACCCCAGGGCCACTCAAGAACCTCCGCAGGAACCCAGCGGATGGAGAACAATAACCCAAACTCAGAAGGTCAATGTAAATAAAGTGAACTGCATGACCTAACCTAATTGGACGAGGTGTCAGATGAAAGCTGTTTCTTAGATAAAGAAATGCGCAAATTGGGCAGGAGCTGTGAATAAATAGTGGTAAGGAAGAAAAGGATTAGTGATTATCACTGAGAAGCTAGAGGGGAAAGGACCAGAAGGAAACTAACTGGGAAGTGGCTCTGCAGTACCTTTACTGTCGTGAGAATAAACGTCTTCTATGTGACACTTCCATAAACAGAAGGTCTCAGTTAAGAGAATGTAAGGCTCCGTAATCCACAGTAATGCTTGCATCACTTGTCTGCGTTTGTACAAACTGCTCTTGCACTTTGCTTTCACTGTTCTCAGAATAGGTAAATTGCTCTGGTCATTGAGGAACTTATTTATTTCTATGAAATCACATATAAATGATAAAACCCCAGTTACAGATATGAATATGCACTTACCCCACCCTCCACATATGTCCTGGACATCTTTAAGGACTGAATGTTAGAATTTTCTCATATTATCTTTCTTTTGTCTTCCTTTTCACTTCTGAAGTCTGCTAAATAATCAGATGATGTAAGATTGTTTATTTTGGAAGAATTACCAATAAAAGACTTGCAGAAAAAACCAAAGAGATTGGTACAACAGATCTTATATTAACTATTTGCAACCAGGAAAAGGAAATGAAATTTCTAGTAATCACGGCACTATAAAAAGTCAAATCTGGAGCTATTCACGGTAGAGATAAACTGGAACTAGTTCACAATAAAATGGAAATGATTATCACTTTCTATGACCTTTCTGGAATTTTTGCTTATTGAATGCATGAATATCCAACATTTACCCACAATTGTTTCAAATGAAAGAAAGGACAGGGAGGTAGGTGTGCAGAAAGTGGTATGCTTTCTTATCCTCTCAGCCAAAGGCACATGTTCTAGAAACCGTGCCCTTGGTCTTCCGGAAAGATCTGACATTTGGCATCGGATCACTTTGCTGTGGCTTTTGCTGTCATCAAATGAAGAGGGAGGGTGAGTCCACTGTTTAACTCGTTTTGATTGGCATCCCTTCTCTATGCTAAAACATAATATCCAGTTTAATTATCACACTGCTAAAAACATTTATGCTCTTTTGTAAGTATTCAGAGAACACTTCCATCATTTGTTACCTGGAAAACCTAGTCAGAAATGGTAACCTTTTATATTTAATCTATTTTGCAGGACAGGCCTAATCCACGGTTTACAATGTAAAAAATAATCGATATATTTACTGTTGGGCAGTTCAGTAAACGAGCGAGTTATTTTTAGATCTTTTCTTGGGGACAGTTGCAGATCTGTACTACAGCACTTTCTGTCCCTTCAAGCCACAGAAACAATGGTGTCAAATGTCTGGCGTAGCAGAGATGGGGGCTCTTCACACAATGTCTGCTTTTCAGAGCTGGCGTTCCAGCACTGAGGAAGTGCCTACGCAGTGCCAGCCGGGTACCAGCCAGTGTTAGCTACCGTTATTTTTTTAAGGATAAAAATAACTTGAAAACTCTTCAGGTTAAGAAACATTCAGTGAAACACTTTCAATAACTCAGGCAACAAAATTTAGTTTTTCAGATTAAGAAGAAGTGATGTAACAATTAGATAAATAGGAATAAAGAAGACATTCCAAGATATCATTTATAAAAATGGTCTCAGGTAAACTCGCTTTAATCTATCTTCTGTTTTAACTATTTCTAGATATATATGGTTTTAATAAAGTGCATATTAATATCATAAGTTTTTTTGGTTTATTTTCTTTTTGTAAATCACTTCGAGACAATTTATCATGATCATATAATCAGATACCGTTTACATTTTTAGGGTATCCGACTGAAGAAATTGAAAATATTCTCTACTTTTCTAGTGGAGGTAGATACTATTAAAGATTTACTTCTGAAAATTCTAACAATCACAATGGGCACTATAATAACCTATTTTTATGTTTTGTTGCATGAACCTTAAATAAATTGATAATTTCATAAGGAAATTATCTTAAGTAGAAAGTCAACAATTCCACGACACAAAAATAAGTTCATTGTATAGTCATATGTAGGCGTGTGTATGATAAAGTTCTCCAAAATTGAAGAAAAATGGATCTCCTTGAATCTCACTGTAACATTTTTAATTTTTATCAGAGACAATTTGGTGTCATTCCTACAAGTGTTGGGTAATCTCCTGGCGGGTGCTGGTGACTGAGCATCTAAAGGACACCACTGTGTGATATAACCTGTGTGGTCCTGTCGCAGGCTCCCTGGGCTCCGGGCTGGCTCGCTGCCTGGGGCGGTCGTGGTCATCAGGGCCAGCATCGCTCACAGCAGGGCTGGAGTGGGCTGCAAAGTTCTCCTGGTCTGAATCTCTACAAATGTCCAAACGCAGGGCATGAAATGGCATCCTTAGAAAGTGGTTTATTGGGGATAACACTTTCCATCTCCACAAATACTCTGTGCGTTGTAATGTCCTGAGCGATCGCCTGGTATTGTGATGTGAGGGGTATTAGTTTCTCCTCCTGCTTTCCACGTGGACCCAGAGTCGAGTGAGCGGGGATGGAGAACACAGGAAAGCTGATCGAGCCAAATCTGTCTAAAATGCCGTTTTAATGCGGGCCACCCAAACGTTTAAACACTCAGGGCAGGAACCTCCCGCTGCACCTCGCTCAGCTGTCAGGGCCTCCTGGATCTCGTCCGGGCAACGCTCCCTGACCTTCTCTTACCCCGACTCCTGCTACAGTCTTTCCCTACTGCTCACATCACGCGCATCCCTGGTTCTGCATCTCTAACTCTGCTGCTCTTCACTGCCACCCTTACGGCCATGCCAATCCTACCCTCCTGCAGGATGTGAATCTGTGCCCTGGATGCTGGCAGCCTGGGCTGATCTTTAAATGGCAACTATACTTGCTATACCACCCAGTTTCATGTTGAGGTGACTGAAGCGTTTCCTGCTTCGCCTGCTAACCTTGATGACCTGCTCCTGACGGCCTCGGGATCAGGAGCCTACCCTCTGTGCCCCTGCGGATGCAGCAGGAGCCAGCGGCATGCTGAGCCAGGCCGATGCCACGCAGACGGACAGGGAGGGTGGCTGGTGAATGCAGCACTGTGAGGGAGGAGGCCCGGGAGGGGGTTCTGTGCAGCCCAAGAGCATCGTGGCCTTGGCTGAGACATGGGCAAACATTTGGGAAGGCAAATGTGAAGAACCGAGGACCCTGACGTCCCAGCAGGTCCAGCACCTTCCCTGTCCAGCCTGTGGCCACAGCCTTGGCCAGCAGCTCTGCAGCCTCCTCTTGGATGTGTGGCCACCATACTGCCTACCCCTGAGGTCCAAACCTGCTGGTACAGATGCACAGACGGCACTGTGCTCAGGACCCTTGGCGCTCGCCCACCGCTGACGGGTCAAAGACCAAACTCCCAGAATTGCGTTCACTCTCCTCTTTCGACTACTCTCTAAGTGGCAGAGCCACCTGCCCTCCTACCACCGTGCCGCAGCGAGCACGGCGTCCAACCCAGCCAGACCGCCGCCGTCTACCCTGCACTAGGCTCCTCTGCCGGCTCACGGTTAACTGACACACTGTCCCGGCATTAGAAGGTCAGCTCAGAGGCTGCTTTCCCCGAGGCCTTCCGGATGCTTCTCACAGAGGCTGTGCCCCTGCTCAGAACCCGCCCTTGGAGGGTGCCTCTCCAGTGGCCTCACCACACTCGGCCTCCCAGTCGCTGGCCTGCCGTCCACCCTCACTCTGCCTTTAGCACCCTGACGGAGGTGCCCGTGTTACATCTTAGGGCACCCAGGCATCGTGTGCTGTGCGATAGACAAAATCAGATCTGGAACGTTTAAATCAAATTAAACTCCACTTAGGAGAAGACTCTTATAAAAGACTTTTTTGTTAAAAAAGAGTCATTTTTTTTTCTGTTTAAATAAATTTACTTCTAGGAAATAGAAATGTCTGCTCCCTTAGCAACATTCGTTAGGATGGTGGTAGGTTTTTGTGTGTGTGTGTGTGTGTGTGTGTGTGATTAAAGATGGCCCTTTGCAACAATATACATGCAGACATATTGATAAACGAATGGCAATGATCTTGATATATTATGACTGAAGCTTGCTTTTCTAGCTAATCAGCTCATGTGTCCAGAGTTAATCTGCTTATTCTTTCCCATTAGAACAGGAACATTACATTGGCTGGAGAAAATAGATTACAAGATGCCTCCAACAACAGCAAAAGGACAGAGGGCCCTACCTGGCCTCCCCAGTCTCCATGTAAACATCACAGCCCACTGACGACGCAGAACTGACTACTGAATTAATTGATCGGTCACAGCAGTGTCTAAATAAAGCGAGTCAGTGACTCCTGAGGACCACTGCCCAGCAGGGGCATTTATGTGATGGAGTTCCTCACAGAAAGGCCTGCACCACATCCACTAACCTCCAAAGTCAATTCTGAAAACCACTCCAGGTTAGATGTCGGCCAGGAGGGCTGGCATCATTGAAATAAATGGACAATCACAAAATCCCACATTATTCAGTAATTTCCATCTTCTGTAGCAAAGCCATTTCCAAAGTTAAAAAATTACTATCATGAATTTGATCTCTCTATTAGAAAAAGTGCTAATTAACAGTGAAATTGCTTAAGTGATAGCAGCAGGCAGCTCGCAGGAGAGAGGAGGAGAAGCATGGCACACAGTCGTAAGGAATAAAGTGGTCTCACGCTCTGTGCTGAGGGAGCATTCCTCGGCCCAAGTTGTTAAGGGCACGCTGGGGGCATTAACGTGCTGGCTGCAAAACTCAGCAGGGGTCAGTGGCGAGCCTGTGAACAGCTCTGACATCTGTGCTATGGAAACATCAGGAGGGAGAGCATTTCAATGACGTAAATCATCAAGTGAATGTAAGAAAATACTTAATAATCTATACATTCAAACTGTTGCACCAAATTGCAAGTTGATTAAAGATATCAGTTTTTGTATGTGTGTATCTCTTAAATATTAAACTGTTTTATTTAGTGGTAACGTGAAAACCCACAGTCACCTCATGCACTAGGAGAGTCAGAGATGTCTGCTAGCGAGGCTGTCATCGTGGCTATTTCAGAACATTCACAGAGATAGACACTTCTACATAAGCAAAATAACAAATCTGTTAGAATGCTTGAGATCAGTGGCCCACCTTCCTCCCCCACTTTACATCGTGAGAGGCAAACAACTTGCCTCCATGAAACAGTAAATTCTCAGCATTGTTGACTCGTGGGAAGGAAAAGACTGGGGGTGAGGTGCAGACGAGCATGTATTGGGCCTGGTTGCCCAAGCAGTGGTTAGAGACTGGTGAGGATCACCGCATTGCCTCTGAGTCCTCCCTAAAACCCGCTGTCCTCCCTGCACGAGTCTGGGCAGAGTTGCTGGGCCTGACAGGCCACCCTCTCAAATGTGCTTCCGGGGGGCTTGGGGTGGGGCCATGACAGATCACAGCCCCCTGAGACTTTCAATGACCACGGAGTCTTGTTCCATAGTATCTCCCAAGTTCAAGTCCTCTCTCTACTCTTCCCACCTTTCCTTCAGTACAGGGAGAGGTGGCTTCTGGAAGATGGGAGGGAAAGGTTTCTTTTAGGGTAGGTAAGGACTGGCTTAGAGAAATTAAATTTACAGGCAGATAAGCAGACTCTCAGGTTTCACTGATCATCCAATGACTACAGTAATTTGCAGAGGCAGGGAAAGAAACCTCGGCTGCAATGAAACATCGAGAGTCTCCCCATTCCTTAGCTGCCGACAAGTCTGACGTTGTCATGGATGAAGTGAACCAGACACTAAGATGGATTCTACCTCTGGGGAATGGTGTTTAATAAACACCGAAATGCAAATGACAGACCTAAAAATGAAAGTCGAAACAAACAGCTCTGCCCTCTGGAGCCCAACATACAGACAAAATAAAGCCACCACTGGTAGGCGTCTGCCCAAGAGAATTGAACACCTGTGGTCACCGAAACCCTGAACACCAAGGCTCCTGGCAGCACGATTCACAACAGCCAGGACACGGAAGCAACCCACCATGCATCAACTGGTGTGGATAAACAAACGTGGACTATCCTTAAAAAGGAATGAAGTACTGAGCCAGCCCTGATGGCCTAGTGGTTCAAGTTCGGCGCTCTCACCACTTCGGTGGCCCGAGTTTGTTTCCTGGTCTTCGAACCACACCACCTGTCTGCCAGTTGCCGTGCTGTGGCGGCAGCTCATATAGAAGAACTAGAACAACTCATAACTAGGATATACAACCATGCACTGGGGCTTTGGGGAGAAAAAAAAAAAGAGGAAGATTGGTAACACATGTTAGCTTAGGGCAAATCTTTCCCTGAAGGAAAAAAAGGAATGAAGTACTGACACCTCCTACCACACAGATGAACCTTGAAAACATCGTGTTAAGTGAAAGAAGCCAGTTACAAGAGGCTATGTGTGAAGTGTCGAGTCAGCACATCCACAGACAGACAGTAGACCAGCAGTCACCGAGGGCTGGAGAAGGAGAAGGACTGCCAGTGGTACAAGTCTTCTTACTGGGGTAACAAAAATGATCTAAAATTAGATTACACTGAGGGTAGCACAACTCTGTGAATGCACTAAAACCCATTCATTTGTGCACTAAAACCTGGTGAACTTTATGGTAAGTTATATCTCAATAAAACTGTTAAGAAAATAAAAGCAATTAAGGAAGTCTTCATTTTACTGTTCTGTTGCTTCAAAAGAACTTTTCAACAAAACAGAAGATGGACAGGGACAGGCTCAGTCCAATTTTTAAAACAGTTGGGAGAACCAGAGCTGCTTTATTTAATACTTGATTCCAAACGCCAGAGAGTTAACCGATGCTCATGTGTCTATCCGAACATATCAATGAATAATGTAGGTATTATGCAAGAAAGGAATTAGATCTATTACTCTTCAGGGGAAAAGTCTGTGCAAAAATTATAGTACTGCTGAAAACAATTAACCGAAAGCTAGAAATCTAATAGTTTTCTAAATTGTGACCATTGAGCAATGCCACAAAGAAATACGCCAATTACAATTTTAGAATTACAGATTTAAGTGTAGCAAGTGCCTCCTGTGGCTTCTCTTCTTTGGAGCCCTGTGAATCTCCACGTGGAAGCTACTCCCTCTACGCAGACTCCCCTTGTCGGCAAGAAGCTGATGAGAAGTTGCAGTACTTGCTCCCTGGTTTCATAACATCGTTCACCTGGAAGACTGCCTCGTGCTTCCTGCCTTAGCAGAGTCCTGGGGATTACAGCGTGGTAAAGAAAAGACAGCAACATACCTTAGCAAACCCTTTATGGCTAAGGAGGTGGGGGTGGAACAAAAAATGCTGACCATGAAAAGAAGGAAAGGAGAGGAAATTTTATCGTTATAAGACTACTGTGTTAGGCTTTTACTGGCATCCGACTTTATCTCCCCAAGCGGCTGCATTGTAGGCATCATAATGTCCATTTTACAGACTCAAAGAGGTCAAAACAATAAACAAAACACACATTTATTAAGCAGTAGAGTCAGGATTTGAACTCAGACCAGAAGTAATCTCCATGAGGGCAGGGTTTTTCATCTGCTCTGTGCACTGCTGGACCACTGCACCAAGATGACGCCTGGTGCATGGAAAATGCTCCATGAACATTCGTGGAACGAGTAATTCTTATTTCAGAATAGTAAGACACTCTCTGTCAAAATGTTCCTGCAAGTTTAGAGTCAAAAGCTCTCTGAGGTGGCTAAGATGGGCGTGGAAGTTATGCTAACTGGCGTGAAAGGACTATTTTGCCCATTCGAGGATGTCAGCGCTCCGATCCGTTCACTATTAGGAAAGGATTAACTGCCGTTACACAATCCTGCTGTACAGGCAGTATTTTGGGTCTTATGGAGACGTATTAGAAGTACTCATCATTGAGTAACTAACGGCCATTTTAAACTCCCCCAACAACGCCTGCTTCTGTAGCTATGGAAACAAGTACTGCTTTAATTTTTGCTAAGTACGCAGTTTGTCATTGTTGATGTTCTTGGTAGAATAACAAACAGAAAAAACAAAAATTACAGGTTTTCCTTGAGCAATACTATTCCCATATTCTTGATCATCTTGACTTCAAGAAGTTACATGTCTAAAAATCATTATTGTTCCACGGAAACATTTCCAAACTTGTAAGTTACTGATTCAGTGAGACACACCTGGCAAAGAAAACTCCTCTCCCGGCTCGAGTTTCTCCCTGAAGAGAAAAGCAGTTGCAAAAATAAAAAAGATTTGAAAACTGTAAATGATTTTTTATAATTTTGAAGACAAACTAGAGTTCTGAAACACAACAATATCATTCTATTTATATTTTAAATGTCCAATTACATACTTTCTCCCCTATCTAAGCTGTGTTGAAGCCCGCAGCCTTAGTTCTCAGTTTACACAAGCCGTTCTTTCTTGCTGACTGGAACCGAGCTGTATACACACCTCATGGTTGTACTGAATAAAAGGCTCTATTTGAAAGGCTTAGAAATGCCAACGTGTGAAGAATTTATGACAGTTTTGTATAGCATTTCAAAGGGATATCTTTATGAGTGAGTCAGAGTGCAGTTGATCATGCTTGCCATCTAAACCTTTAAAAGAACACTTTTGAAACCTGAGGACCATGAGCGTAGCTGCCGGCTTCTAGAATCATCTCCCACCTTTTACTCCCACAAGTTTCTGAGGTGACGCAGATGCTCGCCGTAGACATGACCGACACTCCTCACTGTCTAATCCCAGGGCTCACAGAGTCAGACCCGGCTCCCCCCTCCCTGGACCTGCTAAGCTCACAGGATTTGGCAACTTTCTCTTTTTGTTCTCTCTCTCGCTTGCCCCCAGTCTGGATTCCCACCCCTAGGTGATCTCAGGTATGTATTTCTTTAATTCAGTGTTAACGAAAGTGAGTAAGAATGACTCTGAGGACTGGAAACAGTGAGGCAGACTCCTGTTCTACAACCTGCTGCTCTAGAGGGAAACGCTCAGGGGAACCCCCGAGTGCTGCGGGCAAATGTCCCTTCCAGTCATTTCTACACAAAACAACAACAATGTTATGCTCTGCTAAGCAAACCCTTAGAAGATATCCATCCTTGTGATCTTACAGAAATTATTAAAGCCCTTTATCTTTAGTTACGGCAAACTACTGCCCACAGGGACACCACGAGGAAGACCTGCCAGCGACACTCAGCTGGGCGTAGCTGTGATTGGCCTTCCTCGCCTGCAGACAAAGACGAGTCCTCCACACGGTTTCCACCGCTGTTCCCACAAGCAGCGACGCCACCCACAGCATCCGTGCCTGCAGTGCTCGGTGACCGGAGGAGACCCACCAAGGGGCAAGGGTGGTCCAGCCCCTTCCTTCCTCCCTCCCTTCCTGTATGTGAATGCGTGTATGTGCGAGGGTGAGAAAGTGTGTATATGTGCGTGAATGAGTGTGTATGCACAAGCATGTGAGAAAGCGTATATGTATGAGTGTGCATGTACGAGCATGTGTGAGTGTAAATATATGTTTGAAAGTATGTATGTGTGTGCGGGTGTGTGAGAAAGTGTATATGTGTGTGAACGAATGTGTGTGCACGAGCATGTGTGTGTGTGAATCCGTGAGTGTTGGAAAGCGTGTATGAGTGAGTGTGTGAGTGTATGTGTGTCCAACTCCGTGTCTCCGTGGTTGGAGCTGCATTTGCTCTCAGAAGGAGAGAAAACACTCGCCCAGACTCCCCCAGCGATCACACAGCGCTGCAGGAGCAGCTGCTGCGCTAACACTGTGGCGCGCTGTCTTATTACCGCCAGGGACATCTCCCATCACCCTTGTCCCTCCACCTGTGGCCAATCACATTTTAATATGGTGTCACCTTCCAGTTACGGGGACCACTGGTTACAATATTTGCCCACAGGGTCTTTGGTTCTTAACAAAGATTTCAGGAAAAAGAAATGGAACATTAAATAGCTTCAATTTTTTGAAGCAATTAAAATAAAAAGTTTCAGGTAGAGGTAAATTTTCAAATGACATAACGTATAAAACTCAACTATCCCAGTAGGGTCCTCGCTGTTGGAGAGACAGGGAGAAGTTAGGTGGAAATTGGAAGAGTGCCTTCTTCTGTGCATTTCATATCATTTGGGACATGGCTGTGTTGTAGCCTGGATGCAAACCTTCTACCTAAAGGAACATCCCAATAGCAATGTGCCGCAATGGCATCCGTTTACCTAGATTCCACCTGCTGGGGAGTGACAGGAAAGTCTCTGAATTGCCTTTTACCTCTCCAAGGATCAAATTCAATCTGCTAACATGGTGTCACATCCATCGTCTATTTAAAAAACCCACCTACCACAGAGAGACTGTTTCTTCAGTTTAAAAAGCGTTGATCCTACTGTTCGTGGTGAGAGTGAGGAGACATGCGGCTCACCCCCGCAGGATTCAGTGGAGAAATGCAGGGCAGCCCTTACCTCTTTGGAATAAGAGGAAAAACCAGGTTCTGGCCAACTCCTGGATTGCGAGGAGAGGAATTAGCTGGGAGAGGTGAGCGCACACTCTGCTCTCCTGGGCAGTGTCCCCTCCAGGAGGGACTGTCCCCTCCAGGAGGGAGTGTCCTTCCGTTGGCCCCAGTCTCCGGATGAGTTCTTGGTGGCTGGGAAATCCGGAGGCCACAGTCCCACAGCCCCACACCACAGCTCACAAGTCCACACAACAAAGTCAGGCGGGTGTGAGGTGGAAATTGGAAGTAGCAACTTTTACTGATGGAAACTTAATGTGGGTACTTTCAATTTGGGGACCCAAGACCCAGCAGGCTCATTCATCGTGAGCATGTCAGTGAGTAAGGAGAAGGGGTGCACGGAGAGGGGCCCGGGTCTCAGGCTGGGACACGCTGTGTCCACTGGCCAGGCCCATCACAGCTGCCATCTGTGCCCTTGTGAGTCTATTCCCTCTTTGTTCTGGGAATCGTTCTGTTGACCTATTGTGGCTCTGCTGACCTCAAGTGACCCTCAGCTGCACATCTTATTTTGAAGGCCAGGACCAGGGGGGTGAGTGTACAGCAAGGCCAGCTTAGGCCCCTGTGATCTGCTGTCCCAGGGTGGGGGCCCTGTGGTGCCCACCAGCCCGGAGCACTGTGAGCATCAGTCGCTCCGGGAATGAGCCTCCGCTGGACCACAAGTCTTCTCTGTCATGGAACTTGCGGCTCCCCCTGGGACGTGCCGTCAACCCAGGAAAACCAGGCAGCGAGCCCCGGACCACCGGCCTCCTCCCTCCCCGCACAGGCCCCTCTCTGCCAGTACACAGCTGGGCGGCTGCCTCCAGCCTCTTTTTCTGATCTCACCTGTGCAGATATGGAGGGAGGTGCTGGGAACGTGGGAGGGCCCCGCCCCCCGCCCCCGCCCCCCGCCCCCGCCCACCTTAGAGAAGCCTCCCTCAACTCTCTCCTTAGAATGTGGAAGGGGAACTAAAGCTAGAAGGCCCTGAAGAAGCCACCAGCACTAGCTTCCCTGGTGACAGGTTCGTGTGGCCTCAGGGAGCAGGAGGAGGACAGCACGGTCCCTCGTGTCTGCAAGGACCTGGGGGCTTGCATCTGTGCCTACAGTGATGCCTCCTGTCCTCGCAGTCACTGCAGGGCATCCTGCAGGGCGGCGCTCTCCGCATGGTACACCAGAAGAGCAGACTTTGGATGCTTGAGGACTCAGGCGGGACGGGACTCCTCTGTCGGGAGCAGCCTCTGAGAGGCTACGTCAGCCTGCTGTGCTCTCCCACGGGGGCCGGTGTGGTCCAGGGATCCACCATTGTGAGGAGTTGATACTAAACAGGTTAGACCAACGAGACCAACAACCACAAACCATATCTATGGACAACCGTTTTTATGAAAATACTGGAATGAAAGTGGTCTTGGCACCTCCTAATTGCAAAGAACAAAAGCAACTCTCCGAATTTCAGAGATCTTTTGTCAGTTGGAAGAACATTTATACATGTGCGTGCATGTAAACACCCATGCATGGGCACACACTCACAGTGCACATTTGCACACACACATGCACACGTTCTGATGCACAAGCAGGAGCACTTTGGCACATCACTTGCTCAGCAGTAGCCCAGAGGCAGAACCTCTCACAAGTAAAGAGCTCAGGCCTCTGGACAGGCTGTCTGGGGGCCAGTTTTCATGGAACAGAGCAATTTGCAAAGGTTGTCTTAGTGAGAGGAGGGGACAGAGCTGCAGAGTGAGGTGGTGTCCCCCCAGTCAGTCTGTCATCGGCGGATGCTGAGGAAGTCCTACATGGGCCAGGCCCTCAGTGAGGAGAGAGACACACCCCCGCCTCATGGAGCTCACCTTCCGTCAGGGCGGTGGGGGAGGCAGACATTACACAAAATACAGAGTGAGCCGAGAGCCAGACAGGGGTGGTGGCGCTGGCCCTGTCTCTGCTCCCCTCCTCCCTGCCCCTCGCAGCCAGACTGGGTCATGTGATGGGGTGTGTGACAGGGACATGTGACTACTTCTGGCCCATGGAACCTCAGCGGACGTGATGAATGCTGTCTCCCTTGTGGGATGCACCACCCTCGGGCTCCTCCCACCACCCCCAGGGGAAGCAGCCTGGGGCTCTAAGTCACTGCTGAGGGGAGAGCCGCCTGACCTCGCTGGGCTGTGACACTGGTAGAAGTTATGACATCGAGCTCTGAGATTCTGGAGTCCGCTTGGCAGGTTGGTACAGCACATCTCTCTTAATGCAGTTCTCTTCTAAGTAGGCTGGCCAGAGGGGACCTCAGTGAGAGGGGACATTTGGGGGCAGACTGAAGGGGTGTGGGAGCTCACCATGCAAATGTCTGGGAAAGAGCATCCCAGAAGGAGGGCACAGCCGGTGGAAAGGGCCTGCGCTCCAGGAACAGTGAGCAGGCGGGTGAGGGAGGCAGGGAGTATAGGAGGTTCCATCAGAGAGGTGCCCAGGGCCCACAGGGCCCTACAGGCTGTGGGATTGATGGTAGGGCTCTGAGCAGGGGGTCAGGATGGAAGCAGAGAGCCCGCTGGGGCTCCTGACATAATCCGGTGAGCACTGATGGACCGAGGTGATGTGCTGGGAGCTGGGTAAGTGCCTACTCAATGAGTCAGAGCAGCTTCTTCACGTCCCAGGAAACACGAGACACCGGCGCCCTCAGCAGAGAAACAGGCCCAACCACATTCCCTCTCGGTGTCCACAGGGAAGAGAAGAAAGGAGACCAAATCGATTTTGGTTAGGCATCGGGAAGTTACCACTAAGCAGGCGGCCCTTCTTCCCCCCGCTCTTCCGCTACCTCCCTCAGACGATCTGTTTAGTTCATCTGGAGGAAAACGAGCCTCTGAGCAGAAAACGCAGAGAGAGAGGAAAACAACACCTACATACACACATCCAAATTTAAATACTACACATAGGATGAAACACCGTATATGTATGCAGACTATTAAAAGTCACGGCGGGTCCCGTCTGAGAGGCCCGACACCTGGGACAAGGCACGCCTGCAGGGAGGCAGAGAGGCTGTGCCCCTCCCTCGGCTCGGCACCCAGCGCCCTGGCACGGCCTCTTCCCTCATTGCTTGACTCCGTCCCTGCAACTCTTCTTCGATATCACCTAATCATCACGACAACTAGAGCTCAGTGCTGTCAGGATCCCCCTTTACACAGGGGAACCTGGGGCACAGAAAGGCTGAGTCCCCAGCCCAGATGCCTGGAGGCCACACTCCTCGCTGCTAGATGACACGGCCTCACTAAAATAACAAAATAATTCCTAGAAGCCAAGACACTTGTCCAACAGCCCGTGGTGGAGGCTGCCAAGTTCAACCAGACTTTCCCCTGGCACTAGACAAGCCCACACTCACTGTGGAAGCCTGCATCCGCCACCCTCTGGGAGGCAGGAGGTCTCTGCTAGAAATAAATACTCTGAGAATCGGAGGGAGTGCGCCCCTGAAGGGCTGCCTGGGTACTACAATGAGGCAGTGTAACGATTCAAATATACATTTTGGTTTTTAAAGATATAAAGTATCATTAATAGTCACTCGAATACACAGAGAAGTAATATGTGTTAAAGTGTTTGACTGGTTTAATCTCTGACAAACACAGAAATAGGAACTGACTCTGTTCCCCAAGGGCCATTAGGGAGAAGCCATTGCTTTCCCGTGGGGCACGGAGCGGGGCCCAGGAGCACTAGGCTGCAATCTCACCTTTGAAGCCTTCGGGCAGCTGTCTTAACTATCCTGGCAGTCAGACCCTCCTCCACACAACGAGGGGTCGGACAAGATGATTTCTAACATTCCTTCAAGTTCTCAACCTGTGATTTTGAGTCTATGATTTATATCCACCCCACAGGTGCACGTACACAACACTGATTCTTTTTTTTTTTTGTGAGGAAGATCAGCCCTGAGCTAACATCCGTGCTAATCCTCCTCTTTTTGCTGAGGAAGACCGGCTCTGAGCTAACATCTATTGCCAATCCTGCTCCTTTCTTTCCCCCGCCAAAGCCTCAGTAGATAGTTGTATGTCATAGTTGCACATCCTTCTAGTTGCTGTATGTGGGCTGTGGCCTCAGCATGGCCAGAGAAGCAGTACGTCGGGGCGCGCCCGGGATCTGAACACGGGCCGCCAGTATCGGAATGTGTGCACTTAACCGCTAAGCCACCGGGCCGGCCCCACAACACTGATTCTATCGCTTGTTTACACCAGACAGGAATAAAAGCACTCAGGTGGCAACTGAATCATAATTGGCACTAAATTAAAGCCAGCATCAAATACTCTCAAGAGAAGGTCGTGCAGTAATAACTTCTAGAGGACACTGATTATATTTGTGGAAGGACAGTTGGAAGTCCACGGGAAGGACAATGTGCATCCCGAGTCTTCGGTTATTACTGACTTGAGATGGAGTTTTACGTCGGGAAGGACCACTAATTACTAGCTTTATATCTTAGTTTAGTGATCAGGATACATTAAGTACAAATATTGCTTGAAAATTGCATCTCAAAAAGATTTCCTCATGGAAGATTCTTGGAAACAAAGTTTAAACAAAAATGCAATGACTTTTTTCAATGCTACATGAAAATTCTTAGGGTTTATAAATATGTGTGTGACAGACAGTATCTTCCAAATATGGCTGAGCATTTTCTCTGGTCACATGTTCTTACATCCTCCCCATCAAGAGGGGTACCCACCTACCCTCCCCTGGAACCCAGCAAGACACCATGCTGCCTTGAGGGGTGCACTAGGTCACAAGTGGGGTCCCGTGCCTTGAACCAAACCCCAAGGTGCGAGGAAGCTTATTATCCAGTTTGTTACAATAAATAGCATATAAAACTAATCATTACATTTGGCATAAATACCCCTTGAGGTCGTTGACTACCAAGTGATTATCTGTGATAAAAATTTAAACAGGAAAACATTCTTTTTTTTTTTTTTAATTTTTTTTTAAGATTTTATTTATTCATTTTTTCCCCCCAAAGCCCCAGTAGATAGTTGTATGTCATAGGTTCACATCCTTCTAGTCGCTGTACGTGGGACTCGGCCTCGGGTTGGACGGAGAAGTGGTGCCCTGGGGCGTGCCCGGGATCCGAACCCGGGCCGCCAGCATCAGAGCGCGCGCACCCAACCGCTAAGCCACAGAGCCGGCCCAAAACAGGAAAACATTCTTGCAATTTATTAAACACAGCTCTGCTTCCTTTGAGGAATGCACACAGACTTCTTTCTGACTGTAACAGGTGATGCTCACTGTAGGAGACAGGACACGTGTTAACTCACCTATTACTCACAGGCAGTTCTACTATCAGCCCTACTCACACGTGAGGAAACCAAGACCCAAAAAGGAGTACGCTGCCCGGACTCACACAGCTAGAAGGTGGTGGAGCTATACTACTTCCTGGAGAAAACGAGACATTTAAACTCACTAGGTCTCACTTCCCATGTGGGCAGCTGGGAAGTTCCCAGTTAGATGTGAAGTTCAACCATCGCAATTGCTGCTTGTTGACATATGTGCGCTCTTACTTACTTGATCTTGACTGCATGATTTTTTATATTTCACTGTTTCCTTGTGTGTTTTCTTACTGTAAACTAGCTCAAGCTTTGTGAAATAGACACACACATATACATGCATATATATAGATATATACTTATTATATATAATACACCCTAATATAGGGTATATTATATATATACTATTATATATAATATACCCTAATATAAGGGTGTATTATATATAATAGTATATATATAATATATATTAATATGTTAGTATTATATTATACACAATATATTAATACATAACATATTATATATTATTATTATATAATACCTACATATTAAATGTTTCTAATACAAATACTTTTTTCCTAAACATTAAACACAGATGATTCTATGTCCATTATTTGAGCAATGAACTAGTGCCCGTTTTCCCAGTGATTTTCAATAGGATTTTGTCCTCACGTGCACGATGTACGTGACTGAGCCAGGTAAAGTGCAACAACGGCAGCAGGAGGGCGACGGCCTCGTGACCCTATGACTGCAGAGCTGCACTGGAGTTCATCTAATTCGACAGGTACTCATCGGTTGGCTCTGATTCTGAGACCTGATCACGTCTGGAAGGAACCTCAGTCCTTCCGGAAGGAGCAGGGTGCCCTCTTCTGGAGACTTCTCTCCTTCGTCAGTATAATTAGGGAGACCTAAGGCTCCCCTCACCTCCACTGAGCTACCTGCCCTTGTTTTCGCCTGGGGACTAGTGAACTCTGGAGGGAAGGAGAGAGGAGGAGAGGGGTGAGGGTGGACGTTCCGCTTTCCTCCCTGCCTGGTTTTCAAATGACGAGGACAGTGGGTGCCATGTGTGTGGGTGTGCGGTTCAAAAACAGCTCAGTAACTGGCCCACTGCAAAATACCCTGGTTCCCCAAAGCTCAGACAACACACGGTTCTCTAGGCTACTGTGCCTTAAAATGTTTTCTTCCTCTTTGGGTAACCAGGCAAAACAGTCCTGAAGTATAGCAACACACTGTCTGAAAAAATGACAGGAAGAGATGTAAAAACAAGCTATTTGCTTAGATCTAAAGCAATCCTTCAGTGGGATTTCCCCCATGAAATGAAAATGTAAATAAAACTTTTAAGTGCATTGCTAAGTAAATGACCATCTCTGGCCATCACAAAAATATGGAGGAAGTTTGTCTGGGTTTAGTTGTGCAAACTGTGGTTTCGAGTCTGCAGTGGGTAAGCCGGCAACATAGGGCACCTGTGCCACAGTCAGTCCCCGGCTGCAGACTTCTCTTAGACTCTCCAATTCAGGCCTCCATCGGGACTCTTACCAGCTGAAGTACCACACTACTTTCTCTGGCATCCACAGGGAACTTGAGTCTGTGTCCTATAGAAATGTGTTAGGTAAAGAATAATGGCCTTCTCAATATTCCTCACACTCCCCCAGTTCCTCTAAAACGGAGACAGAATGATCACCAGGAGCTGGAAGATTCTTGATAAATGGTTGCTGATGACTCAGGGCTCACAGAACATCATGAAGGCACGGATTCCTATCACACTCAGGAATTTCCATCTAGTCAAGATAAGACCTTTTCGTAAAGTGGGAGGGAGCTGCTGATTTCATCTGGAGTGACATTTGTACAACACCCCATAATTTAAAAAGAATTCTTATATATATTCTCCAGGATTATGTAGTCAAGGTTGAGAGCCAAGATTCTTTTAGCTTCTTTTTCCCCCGTCACTCGGCTCCTTTAGACTGCACCTTTCTGTGGATTCCAGGAAAGTGTTAAGAATGCAAGATTATTAAGCAGACACCCGCCCGCTCCTGGGAGCCTCTCGAGTCTATATTACTCAGGATTTCTGGGCACACAACAACAGGAACCCAGGGGGCATCCCAGGCTACCCCTACTCGTGGTCAGAGGAAGGGAGGACGCCTCCAGACAGCAAACTCCTCACACTTCCCTCTGCCATGACTCAGCCTGAATCCAGCGGCAGCTGTACACGTGGGAAGGTGGTGGTGAAGGAAGGGTTCCTAATGACTAATGGCCGAGAGCTCGGCAGGTGGGAGCTACACTCACGCAGCAGATATGTGAGCCTCCCTTAGTGTCTCTCGCACTGGGACATCCCAGTCAACAAAACAGGCGGAAGTTTGCTTGAGGAAGTGTTCTTCCCATTAAAAGACCAATCTAACACAAACATTGAACATGTTGTACACCTGAAACTGATATAAGGTATGTCAATTACACCTCAATAATAAAAAAAGACGAGTCTGAGTTTGTGATGATTGAAATATTTGCATTTCCATTGGTTTTCACATTCAACTCTAGATAATAACTCTTCAACTTGAATATCTATTTGAAAAGGTTAAAGACGGCTGCCTCTGAGGGTGCTTCAGGAATGATACTATGTCATAATTTAAGGAAAAGGCTATTACAGAAGATCTTTTTCATGTTATATTGAATATACATTATATACATGTATATGTATATGTGTGGTGTGTGTGTATCCGAGAGTAAGAGAATTTCTAACATTATTATGAATAGTCCTAAAAGCAATTAGCCAGGGGAATAAGATAAAGATGATGTTTGCTTTAAAAATAAGTAAGCTTAGCCAAAATAATTCTAAAACTTACTCTTATTCATATATAAAACCTAAAATTGGACATATCCATTTTGTCATTTTCTTTTATGTGTTTATATATGTGTAGCTGGAATATAGGAGTAAAAAGACAATTTTTTTTTTTTTGAGGAAGATCGGCCCTGAGCTAACATCTGCCAATCCTCCTCTTTTTGCTGAGGAAGACTGGCCGTGGGCTAACATCTGTGCCCATCTTCCTCCACTTTATACGGGATGCCGCCACAGCATGGCCTGACAAGCGGTGCATCTGTGCGCGCCTGGGATCCAAACCGGCGAACCCGGGGCGGCCGCAGCAGAGCCCGAGCACTCAACCGCTTGCACCACCAGGCCGGCCCCAAAAAGATAATTTAAAGAGACCTTTACTTTAGAGGTTTACAGATGGATTTATTCTTAAAATCATCGACACTCAGACATTCCATTCAAATTCGCAGACTGTCTTCCCTCTACATTCTCAAGAGGGCAGGCTGCACCTCACCACCTGGGTTGCGTCTTCCACTCCCTCCTCTCCCTCTGCCCCTAAGAAATGGGAACGCTACTACCGAAAGGAGTGGATTGTGCTCAGGCAAGCCCTCAAGAAAATTCCTACGAAAATCAATTTAAGGCACGTAGAAACTAGGAGAGCATATCGACATCCTTTCACACTCGCCTGATTTCCTCATTGTTTTCGGTCTCTGGGCCTCTGAGTTGTGTTGATTTTCATGGAAGCTTAAGATATCGAGAAAGAGGGCAGCAGAACTCCTGCAATTATGTGTGCTTGTTCAAGGATGGAATTAGAGAAAAGGAAGGGATTTTTGAAAAAAACAAGTATTTGAGGAACAAAAACTTGGGATGGATTTTCCTGCCTGACAAGTGAGATACAAAGAAACTCTTTCCACAGATGAGTGGTGACCCAGCCAGGGAACAGGGCAGGAGGCCTGTTTGCCTTGAGCATCATCACCTGCCAGCGGGGCTGACCTGGTTAAAGGAATGCTTATTTTAGGAGCCAGAAAATCGCTCCCTTTCCTTTGAAGGAGCAGTGAGATCTCAGGGTCTGAGCAGGTTGCATGCTGCCCTTCAGTTCTCAGCAGACAGCTCTGCTCCACGTCTCTCAAGCCACTGAGCTTGGGCAAGTCACTGAGCATCCCCGTCACAGGGGCACAGGTGGACCCAACAGCGTGACGGTAACAACCAACGAGAACCTGTCCACTCTCCCCCGGGGGAGCAGAAACTAGATGGATGACAATATGTAAAGGCAACTTATGTTACTAGGGTACTATGAAAAATAAACTTTTATAGAAAACAGTTATTTCCCAACACCTCAAGTCATTCTTTGTAGTTGAAATAAATACCACTGTATCTAGGCTTTGGGACAATTTCACTTCCTCATTAGTTGCATTTTACTGGCACCATTAGGGTTTCTAACGCCCACACACAAAGGATCAAATAGATGATTGCAGAAATACCCTACAGTAAGGGAAAATCTGGGAAGTCTCGAGCATCTGAAAAAGGCATGCAAACAAACCCAGATGGGTCAGACAGCACGGTTCACAGGGCAGTCTTGTCGGGGGAGAAGGGGATTGCAAGAGGCTGGTGAGGGGGCCTCACTTTCCATATTTCTACAGAGTCTGCATTTTTAACAAGGAAAACAGATTCATAGATGACTCATGTAATTAAAAAGTTAAAACCTCCCCCAAATGAGAATATGCACACAATTATCGTAGGAAATTGTGTCTTCCCATTTTTATGTTACGTACCAAACACATCATTGTCTCCTGAGGTCTCCTGGGAAAGGTCTCGCAGGTTTCTCTTTTTCTCAGACTCTCCTCTGTTCGTTTCGCCGTCCTGAAAAAAAACAAAACAAAACATGACCCTTTCTTAAGATACTATGCTTTATCAACAAAATAATTTAATGCGTTTCTCTCCTTATGAGTTTTGTAGCAGATAATCACATTCTCATATATATCTGAAAGGTAAGAAATAGTCTTGGTTCAGGGTGGTTTTCTGCAGAGGATTCTGACTCTGGCTTGTCTTCTCTGTCTGAGCACACAAGCATTCTCTTGTTCCAGTGGGTATGTCTTCATACAAAAGAAACTGAACATCATCTGGATAAAATAAATTAGCTAGTCACCATCCCACGTACTCCAGGAGTGTGTCCACTCAGTGGCCATCCTGGGTGAGCGAACGCGTGGGTCGGAATTGACAATGAGCCTGACCTCCCTGAATTCTGCCTTTGACTGGAAGGCTTGGTGGGAGAACAGGCCCTTTCAGGGCAGAAATCGACGTTAACATCCACGTGGTGCCCCTGCGTGCACTGAGGATGGGGGGCAGGCACGATGTGAGGGGGCTTCTGCCCTGGGCCTGGGCACCAACTGCCGCCCTGGCGCTCCCCTGGGCATTTGCACCCTCAAGACATGGAGTTTCTTCCCTCTCCCCGGGTCCCCCTTCTGCTCCTTTGTGGAACACTAACAGCACACCAGTGTGCACATTCTTTTTGAATTTAAAATTCTAAGTGCATAGAGTAGATGCGGTTCAGTTTCTTTCTATTTTTTGAAGCTATTTTATTAAATTAATATGGAATGCTTGCATTTGACATCAAATTCAAAAGGCCCTGAGAGGATCACAGTGAGAATGGCCCCTGTCCCCCATCTCCCGCCACCCATGCCCCTGCAGGAGGCCCCCGGTGCTCCCAGCTTCTCCTGTTCTTTCACGATGGTCTGAGTGTCACCGACTAGGGGCCTGGAGAAACTCAAAGGTGGAAGCAATGAACTGTTTTTCCAAGTCGTTTCTTTTCCTTTTGTATGTTAAGGAGATATAACCACCAGCCATCCTGAAATTCACCAAGCCTCACCACAGAGCTATGCTCATGACCTTTGCCTTATTTTTATTTATTTATTTTATTTATTTATTATTATTTTTTGTGTGTGTGAGGAAGATCAGCCCTGAGCTAACATCCATGCTAATCCTCCTCTTTTTGCTGAGGAAGACCGGCTCTGAGCTAACATCTACTGCCAATCCTCCTCTATTGCCAATCCTCCTTTTTTTTTTTTTCTCCCCAAAGCCCCAGTACATAGTTGTATGTCATAGTTGCACATCCTTCTAGTTGCTGTATGTGGGATGCCGCCTCAGCATGGCCGGAGAAGTGGTGTGTTGGTGCACGCCCGGGATCCGAACCCAGGCCGCCAGTAGCGGAGCTCGAGCACTTAACCACTAAGCCACGGGGCCCCCGACCTTTGCCTTATTTGCATGTTCTCCAACTGAGCCTGTGCAAGCAAATGCCCCCGCCTCTCCCTTTTGAATATTCATTCCCAAACTGAAATAAAGGTTCCTGCTTCCCTTCGTTCAGGGACACCTTGACTTTGGAAATGATTCCTCATGGCCTCCTATTTGCTGCAAATACAATTTACTTTGTGAGACAACTTCCACTGCTGTAGAGTCTTAGGTAACTCACCAGGAGGCAGCCCACTTGGTTCGGTATCACTCGCACATTCGAGCACCTGCAGAAGCACGTGCTCTCCCCTCCCTTCTGTCTTCACGTAAACGGCGGCCACTCTGGATGCCACTCTGCTTCCTGCTTTCGTCACTAAACAGGCAGCCAGGAGGCTGTCTCCGGCCTCACGGGCCGTGGGTCCACAGAGCATTCCAGCACGTCAGATACTCGCACAAATCTGACGGGCTCCCACTGATGACCACTAACATGTTTGCATTCTTCTTCAATTACCACCAACGGTGCATGAATTCTCGTTCACTTACTCACACTGCACATGTACAAGGATACATTTCTGGAAGTTGAATAAGTCAAACCACAATCTTCTAAAGACAGTGCCCGAGTTGGCCTCCCGCCAGACAGCACGGGGGCGCCTGCTTCTCTGAGATACCGGAGCCTCTTACTTTGTCCTCCATACTTATTTTGTATCAGTTTTTTCCAGACCAATCTCTCACTTCCCAAAAGTTTTAACCTAGGACCATAAGATATGTATAGTCTCAATTTTACATTCTTTTCCTTCTAAAGAGGAGAGGGAACAGGCACAGTAATTAAGACCATAATCTCCAGAGCTAGACCTTTTGTGTGTGCAGTTTGGCTTGGCTTTTATTTATTAGCTGTGTGACCTTGGACAAGTCACTTAACCTCTCTGTGCCTCAGTTTCTTTTCCTATAAAAGAGAGGAAATACTGATATTGCTTGTTATGGTTTTAATAAGGATTAATAAAGATAATATTTATAAAGTGCTCAGAACATGCCTGGCACATAGAAATTGCTACATGAGTATTTAGTAAATGTAATGGAAACTCTGAAAAAAGAAATCCCCTCTATGTTAGCTACTGGCATCTTGCTGCCTCCTCTCCCAGTCTTGTTCCCAAGTTACCGCAGGCATGGTTGACCTGCCCAGCCTTCTCCCCCCCTTCTCGGGGACCCCCTTCCCTTGCTCTAGTGAATCTCTGGAGACAACGCAGGCACGTGGCTCCAAGGTCCAGTAACAGCCTCCGGGGGCTTCTGGGGACAGGCTAGAACAGTGTGACCCTAGGGCTGTTCCCAGCAGTGCCTTCCACCCACTGCAGGAGTGGAGGGGCTGCCACCCCGAGAAGCAGAGCTCAGGTGTGCAGGAACTCGGGCGGGAGACAGGGAGAGAGCTGCGGGCCCCTGAGACGGGCTGTCTCTGAAGCCGATGCCTCGAAGTTACTGAGCCAGGAAATTCTGTCTCTGGATTTCCCCCTCCCTCCAGGTTTCAGGACTTTGATTTGGGTTTGCCGCTTGCAACAAAAACTGTCTTGACTAACGTGTGTCTTTTCCTGAGGAAGCCAAAAATTATTCTCCCGTCGACGTGAGGTCTGAGTCAGCCCTGGAGACACTCACGGTCACAGACAAGTCTGCACGTGTCTGTTCCGGGGGTGGGGGGCAGCCAGAGGGTAGAGAGGGTGGGGGCCCAGGCCGGAGCTGACCTCTGCGGCCTTGGGAAGAAAAGAGGTGGCGGGACCCGCCCTCCCGAGTTCACACCGGCACCCCCATCCCGGTCACCAGGGCCCCCTCTGGAAGCCCTCCACTCCAAATGGGCTTGGGGTTTCCGGTCCACCGCCAGGCAGGCGGGAGTGGATGAATGGGGGGATCCCACCGACTAACGCTTTTAACCTTTCCCCACAATTAAATGGTGTCCACTGTCACACGGAAATAAGACCCTGATTATTTAACTCATAAAATTGAGGAGGGGAGAGGCTGCCTCCATTTTCACCAACAAAGCTAACGCTGCCAGTTGGTCATAAACTAAATTGGTGTTTTCCAGACTGAGATCCACAGTCTCATACCAGTAATTATTAATAGTCAATAATACAATGTAACAGTGTGCAAACCCCCTAGTGGTTGAAGAAATACAAAGCAAAACAAGAATGAGATACTATTTTCTAACATATTGACAAAGTTGGAAAAAAATAACTTCCGGTGTTGTTGGGAATGTGGTGAAACAGGGACTCTTCTGGGAGCTGGAATAAACATTCGCAGCCTTTTTTGGAGGACATGTAACAACAAAAACCGTGCTGGCCCTCTGCCTGGAGCATCCCCGCCCCCGTTGTCTGACCTCAGGGTCCAGGCCAAGGTCAGAGCCTCTGGGAACTCTGACCGCCCTCACAGGCCCCTCTCAATGGCTTCCCTGCTCCCAGTCTCCATGTTTGTTTATTTCTCTCTCTCTCCCTACAACACTGTGAACTTGCTGGGAGTGAGGACCTTGCCTTATAAATCTTTCTATCCTCCAAACCTAGCACAGTGCCTGGTACCCAGCAAGTGCTAGAGAGAAAGCTTTTCAATTTTATGCTGCTTAAGAATAGTTTAAAGTGAATAATTTGTTTCAGCAGAAGGGGACAACAGTAGCTTAATATATATACATATATATATATTTTTTCATATCTACCTATTTAATTTTAGAAGAGAAGAAAACTAGGAACAAAGAATTTCTTGATAGATTCTTTTGGTCAGCTATAAATCCATGTTATGTTTCACATCTTGCTTCTCTGCTAATAACAATATCATATTCTTCACTAACTACAAAATAATAAATATTGAGAAGTAATTAATTAAATATAATTTAGCTACCATTTTATTCACAGTAGATATAATTTTCATGCTTTATCATTTCTAAAATCAGGACGCTCCTTACAACCAATAGTGTCTTCCATCAGAGTTAGCAGTGTTTTCCCTCTTAGGGGATGTAAAATGATGTTGAGTCTCAGAGATGACGGCATCTCAGGCTCAGGGGAAAAGCTTGATATTTAAAGCAAATCACTTGCTTTCAGTGAGTGGAGGTTGATAACATGATAACACAACTTCCCAATTCCATTGCTAGGGCTGGAATGGAATTCCGTTATTGCTAGGGAATAATGGTGAAGAGATATTCTGCATCTATGCCCAGGCCTCGTGCAGACTTCCTCACTGCAGCAACAGAACGTCCAATGTTTACTCCTTACGTTACAGTGGCCACAGGTGGAACCTGGGGTAGTGATGACAGAGAGGGCCTCAAACACACTTCACTCAGCCCCTCCAATCTTCTCTCCCTTCTCAACATCAACCCTCTAAGGAGCAATGAGTTCAGACAGTGGTGCCCCACAGTGTGGAAAGTACCTGGGAAATTTCCTGACTAATTTCTGCCCAAATAAAAAGCCTGTTTCTGAGACCTGATACTGTTGCTAATCCACAAATATAAAAAATGTCCTTATGAATGACACATTTTCAATATGCAAAATGTCTACCAGCAACACAAACAAAATCAAGATGATGTGTATCAAACATAATGGAATTTTCATGATACAGAAATAAGAGCTTCCTGTAAGTAATAAAACGTGATAAAATGCTCAGATATACAAAAAAGGGGGTCGGTTCCCATTACCTGGGACCTCCCAAAGTGTCACTGTCCCCATGTGTCCTAATTTCCAAATTGTGCCTGTGACTACAAGTATCTAAATGCATTTGGAGCCATTATGGTTTCTTCATAATAGTTGTACCAATTTCCATTTCCATTGACCTAAATACGTGAGAGCTGACCTGTGTAAGAACTCACTTACTTTTCCATGTTAATTTTAGGGGCAAATACAAGCAAAACTCTCATAATTATAAATGTAGATTTTAAAATATTTCTAAGTATAAATGAGATTCATTATTCAACAACATTGCCACAGTATTCATTATAAACTAAGCAATTTACCCCAAGCAAATCTTCTCCACCCAATATTTAATTTTTTTACTTAAAGTTTTCATTCGTGTGTGATTAAAACGTCTCTTTTAGCCACTGCGTTCTCAGCTTAATGGATGAAACCCTTAAGTGACACATCTGTTCAACCCCCTCTAAGTGTCTCTTGTCCCCTGTTGCCACGTCCAGAAGTGCAGTGAAGCCTGTCCCACTCTGTCCCTCTGCTCTTTTATGAGCTGAGGGTCTCTCATCTCCTGCCCGGGTCTTGGGAGCAAGCTGAGCAGACAGCATTTGCTCGTCTTCACTGGTTCCAAGTGGGCAACTTGAACGGGAAACCACGAGATGGAATTTGTTGGTCTTTAGTGTCGGAAGGGCTTTTAAATTCTTTTTAAATGCAAGAGTGGATATTTCTTGCATTTCCTAAGGAAATAACTTTCACATGCCTCCTCTTGAAAAGATCAGTTATTATATACATTATCTACAGAAAAAAGGGGTGTGCAGAGTCCCCTCTGAACAGCATGCAGGGTGGCCAGTCACTGCGTAGCTGGAGGGTCCATCAGAGCCAGAGGAAGCGTCTGCTCAGTATCAGAAAGGCTGTGGTTCTGGTTCTGAGTGAGAAGTCGGTTCTACTAAATTCTATTAGGATTCAGAAGGAAATTAATTAGGTCAAACCAAGGATTCCCAAACTGGACTTAAAATAGCCTAGGGAGAGTTTTTGTTTTTTAAACAAAATTCATTTATTCCTAGGGCCTTTGACAGGTGGTGGGGTGACCGTATGCTGCCTTGTCACTGTGGCTAAGCAGAGTGTGGATCAAGACCTCCACGCTCCCCAATCCATCAAATTCCACAAGTAGCTACCAAACTTCACTCCTTGTTCTGAGTTAAACTGTGTCCCTTAAAATGGTATGTCCGTACCCTAACCTGTGGTATCTGGGTGTCACCAACTACGTGCCTCAAGAAACGCAAAGGTGGGTTTGGAAGCAATTAACCGTTTTTCCAAGTTGTTTCTTTTCCTTTTGTATGTTAAGGAGATGTAACCACCAACCATCCTGAAACTGACCAAGTGGGAAACTCAAGGGAGATGTAACCACCAGCCATCCTGAAACTGACCAAGCCTCACCACCAGAACTACACCCATGACCTTTGCCTTATTTTTAATGCGAAGATCTCTCCAGGAGGAGCTTAGGCCTCATTACATGGAAGCATGTTCTCCAACTGAGCCTGTGCAAGCTAATACCTGCCTCTCCCTTTTGAATATTCATTCCCCAACTGAAATAAAAGTTCCTGCTTCCCTTTGTTTAGGGATACCATGACTTTGGAAATGATTCCTCATGGCCTTGTGGGAGATCAAAATTGGCCAGCCTGAATTATGTCTCTTTACCTTGATTATTTTCTCTCACAGACATTTGACCTCCCCCAAACTGCCTAACGAATTTAACATAGAAGGCCTGTTTCAGGAAGGAGTTACTACCATATGATGGCTGTAATCCAATGTAAAATAGATGTTACAATAGGAAAGGCACCAATAAGCCCATCTTATCAAAAATTCTCTCTCTCCCAGGCCACGTTCTCTAGGTGGCCCTGTAAGGAGTTGCCAGACAAACATTTACATTTATAAGGGAAATCTCCACTTGTAAAGGTATCTCCCTCTCTGTACTGGGAAGAGGGGGGAAGATGATCTTATCTCTGGAAACTCTTTTCAGTATGGAAGGAGAGGATTTAAATCTGCATACCCTTGATTACTGTAATTTCTGTCTCCCTTCTGTCTCCCTCCCCACCCCCAACATCCTCCTTTGTCTTTAGCTGAAGATGGTGTTTAAGATAAGAATTGCCGCTATCGTGTTGAGAAACTCAGTGTCCCTGGTTTCTCCCATGTATACATGTTATTAAACTTGGTATTATTTTCTCCTGCTAACCTGTCTTTTAATTATTCGGCCAGCCATAAGAACCTTAAGGGAAAGGGCAGAGTGGGATTCTCCCTCTTCACCGACAGCCTCCTACTTGCTGCAAATACACTTTACTTTGTGAGACAACTTCCAGTGGTGTAGAGTTTTATTTAACTCACCAGGAGGCAAGCCCACTTGGTTCAGTAACATGGGACTGTTGACCTTATTTAGAAATAGGGTCACTGCAGATGTAATTAGTTCATATATGGTCGTACTAGAGAAGAGGGGGCAATCACGGGTGTCCTTATGAGAAGGGGACATTTAGACACAGAGGCACAAACACATACAAGAAGGCCATGTGAATACAGAGACAGAGATTGGAGTGATGTGTCCACAAGTGAGGAATGCCAAGGATTGGTGGAAGCCACCAGATTCTAGCAGAGCGGCCTGGACCAGAGGCTCTCTCACAACCTGCAGAAGGACCCAACCCTGCTGACACCTTGATTCTGGACTTCTGGCCTCCAGAACTGTGAGAGAACAAATTCCTGTTGTTTTTAGATCTCTTTGTGGCAGTGTGTTGCCGAAGCCACAGGAAATGAATACACGCCCCCCTATACATAGCATAAACAGCTTTGAATGCTAATACGTATAATGAAAGATACAAAAAGAAAAAAAATGCATTGTTTGGTACTAAGGAATTTCTAGTCTCCTAATCTATTATAAACCACTAATCAGTATCATTTATACTGTGAATAAAACACGAAAATAAAAAAAACCTCACGTGGCCTTGACTCTAAACTTTAAGTAGCCAAGTTTTCCTTGGGGGTTAGTGTGGGTCCTGCGCTAGGATCTGTGTGAGGGGAGGAGGGACCCCAGGAATTGACAAGGTTAACCTTCTCCAACCACCAAGAGTGCAATTCAGTGAGGCCTTCATTGGAACCAGGTGGAGAAGCAAAGGAGAAGAGTGAGTACAACCTACGCAAACCACTTATAAGCCAAACAATGGTGAAAGGCACCACTGGGCTGCTCAGCTAAGAGGTACTTTGTCCAATCATCTCCTGGCGACAGACCCCACCCTTCAGGGGCATCACTGCCATTTTAAGAGATTTTCTTCTACTTGGTACAGCCATTCACACACACACACACATACACACACACACACACACACACACACACACACAGGTAGGTGAAAATATGCTTTTAATCAGCCTTGCATTTTTAAAAGACTGCTAGTCTGGAGGTGGCAATTTTAGTAGGAGGGCCCAGAGGATAAGTTTCTAATCATTGTAGAAACTTCTGAAAAATAACAAAAAAGCTATGGTAGAGGAAAAAACCCTGTAGTCACATTTTCAAAAAGTTATAAAGTTTACAAAGTTCTGATTCAAACTAGAAAATACATATCAGGAGAGGAAAGGTGTTGAAACATGTTAAAAAGGGACATTTTAAACTGCAAAATCAGTTACATGTTAGACTTTGAGACACACTCCACCACAGGCTGCTTTTTAAAAAAAAAAAAAAAAAGAGAAATGAGAATTGATTTTGAGAAGTTTGCAATACCTTAAGAAAAAGACTACATTTCGTGAGACATCATAAAATTTGAGTTGGGAATCTCGGGTTCAGATGCAGGGAAAGTCTTATCTGGTTCTGTTTCCTCCATTCTGTTCCCACTCACTCCTTCATTCCCACCCAAACATTGTAGCAGGAGCTGAGGATGTAAAGATAAACGAAGTAGGGGCCTGTCTTGAGGATCTTATAGTGCAGGAAACAAAATGGGGGCTTCAAAAAGGCAATCAGAAAACCATCCAGCCAACCAACAGCAGATCAGTGTTCAGTTTGACAGAGTTTGGGGAAAGCCACTCTGCCACATGGTAGTGTGTAAATGATGGAGGAAATGCATCATGCTTACTCTTTCTGAGAGACCCTAGAAGAAAAAGTGCACAGTGATCCACTATTTTTATAATTCCAAGGATGTTTAGCAAGATAAGTTGAACAGTGAGTCCTCCTTCCTCACAGCAGTGTCTTCCTTCTGAATCTTATTATACTCCACTGAACTTATCTTAAAAAGGAAAAATGAAACCCAGCAGAAATATCATTGTACCTCCTCCAGTGACACATTCACTCATCACATTCATCATCCACATTTGAGCCTCACGGCCTTGCCTTACGGAACACAGGCTGGTTAGATGGGAAGCTTGGTCTCCCAGTCACCACCCGGCCTTATAACCCTCACCGAAGTGCCTCGTGTAAGTCTACTGCAGCCTGCTGTTTCTCAGAGCACCACACATAGAGCCTCAGATCATTTTGGAGGGGATGCTACTAAAAGACAAATAATAGTCTATGTTTTCCATTACCTTCTGCCATATTCACTGTAGCTGATAGATTTAACCCACCCAGAAATTTGCTGAAAATATTCTGGAGGCGTAGGATCAGTGACGTATGTTGTATGTTGTATCCAACTGTTATGTGCAGAAAAACTAAGATTCCATCTCTGAAGCATATTTGCTGGACTTGAATCCAGCTCCCCCACTTCTCAGCTGCGTAACTTTCAGAAAAGAATTTAAGTTCCCTCTATTTCTGTTTGCTTAACTGTATAATGAACATCATGACATACTCATCTCAGGTCGTTGTGAGGAGCCATCAATAAATGTAAGCTACTTTTTGCAGAAATACACAAAACTATTGAAAACACAGATCAACAGCATATCAGCTTTGCACTGCTATCAGAATAAGCTCTTATTTTTTCTCAGAATCATCTAAGCCAACTCTCAGAGGCCCTGGTCAAAGACCTCCTGGTGTGAAAGCAGAAAAAACAGGTCATTGTGGGCCAGGCCACGTAGTTCAGTCCCCAGCACATGTATTCAAGGGGGGATATTAAGCAAGGTGACCTCCCTTTGCCTCAGTTTCCTCATTAGGATAATGATCCCCATCTCACAGCATCATTATGAGGATGATATGAAATGTATAAATTTCCCCAGAGGAGAAATCACACAGTGATTCACCATTTTTATAATGCCTAGCATGTTTAGCAAGGTAAGTGAATAAGAACAGTTCATACAACAGAAATTTTAGCAGTATCTACTTTTATAAAGAGGCTTGACACAAAGCTGGTGTTAAGAACAATGAAGAATCTGTTACCTATGTGCAAGCTAACCTACGGGCTGGCCACAGTTTCATGGATGCTGACAGAAGATATGAGACTCCTGGGTCAGAGATAAAGGATGGTTTATTATTTACAGCAGTCTCAAAATCTCATCATTTTGGCATTGGTTCCTCAATCCCCAATTTGCAATATGAATGGGCTCAGACAGGCGTCTACACATGGAGTGGGTTGTGCTGTAAACGAGGAACCTCAGCTTAGGGAACCTGAATCTTTCATAATACGCAGTAAGTTTGCCAGCTGTCTGCTCCAGAGGGAGACACTATCTCTGTCTTCCCAAGCTGTTCATTATCACAAACATCCTGAACAAAGAACAATGCACGCAAGATGCGCAGAAATGCAGGAGACCCCTGGAGAATTATCTCCTAACAATCAGTTGTCTAATAGGCGACCTACTGAAACTGACCTACAGAATTGCTCTCCAGCCAGCTCCATGGTGTATTCTCCTGCCACCTGCCAGTTTACAGTCAAACCGAACGGGACACACTTTATTCTCAAGCTAAAAGTCCACCATGACATCTGTTGCTTTAGATGTGTTTAAAGGAGACAAAGCAAGATAGACTCTTACAGTGAGGATGATAGTGAAGTAGGGTCTGTGTGGGGGTGATGATATCAGCCCTTGAGGTGTGGGATTGAGGGGGCTGCCAGGTGATTCTGACATGCGAGCTCCTCCTCCACTGTGGCAGACAGAAGGAAACTGCTAAAAGACACAGTGATTTGCTCAGGGATAAAGTGGTTCTGCCACTATGAAGAGCTGCATGAAATAATCTTCGATAGCCACACAGAAGAGCTCATGTTGAAGGCCATTAAAACTGGAGTTTCTAAGTGGACAGAAACCAGTTATCCAGGAAAACAGTCACAGCACTAATGGGTGGTTCCTACACAAAAGGAGAGTAAAGTCTGATGGAGGAGCTGAGACTAGCCGTGGAGATAACATCAGACATTATATTAGCACGTTGGTGGTGCTGGCTATCATTAGGGCCTGTTGGTTTTAGGGGATTGCTGGCCTCCAGAGGCAACAGGCATAAAATGCTGTCATACCATCACGCATTTTGAGAGGCTCAATTAAATTTATAATTAATCTTAGTCATCGTCTGAAATGCTTCCAAGTATAGGAGGTGGAAGACCTTTGATTTAGCAAGACAAAGAGTGCTGTGAATATGTGTTTTACCAGAAATGCAATGACAATTTATACAATTTAGCTGATAACATTGGATTCAGTTCTCCCACTCGCATCTCACAGTTGTGATGATTACAGAGGCTGCCCAGATTTGACACTGTGCCACGGAGCTGTGCAGCCTGTGTCCCTTCCCTGGAATATGGGCTGGCCTCAAATGCTTTGAGCAAGAGTGTGGCAGGTGGAAGGGGACTAGCCACCTCTACCGGGGCCCTTGGCATCCTGAGTCACCAGGTAGGATGTTCAGTTTCCCTGCTGGAGAGCCCACTTGGAAGACCTCGGGACCACGGGGAGAGAGGGGCCCCTCCGAGCAGCTTCTAGCAGCAACCCCGAGGGGCCTGGCCTGTACCCGAAGCTTCTCGGACCATCAGATCTCTTTAGCTGCCATCTGACAGCACCTACGAGACAACACCAATCGCCTCGCTGACCTGCTCTAATCCTGATCTACAAAATAGTGAGACATCATAAAACTGCTGCTGTTCAAGCCACTAAGTTTTGGAATCATTTGTTTTGCAGCGACAGACAACAGGAGCAACCTGCCTTTTCACGAGCTTTCAACCCTCCTCACGTTTCATGGAGCAGTTACTCCAAATACTAGTGACCCTTCAAGTTAAAAAAAATTTACTAATTCATGAGATGGGGAACAATCACCCAAAATATTAATTTAAATAGTATATTAAATACATCAAAGGAAACTTTTTTCTAACCGAGCAAGCATATAAACTAAGAGAAGAACATCACATGCTTTAGCCACATCACATACTGGTGAGAGCATTCTGGAGCCAGGCTGCCTGGGTTCAAATCCCACCCCCACCCTCACTGGATTAACCTCTCTGTGCCTGTGTCCTCACTTATAAAACAATGAAAATAATAGAACCTACTATTGTTATGAGGATCAATAGCAACTCCGGAGTCTGAAGGCAGATTTGTCACGGAGAAGGAAGAGCATTCCCGATGGGAAGTTCACGCATCCACAGCGCTGGAATATCGCCCTCCACACTTGGGGTGGGTGACCTCCACTGCCTCAGTCCTGGCCTTGGCTAGCCAGGGGCTGCGCCTGGAACTGGAATGGCTCTGTCATCCAGAATGCCCGAATCTCATGCACCCCGGTGTGGGGAAGGCGGCAGCCCCTTTGCTCCTGGCCCTGCCTGTGACTTGCTGGGAGCCGGCGTGTGCTCAGCTGCCGGAGCTGCCCAGGACACGCACAGCCCAGCACCCTCCCAGGAAGGCGGCTCTGTGAGCCAAGAGACGAGTCAACCCTGCAGAAAGGGCCGGCAGGAGATGGAGACCTGAACAGAGGAAAGTCACAGAGCAGTGGCCACCCTCCTCTCCCTGTCTTGAGGTTCCCAGCTCCAACGACTCAGAGTCAGCAAAAAGACGCACATAGTTCCACCGTGTGGACTGTGATCAGAGCAGGTGATAAAGGTCTTACGGACAAAGGTCAAAGAATCTAGGACTGTTCAGCCGAGAAGAGAATGTCATCAACCAGCAGCCATCCCTGGATCCTCAACGGGAAAGGATGGAGGGCCTCAGGAAGGCGGCCGGCCGCTGGGAGACACGCCTGGGCAGGTGAGGAGCAGTGCGACCATGTCCACCTCCACGGCTTAGGCTGCAGCTTGGGCGGTAGGGTTTGGAGACCAGGATGCTGACAAGTCAACTACTCACTTCCAGGAGCACTCTGTGTGTGCAAGGAGCTGTGGCATCCCTCTAAGGACACTCTCAATCTCTTTTAATTTTTTTTAGAAGCAAAACATTCCTTTCACATCAGAATAAATTCAGGCCCTGTAAGGGCTGGCTGTATACGTGTTTAGTTTAAATCCCTATAGTGCTACTCTTCAACTAAATCCCCGAGATCTCAATAGCGGAGAAGAAGGGACTCAAAGGGCCAACTCGGTCCATGGCTGCCCGGCTCTTCATGGACTGGTGTGCCGGGAGGGAGGCTCAAATCTACTGCTACTTATGTGGATGGAAAAATAATCCTATAGTTCTGGTTATTTAAATCTCGTGATAAACTTTGTTTGAAACCATTAAAGTGCTGAAGTATCAGCACAGGAAAAAAGTCGTGTGTGTCTGTGTGTGTGCGCGCGTGTGTGGGGTAATATAAATAGTTCTTTTAACTTTGTGTCTGTTACTCATCATTTTTGGTTGTTTCTTAAAAAAAAAGATCATAGTCTTACTCTTGCTCTAGGCTGGATTTGGATAAGTAACAAAAGATATTAGCAAAACATTGAAAGCTTTTAGGATCAAATAAAGAATATGAAGAAAAATGCAAACCAGAATCATATAATCTGGCTCATCTCGAAGGCATCTGCTTTTTTATGCAGGATCAGAAAAGGATGGGAATATTCATGCAAAGAGCAGGCCTTGGACAGTCTAGACCAGGGTTTCTAAACCTTGGCATTGCTGACATTTGGGCTGGGTAGGTCTTTGCTGCGGGGCGTAGGCTGTGCTGTGCACTGTGCGATGTGCAGCAGCGTCTTTGGCCTCTAGGCTAGGAGAGGCTAGGAGTACCCTGCAGCTGTGACAACTAGACACTGGCACATATCCCAGGGGATGGACGTGGGGAATCATCCCTGGCTGAGAGCCAGTGGTCTAGACAGAGAAGGATTAGAGAGGGAGTGAAAACTATGAATCCATTTACTGATGCACTTGATGGTAATACGTTTTCATAAAGATGCTTTTTAAGTCATCAAAACTCTACTCTTAATTTAAGTTTTAATTTGAGAGCAAGGACAACACAACAAGGATTAGACACTGACTGAAGGTGAGAATCAGATTTAATTTAGTCATGGAAACAAGTGCTAGCTAAGCAATGGTTTCTTAGCAACAAAAGAAACAAGCAACAAAAGAAATAATGGATAAACTGGACTTCAAAATTTAAAACTTTTGTGTTGCAAATGATACCATCAAGTAAGTAAAAATATAACCCAGAGAATGGGAGAATATATTTGCAAACCATATATCTGATAAGGGTCTAGTGTCCTGAAAACACAAAGAGCTACTCCGACTCAACAATAAAAAGACAAACCACCCAATTAAAAAAAAAAATGGGCAAAGGACTTGAATAGACATTTCTCCAAAGAAGATAATGGACAGACAACAAGCACATGAAAAGATGCTCAACATCATTGTACATTAAGGAAATACAACTTAAAACTACAATGAGATACCATTTCACACCCACTAGGATGGATATAATCAAAAAGATTGATAGCAATAATTGTTGGTGAGGATGTGGAGAAGTCAAAACCCTCATACATTGCTGGTAAAACAGTGCAGCCGCCATGGCAAACAGTCTGGTGGTGCCTCAAAAAGTTAATCATAAGGGTTGCCATATGACTCATCAAATCCACTCCTAGGTATGTGCCCAAGAGAAATGAAAACATATGTCCACACAAAAACTCGTATACAAATGTTCATAGCAGCGTGATTCATAATACCAACAGGTGGAAACAACCCAAATGTCCACCAAGTAATGAATGAAAAAATAAAATGTGGAATATTCCTACTGCGGAATATTATTCAGCAATAAGAAGGAAGTACCGATGCTTGCTGCAACATGGATGAACATTGAAAACATTATGCCAAGTGAAAGAAACCAGTCACAAAACACCCACGTTGTGTGATTACAAATACATGAAATGTCCAGAATAGGCAAAGCTATAGAGACTGGAAGTACATCAGTGGTTGCCTAGGGCTGGGGAGTAGGGTTGGGTCGGGGGATGGGTAGTGACTGCCAATGGGTATGGGGTTTCTTTTAGGGGTGAAAAAATGTTACAAAATTAAATTGTGGTGATGGTTGTATAATCCTGTGAATATACTAAAAAACACTGAGTTGTACACTTTAAATGAGTAGTTTTATCGCATGTGAATTATATCTCAATAAAGCTATTAAAAGAAAAAAGCCAATATGCATCCAATAGCCAGCTGCCCGTGAAATTTGTCTGGGCACGTAGCTCAGGATGAGGACTTATTCCTCCTCACAGTAGCCCACTAAACTGCTGGGGGACTGCATACGACTCAGTGCCAAGACCCAGGACTGGCTTTTGAAATGTGAGGAATTAAAATTTTAGAAGACTTTGATTATTCTGATTGTTAGACTGGTTAATTCTCCTTCTGGCTCGAGTGATTAACTGAATGGATTTATGAATGAACACACAGAAAATGCTTCCCACTCAACACTTCGGGCCCCAGAAATAAAGCACAACGATGTTATAATCTCAATGAGGTGAGATTTCGAATCTAGGACTCCTTTCCTAGACATATCTGTTTTAATAGTATCATAAGAAAAACATAGGAAGCATTTTTGATAACAGGAGTATATGAAAAACTAGGATTTTTTTTTAATTGAGAAACTAACAAGAGAAATGAAAACCTATGTCCACACAAAAGCTTGTATATGAGCTTTTGTTCATAGCAGCATTGTTCACGACAGCCAAAAGGTGGAAACAACCTAGATGTGTCTATCGATGCATGAAGGGATATGCAAAATGTAGTCTATCCACACAATGGAGTATTATTTGGCCTTAAAAAAGAAGGAAGCACTGAGACACGTTACAACGTGGATGAACACTGAAAACATTATGCTCCGTGAAAGAAGCTGGACTGAAGAGACACGTATGATATGATTATATTCCTATGAAAAGTCTGGAATAGGGAAACGTAGACACAGAAAGCAGATGGGTGGTTGCGGCAGGGAGGCTGAGGGGTGACAGCTGAAGAGCACAAGCTTCTGTCTGAGGTGACGTCTTTGTTCTGAAACTGACTGGCGGGACAGTCCCACCTATCTATGAATACACCAAAAAACCACCGCACTGCATACTTTAAGGGGCTGAATGGTATGGTATGTGAATCACATCGCAATAAAGATGTTTAAAAAAACATAAACACTCAGTTTGCAGGTAGTTAAAAACGAAACCTCGTAGAATTACTAACAGGGAGTTTGGAAGTACATGTTCCAGGTAGCTTATGAAGGCGTTATCTTAGATTAGGAAATGGTCTTTTCAACTACTTAGTTTTAAAGCCACACTCTTTGCAAGATCATTCTGTAGTGTCATTAAGACTGCAGTGTTCTTTAAATCATGAACGCAAAGAAATGTACTCAGGATTTTATTTAAACATTGACTTTTAGAAGTCCCAGCAAAATAAATATTAACCAGTGTCATAGTAAAACTGTTTATCGAGGCCTGTTGTGTAACTGGACACACTGACTTCTATTTTAGGAACACAAATGTCCTGCCATTTATTCCTGGAAGCCACTGCTTTATCAGCTGGTTAAGTAGAAGAAGAAGGATGGTCACATAAGCAAGGGAGAGAGAGGGAGGAGAGGAGGGAGAGAGAGATAGAGAGACGGGGGAGGGGAGGAGATTGCTTCTGTTCAGTGTAGCTCTTTTACTTAAGTTTGATACTCGAGTGAATTGCAGGTTTAATTAAAATGCACTTAAAAATAATTCATATAAGGGCATTCATTCAGTTCAAAAGAATATTCTACATTACTGAAAACAGAATAAGGCAATGGAAAACTCTGATTTTCTTGATCTGAAGGTGAATACATTTCCTTTAGTTTATTTATATAATAAAAACCTGTTCTACTTAATTTCCCTAAACATATTACCCTATGCCTGCACATGTTTATTTAATTGCTTCCTATAATGCAGATATGGGAGAAATACAAGGTCTAATATTTGAAGAAAGATACATCTTTGCTCAAAAGACAAACACGTTGATGTATCAGAGTATAAACATTTTTTCTAAATATAGACCTCAGCCCTACCAAACTTCCTACCCTCCTTCGTTTCCTCTTTCACTGTAAAATGGGCACAGTGATGCCATCTGTATCATAGGGTTATCGTGAATGGTAAATGAGTCCATACGTGTAAAGCTTTAACAGTGTCTGGCCATCAGCTAGCAGAGTCAATGCCAGATACCATCATCATTTATTTTACTATTATTCACCTTCTGACTATTTTCCATAGTTTAGATAAGGTGGAAATAAAATCTTCTTAAGTAAAAACAGGTTTTAATGTGCACACCAATGCAATAAGATTAAGAAGTAAAAGAAAAAAAGAGAGAAAAATTTCACATATAACTCAAATTATACTGCATTCTGGTTCCCTTCTCTAAAGTAAAAAGCTTGCGTTGCGAAATGGAACTGTCACTTGTCTCTGCAGATGCTTCAAAGCTGGGTTCTGCTCTCCCTGTGCTCAGAGGGATGAACTGCCAGAACAGCCAACCTGCTCCAACTTGTTCTCTGAGAGCTGAAGAAACAAATCAGGCTAAAGCTTGTCTCCAGCCATTCAACACCAAAATGAGTCACCTGAACTTTATCACAAAACTAAATGAGTTTTTAATAATAATTTCTTCACGAATTTCATACGTACAAGTGCTGACAGGTGCCAATCATCGAGATCAGTAAGATCAATTCCTCACTTCATCAAGAGTCTGAACATGATACTCTCTGCAAATGCACATTCACGAAAAATGTTGTTTTTGAGTCCACAGACCTTCTCTTGTTTCATAATTGACAATTAAATCAAGTCAGAGTACAGTTGTACAAGAAGATACAAGTTACAAGAACATTTTGGAAACCTCTTTATGGAATAATGCAGCTCATTCTAATAGGTCACGCAGCGACTAAGTTATACAGGAAACACGCAGATCAAATGGTTGCTCTGCATTATTCGTAAAAGAATCCTTTTATTTTAAGCACTAAAGAAATTGTGACTTTAAAAAATCACACTAGTCTTTAGAGCATTATTATATACTCAAGAACAAAAACATAAAATAAAAGACTGATTTTCTTTTAAACATTGAAGAGTTTGCAAGAAAGGTATGAGATATAATGTTCCTAAACAGAGTTAACTAAATATTTTCATTCTAAGACTGAAATGAGAAGAGTCTATGTATTAAGAATGGCTTATCAAAAGGAAGTATTATATGCTCCTGGAATACTCTCTAAATGCCATGTCAAATTTGAAATATATTGCAATAAATTACTTAAAAAAACACTAAATTGTCAGAGTAGAACGGCAGGAAAAGAAAAGATTTTAGATTCAGTTTATTTTATTGAAAAGTATAAAAATAAATGTTTCATCAATCCCTACAGCACTTTTATTAATTCAACACAAAAAAACCCTAAGACACATGATTTTGGACGCAAACCATACCCAGAACCACAGCCATCGCAAATGAAAACCGGGAACGTCTCATGTATCATCCAACATCTCATGTATCATCCAAAAGGCTAAGATAACACCAAACCATAATACTCTGGGTCTTATGAAAATTGGCCACAGGACGATGCGTCGGGGACTGAGGACTTGAGAAGGTTGCCCCAGTCTTCACCGCGTGCGCTGGACTCCCGTTTACGCTGGCCTTAATCTGGAAGAAAATTACGCATTTATGTTTGCTCCTCCAATTTTTCTTCCAGTTTTTCCTTCCCTAAGCCGACCTGGGGTGGGGCACCGCATTCCCTAACCCAAGCGCTGCCAGCAGCTGTGCTCTGCGGGACGGCCCGGAGGGGTTTGAGGGCCACCCTGGCCAGCGGGTACAACGGCGCCCTCTTCCAGGAAGGGTTCCCGCAGCGCCCGAAAGCCCAGACCCGACCTGGCAGAGGAGGTGAGGGGCCAGCGCGAGGGCAGAGGCCCCGCCTTCCCTCCTTAACTCCGTTGTGCTCAAATCCCATTCAAGCAGAATAGTCTGGCCTCTCTGAGGTCTGGGTGAAGATGCAGGGGCGGTGAGAGGGACGTGAAGAAAGGGAGAAGAGGGTGAGGGGGTGGGTGGCCGCCCCCAAGGAAGACGGAGAAGAGCTTGAAGTGGTCTCACTGGTGAAATGTCCCAGCAGAGCACTCACACACTGGACAGGGGCCAGCTCACACGCCACGAGGGGCTCTGGGGTGCCCCTGGGCCACAGGCGCGCAGAGTTCAGCCTGCCTCCCACAGCCCCTGCAGCTCACTCTACTCCCGAGTGCAACCCCCGTGCGGCCCTGTGAAGTGATGTCCTCCGGGCCTGTTGAGTATAAGCAACTAGTGTACTGCTGTCCATCTGATGTGTCTGCTGTCCAATGTCACGTGCTGGGTCATCCCCACGACCCTGGTAGACTCCCTCCCTCCCTCACCGACAGGGTGGATGGGGCAGATAAATGGCTGGGTTATCCAGGTGGGCCCCAAATCCAATGACTAGTGTCCTGTCCTCTAAAAGAAGACACAGAAATGCACACAGGGAGAGGGCAGGTAACAACAGAGCAGGGACTGGAGTGATTCAGCCACAAGCCAAGGGACGCCTGGAGCCACTAGAAACTGGAAGAGGCAGGAATGACCCTCCCCTAGCGCCTTTGGAGGGAGCACAGCCCAGCTGACCCCGTGATCTCAGAGCTCTGGTCTGCAGCACTGTGAGAAAATAAATTTCTGTTGTTTTAAGCCTCCCAGGGTGTATTAATCTGTTATGGCAGCCACAAGAAGCTAAGACAGTGCTCTTGGAAGCTACATCATTCTTCAGGCTGGAAGGTACCACCCACCACCTCTCTCAGGAATATTTTCCTGTGGCCTCACAGCTCAGAGATTTTTGGCTGAAGCAGGTGACCATTAGACCAGACCAGGCCCTGGTCCCTTTGTGCCTAACACATGGACACATAGGCATTCCTAGGCCTGTGGCTCAGCACCACCCAGAAGGGCTGCTCCACTGGGCCTCTTTGACATCCCCCCTACAGTCTGGTATTTACTTCTGGATAAAGACACTCTGCCAACACACCTCCAAACTTTACTAGGATCTACCTGGAACAGGAGCTGTACTTTCTTGTTGCAGCTAAAGACAGAGGAGAGGCCTTCTGTGCAGTTTGGTCTTGCTCTCCCATCCCCAGTCCACAGGACGGACGTGGCCGTGTCAGCTTGCCAGAGGGGCCTTGGCCATTGAAAATGAGGGTGTTGAGGGGCCTCCAGGAGAGTCGTGGGGTCAGATCCTAAAGCCTCACCCTGAGTTTGCTGAGGTTGACACAAACATGTTTTCCTCCTCTTCCAAACAAAACCACAACTTTGGTAAGAGTGAAACTGAACATCACTAAGTACAGTTCTGAGACACCCCTCCAGCAGGGTCCCCTCTGTCCCCTCAGTGACTGCCCCTCTCTGTTGTGCCATTTACATCAGCTGACAAACATGCCATTAAAACTCAGTGTCAAAAGCAACACAACACTGGTTCCTGCCGGCCACCACTCCACGTCTCTGCTCTTCTTTGTGGCAGAACTTCTCAAGTAGGTGTCTAGACAAGCCATCTAGAATTCCAGTCTCCTCGAATTTTTTCTCTGGAGCTTGTAGTAATCAGGTTTCTGCTGCCACCATGCCACCATGCCATCTCTTGCCCAGGGCAGTGATGACCTCCACGCTGCTCCATACAATGGCCGGTCCTCCATCTTCTTCGGACTTGGACTCAGTGGTATTTGATCTGTTGATGGCTCTCTCTTCTGTGAAATGCTTCTAACACGCCACTACCTTATTCCCTTATGTCAATGGTCCTACTTCTTGGCTGTCCCATCTTGGTTTCCCTTGCAGATGGCTCCTCACCTTCCTGGTTTCCAAATGTTGAAGTCCAGGGCATCATCCTGGATGCCTAGGCCTAAAGCCTCTGAGTTACCCTTGACTCCCTTCTTTTTCTTACATCCAATCCATCGGCAAATCCTACTGGCTCTCAGGTCAAAGGTAACCGGAACCCGACCATTTCTCAACACATCCACCATTCCCCTGCCCAGAGTACCATCTTCTTTCATGAGGATAACTCCTGGGGCTTCCTAACTGGCCCCACTGTTTCGGCCCCACCCCTCCCTCATCTATCCTCCATGTGGCAGCCAGCCTCCAGGGGCTTCCCATGGCACTCAGACAGAAGGCCCAGGTCCTGATGTTGGCCTGTCAGGCCATACATGATCTAGGTTTTTCCCACCAATCTGGCCTCCTACCTTACCCTCTGCAGCCCTACATTTGGCCTCCCGGCTATCTTCTGATGTGCCAAGGAAGTCGCTGTCTCAGAGCTTCTGCACTTACAATGTCCTCAACCTGGAATGCTGTGTCCCCAGAGAGCCACATGGCTCCTGTCTCTACTTTCCCAGCCTCACTCTATGTCACCACCAGTATTTCAAATACCAGAAGGGTCACCAAGGGTGGACAGGTTTCAGCAGAGCTTCCAGACTAGACAGACTAGGAAGAAGGACCTGGCCACCCACTTTCAAAAAAATTGGCCATGAAAACCATGAATAGCAGCAGAGCACTGTCTGATACAGCGCCAGAAGGGCAGAGGATGGCGCAGAAAGACCAGGCAGAGTAGCTGGAAGAGAGGGCCTGGGAGGAGAAGGGGCCAGGGCAGAGGGAAGGAAGGAGCCACCAGTTCGGAGAGAAAGAGGGCAGGTGCAGGAGGCAGGAGCTGTGCTGGGAGCAGGAAGAGGATGGCGTGGCTAAAGGCTGGGCCCTCCAGGACGAGGGGGGAGAGAGCTGTGGGCTGGGCTAGCAAGGACAGTCCTCAAACTGATGTCCTACCAACATGCCAGGTAAATTCCTACTGACACATTCAAAAACAACACTGAAGCTAGCCTTTTACTTTTAAATTTCAAGACGCTGTATTTTGTTAAGTGCCTTAATGCAATTACAAGACAGTACAGTACGAATGCACACACATCTCCGAATCATCTGTTGCAGTAACCCTAAATCACCATGTGTAATTAATGTAATTACCAACTCGCCTTATCTATTTACTTAGGACTTGTGTTTGGTTACATACGACTTGTGCTAAAGCATAATTTAGGATGCATTAAACAACACAGTCTGTTTTGCTAGTATCAAAAGCTGCAGAAACATAATAATTTTATCTAGGCTTTTGTTTAACTCTATGATAATTAAATTAATGCTGGCACCAAATCACAATTCGGAAAATGGTGTGTTAGAGTCAGCCAAGTGCAGAGCCCGGCTCAGCATAAGAAGGTGTCCATGCAGCTGCCAACCAGCATTTTATTTGCTCTGGTGGGCAAGAAAGAGCCCACATACACAGACACCCTCACACAGACACGCACACAGACACACTCACAGATACACGCACACACACAGACACAAACACAGATACACACACACTCACAAATACACGCACACACAGTCACACAAACACAGAAAGATAATTTTTCACAAATGTATTCCTGCATATAAAATCTCTTGCTTCTCAAATTAAATTTTCAAAACCAGATTGCCAAGGTAATGACTGAGAAAAAACAGGAAATATTTTGAAAACTGGATTTTTTAGGTTTCATTTCACTGTAGGAGGGTTTTATTAAATATAAAAAAAGTTCTTCCTTAACAACAAAAGAAGCACAGAGATTTCATACGAAAGGACATACTTTCCACTTTCAGAGTCTGAAAATAACTTGTCTTCAAAGATAAAATTACAAGATGACATTTCTGAAGTTACCTGGCATGGGACGGAAATGGCTGTGCAACGAGCCTTGCTTAAGTACATGCAAGTCGTCAGCAACTAAAAAGACTGCTTGGTGACGAAAACAATTGACCATTCAACCCTATCCCCCCCATCATATGTACCGTCTACAGGAGGGTGTTTCATATACTTTCACCCACCCTTCTGGAAAGGGGTGCTACCATCTTAACACTTTTATCTAAGTCACCACGAATTCATGAATAAATATCTGCTGTGCCATCATCCTCGATATCATGTTCTCAATCAAATGTAAATCCAAAATCAAACTTGAAAATCCATTCACATAAAACAGATCCATCACAAGCTCAAATACTTTCCCACCTTAAAAAATCATAATGAAATAAGCCCTTCTGCTCATTCTGTGCTGTATTTTTGATAAGAGGCCAAGATCTCTGATTTCCCTTCCCTCCCTCCTGTCAGCCCTCATAAAATGACTTAGCATTACAGATGGAGGGACAGAGTAATTAGGGAATATTGTATAGTAAAGTAAGAAATAAGGAAAGAAAGCTTTATGAGCCCAGCTAAAAACAAGGTGATAAACAGATCTGATTCATAGAAGCACCAGGCTCCTTATTTCTTGCAAGCAGCTGCCTCGAGGCCCAGAACATAATCTGGGAAGACAGAGGGAAGACAGGTTTGTGGGCCGGGTGAATACTGAAGACAAGTAACACTTGGGTACACATTCTGCTGTTTCTATAGTTTTCCACAAAGAACTATTTTATTGTCGTATCATTGATATTTAACCACCAGTGTTAAATATATCACTTATATGTAACAATGTTTGTGGTCCAAAGTTAGCTGCTTGCAAATTGGATCACAGTATTTGATAAAAACTAAGTTTGCAAATTAACTCCTAAACCTAATGAACTCCATGATAGGATAAAAGAACACAGAACATGTGCATCTCACAGGTGTCGGAGGCCCCAGGGTTTTCTAGCCCTAAACCCTAAGCTGGAGTTCTCAAGGTCTGGAGCCCCGAGACTGTGGTGGCCCTTCCCAACCTCAGCCTGAGCCCCAAGATCCTGAGGCCTTGGCTTGGCTCTCCCTGAGCGTTGAGGGAACAGGAGCGAGTACGGAAGGGGCTCTGTACAGGGCTCGTGGGTGGTCAACTCAGAGACAAGGGGACCTGGGACCGGGAGCTGCTGCTGAGCGCAGAAATCACGTGCTGGTATGTTGGCGGCAGGCTGGCTTTATGCTGCCTGGGGCACCACTTCATAATCGCCCGACATTATCATTAGTAAGGGTGTTTGCTATTATTATTATTATTAAGGGTGTTGGCTCTGTTTGCTAATTACACGGTATGTCTTAATAATTACATTTGTTTTTGTGGGCCCAGTTGCCACCCCGAATTTACAGCGATATGAGCGTTCTCAGTTTATCAGATGAGACAAAATACTCACCTACATTCCTTAAAAATCAGAATCAACCTGAGGGTCGTGTTTTCCACACACGTGGAATCTATGATGAGAGACTTTCACTTTGAGTCCGTTCCAAAAGCACAAGCACTACTAACACGTTCGAGCCTCTGCTATAAAATGTAGGCTCAATGAGACTGTTCTCTAATGTCAGTAAGAAATTCTGCATCTCGAAGACAATATTCATCCACATTCCCCCGTGGACACGGTGGCTCCTTCACATGGGACACAAAAGCCAGCCCAGCGGGGGGAAGCGTGCTCCTCTGTCTTCAGAGATGGCTCCAGGTTCTTAAGTACAAACACGACTTCACAAAACCGAGATGTTTCACACTGTATTCTTTTGGCTCACTCTCAAGTCAGACACAGATCCATTTTGAATTTTCCAGAACTGTAATCGGAAGGTTATTGATTATTCACAGATTTGGGAAGATTTCTTTAAAAGGATGCGTTTTCCACATTATGATTTCTCTCTTTAGGAGCTCACTGAAGTTCTTTTGAAGGCGTGACGAAGTCAGGAGGGCGGACTTGTGAGTGTGTACTGAACCCAGCAGCAGTCTGTATACACGTCTGCTGTTCTACACACACGTTTCCGCGTCCTGCAGTGGGCGGTCTCCTTCAGAGGAGTAGTAAAAACAACGTGCTGCAAGGCTCCTCACTGTAGCGGTGGGCGGGCACGAGCACACGCTTCTATTCACCCAGCGCGCAGCACATCAGCGCTGGCCTTGCGGCTTCCCATGCTTATAAGCGTCTTTGTGTTTTTCAGAGGATTTTACCTTCTGAACTCAACATTAACTTTTGCACGAAACTGTATGACTTTGGGAAAGGCCCCATTTTTTTTCATTGACAAAAAGGAGCCCATACCTATCTGTTAGGGTTCTGTGTGCCCTAGGAACCAGGGTGACATCTATCGAGCATCCAGTAGGCCTGCACTGCACAACAGGCAGCCGTTCGGAACATGTGGCTATTTAACTCTAAGTTTTCTGAAGATAAATAACACTAAAAATTTGGTTCTTCAGTTGTGCTGGCCACGTGTCAGGTGCTTCTTAGCCACAGGTGTCTAACAGCCACCCTACAAGACCGCTCCGACACAGAGCGTTTCCATCACTGCGGAAGATTCCACGGACGGAGCTGCAGCAGAGTCTCTGCTGAGGGAGTCACAACACACGGCAGCTGTTGGCACGTCGTGCTGCCACTTAATGCAGAATCCACCTGCTGAAAGACAGTCTCATGTTCTGCAACCTAGGTCGAGAGGAATCCGTTAGGTGTGTGTGTGAGAGACAGAGAGGGAGGGAGAGACAGAGGGAGACAGAGAGGGAGGGAGAGAAGGTATCAGGAGAGAAAGAGAAGGAACTCTGAAACTCGGCTGAAGACAAGGTGCAAGGAAAAGTCTGCCCGAAACTGGCAATCTGAGAATTTACTAGACAACGTCTGGATGTCTCCGTGTATCTAGCCATTAGATTGCTAAGTGTCTCTAAGGAAATGCCGTCTACTTTTCAGTCCCCTAAGCTTTTAAACACATATTATATGATTAACCTAAGAATTACCTCAGTTCTCAAAAAAATTTTGTTAACCTGACTTTCCTAAGAAAATGGAAATTATACGTTCACGGGTCTAACAGTTGCCGACACCCTGCAGTTGAATCATACAGGTGAAACTTCTGGGCGAGTTCAGTGCTCAGGGCACCGCAGACCTACCCCTCGATGCTCCCAGCTGGAGTCTGGGATACTGGACGGTAGTGAGTGTCTTAGTAATTCCGCTTCCCGCTCTGTGAAAGAGTTACAGTGACAGCAGTCAGTTTTAGCAGGAACTACAGTAGGAAGTGTGACATGGGGAAACAACCATGTTGGACTGGAGTGTTGCAGGCTGGTGTTTCAGTCCCAGCTGCGCTGTGCTCCAGGTGGCAAGCACGGACAAGCCCCTGCCCTGGGCTCTCTGGCCAGCATCCTCAGGTCACCCCCTGCTACCAGTCACCAGGCTTGGACCTGGCAGTGGGGAGGGAGCACGCTGGACACACTCCACAGACAGGCTGTGCAGTTGGGACCCGCTCAATAGCAGCACTGGTAGGGGCTGAGGACACATCCATGAGCAGAGCCGAGAAAAGTCAGGCCCTCACTGGGCTTAATACCCCCGTGGAGAGGAGAGACGGCTGTATGGAGCAGTGTGAGTTAATGATGGTTTAAAATAGAATCCTCTCACTCCTGAGGACGGTATGACAAGAAGAGAACTTATGGGAAAAGTGAGATAATCTAACAACACTCTACATTTGGGTTGAGATGTTGCAGGATTTATGATTCTGTAGAGGAATGGCCACAAGGAATTAACCCCCAAATGGAAAAAGTCAGCCCACTGCTGGGATGCAGTAGTTTTAAAGGAAACGTATCTTCCCATCAAAGTGAGAGAGCATCTGCATGCTGATGGGAAGAACTGAGTTGCCTCAATGCCTTTATGTATATTTTCAAACTAAATGTCTCATTTCTCAGAGAGTCATTCTAACTGTCTGGAGAGCTCCTCCAGAGAGGCGGGTTTAATGATGATCAAGTATGCGCGCCGCTTCTCCAAGGGCGTGATCATCCCTGGGGAAGAGACGCGAGAGCGCCTACTGTTCCCGCCTGGACGCACCTGGCTTTGAAGAACAGCTTAAATAACTAATCTGTTTGATTTGAAATACCAAAAAGACTAATAAGTCATTCCCCACTGTAAAATTTAGATGTGAATCTAAACTTGGCAAGCTCTCAGACCTTGTTTTTCAGCGTGGTATCTTTTTTCTTAAGCTGACTAAATCAAAAAATCCAGAAACATACGACGACCTTTGGAGAACTTCATGAGCCAGATACCGCTACCGGAAAAGTACAGAGATGAACTGTCCCACCCACAGGTGGAAAGCAGGTTTTCAAAATTATTATTATTTGTTGGGTTTTCAAAATTTTTAATAGCTCATCACTTGATTTCACTCATTTTGGGAAGTGTGGAAGTCCGTCAAGATAGACTACTGGTTGCCTTTATTTTCCACGTTTCCTAGTAGAAATGCTTCTAACTAGCAGCAGCCTCACTGGTTTCACAGGAGAAAAAGAAATAGTGAGATTTTAAGAGCTCCCTTCTTCAAGTTCATTCCCATGTGAACTGAGGTCAGTGTTCAAAACACAAAGCTTAAGAACTCAAATGTCAAGAAAGAGCTCCAGGGCCCTGGAAATCCCACTCCTTCAAGGGAGGTAGGAAATTGGGAAGCAGAAGGATGCAGTCCCCCAGAGACCAGGCCTGTTCCAGAACCTTCCAGTGATACCCCACTGGGCAACACTAGTGAGTTCCACGGTGTGCCAGCTCCAGGCGGGGGCAACCCCAGAGCCCCCAGTGACAGCTGTGGAGGTGAATTCTGGAAGGTCATGGACGGTAGGGGTTGGGAGCCCCAGTTCCCCACACTCGCCACTGGGCTGGGGCTGGAGGGTCTGGGCAAAGCAGGCATTGGCTCTTCCTGCCTCAGACCACTCTCTCTCCTCTAACTCTCCCTCCTCAGCTCCCCTGATTTTCCTCCTACCTCTCTGCTCTCAGTGGCTGCCAATGATTCCTTTTCCTCTGCACAAGAAAAAAATGGCACCAAAGCTCTTTTTCCCAGGCTGCTGCCACTCTGGGAGATCCTGTGAGAAACTATGGAGTGTAGGGCATCCATGGGTTCAAGAGGGAAGCAGCATAGAGCAGCTGACCACAAAAGACAGACCCTCGGCCAGGGCCGTCCTGCTGAGCCAAATGTCATCTCTGCGTACGTAGCCTGAAAATACGCCAACTTGTGTCAGTAAATTGCAACTCCACCTAGCACCCTCTCAAAAATGGAAATGCCAATGGAATGTTTAAGGTGCCACCAGCCACTCCCATGGTGATGTGAATTTATCAAGAAAGACTACTCTTCCCAGCAATCGATCTGAGAGGCATGTTTTGATTGATGGGCAGAGTCGGGCAGGGCTGGGCAGCTGTAGAACACACGGCTGTTTGTGGGGTAAGCTGGTCTAGGTGGGGCCAAAATTAGTGGGATACTCAGAACCCACAGCCTCCAGCGAGGCTAAAAGTGGGAGGGATCCACAGGAAGGGATTTTCGATGGGTGCCCCAAGTCAAATCTTTTTTATGGTATTTTAACATTTTGCCCACGTTGCCCTAATCCTAAGGGATAGGGGAAGAACTGCTCTTGGTCTTTTTCTAGGCTGCTTGTGCTCCTCGTAGCTCATTCTCCTGGCCCTGCGGCCACACCCCACGCTGGTAACCTGCCTATCCAGGGAATCCTGGGCACCTGGCCCCCACAGCGTCCCTTCTGTACCCTTTACTGCACTAGATGCAGTGTTAGAATTTTGTTGGTCTCTCCAATTAGACTGTGAGCTATTCTAAGGGCAGATACAGGATCTTACTTTTCTTTTAAAATAATAATAATAAGAACATCAGTAAGAGTAATAGCAACAACACACACTTGCTATGTCTCTTGTTGGAGAAAACTCAGGGCAACACAGCCTGACAGGTGCTATGAGGCACATGCAGGGATCCACGGCATCGCCTGGTTTAGTCTGTGCCAGATTCCCGGGTCTAGGCCTTGAGGCTTCCCCACAGGCTTGGGAGGTGATGAGAGCAAAGGGTAGAGGAAGACAGGAGACCAGGATGCACTTGGGCAACGTTGCTCTCAGTGCCCTGAAGAAGTCTCTGGAATCGGGCAGATGTAGAGGCCATCCCTGTGTCCTCCTGTGCACCAAAGTTTTATTCACCACTGCCTTACACTGTGTTTACTGGTCCAACCATGGGACAGATGTGCAGCTGGCTGCCACTCATCAGTGTCCCTCTCCTCTCCCTCCCGCCTCTTCCTCCTCCTCCTCCTCCTCCTCCTCATCAATCCCAGTTCTCTGGGGTTGTGCATGAAAAATCAGAACCACAATCACCTCAATAAACAGTATTGGTAATTTACAATTTCTCTTTCTGATTTCTTCTTTAGAAAGTCTTCATGTGTCAGGCAATGGATGAGATGCACAAATGGGACTATGAAGGAATCATGAATACCATGCAGTTTCTTCAGGACGCTCTGCCTGGGAAGGCAGCGGGGACACAGGAATAGGCCCAGCTTTGGAGCCTGCAGTCCAGTCCTGCAGCCGCCAGCCATACCTGGTCACAGAGAGCCTGAAACGTGGCTAGCTCGTGTCATGATGTAAGTTAAAATATACCCCCGAGTTTGAAGACATTGCAAAAAAAAAGAATTGTAAAATAGTTCATTTATAGTTGTTATATGCTGACATGATATTTTGGGTTTATTAAGTTAAAGGAAACATATTATATTAAAATTAATTTCTCCTGTCTTTTTACTCTTTTATGTGGCTACTGGGAGATTCAAATTTCCGTGTGTGGCTTGCCTTCTATTCTGCTGGTCAGTGGTGACCTAGAGGTTCCCAGCCCGGGCTTCTCCTTTCGTCAGCTCCTGGCCTTGGGCAAATCAACCGGCCAGCTCGGACACTCGGTCACTGGTAGAGTGAAGACGATACTTGAAGGGTCGGAAGTGTGGAGAAGGACAAACAATCATGAGTGCAGCATGTGGAGCACACACTCCCCAGGCCGCTGCAGTGTGGACAGAAGGTCACAGTGAGAGCGCAGACACGGAAGGTTCTGGACCACCGGCCCCACCTCCTAAGAGACAAGGTCTGTCACAGGGTAGCCAGGGGGTGCTGGCCGTGGAGGGGGCCTGCTGAGGGTGAGGGGCTGTGAGGGAGGCTGGACAAAGGGGCCTTTCAACAGGACGCACCCCGGCCGGTTAACAGGAGAGAAGCCGGAGGCTGTAGAAGAGCCGGCCATTGGTGTGGAGTCCACGCCCTGGCAGTAACAGAAGCGTCCTTCTTAGGGGAGGGGTCAGACACTGGAGGCGAATACCAGTACAGGGCAGAGATACTTCTTTCTCTAGTCTCTAGACTTCCCCCTCATGGCTAGGGTTTACCAAATAATACAGATGTTATAAACTGAGTCGTGTTCCCCAAATACCCATATACTGAAGTCCTAACCCGCAAGACCTCAGAATGTGACTATATTTGGAGACAGGGCCTTCAAAGAGTTAATTCAGGTGAAATGAAGTCATGTGGGGGGCCCTACTCCAATGCGACTGGTGTCCCCGTAAGAGGAGGAGATGAGGACACAGACATGCACAGAGCGATGACCATGTGAGGACACAGGGAGAAGACGGTGTCTACATGCCGAGGAGAGAGGCCTCAGGAGAAACCCACTTGCCGACACCTGGATCTCGGCCTTCCAGCCTCCAGAACCAAGAGAGTAAATGTCTGTGGTTTATGCCACCAGTCAGGGGTGCTTTGTTATGGTAGGGTAGCTGACTAATACAACATCTGATGCAGACGTCTGGAAAGCACCGGGGTGTCACAGGCACTAATGTCAGCTCTGGCTCTGACAGCCTTCCGTGTGTCTAGCACTTACTGAGCACCAGCTGGGGGCAGAGCCGTCCCCAGAAAAATTCCGAGGGCAAACTCAAGAGTGGAAGATCCACAACATTCAGAGCAAGGCTGAACGAGAGGAAAGCCCCGAGCAGCCTAAGTGACGGATGCAGACACCATCCGAAGTGCCCCCTGGTCCTTCGGTAACGACAGGTCTAACACCTTTCATCCATGCTGACAAAGGTAAGGAATTCCTCTAGCAGCCAGTTGAGCCAAACGTCTTATCCACCTGTGCAGGGTCCTCCCTGAGTCCCAAGGGCAATCCTCCAGGCACAGCCTGTCCTATGGCAAGGAGTCTATTTTTAGCTTGTGGAACCAGTTTTCTTCTCGGAGCCTCTTCGGGTGGGGCCACTGAGAGGCTGTGGGTCTCACCCCCAAGCGAGGGGGCTTCAGCAGCAAGCACGGCTCTCTCCCCGGGTTCTCCAGGGCACCTGGGACACAGCCCTCTCCGGTTCTGCCACATACTTCTGTGAAAGTGGACGACTGATAAAGAGCCGGTAAATGAGCGAGCCAGGCCTATTGGGAAACCAAATGCCATCATGACTCTTAAAACAACATGGGATCAAAAGCAAAACAGGGTTTTCCTCATTTCTGAGAACAAGAACGATTCACTGAAACTGCTCTTGCCTCAAGGAATTCCTTAACTCATCCACGTGAACGAGCCACGCGCCGGGAGTTCAGGTGCCAGTGGCTCCTCTGGTGGATGGAGTCTCCCTCCCTGACATCCGCCCTCGGATCCTCTGCTCTGATGGGGCCACAGCAACGGGGCCCCAGCTACTCGACTACCTGGCCGTGTCCCACACGACCTGTTACCAGCACCGCAAGATCGGAAAAGGGAGTCCTCTTTTTCACCAATCAGAAGTTCCAGAGTTACCCCCTCAGTCACGTCCCTCTCCCTCTCGCCTCCTGACGTGTCTTCTTCAGGTGGAGAGAGACACCAGGGAGAAAATTTCAAGGTGGTGAATCACGGGGGAGAAACCCGAGAACTGGAGGCTGCCAGGTCCTGGCAGGAAGTGACCACGTCCCCTTGTCTCCTTCCCCAGACCTGGACGGCGGGCCTGGCCCAGAGCAGGAAGTCATGACAACCAACCAATCCATTCTCACCCCACCAGAGGGCTGCAGGCTCTAGGAAGGCAGCGGGGCACCAGGATGAGGGAGGGGAGGGATGCCTGTTGCCCTAGTGCTGGAGAAGATGGGAGCTGGGAGGAACGGAGCGGGCCGTGGGGGATGAATGGGGGTGACTTCCACCTGCAGCTACCCTCCCTGTTAACAGCTCAACAACCAGTGCCTGAAACAGACAAAAGCATTCTTTCTACTCTCTCCAAAGTAGAAAAAGAAAGCCTCCCAGAATTACATGCAGAAACATACAGAATGGTAACAACAGGGCAGGAACTCATGTGATTTTTTTCTCATCTGGTTCATGTTTAAATGCTCGCCCACGCCATGTAACATCACAGAGCACTCCCTCTGAAAAGCATCAGGTATTTTCTACCAAGTTACAAAAAGAAAAGCGCTCCTACATGTAACAACTATCTACAGGCACCATTGTTTTTAAATTCCCAATTTTTTATTTGTTTTTAAATCATCAGAATGTTAAAAATTAGATTTCCGAAAACGAAAGCCAAGTATAAGCTTTACTACTGCTCAACAATCTTACTTTGGTAGAAACAAACAAATTAAAAATGTTTCCGTGTTTTACAATGTCAAACAACAGGAAAGAAGCTGCAAGCCAGAGAGAGGGTTTTGGAACCTGGAGTTGCAAATCAGTCATTCTGAGACTTAAAATACCACACAGGGTGAACAGGCCAGCGCTCTCTGATAGGAGCTGGTTTCCACTTTCACTTTTAGCTGAGACTGTGTCCTCCCATGCAGACACTGCCCAAATCCACGGTCTTTATAGTAACTGAGCACATTCAGGGCTCAGTGTTACTGTTGATCGTAACAAGGAGATATCAGTTACACTGTCGGAGTGCAAGTTATAGAAAATAACGAGGCAGTGCCCATTCAATATTTACTAGAACCATTTACATATTTATAAAGTTGGTGCTCCTTTCAATGAGGAGAGGAGGATTCCGAGTCCATAATAATATTATAAAAATGTAAATCCCTTCTAGTTCACCTTGGGCCTGAAATCACTAGGCAAGAAACCAGACAACACTGTTCGTAACGTTAAGATAAAATATGACCGGGAGCAGCATGCAATCACTCATTTGCTTTACATGGATGATTTGAAAGCAAATTATGGAAAATTACCCACTTGGCTGATACAGAAATTGAGTCCAAGTACTGCTCGGAGAAGGACTCCTTGTTGCAGAGTTCATTATTATCAGATAAAAGCTGTGCTCGAGACCATAGCAAAGGGGCCTTGAAGTTGCAGTTCAGCTCAATCCAGTGGACGTTTCTAAGGCCCTTTGTGTGCAAGTGAGGGGCAGGAGTCCCCCCTTAGCTTATGACGTTCTGGTGACCTGTCATTTGTCTTGAGTTGTAACATGCACAATTTTATGTTGAGTTAAAGCACCAAAGAAATCTAATAATTTCCTTTTCCCTTCTACAAATGAGGGTGGATACCAAGTTTTGCACACAATGTCAGGTCTATTTCCTCATCATCTGAGATGATTCTTGAGTGGTAGAGAAAGGAGCGGACAGAGGAGGAGCTACCGGGAACCCTGCGATTGGTGGCCTGTGAGTATCACCCCTTGTGAGCGGCTTAGGAGGAAGGAGGAAAAAGGCTGAGAACCATTATTCCGAGACACTCCAGGGGACTCAAAGGCAAGGCTGAGAGTCATAATCCAGTGGAAGAAGCTGATGCCTGTGAAATAGGGTGGACGTTGGCGCACGCCATGCTAGAAATACAGAGAAGATTAACTCTGAGTAGCTGGAAGGATTCGGATGATTTTTATTCGCGTTTTTCCCATTTCCCATCTGTATTGTCCAAACACTCCAGAATAAGGATGTGGAGGCAGATACCACTGGGGGGTCAGGCTCAGTGAGACTACAGTGGGTCTGGAGTCCAGGCCGAGGAGTTCCGGTCTTAGTCTGTGTGCTAAGGACTGCCCTAGAAGTTTCTAAGGGTGGGAGGCTAGTAATCAAGAGTTTTAGCAGGAAACCCTGGCAGTTGCAGCGCAGGACGCACGGGAATGGGAAGAACAAGAACCCAGGTGGACCTGGGGAGCTCTGAAAAGTCCCCATGTCGGCACCTGGATCCCAAACTCTGAGGGTGGGGGAGGACCCCAGTGGGTTGGAAAACTGTGAGTGATGCAAATGTGAAGTCAGGGGTGAGCAGCCTCGAAGGGCGGAGGAAAACAGGGAGAGGCTGCGCTGCTCCCCTGGACGGAGGCGTCCTCAGGGCTGAACCCCAGAGCCCCCGGCAGCCGGGTGCAGGCTACAGATTCAGTGGAGCTCTGAGGAAAACCCAAGTACTTTCTGCCCTTTAGCCAAACACCTGGGGTTCAGAATGAGCTCTTCCGGCAGGTGACGGGGACTGCCTCCTCGGAGAGGAGAAGTCAAAGTTGACCCTGAGGGGTGAGAGGAGCACTCTCCGCAGAGGGAGAGGAGCACGGCGGGGGAGGGCGCTGGGAAACTAATACTGCAGTTAGGTTCTGGAGCTGACAGAAAGCTGATCGGTTTCGCTGGTAATGAATTGGTTTAAATTTTCATGGTCATTCAAAGCAGCAGCTAATTAGATACAGTGAAATCTGGGAATACTCCTGCCCCCAAAATAGGAAATGTTGAAATAACAAAAGTAGTTTTGCATGAGAGCAAAGAAATTTTATAATCTCTTTTCCATGAAAACCTTCCTGTACCTCCACAACAAATCATACAGAACACGGGCAAGGGCCTCTGCAGCCTCTTTTCCTTTCCTTCTCCATTCCTCCTCTCCCTGTCTCTTTTTCCTCTCGCCCTCCTTCCCTCCCTTCTTTCCTTTCCAGGTCCAGGTCTGCCTATGGACATGCAATTTCCTGAATAAATGAACGTGGAGGCCCCAGCTTCCCCCAGCTGTCAGGGAAGAGCTGTGGTATCTAAATCTATTACAAATCAAGAGGATTTGTGTTTAATAACAAAAACAAAATGTGTGTTTTAAGGATTTTTGAGCCACGCTCACTTCTTACCTTATTGCCCTTCTCAGCACTTAAGTCTCGCTTTCCAGCGTGGTTTCCCATCTTGAACCGATGAGCTCTTCAGAAGCTAAAAGACGAAGAGGAGGTGTTAGTCTTAAAACTAGTGCTTTCAGAGTTTTCTACGTTGTTTTCCCATCAGAACAACAATCCTGTGAAATATGCTACGCCCATTTCTGAGAAGAGAAAACTAAAGCCCCCCAAACTCAGGAGACACGCTGAAAGTCTTACTAGGGAATGCCATCGTCTTTAGATCCCATGAAGAAAACTAGAAAATAGGAGAGCTGCCAATACCCAAATTCTGTTCAGTAACAAACACCCTTCGGCCTGTTTCCTCATCTATTAAAAAATCAACCCATCTCAAGAAATCTCGTGGATTGTTTCTATACAAATACATACATACAGAGGAAGTCACACCTCACTCAGGTATAATATCATGAGACAAACTGAGATGCAGAAAAGTGCTGATGCTCTCCGAAAATAAAAGGTCATAAGTGGGTGCTCACTGCACAGGGAATCGTGTGAGCACAGAAACAGCAAGGTCAGGCCAAGGACTGCTTATCAGACAAGTATCCCAAGAATCTGCAGAATTTCTAGGGAAGATAAAGTTGGATTAAAAAAAAAGCGTGTGTTCCTCATTTGTATTTTCTAACTCAAACTTTAGCAGCAAATTCATGATTTTTTTCCCCAAAAAGGCACAAAACTGAAGAATTTAACCAAACCAATTCCAAACACATTGCTCATCCCACCACATCCCTGTCCCTGCACTAACCACAAGAACCACTTGTACCATCACCTGAGATGGGTCACCTGGCCACAGGTGACCAGGCTTTACCAACAATTATAAAATGTAATTTTCCATGATGTACTCTTTTTAAAGAACATGTGAGTGCCGACTGCCTGCTGAACAGGAACAGCTTTCCCTGAAAGGTAATAAAACGAATCGTCTCCTAAAAACGGGACTGGGGGATTTGTAAAATATTATATATGTTCGAAAGAAAGGCAAGTTTTGTTCGCCAAAAGGCAAGAGGGAATTTGCCTGATATCTGAATTTTTCCAAAGTCTCCCAGATCACTGGGTGCCTCTTCACTAACTATGAAGGATGAGGATGCTCTTCTCCAGAAGGACCCCCATCGACAGTGGCTGTGTGGAGGGTTGAGGGGATTGGGGAGCAAGGAAAAATGACATCTTTCAGTGTCACCTCCCAGTGTGGGTGTACGGTGGGTTATTACACGATGGAGACTGTAAACAGCCAACCACCTTCATGTTATGTAAATGGAAACTGGGGCAGACGAGAACATTTCCAGTGATCTGCACGCAAGAGAGAGTTTAAAAAAGTACTATACTTCAGATAACTCAGATGCAAGTGGAGATAACGCGCTCTGGTAAATCAAAGATGGGTTCCGGTGGTGATAAAAACACTACCAGCTTTGAAGAGTCACGTGACTTCTTCAGGTTTCATGACACGGAGAGTGAAAAAAACCAATATTTAAAGCTGTATGCTTTTTCAATAAATATTTTTCAAAAGGAAATAAAATAAAATAAAGCTGTATGCTTTTAAAAATGCAAGTCTACCTTTGCAGATAATTTCGGTATCCAGTGAGATTCTATCATCCACCTTCCCAATTTATTTAAATTAGACAACCAAAAAAACCTTTATGGGGTAATCCCAGGGGGAAAATGGAGGTTTGGAACACATCCGGTGCTTTATTTGATAAGAATGGGTACAAAAGGGAAAGAGAGAATTTGTTTTTGTCCTCTTGGGGTCTAAACAGTGATCAGAGACCATGAACGGGTAAACTCGTCAGAGACGTCGGTCTGGACGCTGGGTGTGCAGTGGCTGTCATTCTGAAGTGTGACCTCTCTTTAATTCCCTGCAGTGTTGTTTTAACTAAACATTGAGAACTTGCAATATGTGTCTAACACATACAGTAACAATGCATGGAACGTCTGTGGATCTACCTCCCTGTTTAAGAAGTAAGAATTGGTCTATTCAAAACTAAGCATAGGCAAGAATAGTTAACTTCTTTTCGTTTAGGCTGACAACTTGGACTTTTGGGGGTTTTCCATCTCGGCATAAAGACCCCATCTATGTTCTCAGCTGGGCAACATCTCAAACTCATCAGCCTCGAAGAATCCCCAGTCCCCTACCTCCCACTGTCTCCATCTTTTCCTCGCCCTCCTCGGTCCATCTCCCCAGCTGGTATTAGGCAAATCCAAGTGTGATGTTCTCTCTACCCAGAAAACAAATCTCTGACCATTTAACCTAAATCAGAATAGTGTGGGAAGTGTAACTATTTGGGGGTTGCTTGCGGACAAAGGGAGAGCTAGTTTTGGACAAAGGGCTTAGAAGCCTGCTGAAATCTACCCCAGACATCTCCACTGCTCCTTGGAGAAAGGAGATGCTGTCTCTACACCAGTCTGTTCTCATCCAAACCTTTACCACGCTTCAAAGCAAAACTTTAGGTTATGTTTGGTGGACTGTTTGTGAAATACTTTAATCAATACTTAGAAAACTTGGGACTACTGGGCACAGAATAGACTGAAGTAACAGAAGTCCAGGTCAGACTTCTGAGTGTGTACAAAACCAGTTAGATTTGACTGGCCAGATTAATGGAAAGAGAATTTATTTTACAGATGTCATTTAGAATAGGCAGAGTCTAGCCTTATATGCACAATGTACATACTGGCAGGAAAGATAGACAAGAAAAGCAAAGTAACACTGATGTACAATCGTCTTCTCAGGTCAGGGCCCTCCATCCATGGGGAAATGTTTTCTGAGCATCATCAATACCTGACACGCATCCCGTAGTACCTCAGTGAAAATGGTGGTGTGTAAGTGAATGATTGGCAGTTGGCTTCACTCTGTTTACCCACCTTGAGAGATGGGAGGGTGGGCTTCAGAAGGCTGCGTTCCTTGCTATAACTGTAAGAACTCAGCACCAGCAGCTGGTCCCTGTAACATGCTGAAGAGAATCATCTGCAGGCAAAAGAGCTGGACGACCCGAGGTCATCTTTATTTCATTTCATTTCATTTTTGCAATTACTCAAAGTGAGACAGCAAGAGAAAAATTTGGTAAACGTGTGGAATGCTGCATGAAAGCCAGGCTGCCTCTGAGCATCTCTGGGTAAGTTAAGAGGCTTTTTGTGAAATAATAAAAAAGGAACGTGGGGGCAGCGGGAGTTGAGGGCTACAGCTGTGAAAGGGAAAGACTGTTAGGTTATATCAGGACGGCCACATACTCAGGCTGAAATTCAGTTCTAGATGAGATTTCCAAACAGCCCCTGGATGACTGAAAATTTCCGTCATGTTTACATGATTATCAACACTTTGCGTTAGCCACAGAGCTAAAATCGAGCACATGCAGTACAAGTTAGTAATCCAGATTTACTAGAACGCAATCCAATCTTTACTGTTTGGCTTTCATTTTTAATAATCTGCTTCTAATGCAGCTGAGATGACTAACTGTCACTACGATGGAGATCCTGAAGGAATGAGCACAGACAAAATCCACAGTGGATGGATACAAGTGCCCGTGAACATGACGCTGACATGCTTGGGGGCATGGAAGTGAAAACCCTGCTTCTAAGTATTGTAACCAGTTGCATTCTACAGGTAGCTCTAACTCTTTAAAGTACAAAAGTGGGGGCCGGCCCCCACTTGCGGGTGGCGCAAGCAGTTAAGTGCGCGCACTCTGCTGTGGAGGCCCGGGGTTCGCCGGTTCGGATCCCGGGCGAGCACCAACTCACGGCTTGTTAAGCCATGCTGTGGCGGTGTCACATATAAAGTGGAGGAAGATGGGCACAGATGTAAGCACAGGGCCAATCTTCCCCAAGAAAAAAAGGGGAGGATTGGCATCAGATGTTAGCTCAGGGCTAGTCCTCCTCACACACACAAAAAATAAATGGAAAAAAAAAAAAAAGTACAAACGAGGCAGTTGAGAACTAGGGCCCAATTCAGATTCCTGCTGCGTAACCAAGGGCAAGTTACTTCACCTCTCTGAGCCTCAGTTTCCTATAAAATGGAAGTAAGGAAAGCTGCCTCACTGTGCTGGTGAGGGTGAAATACACCAGTCAGGGTTAGAGTTGAGTTAGGGTGAGGGTTGGGTTAAGGCGAGGGTTAGGGTGAAGGTGAGCTCTAGGGGCGGGCTGGTTTCTGCCTTTCTCTTCCCTTGCCCCAGGTGCATGATCCCAGGGTGGGTGGGGAGCAGCTGAGGAAACAGCATCCAGCCACCTACAATTGCGTGCATACCAAAGAGACCTTTATGTGGGTTCCCAGATATGTGGACATCCACTCTCAATCCCAAGGCCAAGGGAGGCAGAGTGGTAAAAATCCCAGAGGCCCGGGAGAAGCACAGAAGTGACAGTGTACAACGAGCCTGTAACGAATGCTCCTGCTCTGTCACAGATGACCCAGCCCAGGAAGGATGCAGCTCCTGCTGGTTCAAGACTGTACTGGGGTGGGGGGAAGGCAGAAAAGAGAAAAAGTGAATAGGAGACTCAAGAGAGCTGTCCCCAAACTTCAGAGAAGCCTCTGGTATTAAAATGCTAAATTGGCTATTTCTGAAGTACCTTTGAGTGCATTTTTACAGTCAATGGGGTTATTGTGAAATCTTTTGTTTCACTAAATCTCGATCGTGAGAACGAGAAGGCTTCAATTCAAGTCTTCCTAGACAGCCGGCCTAATAGACGAGGTGACCCGAATCATCTGATGTGCCTCCGCAACCTTCTAAAGGCGAGGAGATGAACAGGCCCATTGGGTGCAGTGAAGTGAGATGGAATTCCTGACGGTGTGTAATTAATCGTCTGTTACCTGCACTTCATTGTGTGTTTGGGCTCTTTAGTAATCCACTTGTCTAGTTGTATTTATGCCCATGTCACAGCAAACAGATCATGGCTGTATTATTTTTACAGACTTAAGAGTCTTTGGTTTTGGTTTCATAAAATGCTGTTGACTGTACAAAAGATTTTTTTTTTTTTGGAGTCCATGTTCAAGAAAGCAAACCTAAAATTAATGTTTCTATGGAGATACAGGGTTAATTTTACAGGGATTTGCTTTATCCTCACATTTCTATAAGCCAAGTTATGTAATTACAGGAATAACCCTGTAAACTTTATTCCCATTTTATAGTTGAGAAAGTAAAGTTTAGATGACCAAAACTAGCTATGAGTGCATCAAAGCCTCTAGGAATATAGTTTAGTTAAAAATAGGGATTAATTAGTATTTGGATGGTGAACATGAGAACATGACGTAATCCATGCAGAAATAGAAGTATAATGATGTACACCTGAAGTTTATACAATGTTATAAACCAATGTTATTGCAATAAACAAAAAATTTTAAAAAAATAGGGATTAGCTGGATGTTATTTACATCATGAATATGTCTTATGTGGAAAAAAGTGTTACAGCAGGTCTAGGATACCATACATTCCTAAATTACTAATTAATACAATAAAGAGAAGTAAGACCTTACTCTGACAAGTAGCCTTGAGAAATTATGTGGATTACAAGAACCTGTTCTTATAAACTCCTGTACCTGGATACATAAGTTTTATAATGAAAACAGCAGAGACTTTCTAAATTCCTTGCCTAATATCTTGCAACAGCAGCTGCTGAAAAGTGCATTCAAAGAATGATTTGGGTTTTGATCCCATGCCTGCCAATAACTATTTACTGTAGAGTTAGCAAACAATTTCTCGCAGCTTCAGATTTCTCATCTGGTGAAGGTGAGCTCTAGGGCTGGTGAGCTCTAGCTCTGTGAGAATGGAGACCATCATACCTACAGGGCGGTGTCATGGAGGACTAAGGAAGGTAATAGACTGGAAAGCATGGGCCCCATATGCATGACGTATGGATAACATCACTGCCTTCTCATCCCTTCCTTAGAGAATGGCTTTCATGTTCCATAAGGTGCCGAATGCAGAATGAGACAAACAGGCAGTTAATAGGGAGTTAATTATGACCCCAAAAGGCTAACCTTCCAAATATATCTTAACTGTAAAAGTTCAACTTTCTTGCGGTAAAAAAATTTCAAGAAATATATTGCTTTATACTCAGTAGAGAGCCAGGGGGCGGATGTGTCCATTCATCAGTCTCCCGCACAATTATTTACGTAGAGCACTTCAGAGTAATTTCTTCTCTGTTCTGTATGCACTTGTCTAAGTGTGAATACTGACAGTAAAAACACCAGTAGGGTGTCATTTATGGGGAGGGGCTGAGAGGAAGGACACAGGGGCTGAGGTCTCCCGTGGCCACAGAGGGGGGTCAAGCGAGAAGCCATGCAAGTACTGAGCCCACACAGTCACAAGTTTCCAGGAAGGACAGACGGGAGGTCTGGTTGCCTGGGAAGGAAGTGAGGCCCTGAGTTACAGCCAGCCACCCAGGCAGCGCTACGCAGGTGTGGCGGCCAGCCAGAGTGTCACCTGGAGCTCTTTAGGAATGCACATTCCAGGGCCCCACCCCCAACCTTCGGAATCCCAGTCTCTGTGGTGAAACCTGGGACTCGGATTTCACAAGCTCTGCGGAGCATTCCAGTTTGAGAACCAAGGGCCTTAAGAAGACCCTACTCTTTCTGACTTACAGGGAGGCAAGTGGAGAGTAATAGGAGGGTGAGATGGATCACCTGGAACCTTCATACTGAGACGCCTGCAGAGACGGCACAAGGTGAAAAGAATCAAGCAGATTTAGGAATCATCGGCCTAGACACGAGCATAAATGTTGTTCCCTTTGTCTGCAAAACCAGTACAACAATCCTCCACCCCACAGTTTATGCTTTACGGGTTCTACTTTTAATTATGGATTAGTGAATCAGAAAAACATACACTTGTCTGCTCCTTAAAGTGTACATTTTTAAATTTCCCAAAGCGACCTCCTCTAATACCCTAATTTAAATGATATCCATCAATTACATGCTCTCCTGGGACCTCTTTCTTGCCTTTAAAGGACTTGTCCCTCCCTGCTGGAACTCGCATGTAACTGGCTAAGGTGTGCGTCCTCACTAGCCCAAAAGTTCCAGAAAGGGCCGAAAGAGTGACTCTCTGGCCCCTTACAAGAAGGTCTGCTGACCTCTGAGACAGAAAACAGCAATCTTTTAAAATTACCCGACAAATAAGATTGTGAACTTTTATTTGCTTAGTTTTAAGGATGGAGATTTCCCATGCTGGGTGGCAGAGACATTCTCCCCAGCATCCACCCTCTCCTGCTGGTGAGAGCCCCTCCGCTGCGCCCACGCCACCTCGAGCTGTGGCTGGCAACATGGCTGCCCAGTCAGGGACCATGTTTCCCAGGCTCCCTGGCAGCCACACGTGGCCATGTGACCATCTCTGGCAATGGGTCTTTCTTCAGAGACAAGTGTTATGAAACATTTGTTCAATGACCCACTTCACTAGGCACCAAGGGGTGTTCAACATAAATTCAAGATAAGATTTCTTTTCCGTATCTGGAACTATAACACCTATACCCAAACAGGCACATGATAATCTCTTATAAAATGTATAAATTACAATTAATATTTTAAAATCTACCCACTGGAACCCATTTATAGTCATTCCCAACAAAGAGGAGTATTAACACCTACTTATGGCAGAATTGAAAAATCCCACCAGCGTCGTACTTTCACTTTCTCTGCTCTCTAAAAGTCACTAAAGCAATGTTTTCAAAATTCCTTGTACTTTTGCTTTAACCATTACTGGATTCTTTGCTTTTTACTAGACTTGAAAAGTAAATGTCACTGTTATAACTACTGTTATAATTGCTTCTTAACCTCTTCCCTGGATCCCAGGGGCTCTCAGCATCTTGTTACTAGAAGCCAGCAGTGCTGGGCACCTAGGAAATGCTCAGTAAGCACAGGCTGAAAGTGGGGATATGGTGGTCCTTCGGATTAAATACATCAATCACCCAGAATTGGCTGAGGAGCCACCAAGGGCTTAGGGGTGTGTTTTTGTATTTTGGAGGTGGCCTCACTGTACATTCTCGAAGAATGAAAAGCGAAAGAAAGACGATTGTGATTTGCACACACCAGAAGGGGCTTCTTTGACCTCTGAAATACGTGTTGAATATGAGGGAGAAACTGTGTAGGATTTAGATTGATGAGAGAGTGTAGACAGGGTGCCCCAGGGGTGGGAGAACCTGAATAAGGGTAATAAAAGAGGAAACAGTGAGAATTCCAAAGGGGCACCTCATTTCCTTTTTGGGAATGCTAAATGCACCACAGAATGAACTCCCTGGAGAGCTGTGGGCTGACCGCCCCGGGAGAGCACCTCTTCTCCAGATGGAGGGCCGGATTCCCCTGGGCCCGCAGAGCCCCGATATTGCGCCTGGGACTTAGCAGGCAGTGCTTCCTCTGAGCTGCCCTTCAGCAGTGGGTGTGGTTTGCCAAGAGGTGTGGAGCCTGCGTCCTCCCTGCAGAGATAAAGTGGACCCCGCCACCCCTACACCGTGGGCGTGACAGCATGTGGCTGGAAGGGCAGACAACATGACTCTGCTTCTTTGATCTTGAGAAGAAAACCCGGGGAGCAAATTTAAAAGATCAAGGAACTCATGTGTAAAATAAAACAAAAGATATCTGAAAGAACAAAAACGAAACTAAAGGACGGGCTTCTTTCCTGCAAAATCCCTGTTCTGCTTCTCGCTCCCTCGCTCCCTCCTCTTTCTGTCTCTATTAGCACCCAAGCACAATGCCTGCCTTCTGTACACAATCATTTTTATTTCTCACGTCAAAAACATTCTTGTAACACCCTGTGCTCAGAACACAGTAAACAGCTACCAACACCACTAAGACAACAACCAAACACACTCACACACATTCATGCACACGTGACAAAAGAAACAGACCATTTTACAGACTGGAACAAGGGGCAGGAAGCTAAGAAGTCACATTCAGTTTCACGCAGGCCTCTGATGGCTAACCTCTAAGCTGCACGAGCTTCTCCCAAACTCCTTCCTCTCATCACTTTACACCTCACACAGACCACCCGTGGGGATGCTTGAAATATGTCAAATCACAAATCACATGTTATACGACAAACTGAACATGAAGAGAAGGTCTGTTTTCCTGTCCCACCCAATAAACCTCACCCCCCTTATTAAAATTCACTGGCAGCAACCAAGGCCTAGTGTGAGTCTTTCAGATGAGAGGACGACAAGCTTCACAGCCAGGAGAGACCGAGTATCTTAAGGATTCTGAGCCATCTCACAAGAATAGAGGAGGGAAGGAAGGAGGTCTTTCTCAGGTTCAGAAGCTTACTCGGTAGGCAGAAAATAGTATCCTTGGATCATAGACTTTGAGTCTGGGCCTCAGTCAGGTCACATGCTGCCTATCTGACCTTAGGGAAGTTCCTTAAACTCAGCCTCGGTCCCCACTGGTCAAGTGGGGTAACCACACCTACCAGATCTACCCGCTCAAGAGGTTGTGAGATTCAGACAGTACAACCGTGAAAACGTGTAAGAAATGGGGAAAAGCCTGACATGTCATTCCAGTTCGTCCATAGTGCCCAGATGGCACTAGACGAAGGATCTCAAAAAGATTCGTGAGTCCATGTCTTTGAAACAACGCCACTCACAAAAACCCGTAGATCCCAAGTCACAAACATGGTCAGAAGCTTAAAGGCCAGCACCGTGCCGGCTCCTCCAGTAGGCTGGGGGCATGGCCTCCATCAAACAGCGTGTTTTCTGGGTGAGGCTGTCTGATCCTGAAGACACAGGTGTGCGGCTGGGCCGGGCCATGCGGGCTCCGTGCATGCACACGCCAGGCTCTCTCACTCCACATCTGTCACCCACAGATGCGGCCTCTCCTTCTCACAGACTATCCATAAACTGGCGCTGAAACAATTCGGTGTACAGCTCTGAAGGCAGACAACATATCATTTGGAAACGGTTCCCACTGCCTGAGACACGTGCTGCTAGGCTCGCAGCAGCGACACCCTCCTCCAAACCGTGCAGCCTGGCGGGCGAGCTCCATCTCCTGATACCTGGTGTTGCAACTCCAGCTCCCCAAGGTCAGGGCTGAGGTCAGGGCTGAGGTCCGTGCTGGGAGTGGGCACTCAAACTCCCTGGCTGATGAACCACGTGAAGAGCTCCAGAGCTGGCCCTGACTGTGGAGGGCACCCAGAAGTGGGGGATTTCTTCTAGGAAAAGTGAAAAATGAGGGAATGAGGGAAAGGAAGAGCATTCAACTATTCACTCTCCTGCTAGACCTTCAGGCAGGTACCGGGGATCCAAGAATGAGAACAGATAGTGCGCTCTTCACCCACGGGAAAGCTGGCAAAAGCCACGTGAGGAGAATGAAGTTCAGGCAATTTTAATTTTAAGCAATTCAAGAAGTAGCATAACAGAGCTGTGGATGAAGCGTGACTGACAGTGGCGTGCCGGTGAACACACCGCCCAAGAAGGAAGGAATGAGGGAGAGGAGAGGCTGACAGGCTCACTTTGAATTTCTGACTCAACTGCAGTGGGCTCAGGATGGTCCAAGCGGTCTCCCTGCATTTTCTCCTTTTCAGATGTCACATTTCTCCTCACTCGGGGGAAACGCCCCGATGGTCCAGACCCCTCCACTTCCTCTCCTGGCTGATGACCTCACCCCTGTTCCATGAGAGGCAGCCACACAGGAAACCTCTGACCTTCCCATGGGGCCCCTAGCCCAGCACAGACACCCACACGCTGCCTCCCCGGGGAGGAGCACCCAAGTGTCATATCTCATGAAGTTCAGGTTTGGGGGCAGTTACAGTCAAATAACAGCAAACACTTTTGTCACTTAGAAGGTCATTTTTTAAAATTCTTTCTTTCACTAGCTTAGAAGCAACTAAAAGACACAATAGCACAATGGTGACAGTTTTAAGAAGCCTTTCTATCTGCCTTTCACCAACATGGACCATGTAAATTCCTTATTGACTGCTTACTCCTTGTCCAAACAAATATGCTCTCTGTCTTCACTGCATTCAGTGTCTAATATTTGAGATCAACCAGAACAAACATGTAACACAAATTTAATAGCTATGTGGTGGGGGGCACGTGACCCCGACCATGGAGGTCAAGGAACCTTCCCAGGATGTTGTGGGTTCTGTTGTTTCCCCTGAAAGATATGTTCAAGTTCTAACTCCTGGTACCTGCAAATGTATTTCCTTATTAGGAAATAGGGTCTTTGCAGATGTCATCAAGTTAAGATGCGGTCCTGCTGGGTTAGGATGGGCCCCGGATCCAATGACCGGTGTCCTTATCAGAGAAAGGAGAGGGTGATTTGGACAGAGACGCACAGAGAGGAGCATGGGGAGAAACATTAGGCGACAACGGTGGCAGAGACTCGAGTGATGCGCCTACAAGTAAAGGGATGCCAAGGATCGTCGGCAGCCACCAGAAGCTGGAAGAGGCAAGGACAGATCCTTCTCCAGGGCCTTCTGAGGGAGCAGCGCCCTGCCAATACCCCGATTTTGGACTTGTGGCCTCCAGAACTGTGAGTGAATACCTTTCTGTTGTTTTAAGCCAGTCAGTCTGTGGCCCTTTGTTACAGCAGCCACAGGACACTAATACACAGGGAAAATGGCAAATAAATGAAGACATACAGGATGAGTGGAAGGTGCAGGTAGAAACTGGGGAGGGGGCTCTTAGAAGGGGAAAGAGTGCTCCAGGCTGAGGGCATGTCTTGTGCAAAGGCCCTGCGGTAAGCGAGGTCATGAGTGCAGTCTGACCATGACATGGAATTGACTGAATGCTGTGAATCTGCTAAAGAACAGGGTCCTCCTGGTGTCACCAATGGAGGCTCAGGTGAGACGACTACACTGTAGGAGACAAATGATGCTACTTCATTTTCAGATGGCACTTCAATTCTACTGTGATGAGCAAGCTCTCCAGGGTGCTGAGTTTGCCTAGACTAAGAATTCCCTGAAAGCTTGTGCTATGGTCTGAAGGCTTTTATCCTCCAAAAATTCCTATGTTGAAATCATAACCCCTAAGGTGATGGTATTAGGAGATGGGGGCTTTGGGAGGTGATTAGGTCATGAGAGGGGAGCCCTCATGAATGGGATAGTGCCCTTATAAAAGAGACCCCACCCCACAGAGCTCCCTCACCCGTTTCACCATGAGGACACAGAGAAGGCAGCCATCTGCAGACCAGGAAGGGGGCCCTCACCAGACACAGAAACTGCCAGACTTCCAGCCTCCAGAACTGTGAGAAATAAACATCTGTTGTTGAAGACCCCCGAGTCTATGGTCTTCTGTTATAGCAGCCCAAAAGGACTTAGCCTATAATTCTCCAAGGACAAGGTAAAAGTCACCTGAGAAGCCCACATCTGTCCTCGAATAAGGTTCTCCAAGACAAGGAGTTGGGATCTGGCCTCTCAACAATCTTCAGGACCCAGCACTAGGCTACTGTTCTGATGGGACTTAAAAACAGAAAAAGTTTCAAAACCCCACGTGGACTCACTCATGTCAGACGTATCTGAGAAGAAACCAGCTTCTAGATTTTCTGGGGTGGGAATTTTTGCTTTGGGGTATCAGATGCTACCTATAAGCTAACTTACCGCCATTCTTTGTTTTCTCCAGGCTGGTCAGACTTAAGTAAGTTTACAGCACAGAAGAACACTGCCTTAAAGTTATCAAAAGTTATTTTAAAAGAAAATTATAGAATTGCAGAAAAATGGAGTTTGTTGGAAATCTGATTGTGGTCCCTTGAGTTTCCATTCATGGCGTCACCTGACTTTGCAGATAAAGCCCTTATCAGAACAGGGCAGCAAACCACTCTCTGGCGTTCCCAGCTTGTGGTATCACTATAACACGACCTGTGTCAACTACAACAAAGCATTTCCTTGAAGGAGAAGAGCAGCAGATCAAACAGCGGTTCGTTAATGTTTAAGAGGGATTAACTTCTAGAATCTCTTGTTAATACATTCACAAGTCTACGATTAGTAAGCTGTTTAGCTTCTTGTAGCTGTTACGGGGAGAGATGAAACTCTCCGTGTAAAACTAGAAGGCCTCAGGAAACCGGTCCTGCTCCGTAGTAACACCTGGCATGCCCCCACAGTCATGTTGAGACTGGCCTTTCTGACTTGAGGGGCGGGAATCTCCCAGGTGCCTGCAGGGCAGGCAGGGAGTCTGGAGACCTCGCAATCCTGGAGGCCTAACTTAGTCACAGTGAATGAACGTGGGGCCCTGCTGGCTTCGGTGGGTCTCCATAGCAGGCATGCCCTGCACAGCTGCTGACCCAGAGGCCCAGCAGCGGGGACAAGGCAGCAGGGGCTTTCAGGAGAAAGACCCTACCTGGGGCTTGAGCGACAGAGGAGCCTGGGGCGTGTCCCTTCTTGTGGGCGCTCTCCCACCAGCTCTGATGGGTTTTGGCCATGTTCCTCCTTATCTGTAAACTTGGATGGTAACTGCTACTTCCTGGAGGTGTTGTGGAAATAACTGATTAATATTTTACAGGCACCTGAGGGTACAAGCCATTAGTCAGAGGAATAATAAACTCAGCAGGGGCTTTGCCTTCTGTGACCTGCCCCCAGGCCCCGTCTCCAATGGCATCTCCCTCTTTAGCCATGGCAGGGCATCACTCAAGTGTCATTACTACAGGCCTGTGTGCCACATGACCCAGGACACTGACCTTGGTGAAAGAGGAGCATGAACACTATGGGCATTAATCATGGCCAGAGCCAGTGATCAAAGGACAGAACAATGTTTGTTTAACTCAGTGTATTTTAATCCACCTCCAGAACAACTCATAAATTCCTTGACATGAGGCATGATGGCTCCTGATGGCTGTGTGTAGGGAAGAAATGTGTCAGCTCAGGCCATAGGTTTACACGTGGCCTGGGGCCAAAAGAGCTATAGTCTGAGTCTTGACTAAGATGAACCCAATCTTTCTGAAAACACAGGAGACGTCTGAATACTGGAATTATTGATCTACAATTTCCAGATTCTAATCACCAACCCCAAAGTGGTCCCACAGGAGAGAGCTGATTTCCTAGTTGGCACCTCATCATCACACAGGAATGCAACATTTTACTGGATGACTTCCTTCCAGAGCCTTCTGTAACCTTCCAGATTCTAATTAGGGAAAAGAATGCTATGTGTGGTCAACTCCACCATGGTCCCACAGGAGACTTGGCTCAGAGCCCACCTATTGGGTGCCACATTTTCACATGGGTGTGCAAGGTTTTACTGGGTGAGTGCTTACTTCTTAAGACACACTAGAAAGACAAAGGGTGCTGTCAAGTGACAACTATGTTTAAAACAAAGGGAGGAGAGAGGTTCCAAGAGAGTATGATGCAGTGAAAAGGACTGTGGCTTTGGAGTCAAGAAACCTTTGATGGCAGCCATCATGGCAAGTTTACCAGGCAATGGGTGCTATGTGAACATTTCAGGAGTGTATCTTCCTCATCCTCTCCACCGTACGTTGAGGTAGGTGCTATTATCATGCTCCTCCTTTTACAGATGATGAAACCCATGAGGTTTAGAATGCTTGGGTAACCTGGGTCCACACAGCAGTTACTGGCAGGGCCAGACAGAGCCTTGGTTTGGCCTGATCTGAGCTGACCTGCAGCGGCTTCACAGTCCTCCATCTCCAGAGTCCTAGCTCAAGCTTGGCCATGAACTGACCAGATGACTGGGGCAAGGCATTTAATTTCCTCAAAAAAAAAGGATTTCTCAGTGCATTAAGTCTTGGATTTATTAAGGAAAAGAGCTCCATGGAAAGGTTAGAGGGGCACCTTCTCCATTTCACACCTTTTAACGTTTGTTCTGATGACTCAAAATACATTAACCACAACCTGGACAAAGCCCTCATACCTCTTTCCCTCAAGAGAAAACTACCGCAGAGCAACAGTAAATAACGAAGCATTAACAGGAATACAGCACGAAATTAAGACTCTTTTAAAACTCTCTTATTGGAAAAATGGCATTTAAATGAGTAATCAAATGACAAATATCTAGAGCGTATAACATATATTATAAACATAAGACTCTGCCAATAAGCTTGCATTTTGAACTTGACCTTTTCAAGTAGTTTTGGCACACCATTTAGTTTCTAAGTGGTATCTTTAAGGCCTAAAAAGATCAATATCCTTCAGAAGGCAATAATTTATTACCACTAGGTTGAGGCCTTATAATTTTATTGCTCCATCAAAATCAGGATTATCCAGGAATGCCTTTTATGGGAAATAAAGAATATGGTTTGAAAAATGCAAACATCTCGGCAGAGTATATTCACAATAAGGTGCATTACCTGATAAACTGTGACCATGCCGAAATTATAATAAAGTGGCTTAATCGCTTATACTCTCTCTAAATTACAATATTTCTTATTTGACCCAATCACAGAATTCAAACCAGGGGTGGTAACATCTAAAGACAGCGCAGAACCGACTTAAAAGAGCAAAGGAGTGTGAGGAAAAGGGAGAAAAGGGATTTGGGACAGGAATTCTAGTTCCATTGGCCCTAGGCAGCTGTGCAGCCTTGGACGGGTCACCCGGCCTCTCCGCGCCCCATGTGCTGTCCTTTTGGGGAAGGGAGTGGCTGGACTGGGGGGGCTTGGGGACCAGCAGTCAGTAACCACACTCTGACTCCCACAGCGACGGGCCTGGACTTGCCACGCCTGCTCTGCAACCCCAGGATCATCACAAACGACGCGTCTCCTGACAAGGTTTAGGCAAAGCTGCCTGTGTTGTGTCAGACCGCTGATGGCAGATTCCTGAAGCCGGAGGCTGAGTCCCAGATGAGATACAAAGAAAACTCATTACCTGAGGGTCTACCAGGTCTCAGGGTGAGAGCAAGCAGTGAAGGGGCAGCGCAGAAGGAGCTGGGCTCCAACAGGCACCCATGTGCACACACACGCACATGCATGCACACACACGCACGCTCATGCAGGCTCTGCTCCTCTTCTGTGTTCTCAGGGCACTGGAAGAACAACTAAACACACGTTCTCTAGGCTGTCGCTTCGAGGAGAGAATCCTCATGCCTCATCTAACATACTTTCGCCTCAAACCCTTTTTAGGGTGAGGCAGAGTATACACAGGAAGGCAAAACCCAACAGACTGTCAGGGCGGGGTCCCCAGAGGTCTGCCCTCCGGGACAGTGGATGTAACAGTCCAAACAACGACGCTCCATACATCACAGGCGCTCAGTGAATACCTGTTAAGCAAGTGAGAGAATGCAGAGATGAAACACTGAAGCTATTCCCTCTACCCCAAACCACACGTGTGCCCACACGCACACACACGCACACACAGTAGCACATGCGTGTTTTCAGACCACCAGACCCATCCTTGGACAGTAGTATCACACCTGACCAGAGCAATGTGTGAACGGGGGGGGGGGAGGCTAGAGGGGCTGACGTGGCCACGAGGACCAGCAGGGCGGAAGAGCAGCCGAGGTCCCCCAGCCTCGAACACTAAGAGGAGAGCTTAGGAGCCAGGAGGGCTGAGGCCTATCTAGGGGCAGGGTCCCCCTGAAAACGGAAGGCCTTGTTCAAAAGGAACATAGGACACCGCAAAAAGGAAGTGGGGGTGGGCACCTGCCGCGGTACATGGGCGTTCCTGAGGAAACGGGTCGGCTCAGATGGTCGGGGTGCCAGCGTGGGAGGCGCAGGCAGAGTCATGGTGCCCAGCCCTGCAGACAGATCTGCCCGCCCTCAGCTCGAGACTGAAACCTCCAAGGCCCTGCCACCAGTGGCCCGGGAAGAGCAGGCTCTGCAAGGGGCCTGGAGGCCGGCACACGAGACAGGAACATGCAGCAGGGGACAAGGGAGCCCTGGACCAGTTGCCCTTCCCACTGCCCACTGCAGCTACACCCAAGGGCACCCATGGTCACGGGCAAATGCAGACCCTCAACAGGGCCGGCAAGGGGATCCAGCGTGGAGACAGAGAGAGACGGGGACTCTGTCCTTCAGGAGGCAAGGAGGATTTGTGGTTGAGTAAGCAGGCATCTGTGCTCAGCACATCAATTACTGTTACAATATGGAGGCACACTCACTCCCGGACTTTCGGGGAGTGAATTAATTATCTTTTTCAAAGTGCTCATTTTATCTTATGTGAATTAATTATCTTTTTCAAAGTGCTCATTTAGAGATTACACTCAATGTAAGCTTCATCCAAATGTTGTTAAAAATAGAAACATCTGAAACCAGGTCAACGCACGCAGTGTCTGTGCAGCCACTGGCCTCTGGGAGGAGAGCAGCCGGTTACCTGGTTACCAGCCGGGTTACCTGTGCAGTCGGGCTACACTCGCAGGGGCCTCAACAGAGTCAGGCCCGTGGCTGACGCTCTGCCAGGACCTCATCGGGGGGGTCTGTCTTCTCTCTTTCATGAAGCCCCACAGGTTTCAGCCACCCTGAAGAATGAACGAACACTGCCCCTTTCCTCTCTGTCCGCTGTCATCTCTGCCTTCCCTGTGTCTCCATAATATACGACCAGAATGTCTGTAATTAGCCACAAAACCCACCACATCAGCTCCGTGCAGACAACTCCAGAGGAAGTGACTAGGAGCATTAATCTAAGAAAAGGAAGGGGGAAATATTGGGATTTGAAAGACCAGAATCATCACCCTTCAGAGCTGCCTCTGGTCACAGGTATCATGGTAATTAAGCATAATTCGACCGAATGAGGTCGGGAATAAACTCTGTGGGCTGAGTCCACGGGACATTTTTCAAACTCCTCTTCGACGCATGTAATGAAAGCAAATGAAGGTACGTCTCAGAGACTGAGGACTCATGAGACGACGGTATCCTATTGGCCCCCACAAAACACCACCTGGGACCTTTCCCATCTTCATCAGCAAATATGTTTTGTTTTAAATGATGTGAAATTCTGTCCAGGTTTCAATCTACCTTCACATTAAAATTTACTTTAAGTTCCTATAGCACACTTTACTTTGGTGTTTCTAACCCTGTGTAAATATATATATAGCCTAATATGGCTTTTTCTTTTTTTGAGGAAGATCAGCCCTGAGCTAACATCCGATGCCAATCCTCCTCGTTTTTGCTGAGGAAGATTGGCCCTGGGCTAACATCCACACCCGTCTTCCTCTACTTTATCTGGGACGCCGCCACAGCACGGCTTCACAAGCAGTGTGTCAGTGCGCGCCTGGGTTCCGAACCTGGGAACCCTGGGCTGCTGAAGCTGAGTGCGCGCACTTAACCGCTGCGCCACCAGGCCAGCCCCTAGCCTACTATGGCTTTAAACACATTTCACTGAATTTTCAGAAAGGTTGTTTGCCAGGTCTACACACTTCTACGTCCTATCTCCCCTTCACATAACAATTTCAAACCATCGGTCGGAAATGAATAAGGTTAGCTTTTACTATCTGGTTTAAATCCTTCTCTCTTCAAAAATAAGTCTTGACATACGAAAATAATGACGAAATAAAAGAATCATCATCTCCCTTTTAAAACCGCACCACCTTTCAAACAGCAATATAAAATGACGTATGGAAGCTATAAATGCATTATGCTTGTCTCTGAACTACAATTTATCCTCTTTATATTTCTAGGAAGACAACTGTGCTGGTGTTCACACTTCGTAACTCCCTGGTCTTAGCTACTCCAAGGTTATTACATCTTCAGACGTCTGAAAGAACCAGAATAAAAGCAACCAAAGCACTCCCCACCACACAACACTAAGGGAAACCTGCTCGTAAAATATGAGAAGCATTTTTATTTTATTAAATTCTGCTTTAATTTATCTGGACTTTTGAGGCAACACAGCTGCATAAATCATGCCCCACGCTCCTCTGCCTGGTGAGGATGGATTTGGGCACACCACTTCTGCAAAATTCAGACTCTGCTGTGCGTCAGCTGGATGATGGTGACTGGGATTCGAGGACCCTACCCAGCTGCAGATGCAAGAAACACCGGCACCACGCACTCTGCAGGGGATACCAACACGAGGAAAACCTATTTTAAGTTTCCCAGAATGCAAGTGTGTAATGGGACATTTAAGCTCCTTATAAGCAAAATGCTGCCAAAACCGTGGAGAGAGCCTCTGCTGCTAACAGCCGTGCAGGGAAGGCAGATGTCCTGGAAACAAGGTGAGGGAACAGCCCCAGGAAGGAACAGCCCAGGCCGGAGCAAACCGGGAACTCTGGGAGGAGCCCTGAGAACATCCAGAGAGGCCATCCGGGAGAGATGCAGGGCTGCTGAAAGAGGCAGGAGACCTTGCGAGTGAAGGGGGTTCAGGGAGAATAAACGTCACAGCACAGTGTCGAGTAGAAACAGCCGTCAAGTCTCCTTCCCTCTACCAGGTGCAGTGCCCCGGTCAGAAATCCTGGGGCACCTGGTCTGTACATCTGTACACGCTTCAGGGCATTTAGTAAAGGTCTTCCTTGGGAAACTTATCTGTGGGCTTTCAAGTTCCCCAATAATAATTTAAAGCACTTTCTGGGCAAGAACCTGGAAATGCACACATAGCATTTTGCACATCACAGCCAGTCAATGCATTTTTTTAAATTAATCATTCATTTGCTCTATTTGGGACGCCTGTAACATAGCTCTCTATTTTTTGCTTTCATAGCAAGTTTAGCAAAAACGTTAGGTTTCAGCTATACAAGAAACTGGATGAAGAATACGAGTATCCGGAAATATTCCTGGTCAGATATGCTAGCACTCACAAGGCAGGAGACAAAATGTTATTCTCCAAATGCAGAGAAAGTGTCAAGAATAAATGATACAAATAAAAACATATTGTCAATATAGAACTGTATTTTCCAAAGTCATTCTTTCTGACAGGAAGTCAGTTTATCAGTGAAACAAAGAATTTCTTGATCGTATTAAAGCATATGTTTGTGGGCACACGGACGTTACATTCAGATAAACTTGTGTCGACCTGGACAGACATCAGTACTCATTATCCATCTCTATCCTCCCCTTAGAGCAGTGGTCCTCAGAGTCTACCTGCAGCTCCTAACACAGTCCTGGGCCTGATGCCTAAGACTGTGCTGTGCGGCGCCAGAGATGGGGCCTAGGACTCTGCATGTGATAAGAATTCTGGATGAAATGTAGGCGGGTGGTTGGCAGGCTACTCAGAGGAAACATCAGGCATCAGCCTTGTCCCACAGCCTCAGGAGAAGACGGGGAGCCGGGGCCGGCCACGGCAGACACTTTGGCTGGGAGCTGGTGTCCTGCCACCAAGCCAGTTCTGCCTGCCAGCAATCTAACCTGACTCGGGGAGGCGTGATCTGTGCCTGTGGTGACCTTGCATAGCTTTAGGTTTCCACATCAGACACAGATGAAGTGAAGTCAGATGGAGTGAGTTTTTCTCTCTCTCTCTTTAGGTTGGCGGTTGACATGGGGGCAGCCTCGTGTGTCTGCTGGAGGAGCTGTCCTTGTCCTCGGCCTCTGCAGGGTGACACTGACAGACAGTCCTCAGTGGAGGGGAGGGCAGGATGTGGCCTGGGGCCAGCCTGTCTGGGGAAATCCTATGTCGAAAAAGGGCAGGGCCGCCACTCGTGCAGGGCTGCTGTCAAGTGGTGCACACGGCCATCAGGAGCCCTCTGCTTACTTCAACAGCAAGGATGCACACTCAGCTGGGTGGGCCACCACGCTCACCGCCCTCTGACAAAAATCCAACCCTCGCCCACTTCCGCCCTCCCACCCTCGTCTCCTGTGAAACAAATCACAATTTAACTGCAATATAGAGGAGTCCTTCTCTGAAATATAAATTTCAGAGAACTGAATTACGGCGAGGCACCCCATCTTTCCAAGCACGACTTACAGAAAGGCCCACGCCCACCGTGGCTTCAGCTGGGAAGGTGCTTGGTCGTGGAGACAAGCAGAACCCCTGAGTCCCCCAGGACTCCAGCCTTCACCAGCGAGGGCCTCCGGCAGCCTCAGCCCCAGCGTCTGCAGCGCCTGCACGGTTCGGGGCACTCAAGGTGCTCTTCGAGGGTCTGCCAACAGCGCCATGAGCTGCGACACGGTCATCAAAGAGTCAAGATGCTCCGCACTGAATGCTGACCATGGACCAAAAGGAAACCCAACATAAAATTACAATCAAGTCAACTCTCCTTTCAACAGACATGTCAACACCAGTCATTATTTTCTACATGGTCTTAAATCTGGGAGATATAAACCAAATCCAGGCCTTAATTACTACCCAGTCAGAATCAGCATGCTGTTAAAAACCACTGCATTTAATAAAACGGAATGAATAGCTCTAGCAACTATTTTTTTGTTTTAAAATTTATAATACACACCAAGGAGAAGCATTACACCCTCAAGAAAAATAGCCAGGGGGCTCTGAGTAGACGCGAATTTCCTGTGAGAAAGCTGTGGCTTCGGGCCTCAGAGAAACTCCCTCACACCCTGGAGGGCGTCACCGCCTTGTCACCACTGACCAGCCACTGACCCCTTTTCAAAGTCAGTGTCGGTTCTCATGTGATGTGTCATAGTGCCATTAAGAGGAACGCTTCTTACGTTTCTGTATTTTAAAAATCTGAATATTTTCGTATCTATTCCTTTCCTTTAAAAATGAGCTGTTTTGCAGAGGCTCCGGCTTGAGCGGTCCCCAGCACTCATGTGGCGTGCCGTGGGGACAAGGCGGGAGCGCGCTCCTGGGCCTGGTGGCACCACTGCGTGGGGGGCTGGCTGGGGGCCGGGAGGGCGCCCGCTGTCCCTCTGACCCAGGGACCCTGATTTGAGAAGGTGAAGTCTGAGACAGGTGCAGGAGTGACTGGACTTTGGAAAGGCATTCTGAGACCCCAGGAGTACAGGGTGAGCGTCACTGGCTGTCACACCTGCCACTCGACAGGGCAGAGGAAGCAAAGGGTTTGACACAGCCCACAGCAGGTCTGCTAACCGCCCAGAATTCCAGCTTCCTCGCTGGGAAAACAGGGCCGCAGATCCTGCTTGGTTCCAGGGGTCACTGAGGGGTGGAGGGGTCGAGGGAGAACCTTCCCTGGGCTTCCCATAGGGGTGTGAGAGCCGCCTTGACCTCACAGGAGGGCAGTCCTACTCGGGGACACCTACGGGGTCCTGTGGGGACACCACCATTTCATTTTTCTGTGTCTGTTTAGAAAATAAATCTATTTGGGGGAGGGAGGAGATTAGTTAGGCCTTTTAATGGGTTTTATATATGTCATGAAAATATGATACGTATATATGAAAGAGCAGACGTCACATGAAAATAATCTCTTATGTTGAGAAGGTCAGAGGATTAAACCTTATTCAAAATCACATTTGAGGAAACAAGTGGTGGCTCCTGTTGTGCAAAGTGCTGCTCTCAGGTCCTGAGGGCCAAGATGATGGGGGCAGTGCCCCCTGCACCCGTGCCAGCTGTCACAAGACTCCAGGTGTGAGCAGATGGGGGTGTGTGTGTGTGTGTGTGTGTGTGTCAGGGTGCGTGTGCGTGTGTGTCGGGTGTGTGTGTGTGTGTGTGGATGTGTGTTGGGGGCGGCTGTCTCCCAGGCCCTCAGCTGCTGAGAAATCCTCTCTCCCGCTTTTCCCCCTCTCTGCTTCCTGGCCCTGTCCCTCCAGGCTCCCTCTCTCCTTTGTTACTTGCCTTTTGATATATTTTATATATTATTCTCTAATATAAAACTAAATATGTAATTTAGTTAATCACTTATCATGAATAAAATTTCATTTTTCTTCTTTTATCTTGAATAATCGATGAGCTGCATGTTAAGCCCTTCACTCTAGAAGGCAGTGAATTAATTTAAAAGGAAATCAATGAAAACCTCCCTTGTTCTGGTCACCTCAATGTCCATGCCCCTTCCTGTGGCCAGTGCTCCTGTAGGTAAGTCACTGCCTGCGTCCCGCTGGGCGCTGGTTGTCTGCTGTAGACAGAGTGAGCAAGCCCATCTCAGATGAGTCTGGAGGCCGTGGAAGGAATGGAAGGAGCCTCCTTAGGCCGGGATGGGAGTGCGGTGCCCGCAGAAGGAACTGTGGACTTTCAAGGACGTGGTCCCACGGGCGGTTCTCCATGCCGTGCAGTGGACAGGGAAGGAGGCCCCAGGGTGCTGCCCACCATTGGAAACACTGCACTGTACTTGCAGGCCAAGCTTATGCTCACGAGGGACTCACGAAAACTCCAGGCAGCAAAGAAGGAGAAGCAGCTGGATCCCCAAAGCCTTAGGTCCCCTCAAATCTCTTCAAGTTTAGGCAGACTTGCCCGGTTCTTAAAAGAAAGGAGAGCCCAGATCCCAGCTGAACTCATAGGCTGTGTGGAGCCCCACCCCTCTGAAATCTGAGCCTTCGCATAGTCGGCAAGGCACAGCTTTCCTTTTAGGATCACTCCATTGATTTATCGCTTAGTTTTTCTTACTGACACTACTTTTACACGCGATAATCGGGAGGAGAGGGGTTCCTACCTCCGGTCTTTGTCTTGCCCTTATCTCATTTTAGTAACTTCAAGTCGACACCTATGTTCAGGTTCTTCTTTGAGGCTATTAATCTTCCCAGCTTTTCTATCATTTCACTATCCTTAGTGTCATTCCCTCCAAACTTTACATGGGTTTATTTATTGTTAATATGAGTTATTAATTATTTCAAACAAAAAAGTACAGACAATAATACACAACTGGTTTATCTTTTCCCTCAACAAAAGGAACACATTCTCATATTTGTCAAAAATCTCAAAATATTTTTAAGATATAAAGCATTATAGCTATAGCAAATTCCCTCCCTCCTATACAAATCCCTCCTTCCCTTGCCACAGGTAAGCAGCTTCCCGAGGTTGGTAGGTATCCCTACTTTGCATGATTTCTATATGTATTATGTATGCCTGTAATCACAACATGTAGTGTTTTATTGTGTATTTCAAGATTTTCAATAAATAGAATGATACTTTATTTATTCATTTGCAACTTTCTGTTTTCCATTCAAGACTGTTACTTTGAATCTTGCCTATGTTGGTACTGTAGTTCTAAGTAATTTACTTTAACTTCTGTGAATACACCATAGTATATACCCATAACCCTACTCATGGGCCACTAGTCTGTTTCTTTTTTTGTATCAAAACATTTACTCATCAAAATATGTGGGCATAGCTAAAGTAGTGCCAAGAGGGAAATTTATAGCACTAAATGCTTACATCAGAAAAGAGGAGAGGTCTCAAATCAATAATCTAAGTTCTAACTTGAGAAACTAAAAAAGAAGAGCTAAATATATCAAAAGTAGAAGGAAGGAAATAGTATAGATAAGAGCAGAAAGCAATGAAATAGAAAACAGGAAAACAACAAAGAAAAATCACTGAAACACAGCTGGTTCTTTGGAAAAAATTAATATAATTGACCATTCTCTAGCAAGACTGACACCTAAAAAGAGAGAAGACATAAATCACTACTATCAGGCATGAAACAAGGGGCATCACTATAGATACTGAAGCTATTAAAAGGATTATAAGGGACTCTATGAACAACATTACACTCATAAATTCTACAACTGACAATAAATGGACCAATTCCTCAAAAACCACAAACCACCAAAATTCATCCAAGATAAAATAGATGAACTGAATAATCCCATAACTACTAATGAAATTGTAATTTAAAAATTTAAGAAAAAGAAATCTCCAGGTCCAGATGGTTTCACTTCTACCAAATATTTAAAGAAGAATTATTGCAAATTTTACACAATCTCTTCCACAAATTAGAACAGGAGGGAATGCTTCCCAACTCATTTTGTGAGACTAGTACTACCAAAGCTAGCAAAGACTGTACAAAGGATGAAAACCACAGCCCACTATCTCTCATGAGCTTAGAAGCAAAAATTGTCAACAAAACATTAGCAAAGCCAATCCAGCAACATATAAAAAAATTATATATATGCTCAAGTGGAATTTATTCCAGATATGCAAGGGTGGTTCAACATTTGATAATTAATTAATATTACCCTTCATACTAACAAGTTACAGAAGAAAAATCACAGGAGCATATCAATTGACACAGAAAAAACATCTGATAAAATCCAACACCCATTCATGATAAAACCTCTCAGCAAGTTAGGAATAGAGGGGAACTACCACAACTTGATAAAGAACATCTACAAAAAACCTATAGCTCATCATCCTTAAGGGTAAGAAAGGGAATGCTCTACCCTTAGATCAAGAACAAGGCAATGATGTCCACTCCTGCAACTCTTATTCAACATAGCACTGGAAGTTCTAGCCAGTGCAATAAGCCAGTGCAATTGTCCACGTTTCCATATACTAACAACAAACATGTAGAAATTGAATTTAAAAACACAACACCATTTAAAATTGCTCCAAAGAAAATGAAATACTTAGGTATACTCTTAGAAAACACAGATTCAGAATATGTATGCTGAAAATTATAAAACACTGATGAAAGAAATAAAAGAAGATATAAATAAATAGAGAGACAACCTGTTATCATGGAGTGGAAGACTCCACACAGTAAAACTGTTCATTCTCCCCAAACTGATCTATAAATTCCTACCAAAATCCCACCAGAGGTTTTGTAGACATCAACAAGCTTATTCTACCATTTATACGGAATGGTGCAGGACCTAGAATGGCTAATCCACTTTTGATAAGGAAGCACAAAGTGGGAGGACTCATTCAACCTGAAGTGAAGGTTTACCCTGTAGCTACAGTAATCAAGACAGTGGTCTTGGTGGAGGGACAGAAACCCAGATCACGGAACAGAACAGACAACCTAGAAATGGACACACCCAAATATGTGGAAATGATTTTTGACAAAGGCACAAAAGCAATTCGATGGAGGAAGGATCATCTTCTCAACAGTCCTGGAGCAACCGGTCAATCCTAGGCAAGAACAAAAACAGAACAAAACAAAAAAACCCTCAACCTGAACATCACACCTTACACAGAAATTAATTCAAAATGGATAACAGACTTAAGAGTAAAATGTAAAACGATAAAACTTGTGGGAAAAAACAGGAGAAAATCTTCAGCACCTCAGGCTAGGCTAAGAGTTCTTACACTTCACACCAAAATCACAATCCATAAAAGGAAAAATTAATAAACTGGATCTCATCAAAATGAGAAACTTTTTCTCTACCCAAGACCCTGTGGAGAGGATGAAAAGACAAGCTAAACTGCCAGAAGATAACTGCAAACCACGAGGGCTAGTATCCAGGACATACAAAGAACTACCAAGACCAAGCAATCCAATTGGAGAAGGAGTGAAAGACACGAACAGATTGTTCACTGAGAGGTACACATGGAAAGATCTTTGACATCATTATCCAAGAGAGAAATGTAAATTAAAATCATGATGAGATATCATGGCACACCTATTCCAACAGCTAAACTAAAAGCAGTAACAATGCCAATTGCTGTCACCCTGTGGAGATCCTGGGTCACTCAGACCTTGCTGGTGGGATGTAAAATGGAGCAGCCATTCTGGAAGAGTACGGTATTTTCTATAAAATTAAACATGTGCTCACCATATGACCTAGCAATTGCACTCTTGGACCTTTATCCCCGAGAAATGAAAAGTGTGTCCACACAAAAACCTGTACATGGATGTTCATAGCAGCTTCACTCACAATAACCAAAAACTGGAAACGATCCAAGTGCCCCTCAAAGAGGGAATGGTTAGAACCAAATAACCACAGTGGTCCATCCATCCCGTGGAATATTACTCAGGGATAAAAAAGAATGAGCTATAGGGCCGGCCCGGTGGCGCAAGCGGTTGGGTGCGCGCGCTCCGCTGCAGCGGCCCGGGGTTCGCTGGTTCGGATCCTGGGCGCGCACCGACGCACTGCTTTGGCAAGCCATGCTGTGGCGGCGTCCCATATAAAGTGGAGGAGGATGGGCACGGATGTTAGCCCAGGGCCGTCTTCCTCGGCAAAAAAAGAGGAGGATTGGCGGATGTTAGCACAGGGCTGATCTCCTCACAAAAAAAAAAAAAAAAAAAAAAAAAAGAATGAGCTATAGATATACTTAACAACTGGGATGGATCTCCAGAGAATTGTGCTTAGTGACAAAAGCCAATCAAAAAAGGTCGCATAGGGGCCAGCCCCGTGGTGTAGCGGTTAAGTGCGCGCGCTCCGCTGCTGGCGGCTCGGGTTCGGATCCCGGGCACGCACCAAGGCACCGCTTGTCAGGCCATGCTGTGGCGGCGTCCCACATAAAGTGGAGAAAGATAGGCATGGATGTTAGTCCAGGGCCAGTCGTCCTCAGCAAAAAGAGGAGGATTGGCATGGACGTTAGCTCAGGGCTGATCTTCCTCACACACACACACAAAAAGGTTGCATACTGTATGATCCCATTTATATAGCATTCGTGAAATGACGAAATTATAGAAAATGGGGAACAGATGAGTGGTTGGCAAGGGCACTGGGTAGGAAAGGGGGAAGTTGGCTGTGGCTGTAAAGGGCAGCATGAAGGATCATGTGAAGGAACTGTCTGTCCTACCTGATTGTTGGTGGTCACATGATTCTACACATGAGATAAAATTACATAGAACTACATACACATACCCCCACACACCCCCACACCCACACATGAAAGCATGTAAACTGGTGAAATCTGAAATCTCAGTCAGGTTGATGGATTGTATCAATGTTAATTTCCTGGTTGTGATATTGTACTATAGTTTTGCAAGACGTTATGAAGAGTATATGGATCTCTCCGTATTTTACAAACTGCACGTGAAGCTACAATTATCTCAAAATAAAGTTTAAAAAAATTGCTTCCGGGAGCATCCTTTGTATATGCCTTATGCCCACAGACCAGATTCTCCCTAGAGGATATGCTTAGGAGTGAAACTGCTAGGTCATAGGGTATATCCATCTTCAGCTTTTCTAGATTTTTCTCTAAACTGTCTGTTCCTATTTACACCCCTACTCACAATAATGCAAGTGCTCACTTCTCTACATCTTCCCCAATACTTGGTAGAGTCAGAATTTAAAAATTTCTACCAGTATAATGGATATGAAAACTTACCCCATTGATGTTGTGATTTTCAGTTCCCTGATTTTCATATTGTATTAGCCCGTCTGGGTTTTCTCTTCTAGACCTGCCTGTTCACTCACATCGTTTTCTGCTGGGTGGTTTGTTTTATATTACTGAATTTCAGAATTTTTTATATATTCCAGCTACCTCACCTAAGTCTGTTTATCCTCATCCTCTAGGCATCCACTTATTTTTTATAATAGAGCCTTACACCTAACTGAGTGTGTTCAGATTCTGGGATAAAACAACATTCAGAGCCACATTTTGCATTTTTAACAATTATTGAGTCTGAGACATTCCTAACAGCTTCAGAATATGCATTGTTAGTTATCCCTGGTTGCAACGTGAGGGAGAGGCCGCCTCTGGATGGCAGCTTCAGCTCATGCCTAAGACTTCCAGCCTCTCTGCTTGCCGTCCCGTCCTGCAGATGTCAGACTTGCCTCGCCACCCCCGATCCCTTGCAGTAAGTCGCTAACACCTATCTCCTCTTGTTCTGTTTCTCTGGTTGAAGCCTGACTGCTACACGTTTAGATGGAGATTTGAAATCTGCTCAGGAGAATGCACTAGCTGCTCATCCAGCATCTCTGCTTAGCGGGAGCATGAGGGTCTCCCTCTATGCTTACTGTTGTGTTAAACCCAGCTCCCAAAGCCCCCAAACTCAGGCCCATTTAAACTTCCTTCAGTAGCTCTAATGGACCAATAGAAGTGTCTTACTGCTTAACAACCACTTAATAAAAATTATGCTAAGTAATTAGAATATTTTCTTTCCTCCTTTACTGATAGCTAAGGAAGTTAAGGAGAGGATGACTAACAGACACACGACAGCACCGTAGAGTCAAATCATTCTGAAGAGGAAGCATATTGTGTTGGGTGTGGTCTCTCATTAGAGGTGGGATTTTAAAAAGAAAAAGAAATGGAAGGCAGCTCTGCAAGTCTGCAAGGTGTCCTATTCACCGAGGCTGGGCAGGGCTGCAACTAGGGGCTGGTGGGAGACTCCTGGAACTGAACTGAACTCCTGGGGTGTCTCTGTGCCTTGGCTTTCTCGTCAGTAAAAACGAGGGTATTTATAGGGTAGTTTTATCAGATGAGGGTATCCTAAGGTAGTCATGACATTTTGTTTTGTTTTGCTGAGGAAAACTGGCCCTGAGCTAACATCTGTGCCCATCTTCCTCTATTTTGTATGTGGAACACCGCCACAGCGTGGCTTGACGAGCGGTGTGTAGGTCCACACCCCAGAATCAGAACCACTGACCCCGGGGCTGCTGAAGGGGAGTGCATGAACTTAACCACTATGCCACCAGGCCAGTCCCGTCTTGACTCTTAATAACGTGGTACAGCTCTCAGAAGAGAGTTCCGCAATTCATAAGGGGTCAATAAATGCTACCTGGATACTTGGATAGAAAAGGCACAGAGGCAGTTGCTAATCTTGTGTCTAATTTTTAAAGAATCTAGAGAGAAACTAAAAATCAAACAGAATAACTTTCAATTAATGTTTAAAAATTCAAGCAGAAATAGAAGTCATAAGAAAGCTTGGTCTCTACTCCTTTTCAGCTTTTAGTAGACACCTTCACTCAGCACAGTCATTGCCAGCATGGACGACACACAAGCCCTGACCTTCAAAACCACGGAGGAGCAACCCAACACCTAAACATGCAACACGGAACATTTCTTAAATTTTCTTATCTTTGGGCAGAGATGTGATACTTTAGAAAGATTTTCAAACCGGATTTGAACCAAATAACTTTTGTTTAACCTCTACTTAATAAAAGTAGTCATTTCAGAACAGTTAAACCCTTGCGAGTTACTATTAACCAACATTTTACAGTAATCTTTAACTGCCTTCTCTCCCTTCAGGTTTTCGTTTATCCCACTTAAAAAAATAAAACCGCCGATGGGCACTTTTCCTTAGCTATTAGGCTACTGGCCTCCCTGCAGGTCATTGTTCACTGAGGGCTGCTCTGTTCCAGGCTCTCGCCAGCTCTGCACACGGGGCCCCAAGGTCTAAAAAGGCCCCCACGTCACGCAGGGGGGGCCTGCCAGCCGGCCTGTGGTGCAGGATTGAGCCGGATTCAGGGTGGTCCCTGACTCGTGGGTGACAGTCTGTAAAGTGTAAAGGGCTTGGCGGGCTACAATCTTCTCCAAACCCACAGGTCTTAAATAGGCAGCACCCTACAGTTCCCTTCCTCTGAAAAACTCTCTTCCTAGCCGGTTGTCCGTGTCCGTTGCCAGAACAGCCAGAGGCCCCCCGGACCACGTTTACAGCCCTCCCAACACATCCCAACTCTCTCACGTGCCTTCCACTGACGCAGAGATAAACTGAACACATGTTGTTGATTCTCACGTTGTCGCAATTGGAAAACAGAGAACCAGGAACCAGAACGCGCTTGTTTCCTGCCAGTCTGACGGAGATCCCCAAAGAAACCGAAATACTTTTCCAAACCCCATTCCGCCTTCCGAAACAGGGGACGCGAGTAGACCCTAAAAGAAATGAGGCGCTGACCACCAGCATCCCACAAGACCAAAGCCAGCCGGGCGTCAGCGGAGTGACAGCGGAACACACGACACCCTCTGGAACAACGAACCCGGCGCGTGGGGCGCAGGAGGGGTCACGGCGCCAGGCGCGCAGATGGCTGCAGGTGGGCCCAGGTGGGTTACAGGAGGCGCAGGTGGCTGCCAGCGGTGCGGCCCGAGCGGGACAGGCCCTGCCAAGGCGGAAGCCAGGCGAGTCGCCTGTCGCCGCCCTCGTCGCTCAAAGGGAAATTGTGCTTCGTCTGGGGCTGGGGAGGCGGGGTCGTCCGCTGGGCTCCAGGCGGGGAATTAGGAAGCACTTCACGCTGGTGGGCACCCCGGCCCACCCGTCGGCTCGCCCCTAGCCCCGTCTCCGCACCGCCCAGAGCGGCCTCTTTGACCTGTGTCACCTCCCACCCCGAAACCCCACCTCTAGGCCGCCCGCTCTTCCCGCCACCCCGGTCGCCCGGCCCGGCCAGAGACCACACCTGGAAATCCGTCGGGTTCCAGCCCCGCCGCCATAGACTGGCGTCTACACCCGCGCCCACTCCCTCGCAGGGAGGCCATGGGGCTGCCACCTGCCTCTCCACCTGCGCCGCTGCCCGGGGGAGCCCCGCGCGCCCTGGCCCGGGAAAGCCCCGAGTCCGGCGCAGGGAAAGAGCCCCCGGCGTCCGCCCCCTCTAGCCCCGCGTCCCGGGCTCCGGGTCCCCGCGGTCCCCCGCTCTGAGGACGCGGAGACAAAGCGCCGCGCCGCCCCCCGCCCCCGGCGAGGATAACCCACCGCACTGCGCTCGCTGCTTCCAGGCCGATGGGCGCCTCGGGGTCCCAGGCCGCCTCTCCGCCGCCCAGGCCCCAAGCGCGGGCAGCGCGGGGTCCCGGGGCCGCCGGCACTGCCTTCCGGGGTAGGAGACGCGGGCCGCCAGGGCCGGAGGCTCGTCCTCGCTGCGCGCGGCGGCGGTGACTGACTGCTGCTGCTCCCGGGCCGGGCGTGCACCCCGCCCCGTCTCCGCCCCTCCCCCGCCTCCCGGGCTCCAGCCAGCCAGGTAAACACCGCGGACTCGAGCGGAGCCCGGCCCACCTGCCGCCCCCGGCCGGCGCTGCCTGCGGGCTGGGGACCACTTGCGGGACGGCCTTGCCACGCGGAGCTCCGGGGACACGCGGGGACCGGGGCGCAGGGTCAGCCCTGGGAGGGCGGGGCCGGAGTGGGGCCGCCGCTGAACTGCTCTTTGAACCTTTTCTCGTGGCTTAGCCTCTGAAACTACCCCCGCCCGACCTGGCCGGGAGGGACGGGAGATAGCATCTCCTCCACGCCCCATTCCATAGGCAGGCGCCCGAGGGCCAGAGCGCGGGCTCCGACTGCCCGGTCAGTGCCGCGTCTCTAGTGCTCGCCCTGTGCCAGGCCGGGCCCTGGAGAGCACCCGGGCATTCGCCTTGCAGGGTCCCAGCACCCTGACAAGTGCTGCGCCGGAGAGCACAGGTTTCCACGAAGAAGGCGGGAGAAGAGCGCTGGTAAAACAGACCAAAACAGGCACAGTCGGAGGGGCGAACCTGGGTCCTGAGGCGCCGAGGCATCTATTGGCTTGTGGTCGGTGTCATCCTCTTGGTCCGTTTGTCACTTGGACACACAGATCTGGTGGAGTCAGAGGGCCCTTTCCCCTGGATTCTTGGCTTCCTCCTGATGGTGAGAAAGTAGGAGGAAGGGGGAGAGACGCCGCCTGAGACCCTAGCTCCCTCCTGACTTAGATTCTGGGTTAGGGAATTGAACGATACTTCCTAGAAGCCCTCGGGGCCCCACACGGTGTTTATGACGGAGAGGGGAAGTCTGGAGCTTGGCAAGACTCAGGGAGCCCCTGTCCCTTGGGCCAGCTCTGCGGGGGACAGTAGAGCCGACTCCTAGTGTGGTTTCAGGGCTGCCTGCCCAGACCAGCCGCCCTCACAGCCCCGGGGATTTATCAACTATGTTCAGATGCTGGTGATTCTGTGAGAAATATGTCCACAGTAATATGAACGCGTAATCTGATCGTTTCCTGAGAGAAGTGGCCAGAGGAGAAACCGTGGGCGTTCCCGGAGTTTGAGGTGGGAGGTCAGGAGGGGCAGGGAAAAAGGGGTGTTGGCTGTGCGGAACATCGAGTTTGTCTCCTTCCCAATGTTTCTGCCCCGTGCCTTCACACTGACGTTCAGGAATGGATAACCGGGGGAGTGAGGGAGCCTGACAGACACTGAGGGCGCACAGGGCAGTGAGTCTAACTGGGGAAGCTCCTAGGTCCCTGGCTCAAGTCATTCTTAAGCCCCGCCCCCAACTCCTTAAAGCTCAGGCCAGGGGACCCAGGACCTGGGTTCCATTTGGATTCCAGTTTGGGCATCACAGACAGCTTGTCCTCTCCCCAGATGTGTCTTTGCTTCTTCCTGGGGAGATGGGGATGCCGAGGAGACTGGGGTTCCTGACTTGCAGATGTCGGTGAAGGCTGAGGCTGGAGAGGCGCACAGACCACTCTGAAACAGCATCCTTTGTTCTTCTGCTTCATGCTGCTTCTGCTGATTTCTCTGTGGTTTATAGAGACTTTACACATACCAACAGTCATCTCTGCAAATGTCAGGCTTGCCAGCTCCAGTTAAAACTCTTTTAAGTATTTGTAAAATTCCACCATGCATATTTTGTGGGGATATAATGCCCCCACATTCATGGGTACTTCAAGGAAAATGTCTGTGAGGGAGGAAGGACCACTGCTTAATAGAGCGATGGATGGGCATTTGGGAGGTCCAGTCTTAGCACCTTCCCCTCTGGCCCACCAGGGAGAGGAGCCTAGGTGGAGGAGGCATACATAGGCCGGCACATCACCATGGGGAGTTGCACTTTGCATAAAGATGGCCCTGTGTCTTTTAGCAAAATGACAGATTCATTTTGCTGAATGAAACTGAAGGGAGTCTTTTGACAAGTAAAGGATGAATGATCCAGGCCTCATCGTCTCTTCGATATTTTTAGGAAAATCATATTGCAAATTCCCTCTACCTCTCATTCACTTCAGATATTGAGGGAAGGAACCTTCAGTCTTTCATACTGCAGCAAATAACACAATGTTTTGTGCATGATATACACTCAGTAAATTTTTATTAAGTCGAATTAAACTCCAAATTACCCAAACTAAAGGAAGTAAGTAAATTAATGTAAATAATTTCCAGTAGACCAGATTGCATGCGTTTTGAGTTTTCTTTACTTTCCCCATCAACAGATTTACCTTTGTAATTATATTTTTGCTTAGAAAAGACCTGAACTTCATTTTCATCCTGGTCTGTAATTAACAATTTGCTGGTGATGTTCGTAAAGCAGATAATCTACCTGTACAGGGTTGAGGGCTGACTACTTCACCATAAATTCCAGTTAATAACTGGATGGCCTCTGCTGTGGTCAGTGGAAGAAAATTAGGTGCACGAACTCCAGAAAATGCAACATAGAAAAAAAAGCCGTTATATGAACAAGGAAAACACTTGAGGGCTCAGCCACACACGCCTGCACAACCAGACACCCACAAACACACACAACTATGTGTCCATTCACATATACACACAACCGCACACACATTCACACACAACCACAACCACACACACGTTCACATACACACATGCACACAACAAGAAACACACTCACAAAAAGCCATTTGTTACTTCACCTCTGGTGAAACATCAGGACAAAAAGAAAGAAAAGGAAATTTGTAGGTCTCTGGTTATGTGGGAAAAAACAAAAAAATCTTTCATACATTTTTCTACCATCAACTTCTTGTATTTTTAAACTGTTTTATAAAGTGTGTGTGTATATACTGTATATATATTTTTCTTTAACCATAGTTCTATAGTTTTGTTAATAAAAATAAAAGCAAACTGCTATCCATAGAGATTAAAGTTGTTCTTAGTGAGCTACAGATATATATTAGCGATTCTCTGTATTTGAGAAGGAAATCTATGTATTTCAATAGATATCATACTTGGTAGTTAACTACCATTCTAATTGCTTCTAGAATTTCTGTATTTTTCAGTAAGATCCCTAACTACGTATGGGTTACTTTTCAATATACCTGTTAATTTCTTAGGGCTCACTGCACTGGCGAGTAGATACCATAAGATGGAGTTAGTTGGCAATTGTATTTTCCAGAGATGGCCTGACACCAACTCCAGTCCCACATATTCTCCTTCCTTTGTGACTGTGACTCATGGCATGGAGAAGTGGGGTCCGTGTCCCCTCCCTGTGAGCCTGGGTGAACCTTGTGACTGCCTCCACTAACAGAGTCAGGCTCTGGACTTCTGAGGCTGGATCATGACAATGCCCTGGAGTTCCCCTTTTCTCTCTTGAGCCTTTCGCTCTTGGAACCCAGCCACCGTCCTTTGAGGAAGCCCAGGCAGCCACCTGGAGCGACCACCTGCGTGTGCTCTTGCTGACAGCCCAGGGGAGGCGCACGCTGACAAATCTTCAGACACACTTCTGTCCCCGTCCCCCTCGGCCCCTGAGTCTTCCCAGCTGAGCTCCCAGCCTCACGGAGCAGGAAGGCGCATCCGCTCCGTGCACTTTCCAAATTCCTGATCCCCAGAATCCAGGAGCATAACAAAATGGCTGTTGCTTTACTCCACTAGGTTTGGGATGCTTTGTTATGCCTCAGTGGTAGCTGGAAGGTCGGTTAGAATGATAAATGGAAGGATGGGGATCAGGAAATGTCGAGAGTGTGGACGCCACAGCCCAGGCCCCAATTTATTACACTCTTTGTAAATAACCATGATTCCACTTCCAGAGAAGAAAGTATTTTATTAACTGACGATTTCATGTATCAAGCATTTCGTTCATTCATTCACTCATTTATTTATTCAGAACTATTTATTCAGCAATTAAATAAGGTGCATCCTTAGAGCCAGATGAAGAAGGAGAGTGGTGAGCCAGCTGAGCACCGTGGAAGGGCAGCCACGTGAGGGGGCGGTGGTGAGACATGGGTCTGGGAAGGCTTTCTGAAGGGAGGGTTTTGATGGATGGGTAGGAGTTAGCCAGATGAAGGGGGTAAGGGAAGAGTAGCCAGCAAACAGGACGACACGTGCGAAGGAGGTGCTTGTGTGAGAGGAGACAGGTGGGGCCGCAGGTGAGAGCCACCGCCAAGTCCTATGGAGGGAAAACACAAAGTGACCATCAAATCCAAGGTTTGCCCACCACGGGGCGCCTGTTGTGAGGCGAGGCGGCTTGTGTGTCTGCACCTCTGTTCTCTACATGGTCCTCTCTCCTTCCTGCCCACACACCCGATCTGCCTTCCTCCACCAGGCGTACGTTTTCTGCAGTTTACCTGAAGTGGTGAAGAAACTTCGTTTCTGTTGAGAACAACTCACTGTTATGGGTTGAGTTGTGTCCCCAGAAAGCTACGTCCTCGTCCTGCCAGGTCCCTGTGAGTGGGGCCTCGTTTGGAAATAGGGTCTTTGCAGATGAGACCACATTAAGCTGAGGTCACTGGGGGGCCCTGATCCAATATCACTGGTCTTCCCATAAGAAGAAGAGGAGGCTGTGCGAGGGTGGAGGCAGGGACAGGAGAGATGCAGTCACAGGCCAAGGAGCAGCTGGGCCACCAGCAGCTGGGAGAGACGGGAAGGACTCTCCCCTGGAGACTTAGGAGGGAGCATGGCCCTGCCGACACCTCGATTCCAGGCGCTAACCTCCAGGGCTGTGAGAGAATATTTCCATTGTTTTGAGCCACTCAGTTTGAGGCTCTTTGTCATTGCAACCCCAGGAAACAAACCAATGCAGTCACAGAAAGAAAGACAGAGGACCATCTAGTCACCGACAAAACCTTTAACATGAGGAGGAAATTGACAATTCAGTGACAGAAGACATGTAGGGCTGGGACGAAGGAGGGAAGAGGAAAGACAGAGAAGGACCAGAGGGGACCCTGCGGGGCCTGATGGGGGGAGCAGGCCAGCGTCTCAGACCTGTGCACATCCGTGCCCCCAGCCACCAGGGCCTGACAGCCCTGCCAACACCCTGGCCTCCATCCACAACTGCGGTGTCCCCTCGGCCGTCCCGGTGGTTCCAGGCACCTGTGTCCCCAGAGCCCTCCCGGGTCCCACAGCCCCATGTGCAGTCGCAGGCCCCCACTGCTAGGCTGGTCCGGTCACGTCCATCTGGGTGCCTGGAAAACCCAGTGGGCGGGTGGGCAGTGAGCCCTCCTGAGGTCTCAGAGATCCAAGTGTCCCCCCATGTGCTCCTCGGGGTGCACGGCCAAAGGGGGAAGGGGCCGGGGGCACCGGCCCAAGCGGGCTCGGAGGAGGAGATGCTGAGGAAAGATGGGGTTCCTGGAGTGTGACATCATGGCAGAGGGGCACAGAGGGGCAGTGAGGATTGCGGACCCCGCAGATGGCACTCCTGCCGAGGGGCTGCGAGCCCTCCACAGAGCGAACAGAGGGGCTGAGGCAGAGGAAGCTTTAGGGTGGTCATTTCCCCAGCCCTGAGGAAAGGGATTAACAGGAGGTTATAGCAGGAAGGACCGTTGGGAGAAAACAGTGATAACAATAATTATCTGGAGCCTTCACCTCGTGCCAGCACTACCTTGTGCATTAGCCCTGGATCCTCACGGCAGCCCTGAGGTCATCTCGTTCCCATGTTTCCAGGGTCCAGGGCTGCCCAAGGGCACCAGCTGGAGCGCCTCCTCAGGGCCCGGCATCTGCTACCACTACTGCCTTTCAAGCTCTCGGAGGGCGCCCGGCATAGCAGGCCCGTGACACGTACTTGCTGTGTTTGTTGAAAGGGCGAGAGTCAGAGTTCGGTGGCAGGCAGGCTGGCTGCAGACCCCACACTCTTCCCTTTTTGCTGAGGGCAGTGGAAGGCAGGGCCCCCTGGGACAGGGAGGACCAGGGAGGACAAGGAAGGGGCTGGAGGAAGAGGATGGAGCCTCACTGACTCCCAGGCTTCCGCCAGGAGAGCTGGTGGATGTTAGCTGAGATAGAGAACATGGGGTGAGGCGCACGTCTGATGGAGGGAGGGAGAGAGGATGGGTCTTTACTGCAGGCTGGATGCAGGATCTGGACCGCTCAGAAACACGTGCACAGTGGCAGTCGTGTTCCTCGGGCACGAGGGGTGTTACATTATCAACAGCTTCTGCCGGGGCAGCTTCCTCCTTCTTGCATCCTTCCCTCCCAAGAGTTGGGAGCTGCTGGGGTGACTCTGTGCTGAGCACCAAGGATTCCCTCCACAATGGTGGGTCCCTGATGGGCAAGGACACGTGTCTTTGGCATCCCCATTGTCCCGGGGTGGGTAACCGGGGGCTCTGCTCACCAGGAGCACACCAAACAGAAAGATCACAGGTGGAGGCTGCCTGAAAATAAGGACCTGGCCCTATGTCGATTAGTGACACCCAGTGGGACATGAAAAATAAGAAAAATAAAATAGGGAGAAGGATAGCCATGCTGACAGGGGGAGGAAGGCTTGCAGTTTAACGTAGAAGGAAGGGTGGGAGCAGGCCCATGGGTATCTCGGTGGGGATGGGGGAGTGCATTCCAGAAAATGTGAATGGTGAGTGCAAAGGTCCTGGGGTGGTGGGCACGCCTGGATATTCAAAGAATCCTAGGAGCCCCCTGTGGCTGGAGGAGAGAGAACTACAGGGAGTGTGTCAGGAAAAGAGAGGAGAGATTCGGGCCCAGGGGACCACAAAGGCCTTGTGTGCACTGTAGAGAGATTCAGGGCAGGGGGACTGCAGAGGCCTTGTATCCACCGTGGCCACTTTGGTTCTGGCTTTGATGAATTTGGGAATAGACTGGAGTCAGGAGAAGTAGAAACAGGAAACCAGTTAGGAGCAACTGCTGTGGTCCAGGGTGAGTGGTGCTGGTGGTGTGCATGTGAGCGATGCCAGGTGCAGATGTTCATACAGGTAGAGCTGGGAAGGCTGACAGGTTACAGGCGGGGTGAGGGCAGAGGAGGAGGGCCAGGAGGCCTGCAGGGGTTTGGTCTGAGCAACTGGAAGGATGACCTTGCCGCCCACAAGGGGCAGGTCAGGAGCGCTATTGGATGTGCCTGTTAGGTGTCCAAGTGGAGATGGGGTCGTGCGTTTCATTCAGAGGGGAGGTCTGGGTGGGAGATACAGTTTGGGGGAGTGGTCTGCTCTACAGCTGGTATCTGAGCCTTGAGCCTGGGTGATCGTCAGGGAGTGAATACAGGTAGAGAACAGAAGAGCCCCCATGATCAACCCCAGACTGAAGACGAGGCTGAGAAAGAGGTTGGGAGGGGACTCGGGGGGAGAGACGCCTGGGGGCTGAGAGTGGGCGACTGGGCTTGGTGGCACGGAGGTCCTGGTCACCCTCACCAGTACCGCGGGCGGGCGACAGCCTGGCTGGAGTGGATTCGGGGGAGCGATGGGAGACAGTAAAGGCAATGAAGACACAGGGGAGCAGCTAGAGGAGTCAAGGAATGGTTATTTCTTAGGATGAGAGAAAGGACAGAATATCTGAACACTGATGGGAATCTTCTAGACAGAAGGGTCCTGTGTTTCACATTTTGAAAGGGCTTCCGGAAGGACTGTAAATGTCTAAAATTAACTTCCCTCCTTTCACCTTCTTTTATACTTAAGGGCACAAGTTTGGGGGGCCCAAAGCTCATAAAATTTGGGAGCCCTTCTTAAGACACAGAACCCAAGAGTATGAGTGTGCAGTGAGGTACAGGATATGGGAAGGGGCCTTGATGCTTACACTCTGTCAGCTCCCGGCAACCCACCTCTGCATGGCTCCGTGGTCTCAGCAGGGAAAAGCCTCATTAAAAAATGAGGACCTGAGCCCCTCCTGCTGGTCTCTCTCTGCCACAGGTTTATGAGTCTCTTCTGGGACCAAGTGTTCAGTGTTTCTGAGACTTCATTTCTTCACGGTCCGAGTGAAATGGGCCTCGGGATTATCTGACACTCTACAAATCCCATTAGCCTTCAGTGTACACCACCACCTCCGAGTATGTTTATAATACACTCACCACCAGCAGTTATGGAAAATTATTTTGTATTTGAAGCTTCTCGCTACGTCATGCAAGGTAAATGGAACCCAGGAGTTGTTCCTGAAGTGGTGCTCTGTCTGGCTTTGACGACGCTGCCTCTGCAAGTCTCTGGTACGAACTAGTGAAAGTGGGGTAGCCAGACTGTCGTTCAATTAATCTGCATATCTGTATTACTGCTTCTGAGATTGAACATTTATATGTAACTGTTCTTATGGCAACCAAAAACAACAGTTTCAGAGGTTCAATTTCGTAGGGAAGATAGAATTTGCCTCTGTGTTTGCAGAAGGATACAGACCACAGGCTCTTAAAATGAATGGGAATGGGCATGGGTTACAGGGTACCGCCAGGGACTTGATCTCTATGGTAGCAAGAGACATGGTCAGGTTTGCATAAAGAAAAGCAGTCTATTCTACTCCAGATTTGGAAAAACGTTAAATGTCCCTCAGATCCTGTGTCCTCAGGTCTGACATGACTAGTTAGCCCTCGGAGCCAGAGGCAGAACAGAGATCTGCCTGTCCCGCCCTGCCTCTCTCACTGCCCGCGGGGAGCTCCCAACCTCATGGGCGATTTCACTGATGAGCCGGGGCCCACGCACGACCTCGGGGGCACCCTGGAATCTTTATGTCCTTTGGATCTAACTCGTCCTCAGGTCTTATCTCTCCCCAGACTTTCCACCTCCCTGCATCTCCGTGCCTCAGTGACATCGGGGTGTAGCTCCTCGGGGTTTGGGTCCCCATGGCACATGGAAGCATGGAATAATTGTAATGAAAACTCCCGTGGAAAAGAGGAGAAGGAAAGCCATGTGAGGCTCCGTGGTCCACAGCACTGGTCTGTCGCTGGTGGACAGAACGGCCTGGGCTCCTGACCGGTCGTCTGTCCGGGAGGACGTCCCACAGGCTAGGCCCATGCCGCCACCGCGGAGTTGGCACTGGGGATGCCTTCCCGGCACCACGACGTGAAGCACTGCTGGTGGGAGAGCTTGGAGGGCCTGGGTGCTTGCTTGGGGTGAGGGGGCCCTTACGGTCAGTTTTAAAGTCTGGTAATACAGTGTCCTTGATAGTCCGGCTTCTGCCCACCTGTTTCCTTTCTGTTGTTCAGGAACCCAGACGGGAGTTTTCCATCTCCTACCCACAGGCCTTCTCCCCCTGGTCCTTTCCATTTAACAGCTTTGCCTCAGGGCGGCTCTGGTGAACTGCGGAGGAGCTTGTCCTGAGCCGCCTGGGGTGACACAGCTGGACCTCCACAGAAGAGAAGGACTTGTAGGAGAGGAGCTGCCTGGAAATGGCTTGAAGGTCAGCCTGTCTCTGCCTCCATCTTCCCTTGTACTAAACCCCTGCTTCCCTGCACCCACTGATAATGGGCTGAGCCTGGGGGAGACTCCTGCAAGGCTCCTAGTCCCCAGGCTGTCCCATAAACTTGATCGCATGCTGTAGGGAGAAAGGTCTTCTGTTCACCAAGCCATAGTTTATTTCTTCTCTGCCCCCAGAAGGAGGCCGGTTTCCAAGTAAGCTTATCTCTTTCCTGAAGTGCTTCCCACTCTCCCACATTTGGAATTTTCCTGCCATCCGCTGGTCCTGCAGCCAAACATCATCCAAGTGCCAGCATACAATTTAGCCACATGTTTATCTTTAAAATGTCAAGAATGGCCAGTCACTGCTCCGTCTGTAACCCAGCCACTCCATTTTTAAAAGTTACTATGTTAATTCATAGTAACACCCCGCTCCCGGACCAAATTATTTACTGGATGCAAGTAGAAGAAAACCAACATAAACAGCGACTTAAGCAATAAAAGGACTGCATTGCCTCATGTCACTTGGAACTTCAGAAGCAAGCTGCCTTCAGGTGTGGCTTGATTTGGCAGCTCAAATGACAAGAGGTGGGTCACCGTCACTCTCGCTTTGCAGCCCTGCTCCCTCAGGGCAGTTTCGTTCTTGGCAGGTGTCTCTGCTGGCAGCTCACTCTCCCTCATTTAGATTCAATCTTTTTTTTTTTTTTTGTGGGGAAGATCAGCCCTGAGCTAACATCCGTGCTAATCCTCCTCTTTTTGCTGAGGACGACTGGCTCTGAGCTAACATCTATTGCCAATCCTCCTCCTTTTATTTTTTTCCCCAAAGCCCCAGTAGATAGTTGTATGTCATAGCTGCACATCCTTCTAGTTGCTGCATGTGGGACGCGGCCTCAGCATGGCCAGAGAAGCGGTGCATCGGTGCGCGCCTGGGATCCGAACCCGGGCCGCCAGTAGCGGAGCTTGCGCACTTAACCGCTAAGCCACGTGCCGGTCCTAGATTCAGTCTTCAAAAAAGAGCCTGGGGCTTCAGTCTGGTGGGGCCAGCTGAGGTTGTGCGATCATCTCTGAGACAATGACAGGATCAGAAGGGATCGAATTACTCTGATCAGTTTGGAACGGAGCTGTGAGCCCACCAGGAGCAGTGGCGGCGTCCTGGGAAGGTGGGGCCCACGTTTACAGCAGACACTCATGTATGTGGAGTGATGTTGTCACTGTGACATAGAGAGTCGAGGTTTATCATGGTGGATAGAAACATGCACGTGGGAGCCAGACAGCCTGGGGTCAACCTTTGCTCTGCAACTTACTGGCTCTGCGACCTTGGGCGAGTTATTTAAGCTCTACCTGCCTCGGTGTCTTCCCTTGTAAAGCGGTGACAGTGATAGTTTGGTCCTTATCCCTAGGGCTGTCCTGAGGATTGAATGAGAGAGTGCATCGGATGCTCAACAGGGCCTGGTACAGAGTGCTATGTGTCCAGGTATTCTTTATGTGTAAAAGAAAGTAGACTATTAGTTTAAAAAGCATAGAATAATCACAACCAGGCTAGCAAATGAGGGTGGAATAGAGGCCTTAATAGAAAGGCCTCATTACCATTAAACATGAGTAATGAAGACAATGCCGACTTCTTATTACCTAGTGTACATGTTAAATGAGCACTGGACGCTGTTTAAAAAGTTTATTTTTTTAAGAAGGTTGAACGGTCTCCCTGAAGCATTGCATACTATTTGCTCATGAATTCAGAGTTGATGACGTTTGAAATTACATGGTTTTCAAGGGAAGGAGAAAAGCAGACGCTGTCTCCAGGGAGCCAGGAACTTGCTCTCTAAGGCAGAGCCACTCAGTGAGGACAAATTCCTCCCTAGCTGAGCCCAGCCTCTGCTGCGCTGACGGCACCTTAGCGGGGCCAGGGCCAGTGGATCAACGTTAACTCCAGATGGAGCAAGAGAAGGAGCGCCCAGCACTTCTTCCCTTTTCCTGCACAGACTTGCTCCGAGGTTGTACAACATCGAAGGCCGATTGGACAAGGCCACTCACTGGTTGAAAAGAAGCTAATTATTTTTTTAAAAAATTTATTTTATTGAGGTCCTATTGGCTTTTAACATCGTGTAAATTTCAGGGGTACATGATTATATTTCAGTTTCTGTGTAGACTGTTCACCACTGACAGTCTAGTTTTATCTGTCACCATATATATGTGCCCCTTTATCTCTTTCGCTCTCCCCCACCCCCTTTTCCTCTAGTAACCACTGATCTGTTCTCCTTATCTATGCATTTGTTTATCTTCCACATATGAGTGGAATCATACAGTATTTGTCTTTCTCTGTCTGACTTGTTTCGCTTAGCATATTACCCTCAAGGTCTATCCGTGTTGTCACAAATGGCATGATTTTGTCTTTTTTATGGCTGAGTAGTGTTCCATTGTGTGTGTGTGTGTATATATATATACCACATCTTCTTTATCCACTCACCCTTTGATGGGCACTTGGGTTGCTTTCACATCTTAGCTACTGTAAATAATGCTTCGATGAACATAAAGGTGCATATATCTTTTTGAATTAGTGATTTCATGTTCTTTGGATCAATACCCAGTAGCTATACCTTGGATAGCTGGATCATGTAGAATTTCTATTTTTAGTTTTTTGAGGAATCTCCATATGGTTTTCCATAGAGGCTGCACCAGTTTACACTTCCACCAGCAGTGCATGAGGGTTCCCTTTTCTCCACATCCTCTCCAACATTTTTTATTTCTTGTCTTGTTAATTATAGACATTCTGATGGGTGTGAGGTGATATCTCATTGTAGTTTTGATTTGCATTTCCCTAATAATTAGTGATGTTGAACATCCTTTCATGTGCCTATTGGCCATCTGTATATCTTCTTTGGAAAAATGTCTGTTCATATCCTCTGCCCATTTTTCGAACGGGTTGTTCATTTTTTTGTTGTTAAAAAAGGGCTACATTTTTAACACTTAATGGGGGAATTTAGCTGGCTCAATCCTCCCTTTCCAAATACTTTCTGGTCCTGTTTTATGTCTATCTACCTACCTATGTATTGATAAATGCCGTCTTACAAATGGCCTGCGTGCTGTGCTCACGGAGTAGGAATTGTTGGCCCGTTCTTTGGCAGTGGCAATGTCACTCTAGGCTGCTGATTGTCGGTAACATGTAGTTCCTCAGCTTAGTCGAAGGTGCACTCTGGGTCCTGAAGTGTTCATAAGATGATTACCTTTCAAATTAGGAGCAGCTTTATAAGTGGAGAAGAGAAGAAGCTTGATAGCCTCCAAGAGAGAATCCCAGGCACACCCTCATCTGTGCTCATGCTGAGGTGTCCTCTGCGGACCCGCCCCCAAACTGCCCTGACCCCTGGAGGAGTGGGCAGAAAGTGCTGGCAGGTGGGAGGGAGGAGGCCTTTGGGGTGAGAGTGGTTGGTAAAGTGAGCATCTACCCACAATTGACTATAAATTAATTTTGGACTGTCTCTTAAACATTATGTTACTCAAGCACGACCTATTTATTGTTGAAAGTTAGAAAATGCAAAAGGCCATTTTTTTTTAAATAAAAAGCTCCAGATCATACTACTGATTAATAATTTTCACCTTCTCTCTATTTATAGAACTGTCACTGTGCTATAATTATTATTTTGTAACCTCCTTTTTCCACTTAGGAGAGTATAACAGCTTGTCTTTCCATGCCAATGAATAGATATCCTCACTGCCTCCTGGGTTACTTGTGGCCTGGCTGGTGGCCTTGCTGTGGAGTCAATTTCTTATAGTGAGTCTATGATCGAAAGTCCCCTAGTCTTTCACATGATCAATCCTTCTTTCTTCTGTCTGGTTTTCAAGATGTTGCTAGAGTAGACTAGAGCAGAGCTGGTTACTAGAATTACACCTTAAAAGACAACAGAATAAAGACACGTACGTGCAGACCCATTCTCTGCTGTCCGTGGGGAAGAAAGAGTTCTCAGAACATGAGACATCCTTACACAGGAGTCCCATATCCTGTGGCACAATTTCCCCATCTATAAAGTAAAATTATAGACTGTTGCCGGTATTAAATAAGAAAATGTGAAAGCACAATGAAAAATTGGAAGAACCAAATAGAACTATGGCATTGTTATTGTTACATAATAATAATGAAAAGTCTGTAGTTGTGCCTCTTACCTTTCCAAGAGTCCAAGATGAAACGCATACTCTAAAAATAGGTAAATGCACTCATGGTAATTTTAGCAATAATTATGGAATAAATATTACTAGAATGATCAGTTAACCTGAATTGGATATCAGTGGTCTCATAGAGTAAGCTTATGTTCATATTCTATTAGGATAGACATTCCCCCTGCTTTGAGCAAAGCCAACAGAAGTCCAGATTTACAAAGAGAATTAAAAAAACAATAAGATGCTTTAGAAATGAAAGGTCCCCTTATTCATTTTAAGTGAATTATTTATAATTCCTTCCATAATTCCAACCTGCCTTTATAAAATCATGGGTTCCATGGATTTAGACCCAGAAGTCACCGTATCTTGTAACGTGCACTGTATGAAGTAATGGATGTGAGAGCTCCAGAAGTAGGGGTTGATGGAGAAGCCCCTTGTCACATGTGTCAGTTTACCTTTAGGTGAGAATATCTGGTGCCTCCATCTTCTAGGAAATGGATGGTTAATCCCCTTGGAGATGATCCACAATTTCCACCTTCATTTAGAACGTTTATAGGGATTAGCTGGAGAGAAACTCTTGGGAGCTTTTAAGCAGAGCTCTTCTGAAGAGTAAATGAGGCTCTTTCATTGGTGCCTCTGACTTTGCAATGATCTAAATTGGGAAATGAGACAAATATGCAACAATCAAGTTGGCAGAAAAGTGCAGTTAAAGCTGCTTAAGCATTAGGTGCGTTCTCCTGCTGCACCTCAGGAACATCCAGGAAAGCATCTAAAGATGAATCTTGTGCCTTCATGTTGCATTTGTAATGTGTAAATTCCATTTGCATGGTTCTAACTTTTCCAATTAAAGCACATAGTGCCAATAACAACAACAAATCAGATCTTTAAATTTATATTCTAGAAATAAAAAAGGACAATTTGGAAGCTGTCCTGGTTCTTCTGGCTGCTTGAGTCACTCAGACAATTTATTTAGGGCATTAGGATTATGGCTTGAAAAAGCCGATTTAATGCCACAAAAAATCTATTCACTAAGACAATACATCTAAATGTATCTATAGGGCTTTTATCCTTTCAAAAACTATCAGATGTGGCATGTAAATTCATTGCTGTTATAGTATGGGAAGGTGTGTCGGTCAGAGTTCTCTAGAGAAACAGAACCAATAGGAGATGGAGATATCTACCTATCTATACATCTAGCTACCTGTCGTCTATAAAGAGATTTATTTCAAGGAATTGGATCACGTGATTGTGGGGGCTGATGAGTCTGAAATTTGTAGGGCAGGCCAGCAGGCTGGAAATTCAGGCAGGAGCTGGTGTTCAGTCTTGAGGCAGAATTCTTTCTTCTCCAAGAAACATCAATTTTTGCTCCAAAGGCCTCCAACTGATTGGATGAGGTCTTCCCATATTATCAAGAGTAATCTCCTTAAAGTCAACTCATTGAAGATATTAACCATATCTACAAAATACCTTTACAGCAACATCTAGATTAGTATTTGATTGAACAACTGGCTACTCTAGCCTAGCCAAGCAGACATAAAATTTACCCACCACAGAAGGCATTGACTATGTTTCATAAGAAAATTTTGGAATTTGTGCAGACTTCCTTGACTGACATGAATTTCCTAATGTTACTGGCTAAAATTATATATAGTCCTTTTTTCCTTACAACTTTTAGAGTCGTAGTGCAATTTAATGTTTAAGTTATATTTCCCCGGGGACAAGCAGACAAACATTAAAATGTAGTTTTCATTTTTATGCAACTCTTTATGAATTTTAAAGAAATAATTGCCTTTAGGATAGACATCTGGATGCTTTTAAAAAATAGCATTTGGAAGAGCTGAAAGATAAAGTACTTGAAAAGTCTTCTAAGATGTGGATGCCCGGCACACTGGAGTGAGATGGTTTTTTTGTGCTAATGTGTGCCTCTGAATGTCTTTAAAATGCCAAATTATTCTTTTCTTGGAAGGCTGCAATCAGTTCTCTGCTGACTATTATAAAAAATATAGACAAAAGCAAAATTTCAAATGCTGTTCTACAAAAGTTATTTAATCATCTCTGGCCCATTGTGGGAATTCATATGAGATGTGTGTTGATGTGTAGCTCTGCGGTCCTGCCTTGGCAGATGCAATAATATCCAGTTTTATGAAAAATTCAGTTTGTCCTCCTATGCAATATATACTTTCATGACAACGAGAGTGCAGCCAAGGTCAGCCTTACACAAAGGCAGAATATGGTTTGAACTAGGGTCCTTTCCTGCCTTCCCATTAATATCAATTTTCTACTGGTTGATGAAGGAAATTTTAACATTATAACATTATCATTCTATTTTAAAGCTTTGATTCATGATGAAACGCAAATGCCACTGGAGAGGTAACTGGAATGGAAGCTATTAACCGTTTTCATTTTGGATGAATGCATTTCAGATCTTCCCTGATCCAATTTCATGAGGATGGAGGAAAGACCATGAGTGAACCAAGCTCTGGTGGGCATGTTGGCGTGGAGGCAGGCTTAATGTGAGAGCCAGCGCACTGCTGCCATCTTTTTTTCTACCTCCAAGTTTTATCCAAAATAAACCTAACTTAAAATGTTTTTAAAAATATAAAATCAGAAATAAATGTTTTGGTGTTATTTATATAACATAAAGTGCCAATGATTCAAAGAATGACTACAGGATGTAGAAAGGTCCGGAAGTGAGGGATAGTATGGAGGGGGAGAGGGGTATTCTTAGGATGGATAGATTGGAAAGGAAGATCATCAAAGTTTAGAACTCTGAGACTTACACTGACTATACTGCTAGCCATTAAAAAGTTATAAGTGGGGCAATATGAGATCATATTTGAGGGAAGTATGTAATATCTTAAATATCTACATAAACTATTGAAGCAAATATCAGTTTCTGGAATAATCCTTCTGGATACCTTGAGTTTTGTAGAAGATATATCCATTGATTTGTATGCTATGCCCAATTTCCCTTCTCAATTGCCTCACCATTCATAGCACCTGAAATACACCAGGTTCCTCAGCTCACTGACCTTGTCTGAGAGCGTGGGGGTAGGAGGGGCACTTCTCCCAGGTGTAGCTCATCCCTGGCCTAGGCGGAGCCAAATTCCCTCTTGGTCTATCTCATTTGACTGTAGTGATATGATGAAGGACGCTGGTGAGGAGAGGTGCTATATAGAGATGGCACCATAGTGAAGAGATGGCAAATGACGAAATTAAGAACTGGTAGAGAAAGCCAGTCTTCACAGAGAAGAGGAGTAGAGATGAGAGACTAAGAAGTCTTGGAGGGAGAAAAAGAGTAGAGTTTTTAGAAAGAGGTCAAACTAAAGTGACCATCAACTTAATATAGATTGCTGTATATGTAGGCTATTCTATATGAACCTTGTGGTAATCACAAACCAGAAACCTATAATAAATACACAAAAAACTAAGAGAAAGGAACCCAAACATAATAGTAAAGAAAGCCATAAAACCACAAGGGAAGAGAGCAAGAGAAGAAAGAAACAGAGAAGAACTACTAAAACACCCAGAAAAAAAGTAACAAATTGACAATAAGTACATACTTATCAATAGCTACTTTAAATGTCAATGTACTAAATCTTCCAATCAAAAGGCATAGGGTGGCTGATTGGATTAAAAAACAGGACCCATATATATGCTGCATACAGCAGACACACTTCAGACCTAAAGATCCTCACCAACTAAAAGTGAAGGGATGGAAAAAAAGATACTCCATGCAAAGAGCAATGAAAACAAAGCTGTACTAGCAATATTTATATCAGACAAAATAGGCTTTAAAACAAAAACTGTAACAAGAGACAAAGAAGGGCACTACATAATGATCAAGGTAACAGTCCAACAAGAGGATATAACACTTGTAAATATCTATGCACCCAACTTAGGAGCATCTAAATATATCAAGCAATTATCAACAGACATAAAAAGAGAAATAGACAGCAACACAATAACAGTAGAGGACTTTAACACTCCATTTACACCAATGGATAGATCATCCAAACAGAAGATCAATATGGAAACATTGGCCTTAAATGACACATTAGACCAGATGAACTTAGTAGATATATACAGAACATTCCATCCAAAAATCACAGAATACACATTCTTTTCAAATGCACATGGAACATTCTCCAGGATTGATCACATATAAGGCCAAAAAACAAGTCTCAATAAATTTAAGAAGATTGAAATAATACCAAGCATCTTGTCTGAGTACAACAGCATGAAACTAGAAATCAACTACAGGAAGAAAATCAGAAAAGCCACAGATATGTGGAGATTAAACAAAATGCTACTGAACAACGACTGGGTCAATGAAGAAATCAAAAAATACATGGAGACAAATTAAAATGAAAATACAACATGCCAGAATTTATGGGATACAGCAAAAGCGGTTCTAAGAGGGAAGTTTATAGCAATACAGGCCTACCTCAACAAACAAGAAAAATCACAAATAAACAATCTAACAGTGCACCTAAAGGAACTGGAAAAAGAAGAACAAACAAAGCCCCAAATCAGTAGAATGAAGGAAATAATAAAAATCAGAGCAGAAATAAATGAAATAAAGACTAAAAAAACAATATAAAAAAAATCAATGAAACCAAGGGCTGGTTCTTTGAAAAGATAAACAAAATTGACAAACCTTTAGCTAAAGGCTAAACTCACCAAGAAAAAAAGAGAGAAAGCTCAAATAAATAAAATCAGAAATGAAAGATGAGAAATTACAACAGACACCTCAGTATTATAAGAGAATATATTAGATTATAAGAATACTACGAAAAGCTATACACCAACAAATTGGATAATCTAAAGAAATGGATAAATTCTTAGAATCATACAACCTTCCAAAAGTGAATCAAGAAGAAATCGAGAATTTGAATCTAGCAATCACCAATAAGGAGAGTGAAACAGTAATCAAAAACCTCCCCAAAAATAAAAGTCCAGGACCAGACAGCTTCCCTGGTGAATTCTACCAATCATTCAAAGAAGACTTAATACCTATCCTTCTCAAACTCTTCCAAAAAACTGAATAGGAGGGGAAGCTTCCTAACTCATTCTACAAAGCCAACATTACCCTGATACCAAAACCAGACAAGGACAACACAAAAAAGTAAATTACAGGCCAATATCACAGATGAACATCGATGCAAAAATCCTCAACAAGACACTAGCAAATCAAAATACAACAATACATTAAAAAGATCATACATCATGGTCAAGTGGGATTTATTCCAGGCATGGAGGGATAGTTCAACATCCGCAAATCTATCAACGTGATACACCACATTGACAAAATGAAGAATAAAAATCATAAGATAATCTCAATAGATGCAAAGAAAGCATTTGACAAGATACAGCATCCATTTATGATAAAAACTCTGAATAAAATGGGGATAGAAGGAAAGTACCTCAACATAATAAAGGCCATATATGACAAACCCACAGCTAATATCATTCTCAGGTGAAAAACTGAAAGCTATCCCTCTAAGAACAGGCACCAGACAAGGATACCCATTTTCACTGCTCTTATTTAACATAGTATTGGAAGTCCTAGCCAGAGCAATCAGGCAAGAAAAAGAAATAAAAGGGATCCAAATTGGAAAGGAAGAAGTGAAAACTGTCACTACTTGCAAATGACATGATTTTATATATAGAAAACCCTAAAGAATCCACTAAAAAACTTTTAGAAATAATAAATGAATACTGTAAAGTTGCAGGTTACAAAATCAACATACAAAAATCAGTTGCCTTTCTATACACTAACAATGAAGTAGCAGAAAGAGAAATTAAGAATACAATCTCATTTACAATAGCAACAAAAAGAATAAAATACCTAGAAACAAACTTAACCAAAGAGGTGAAAGATCTCTACACTGAAAACTATAAAACATTGTTGAAAGAAATTGAAGACACAAAGAAATGGAAAGATATTCCATGCTCTTGGATTGGAAGAATGATCATAGTTAAAATGTCCATATTTCCAAAGGCAATCTACAGATTCAATGCAATATCTATCAAAGTTCCAACAACATTTTTCACAGAAAGAGAACAAAGAATCTTAAAATTTATATGGAACAACAAAAGACTCCAAATAGCCAAAGGAATCCTGAGAAAAAAGAACAAAGCTGGAGGTATCACCCTCCCTGATTTCAAAATATACTTCCAAGCTATAGTAATCAAAACAGCATGGTACGGGCACAAAAACAGACACACAAGTCGATGGAACAGAATCGAGAGCCCAGAAATAAACCCACACATCTACAGACAGCTAATTTTCGACAAAGGAGTCAAGAACATACAATGGAGAAAAAAAAGTCTCTTCAATAAACGGTGTTGGGAAACTGGACAGCCATATGAAAAAGAATGAAAGTAGACCCTTAACCTTACACCATACACAAAAATTAACTCAAAATGGATTAAAGACTTGAATGTTAGACCTGAAACCATGAAACCTCCAGAAGAAAACATAGGTAGTATGCTCTTCGACATCGGTCTTAGCAGCATATTTTCAAGTACTATGTCTGACCGGGCAAGGGAAACAATAGAAAAAATAAACAAATGGGACTACATCAAACTAAAACGCTTCTGCAAAGCAAAGGAAACCAATGACAAAATGAAAAGACAACCTAACAATTGGGAGAAGATATTTGCAAACCATACATCTGATAAGGGGTTAATAACCCAAATATATAAAGAGCTCATACATCTCAACAACAAAAATACTAACAACCCAATTAAAAAATGGGTGAAAGATCTGAACAGACATTTCTCCAAAGAAGATATACAGATGGGCCACAGGCACGTGAAAAGATGTTCAAAATCATTAACTATCAGGGAAATGCAAATCAAAACTACAATGAGATATCACCTCACGCCCGTCGGAATGGCTATAATTAACAAGACAGGAAACAACATGTGTTGGAGAGGATGTGGAGAAAAGGGAACTCTCATACACTGCTGGTGGGAGTGCAAACTGTTGCAGCCACTATGGAAAATAGTATGGAGATTCCTCAAAAAATCAAGGATAGAACTACCATATGATCCAGCTATTCCACTGCTGGGTATTTATCCAAAGAACATGAAAACACCAGTGCATAAAGATACATGCACCCCTATGTTCCTTGTAGCATTATGCACAATAGCCAAGACTTGGAAGCAACCTAGATGCCCATGAAGTGGCGAATGGATAAAGAAGCTGTGGTATATATACACAATGGAATACTACTCAGCCATAAGAAACGATGAAATCCAGCCATTTGTGACAACATGCATGTACCTTGAGGGTATTATGCTAAGTGAAATAAGTCAGAGGGAGAAGGTCAAATACCCTATGATCTCACTTATTAAGTAGTAGATAATAACAACAACAAAAAAACACATAAAGACAGAGATTGATTGGTGGTTCCTAGAGGGAAAGGGGGTAGGGAGGAGGGTGAAAGGGATGATTAGGCATATGCGTGTGGTGATGGATTGTAATTAGTCTTTGGGTGGTGAACATGATGTAATCTATACAGAAATCGAAATATAATGATGTACGCCTGATATTTATATAATGTTATAAACTAGTGTTTTCACACACACACACATACAAAAAGTCTTGGAAAGGACAGGAGTGGCTTCCTGATGCAGACTGAAAGAAAAGAGAGACACACAATCAAGAAATGTCCACTTCCTGTGGGGTCCAGCTGTACTACAGATTTTGCTTCTAGGTAATTTCTCTGTGTCTGTTCAGAAAACCTAGTTTAATTTGAGTGGCTTTCTAATTCTTGCACCCTGGTAATCCTTAATCAGTTGGAAAATCCCTGGAGACCCATCACACATGAAATAGAGCAATTTTTAAAAAAATGAAGAATGAGAAAGTGTTTTCCATAACCAGGACCACTGTGAGGTTGCATTATTACTTAGAATTTTTATTTATTCTTATTTTTATTCTTTTTTTTTTTTTGACAAGGAAGACTGGCCCTAACCTAACATCTATTGGCAATCTGCCTCTTTTTGCTTGAGGAAGATTGTCCCTGAGCCAACATCTGTGCCAATTTTCCTCTATTTTTTATATATATGGGATGCCACCACAGCGTGGCCCGATGAGCGGTGAATAGTTCCACATCCAGGATCTGAGCCTGTGAACCCTGGGCCACCAAAGCAGAGCACACGAACTTAACCACCATGCCACCAGGCCAGCTCCTATTTAGAATTTTTTTGTTAGTCTTATTTCTTTGTTTATATGTCTCTTTGTTTGTTGTGATTTTTAAGAGAGCAGGTCTAAGAGAGTGTTCATTTTGTGTAGCATGTTGCAAACATCCCATAAATATTTGTTGAATGAAATAATAGAGTGTATTTGAGTTAATGATTTGGAAAATGACTTGTAAGAATGTGTTTCCTACAGTACTGAATTTAGAATATAAACAGAAAATCATGGAAAGTTGGAATCACACAAAAAAATAGCATATTGTAAAATATTTCTGAATCTTTGGATATAAATTTAAAAGCATGATGTCGTGCTTAGTGGTTATATTTTTTAATCTTTTTAAGATTTATTCTATCATTGTGGGAAGTAAACTGAAAGATATTACCACATCCATTTTGTGTTATTGACAATTGGAAGTCAAATAAACAATGGGAGAGCTAAGACTTCCTTCACGTCAACGATTTGTATATTTATACAGGGGGAGATTCAAGTAACATGAGTAATTTTTTAAAAAATTAATGTAAAAATTATAGATATCATCTTTATAGTCACTCAGCAAGATTATTTAAATATTCAAAAAGTTGTGAAATTGTTTAAAATGTTTTTGTAACTCATCATTTGAGAAGCCTGCCTAAAATATGGTCTGAGTCATAGAATGTAAGGCTCCGAATATGACACTGGCAAAGAGTGTGTCTGCCAGTAGTGGTAGCTTAGCGTCCGTGGGCCCCTAGATCCTGAAGCACAATCCCTCATTATCCATTCCTAGACTTAAGTCCCCCCAGGACAACCATATTATCAGTTTCTGGTGTATCCTTCCAGAGACATATTATGCATACAGAAGCAAACCCATTGCCATGCCATTGCCATACATACATATATATGTATGTATGTATGTGTGTGTGTGTGTATATATATATATATACATATATATATACATATATACATACATATATATATGTATGTGTGTGTGTATACATTCTCTCCCCCTTCTTAACTCTTGTGGCATTACGTTACACAAAGTTTATATATGTAATATAGTTTATAAGCTGTTCCACACATTGTATTTTTACACTTAGCAAGATATTAGAACTTGAGGAATATATTCATTTCTCAATGTCTAAACAGAATTTTATTTTATGAGTGTGGCATAGTTAATTTACCCAGTCTCATAGTGAGAGGCATTTAGGTTATTTCCAATCTTTTACAACAAATAATGCAGCAAAGAAATATCTTGCACCTATGTCATTTTACTCACACATAAATACATTTTTAAGGGTAGTTGCTGGGTCAAATGTTTGTTTTGGAGGAGATCATTGAGAGGACATGACCGCTGGTTGACCCTTGAGCTTGATTCAGGCAATTGGAGGCTCCCCACACTCTCCCCGTCCTTGGGGTGTACATCCTGCCCACAGTTCCCACACCGGGAGACGTTTTGAGGACGCAGCCATGAGAGAGCAATCAATGGTGGTGAGACCACCCGGACAGTATATGTGATTGAACCCCGTTAAGGCCTCTATATAAACTTTGAAGATTCTGGTGGGTGACTGCACAGATCTGTTCGTCTTGTGGCACCCAAGGCAAGCCTTACGTGTAAGCTCCCTTGCTCATTAAACTGCCCCCACCAACCTGGAGTGGTCTGCCTCTTCCTTCAGTGTCTCCTTGTCTTCCGTGTATGGGGGCCAGTTTGTGAACCAATAGCGTGTACATTATATTGACAAATATTGCCATATTGCCTTCTTAATCTGTCCCGCAGTGTGTTAAACTTTTCTGACATGCTGATCTGGGAGGTAAAGACGAGTTCTCTTAGTGTAGTTTTACTGTTGTGAGTTGAGCTTCTCTCACACTGTTCCTTTTACATGAATTATCTGTTCATGGCCTTTAACTATTTTTTTTTCTTCTGAGTTTATTGGCCTTTTTCTTAATGCTTTGTAAAGATTCTACATTTGGGAAATCAGCCACATGTGATATGAGTTGGAAAAAATGGTTCTGTTTGTCTTTTTACTTGGTTTGTGGGGGATTTTATTCTTTTTAATAACATTATTAGTTGTGATATCGAATCTTTTGATGGTTCTTGGCAGATCTTTGTCTCTTGAGGGACAGGTAAGACTGAGAAAGCATTGATGCTATTTTGAGTTAAAAATGATGTGACTTCATCTTTAGCTGTTTTTGAAGACGATTCTAAAAGAAGAGCTCAAAAATGTTTTGAGCAATGTTTTAAGCATGTAACTTCAAAAGGTTCATGTGTGTAACTTCTCAAGGTGACAAGGTGAGCGGTGATGACACATTTTTGTAGGGGTAAACTCCATCATATCTGTTAAAAAAATATTCTCCTGATTTTAGTGTCACCCAAAAGATGAGTAGGAGTGGTTCACCTCAGAGGACAGGGGATGGAAAGGAGGATGAGAATCTTAGGTTGGGGGAGTGAGCTCTGGGAAGAGCCAGGTGGCAGGAGGAATAACTGGGGTCAAGTCACACAAAGCCCCACACGCCATACTGAGAGGTGTTAATTCCACCCCAGGGCCATGGAGCCTCTGAATAACTTAACCTGGGAGTGACAGGATCCGTTTTTAATTTTATTTATTTATTAAATACTAAATTTTATTTTTTATTAGTTGAGATCATTTTGGCAATGTTGTGGGTTGAATAGTGTCCCCTCCGAAAAGATATGTTCAAGTCCCAACCTGTATCTCTGTGAATGTGACCTTATTTGGAAATAGGGTCTTTGCAGATGTAATCCAGTTAAGATGAGGTCATGCTGGATTAGGGTGGGTGCTAATCCAATGACTGGTGTTCTTATAAGAGGAGGGACTTTGGACATAGAGATACAGAGAGAGGGCCATGTGAAGGCGGAGGCAGAGATTGGAGTGATACAGCCTCACAAGCCAAGGAATGCCAAAGATTGCTGGGAATCACCAAAAACTGGGAGATGGAGAGGTACCAGGTTCTCCTTCAGAACCTCTAAGAAGGAACCACAGTGCTGACTCTTTGATTTGAGACTCCTGGCCTCCAGGACTGTGAGACGATAAATTTCCGTTGTTTTAAGTCACCCAGGTTGTGGTACTTTGTTACGGCAACAGTAGGAAAGTAATAGGTGCAACAAGCAACAAAAATGGATTCTAGTTAGCTCAAGCCAAAAAGAGCAACACAAAATAAAAAAATTAGAGAGGGAATTTATTGCAAGTGATAGAAGGGAAGGTAGCCTGAAGTGGCCAGAGCTTCAGCATCCACTCCAAGAGGAATCTTGTGTTTTGTAAAGATTCTCTGGCTGCCCCTTGGGGACTGGCTAGAGGCAAGTTAGAAGCAGGACTAGAAGGAGATGTTTTTTTAAGTGTCACTCACTTGAAGTGGGGATGTGCCACTGAGGACAATAGCAGTGGGCATGAAGAGGAGGGGTTGGACTTCAGGTCTATTTTGAGAAGATGAATTCAATGGGAAGTGATGGTTGATTGGTGTAATCCCAGCCTACCCACCTATGTCAGACGAGGTGAGGGAGCTTTCGAAAACCTAACCATTGTCCAAATAAGTCACTTTGAAGATCAGTTTGATTCTAGGAACTTGACTCAAAGCTAACGTATAAAGATATATGTTCCATTTTCAGAAGTATAAAATAGTGCTCTGGTGATTGAAAGAGATTTAAAATGATAACCACAAATATTGACCAGTAGTTTACTTTGTCTTAATCATGAAAGATTTTGAGCCTACAGAAAAGGAGACAAAATAATATAATATATATCTATGTGTCCCCCACGAAGATGAAACAGATGTGAGCAGTTTTGTGTATTTGCTTCAAGTCTCTCTATTCTTTTTTGAAAAATGTAACAACATAGGTAAAGTTCAAGTCCCTTCATTTCTTCTCCCATTCTTTCCTCTCAGGAATAATCAGTCTCCTGAGGTTCATGTATATCGTTCCCATGCAAGCTTTTGTGCTTTTATGACACATGTATATGAATATCATATATTTTACATTTGTCAGATATTTTGTGTGTTTAAAACACATAAATAGTATGAAACTATATGCATCTTTATGCAGCTTGCTTTTCCATTTCACACTTCGTTTCTGAGATTTATCTGCAATGTACGTGTCACTCCAGTTCATCCATTTTAACCACTACCATGTATGCTACTTTGGGAACAAATCCCAGGCTCTCTCTTCCCTTGCTGAGGGTTGGAGGGTTGTTTCTGCTCTTTAATGTTAAAGAGTGTGCTGCAGCCAACATTCTCAGATACCTTCTTTGTTCTTTGATTTTTCTTTCTTCTTTACCTGTCTTCTTGACTGGACACAGCTTCATCCTTCCTGGTCTTTTCTTCTAATATACGTATGGAGATTGTAGGTCTCTTTCTGCCTAGTATTATCCCACAAGGGCTTTCATTTTTGTTCATTTAAAATATTCTAAAATTTCCTTTATGATTTGTTCTCTAACCTGTATTCTGTGTGTGTATGTGAAAGTATGTGTTTATTTTCCAAATGTATGGGGTGGGTTGTGCTCACTGTGCTGTCATTGATTTCCAGTTCTATAGACTTGTGGTAGATATGCTCAGTTTGATACCAAGTCTTGGGTATTTGTTGGGAATTGCTTTGTGATCTGGTACGTGGGTGATCTGCCTGTTTTTAGTGCACATGAAAAGATTGTTCATTTCCTAATTGTTGGGTGCAGGGTTCTTTATATGTCTATTATATTAAAGCTTCTTAGTCATGCTATTTCAATCTTCTACAACCATACCATTTTTTTAAACTTTTTATTTGAAATACATTTAGCTCTACAGGAAAGTTGTAAAAACATTCAGAGAGTTCTTGTATACCCATTGTCCAGCTCCCCCTGGTGTGAGGCCTCACATGACCAGAGTACAAAGATGGAAACCAAGAGACTCATGTCATTAGGTACTCTACAGACCTTGTTCAGATTTCCCCAGTTGTCCACTGATGTCCTTTAGTGGGCCGATATCCAGCCGGGGATTCCACATTGAATTAGTTGCCATGTCTCCTTTCTCTTCTCTAACCTGTGGGAGAGCCAGAGTTTTTCTTTTTCATTTGTGATCTTGAGGCATTTGAAGAGTACTGGCCAGTGATTTTGTAGGTTGTCATTGTACTTGTTAAATAGTGTTTTCCAAAAATTTACACCCACCCAGAACTTCCGAATATCATTTTATTTGGAAATAGGGTCTTTGCAGATGTAATTAGTTAAGATGAGGTCATCCTGGGTTAGAATGGGCCTTAATGGAATGACTGGTGTCCTTATAAGAAGCGGGAAATTTGGACACAGACACAGACAGACACAGAGGGCAGAAGACCATGTGCTGACAGAGGCAGAGACTGGAGACGTCAAGGACTGCTGGGAACCACCAGGAGCTGGAGGAAGCAAGGAGGGGCTTTTCCCTAGAGCCTTCAGAGGGAGCATGGTCCTGCCAACACCTTGATTTTGGCCTCTTCTGGCATCCAAAGCTATGAAAGAATAAATTTCTGTTGTTTTAAGACATGACTTTGTGATACTTTATTACAATAGCCCTTAGAAATTAATACAGTCCCTAAATTTGGGTTTATATTATGTTTTCTCATGATTATATTGAGATTATTTACTTTTTATAAGAATATACTAATGTTTTTCATTGATTGATCTATTCTATGACAGAAGTGGTTAAAAATGTATTATGATGGTAAACGTTTCCCAAAAATTTGTCAGTATTTATGTTGTATATCTTAGGTTATGATTTATTTAATATATAATATTTATAATTTTATCTATCTTGAGAATTGTTACATCTTTATGATGAATTATGCCCTTTATTATTAGGCAGCAACCCTCCTAATCTTTAATTTATTGCTATTAATAATAATAACATAATAGCAGCTCATATAACTTAAACACTGTGCCACAAGGGATGGCCCCATAACAGTTTTTTAAAATGAAACTTTCCATTTTGAAATGCAGTTATAAGAAATAATACAGAGAAACCCTTCACCCAGTTTCCCCCAATGGTAATATCTTGCAAAACTACAGTACAAGACCACAACCAGGAATTGTCATTGATACAGTCCAGATGCAGAACATGTCTGTCACCCCAAGGACCCCTCACATTGTCCTTTTGTAGCCACGCCTACTTCCCGCCCTCCCACCCCTGCCTAACCCTTGGGAACCACTCCTCTGTGCTCCATCTCTATAATTTTGTCATTTCTGGAATGTTATACAGATGAAATCATATGGTATGTAACCTTTTGGGACTGGTTTTTTTCACTCAGTATAATTCTCTGGAGGTCTGTCCAGTTGTTGTGTGCATGAATAGTTTGTTCCTTTCTATTGATGTGTACTGTTCCACAGTGTCGATGCACCACAGTTTGTTTAACTATTCAACCATTGAAGGACCTTAGGGTTGGTTTTAATTATTATTATTATTAATAAAACTGCTATTAACACTTGTGTACAGGTTTTGAGTGAACATAATTCTTCATTTCTCTGGGTTAAATGCCTAAGAGTTCAGTTACTACGTTATATAGTATATAGTATATACTATATAGTAGTTGCTTGTTTAGTGTTTTAAGAACCTGCCAAACTGTTTTCCAGAGTGGCTGCACCATTTACGTTCCCACCAGCAATGATGAGAGATCAGTTCCTCTGCACTCTCGTCAGCATTTGCTGTTGTCACTATTTTTATTTTAGCAGTTCTGTTGGTGTGAATTGATTTCTCATTGTGGTTTTAATTGCACTTCCCTAATGGCTACTGACGTTGAACTTTCCACGTGCTTCTTTGTCAGCTCCACATCTTCTTGGATAAAATGTCTGCTCACGTCCTCTGCTCATATTCTCCTTGGATTGTTTGCTTTTTATTGTTGAGTTTTGAGAGTTCTCTATATAGTCTAGAAACTAATTTCCTAATTTCCCCATCTCCTTTCTAAATTTAGTAACATTTGAGGCTCAGCAGGACTCCTGTATAGTCAGAACTCAGGCCTTTTTGTAAGTTTGCTTCCTGAATGCTCAGGCGTATCTATAGTGTTTGCTCCTGCAGAATAACCTCCATAATGACCTTCTTTCTGATTTTTGAAATTACTAAAGCTAAGGCTACCTGGGAAACACACATCACATGGTTATTATCTGCTGTCCAAGGCTCTCAAAATGGAATTAGAGGGCAAGGAGTTTGAAAATATAGATCGATAGATGATGCTTCTGCAGGTTCGCCCTATATTGAACAAGCATTCTCTGGAAGCTGGGTTTACTAATGTGCTCCAAGGAGTTCTGAATTTTTTAAGGAATCCTGTGACATTGAGATATCTGTGGGTACTCTTTTATTCTGTATTTATACACTCCCAAACTGTGAGTAATAAAGACATACTAACTGTCTTAGTCTCACACGTTCACATGCTGAGGTGACTAGAAGAATGATTTTAAGAGTGGGGCTTTAAAAAATTTAATGGTGAATTTGAATGAGACTAATAAATGCAACTCAGCCATGCAGGCTGGGATGAGCCACAGCAAGTAGACAAGACGAGAGAGTTCTGAGCTCTGATTTTGCTAAAATTTAACTTGGTACATTATTCACCTATTTCTAGCTTATGTCCCCTGTCACCCAGAATTAAGTTAATATGCACAACACAATTTTATCAATCCTCATGCAAAGACTTTTGGAAGTTCACTTATTTTAGGCATTTGCAGTCATTATCCGGAAAGTTAACCTGTAAGTCACTTAATTTTTTTCTAGGCCTCAATTTCTCATCATTTATTTTTTATTTATTGTTGTTGCTCAGTAATGCACCATATTTACTCATTTATTTTTTCTTTTTACCTTTTTAGCATTTAAATGATGTTTGAACTTGATTTTCTCTCTGCAAGGTCCTTTTCAGCTCCACATTCCCCTGACTTGACGATTCTGAAGAAGGCAGTGTTTAGATGCAAGGCATTGTGATTACCACTTTCTTTTTTTGTTGTGTAATTATGGTTGTGTGAGAAAACTGCTTCCTCTTTTCAGACAGGCCTTTCTAAAATGCAAATTTAAATCTTACAAGGTAATATTTCTTTAATCCTATGACTTCTTATAAATTAAGAAACCAAGAGGATTCTAAATCACGTTGTGGATTTTTGAGTGCATTTTTAGTATGTTCGTCACTTAGAAATAATAGACTAATAATAGGAAGTAAGGCCCATCCAAACAGGAGAGAAAATAATGCATCCAAATAATACATTGTGTGGATTGTTGCCCGTTCCTCAGCATTTTGGCCAGAAGAAGTGATTAAAACTTGAGAAATTTATATGGAACAAACTTGAACAATTATGAAACTCATGACACAAGTCTAATTTTTTTTTTCGGGAGGAGGACTAGCCCTGAGCTAACATCAGATGCCAATCCTCCTCTTTTTTGCTGAGGAAGATTGGCCCTGGGCTAACATCCATGCCCATCTTCCTCTATTTTATATGGGACGTCGCCGCAGCATGGCTGGATGAGTGGTGCGTCGGTGAGTGCCCGGGATCCGAACCTGCGAACCCTGGATGGTTGAAGCAGAGTGCGGGCACTTAACCGCTGCGCCACCGGGCTGGCCCCACTAATTTTTATTTATATGAGATTAGACTGAATGTGAATTTTATTTATAAATATTGGTTATTGGTTAAAAACATGTTAAATTCCTTAGCATTGTGAATATTGGAAATACCTAAGGATGGTATAGCATCTCAGATTCCAGAATTGAAAAGGCTGAGGGAAAAGCTGATTCAGCAAGAATCAGGTACTGTTGATAACTACAGGGGATTTCATTCCCACCTCTGCACCAGCACTGTGCTTGTTGAAATCAGCCAAGACCTCCCCGGTTCTATGTCTGGCATTCAGTTCTCAGTCTTCATCTTCCCTGAACTGTCATTAGCAGTTGACAGATTTAATTGCTGTGCCCTTACTGCATGTTTCATTCACCTTGACAATGTAGAACTTTACCCGAGCCCTGTTCTCCCAGGTGGTAGTGATGGTTAAGAAATCTCCCTACTTTTTGCATTCTGGGAAATGGTGAAGGACATATTCTGATAAGACCAACCTCCACCTTCCTCAACAATTCTCTCCTTTCGGGAAACTCCAGGTTTTCTCCCTCTTGGTTGAGACGTTCCTCCTTAAGGCACTTGTCTCTACTGCAAGAGCCTGAATAGAATCATCTCCTTAATTGTCTGGTGCAGATTCTGCCTTTCACAGTTGGCGTGGTGACTGCGTGGGTTGAACCTTGCCTTCAGATCCCCGTTTTCTCCACCCAGGTGATGGGCGAGGCCCTCGGGGCCTCTGCGCTCTGTTCCTGACGGGTGGTCCCAGCACGCAATGGTGAGTTTTACTCCTGGTCTTGTGCTCCAAACCTTGTCCACTGGTAGCCTGGCATGGATGTGAGTTTGAGTCTTTTGCATACCCGCCTGATTACAGATCCTGAATTCTTTTGTTTTCATGGTCTGACTATTTGGTCATCTCTGTGAACAGATTAGTGGTATGGAGAGCTTGTCTCTGTTAAGTGAAGCCAGAGAATCTGCTTTGTTCCTCTTTTGTCTTTGTCTATTTTGTGCTCAAATCAGTTAAAAATTTCATGCCCACTGGGAAGTGGTAAGTTCCGTGTTTCTGTGTTGATGCCTGACCCATGGCTGAAATTTTAGAATTAAAGCTCTCAGCTTTCCCTCTGTGTTTATAGATGTATGCCTCTAATTCAGAAAGGCCTTTATTTCTCACTTTGTAGTGTTAGTATTTTCCTTCCTCCTGATGGTGTTACCAAATTAGACGATAGTCTCTTAATGAAGCTCTATTCTCATGGGTTTACAGATAAATAAGTGCTTATATAAATTCAGTTCAATTCCTAGAATTCCTAGAAATTTGAGAAATTGAACCTGTAATACTTCCAATGTGAAATAAGTTATTTTTTTAGAAATCAACTCGAAAATGTTTTAAGAGTTCAAGTTTACACAATTTAGACAAATCTCTGGCAAACAAGACTAGTTTAATATTGTTTTAATAAAAACAAACTAAGTATTTTATGAATTACCAGTGTTAAGTATAATTCAAGTGTACATTTTGATTCTACTTGAGTGTATTCTTCCTATACCTATATAGGACTTATTGAATAAGCTAGCATTACTTCTACTAAATGGTTAAGATTATTAAAAATGCAAAATTGCATTCAACCAAAATTGAATCATTATTCTGACAAACTTTATTTCAACAGTAATTATGTCAACTTGAAGATAATTTCCTAGATTTTTAGGTAACTTAAAAACCTTGGACTGATATTAAATTGAGTTAATTAACAGATAATCTTTAGATACATAGATTATTTATAAGTAAAATAGAATACTGAAATGTTGGTTATTAACCATAATTTAAATCTATATACTTTTACTTCTTATTTTTATATGCTACAGAGAGGCTACATATTTGGGCGTGTTAGTAAATGTGTTCATTTTGCCATTTTGAAAAATTTTACCTTAAGGGATGTATATAGATACAGAAAGAGAGGAATTCATCTCAATCTACAGGTCCTGCAGGTGGAATCTGATGCCAAGTTCTTGGCTTAGCTTCCTAGCCTCAAGAATTTTCTAATCCAATCTGAGATTCCTTATGAAACCTTCCAGCAAAGCAAACTTGAGAACGTAAATTACCATTCTTGTAGCACCTATGTAAAACATTAAGCCAAGTCTAATGAGATCAGTCTTATTTTACAAACAAGCATAAACTTTCTTTGAGATTACTTTTTTTAAAATTTTTTAAATTTATTTTATTTTTTTCCCCCAAAGCCCCAGTAGATAGTTGTCTGTCATAGCTGCACATCCTTCTAGTTGCTGTATGTGGGACGCAGCTGCAGCATGGCCAGAGAAGCGGTGCATCAGTGTGCGCCCAGGATCCGAACCCGTGCCGCCAGCAGTGGAGCGCGCGCACTCAACTGCTAAGCCACGGGGCCAGCCCATCTTTGAGATTACTTTTGATCAAAAGGCTGTAGGGAGAAATTTTGTGTTTCCGTGGAAAATTGTGCATCATCTATGGCACACCCTTCTGAGTTATTGGATTCTACCCTTGTTCATTGCCTTTGAACCGTTTTTACAATCCCCAAATATCTTTTCCATTTTTTCTCACTTTCTCCTGATTTGAGGTCACTGAGGACTAAAACTTGACTGCCAGCTCCCTGCCGGGTCGGGTTTCTATGTCGCCTTTCAGCTGGCCTGTCTCCCCAGGATGCTAAGAGGCCCTGGGTGTTGACATAAACTTCAAGGGACTCATCTCCACTGCTGACCATCACAGGCCAGAATTCTCCCTGGACAAGCTGCTGTCTGTCACTAAGGTAGTTCGGTGAGATGCTCAGGTCATGAATGCCCTCAATACGAGAGGTGACCAAGACTTGGACAACACCACCAAAAGCATCGAAATTCTAGTGTCAAGAGACTCACTGAGTGCTGTGGAATGAATGAGGATTTTGTTTATTAGGAGCTCAGTGTCTGTGAATGAATGGTAGAATGAACAACTTCTGTGGCTGATGACACAAGCCAGTAATGCCTTAAACTCCACGGGGCAAGGGCTTCTTCTGGCTTGTTTCTGGATTATGTACCTGTACCTGGAACAGCATCTAGCACATAGCAGTCACTTAGCAAATAATGGAATGAATTAACGTCAGAACAACTTAAAAAATAATCATTTTTGATAGTCTGTCTGCTGGGGTTTTTATTAGCAAGTGGAAAAACCTAATTGGAACAAGATAAATAAAAAGGAGATTTAAGGAAATAGTGAAATTTAATGAAATAATACAAGGATTTGTCTTTGCTGTGGAACCCAATGCAGCTGTAAGAAGGACAGGGCTGCAGATGGGCCTCTGGCTCACCCGGATCAGGAATTTGAGCGCTCTTGGAATCTCTCTCCCTCTTCTCTGCCATACTGGCTCCCCCTTCCCTGGCTTCTGAGCTCCCTAGATTTGTACTGTATACCTACAGTCAACAAAAAAAGCAGGCTCCTCTTACTTCACAGCCTCAAGTCTAGACATTCCAGGGAAGGGAGTCCACTTTTACCAACCCGGCTAAGCACTATAATTACCTGGTCTAGAGTCAGGTCCCCGTTCTCCTCGCCCAGCAGTCCTGGGGGCAAAGTTAAGCAGCAGAGCAACGGCTTTCATAGGAGTCATATGGATAGAGTGTGACTGGACATAGTTTCCTGGAAATAAGGGTGCTGTTCCCAGAACTCGGGGTGCTGGGAAGACAACACAATGCATGTAAATCACAGGGAAGTCTTCCCAAAGATGCTACCGGAAAAGGGGAGATAATTTCACGAGGCACTCTCTTCTTTAGAAATCAGGGAGTACTCTTCTTGGTGGGCACAAGGAGAAATCACGTTGCCCAGAACAGGATGTGCTTTGGGAACTCTACTGGGTTTTTCCTCCTCTGGATGAGACATGGGTGACAGCTGGTTGGAAAGTCTTTCTAGCCCAAACGCATCCCGCCATGTTCTGTGGGCAGATGACAGCATAGGGGACTCAACAAGCCTTTGTTCAAGCATCTGGGTGGAGCCTGAGGGAAACCTATCTGTGCTTGCAGATACCCCTTTGACCTACCTTTATAGCTTAACTATATTTAAAAAAAGTTTTATTGAGTCATAATTTACATGCCATAAAATTCTCTTGTTTGAAGTGTACAGTTCAATTATTTGCAGTTTATTTACCATCACTGTAATCTAATTTTAGAACATTTCCATCATCCTAGGACGAGGAAAATAAAAGCATACCCAATAGCAGTGACTCCCTGGGTCCCCTCCCCACTCTCAGCCCCAGGCAACTGCTGATCTACTTTCTGTCTCTACAGCTTTGCTTATTCTGGACATCTCATATAAATGGAACTATCCAATATGTGGTCTTTTGTGACTGGTTTCCTTCACTGAGCGTGATGTTTTTGAGGCTCACTCATGGTGTAGCCTGAGGCTCACTCATGGTGTAGCGTGAATCGGTACTGCGTTCTTTTTTATTGCCCGGTAGATCGGTACTGCGTTCTTTTTTATTGCCCGGTAGGATTCCCTTGCATGGATACATCACCTTTGTTCGTACACCCATCAGTTGATGGACCTCTGGGTTATTAGTTTAACTGCCTTTTTTGAATTGATTAATTAGTTTTATTTTTTAATAAAATGGCATTTATCTCAAAACAAGTTACTGCTTTCTTAGTGGAGAGTTGTTTTACAGTTTGACCTAATTTAGATTTACCTTCAAAAGCATTCTGTTAAGTTTTCTTTTAATGTTATCTCGCCTCTGGAGCACTAACAATAAACTCAGAGAGAAGAGGGAAAATGTGATGATTTTATTTTATCATTGTTTCTGCTTTAAAATTTTTATGTTGCTATCTTATTATCTATTTGTTTTATTGTGAGTCATCTCAACATCTCTCTCTTGAAAGAGGAGGTACGTAAATAAGTAAAGCATTTTTTAAATGGGGAGTCACCTTTTCTGTGCTGTGCCCTGGTTTAGAGAATAGAATAGATTTTGCTTCAAGCGTGTTTTGTGCCAATATATAAGCATCAAAACTTTAGATGTGTTTGTAAAAAATGTTTGCATTTCTAAAGCAAACTTATACAATTTAATGCTTTTCTATGAACTTCATTCATCTGTGGGCTAATTGCTAGGGTTGTGTAATAATTTTTCTCAGACAGAATGTAGATTCTCCCTGTAAATGTCTGGGAGAAATAATTTTAAAATATGCTGACTTAATTGCTTCCACACAGTTTTCCCTTAACTTCGTTACATGGAGAGGCAGAGGCACAAATGGGCGTTTATGCAGGAATGCCCATTTACAATTTCTCATTCTGTGCATAGTAATAAGATTGTTATGTATTTTCTTGGGCCATTCAAGGACCTTAACAAGCAATATCTTTATAAAGAAGAATTTTCTCAAATATATGTAGTTACATCTAATATTTTTGCTTAGCTGAAGCCTACTAATAGAATTTCCAAAGTAGTGTCTATCTATATTTTTCATGCATAGTAAGAACAAATAAAAACATTCTCCAGAAACATGAGGTCCTTGTGATGTTATGATTGGGAATCTATAGTAATTACGCTATTTAAAATTTATTTTCCTCCTGCACTGTTCATTTAACTTTTATAAGACTGTGAATGTGAATAGAAGTTTTAAATGCAAGAGAAATTTTAAAAATGATATTAAAAGTGTTGAATTTTCATATTGCTAAGGCAATGGGAAATTATAGGATAGGAAATTATAATTTTATATATCATGATTTCATAGTTCAAATTTCCATTTTTAATGAAAGTTTAATTTTTTTACACAGTTACTTCCTCCCCATGTGTATCCTAAATAATCATAACCTCCGTGACACTTTGAAGATCCCAAGACTTCTCTTTCCCAATTCTATCCGATTATAGATGTATATTAGCGGTGGCAAAGAACCAAATTTGGGCGCTAGTCCCTCACCTGAACACAAAAGAGTCTCTCCTTGAGTTTACAGAGCCTGGGCCCCTGGGGAGGGGAGGTGCTGGGACTGTCTCACGCTGTTCTCATCACCAGGCATCTGCCCAGTAGGTATTAGTGCTCTCTCCGCTGGACCATCAACTACTCTCTCTTCAGCTTAACTTCCTAACCAGTGTGCAACCTCTTCCACGTGCTGTTTTGAATCTTTGTCCGTAGTTTGGTTCTATATCCAAGGTTTACTGATGGCCTTTCAATGATGTCATTTCAGTTCGTTGCTTCCTGTGGGAACTAATCACATCCATGTTTGGTGAAATCTTGGAAACTTGAGTCACAAGTGGTAGAATAAATTGTCCTGTCATTGTTTTGGCCGACTCACTAATCACCTTTTTGGTCATCCAATATCTGAAACTATAGAGAATTTTCAACTGACTCTACTCCCCAATCCTTGGTCTTCCATTATGGGCTTAGATGCTCGTTTTTCTTGCTATTGTTGTTTTGTTTTCTCCAACACTTATCCAACCCCCATTTCATGTTTTTCTTCTCCATGTGAGCCCATGTTAAGTTGGGATAACCTAGCTTACATTTCCTTGGTACTTGCAATGGGAACTTTCCCTTTTCAGTACTTACTCTGTCAAACACTGGGTGTTACCACATTTAATAATTTGAACACCTGTGAAGAAGATGTTATCATCCCCACTTTACAGATGAAACACTGAGGCTCGTGTGACTTTTCCCCAACATCATGGGCCTAGGTGGATTTACTGGAAAGCACATGAAGTTTTAGGGCCTGTCCATTTATGAACCCATTCCTAGGCCTTGTACCTGATTTGGTATTATTCATAATGTTGTATTCTTTTTCTCAAAAAGGTCCCACTTTTTAAGCTTCAGGTCTCACAGTCTGTGGGTCTGCCCCAACCACACAACCGGTGTCTACACTAGCCTGGGCTCAGCCAGCCTGGCGGGGCTGGAGGCCAGCACCCCCTCACTCAGCCCCCAGCCCACCTCTGAGCATGGTGGGGAATTCTCTGCCAGGGTCATGGGCTTCTTCCCCAGATGCCTTCCTACCCCCGGCCTCCCTCACCATTCAGGCCATGTGGCCATGTTCTGTGCTCACTCCCCTTCCTGCCTCGGCTTAACTACAGCTCAGAACAAAGAGGCAAACGTGGATTTGAGTCCAAAAATAGACTCCTGAAATTGATAGTGGAAACAATCGACTTGAGAGCTAAAGAGCTTTTGATGTGCCCCTGCAGGCCTTCTGAGAGAGGAGATGGACTTTTTGAGCATTAAGAGGCTGTGAGTGGTGAGGATTCAGAGCACGAGTTTCTACCATCAATAACAATGGGATGAAGGCATGGTGACCGCAGAGCAGGGTTCCTGTCACCGGGAAGGAAGTAAATGTTTCTTTGGCCGGCTGGCAGGAGAATGAGCAGAGCGGGGGGACCATTCAGATGCCGCCTATGGTCCATGTGGAGGGGGGAAAGCAAGGTCTGATTGTTTGCTGCCTTTTCAGGCAAAGTCCTGGAGTGGGTGATGGTAGAAACCTCAGCGGAAACCCCCCCATTTTGAGGGGCAACCCAAGACACAGATGGTGATTCCCCGGCTTCTCAGGGAAAGCCCCAGGGAGACCACAAGCCCCACGGTGAAGCACTGAGTGCAGGTGGTGCCTGGTGTCAGGGTGAAAGGCCTCGTGTGTTGGGGTGTCTGGAGGAGGGACCCCAGGGGCCTCCCAGACTCTTCTGTGCCACAGAGCAGGGGGAGAAGCAACGCGATTCCTCTGGACCCTGAGGGGCTTCGCAGTCCAGGGGTGCCTCTCCAGGCCTGTGGCAGCGGTGGGACATGGCCAGGGGCGGTGCCTGATGATGACAGCGGGTGTCTAAGGAGTCTTGTGACCATGCATTTGTGCAGCTGACACGGACACATGTGGGTAACCGTGGACTAGACACATTCCTCCCCTGGAGGGCCGTGTCTCCCCCAAACTTGGAGGAGAAGAGGAAGGTGGGAGGGGAATCTTGACTTGCCTAAGTACTCAAAAAAGCTTTTCAGCTTAAGAATGAATGAGGCCCTTTAATGGGGAAGGTCACATTTCAGCTTCAAAGGGCTTTGAGACCTAAATTCAATTTCAGAGAAAAAGCTTTCATTTTTGCAAACCTAAGTCTGTGACAGCAGAATTCATCCTGGATCTGGACACGTCATCTCATTTAGTTCCTCAGGAAAACTTTATGAGCTAGATGTTGTTATGAGCATTTTACAAATGAAGGGAAATGTGCAGAGAGCTCTATCTATTCCCCTAAGTTTATGCACTGATAAACAGCCCAGCTGGGTCTCCCAGGTCTGCCTTCATCCACAATGTTACCTGTCTCAGTTCTAGTGACGGTCTCCTTTCCATTTAGTTGTACCTGAGATTTCATCATCCCTGTAAGCTTTACCTTAGGGTCAGATCGAGGATGTAGAGAAATTGGAACCCTTGCACACAGTAGAAATGTAAAATGATGCAACCATCATGGAAAACAGTATGGAGGTTCTTCAATAAATTAAAAATAGAACTACCATATGATCCAGCAATCCCGTGTCTGTATATTTATCCAAAAAAGTTGAAAACAGGATCTTGAAGAGATATCTGCACTCCCATGTTCATTGAAGCATTACACAATAGCTAAGATATGGAAACAACCTAAGTGTCCACCAACAGATGAATGGATAAAGAAAATGTGATATATATATACAACGGAATATTATTCAGCCTTGAAAATAAGGAAATTCTACAATATGCAACAGCACGGATGAACCTTGAGGACACTATGCTAAGTGAAAAAAGCCAGTCACAGAAAGACAAATACTGTGTGATTCCACTTATATGAGTTATCTAAAATAGTCAAATTCATAGAATCAAAGAGTGGACTGGTGGTTTTCTGGGGCTGAGGGAGAGGGAAATGGGGGGTTACTTATCATAGGGCATAAAGTCTTAGTTAATCAGGATGAATAAGTTCAGAGATCTACTGTACAACATTGTGCCTATAGTCAGTAGTATATTGTACACTTAAAAGTCTGTTATGAGGGTAGATCTCACCTAAGTGTTCTTAACATAGTATAAAATAAAAATGTTACTTGTCTCTGGGACCTTGAACTGTGAAGGTTCCTCTTCTGATTGAGGTTGCTTTTAACTGTCTCTCCTTTCATTGCTCCCTGACTCTGCCCTTTGCCCAACCATCGCTCAGTCCTTCAATCTCACCCATTTCTTTTAATGTCTCCAATTCAGGATTTGCTCATCTCTCTCTCCTGTCTGGACCCTCAGCAAGAAACTTCAAAGACATTTGCTGGCTTCTGTTTTAAAGCCTCTACTCCTTTCATCTCCCACCAGCCCTTGTCCCTAGATCCCCCCCAATCACCTCTTTTCACTCCTGCTTCAGGGGTTCAGCATTTCCAGAGAATGTCACAAACCATACTGATGCACCTGCTACAAACTTATGTCATGTCATTTCAGAAGGGCCTTGACTTCTGCTTGGGATTGTTGTTGTCAACTTAAAAAATAAATTGGTCAGTTATTTTACTTGAAAAACAAGTTTATTTAGGAATAACCAGAAGAATTGCAATTTGAGAAGTGCATGCTATGGCAAACCATAGGCAAATCCAGAGAGAAAAAGGAAGGGGCTTTCTTTTATAGAGGAAAAATGGGGAGAGGATGGGGCTGTTCTAAATGAAAGTCCATTGGGGGAGAGTAACAGTTCAGGGTGGCAACAGCTTCTCATTGGCTGAGCTGCGGCGTTTCTGATTGGCTGGGCTATCGCTGGGTAGGGAGAGAAATCTTCCTTCAGTAGTAAAGTGCCTGTACTTCCTGCCAGAGATGCAAGGGTACATCTCTTCCTGTTTGGTGTAATTGACAATGTGTGGTAGGGCATGAGAGCTCCCCCTGCAGGCCCTCCTGACTCCAATTTGGTCGAGGTTTCTTTTATTAATTTCCATATTGTATTAGCCTCCGTTGGAGTCCATGTTGCATTCTGTAGAACATCACACATTTACTTTAGTATCCTGACTTGCAAGCACTGACAACTTCTTAGGTTCTGGCCCCGCCAATCCCTGAGCCAAAGAGAACCCAGATCTATCAAAAAGCCTACTCTCACAACTAGGTCATTGTATATCTTATCTAAGGCCAACATCATTATAACCGTGACCTACCACTTCTCATCAAACATCCGCACTCCCCAATCTCGTCTTATAGTCACTTAGGCAGCTGTGATAATGGCAAGTGCACGGGACCTGCCATAGGAGGGTTGGGTTTAATGTGTAGCTTTACTATTTAGTAGCAAATTTCATGTCTAAATAGGGGTGATACTAATCCCAGCTGCCCCCTTGTTCCCCGGGTTCCTCTAAGAAACAAATATGAGAAAATATGAAAAAGAACTCTGTAAAATGTAGTGTACCTCGAGGTAGGCATTATTGTTGTTACTAGATTGTAAATTTCTTGGGGCAAGATTTGTGCACATGTCCCCTTTGCATCCACTAGAGAATATAATGGATGCTTACAAAGCATGTCGGGAACTTGGATGGTGGCACAGGACCGGGCATGCCATCCTCCCTTGCTGCTTGTTTGTTTTTGCTGCCATCACCCAGGAGTGAGGGTGCCTGGCAACCTAGGATAATCTTCCCCCATCCAGACCCTTAACTTCATCACATCTGCAAAGTCTCTTTTGCTGTATAATGTAGCACAATCCCAGGTTTTGGGGATTGGAATGAGGGCATCTTTGGGGGCTCTTGATTAAGGCAAAGATGAGGGCTTTTGCCTGGATATGGGACAGAGGGCTCTGGGGTGGGATTTGGGAAGTGTGGAGCACAGACCTCTGTCTTCCCCAGTCACCACCAGCCCTGCCTTTTCTCATAGTCAGACCGTGCCTGGATGCTCGGGTCAAAATCCACCCACCTTTGTAATTGATTTCAAATACGATGACGCATGTGCCGTTCTATTCATTAATTTTATGGAAGGTTCTAATAATAAGAAGAGAAAATCAAACATCTAATTTAACCACAGAGAAATGAGAAAGTCTATGCTTTCTGCCATTTCCTTGTCAAAATGGATCCTATTTCTGAATAGTGGTTGTTAGAGGTGCCATTTTGGAAATATCCACCTAAAGTGTGCGCAAGTGGTTCAGGCAGCAGAAATGGGAGCCTGGTTAAATTTGCCTGGGGCATCAAGAACGGCTTCTGAGGGAACGACAGACCTGAGCAGGGCTTTGGAAACTCAGATGCATCTTGAGCACTCAAGTCGGGGAGACGTTCACATGCCCCAGTCTGGAGTGAGCTACCCGAGTGTGTCTGGGCGGGGGAGGGGTGGTGGTGATGGGGGCTCACTGGAGGGCTCTGGGAATAGGTGCAGATGAGGAGGTTGCCTGGGCCAGACTGTGGTCATCCTCCACCAGGCTAAGGAGGCGACACTTTAGCCTGCAGGTGGTGATGGAGCCTTGGGAAGCCCTAGGGAAGTGACACAAAGGAGTTTGTGTTTGAAAAAAGGAAATATTGTTGAGGGTAGATTTGAGGGGGCTGAGACTAGAGGCAGAAAAATGACTTGGGGCACTTTTACAGAATGCCAGGGGGAAAATGATGAAAGTCAGTGGGTCACTGGCTGTGGAGACAGGTGAGAGATGGGGTGAGTCACCTCTCCCGCCATGGGCACCAGCTCCTGGCACCCTGGACAGTCATGGTACAGAGAGAATGGGATGATGTGCCCCTGCATAATTTTAACCAATGCTAGAAAAAGAATGCATGAATCCCCACATAGGAGAGTGGAATATTCGAAGTCCCTTGCAGAGGAGGTTTTTCTCTCACGGGCTTTCCTTCTTAGGGACACCAGCACTGTCACTTGGCTGTCTGTCTTTCTCTAGTTGCCCCACCTCCATGCTCTCTGGCAGCTCCCACCCCATTCCCCACCAGTGAGCCCCTGGCTGGGCCTTGAAAGTCCCTCTTCGTCCATTCCCTGTTCACCTGGGCTGCTTGTGCCTGGAGAGCCTGGTCTCTCTGGTCAAACACGCTTGTCAAGTTGGCTTTTATACAAAAAAAGTGTTCTTGCCGGCTGGGGAACTGAGGTGCCCTCATCCAGCCCATCAGAGGAAGCACACCCCCGGGGGGGACGGGCAGACTGGTGGGGAGGGCTGGGGATGTCTCAGTGCATTCACCGACAGCCTCAGCTCACATGCCAGCACACCATCGAGCGCCACGTGCAATGAGGCTATGTTCCTGTGCTGGCTGATTATGCTCCCTCACACGTGGTACGACCCGCTGTGTTGAAGGAGGACTTCCGTGCGGGCCTGCGCACACAGCGCATCCTTCCAGCAGTCCACCAGTGAACACGGCTGTCTTGGTGCCGAGGAAAAGCACTAGAGCCGGAGTAGGAGTGTGCAGCAAAGGTTCCCTGTGTCCACGAGGGCATAGTTCTGGGCGCGGCCTGAGTTGTCAGCATGATGTTTTTTTAACAGGATTTAAGGGACAAAAAGCTACCTTGTATCCAGTGTCTCAGCAGGATGGAAACATAATGCCACAGGAAGGCACAGGTCACAATTTATAAAAAGATGCTTCAGGTGGGCGTGCCTAGCTCTCTTTTTCCTGAGAAAGGATCTTGGGCAACTCCCTTTCCCCCATACCCCGCTTACTCCAGAGTCTGCAGACAGAAGGCCCGAAAGGATAGACTGCAGAGAAGCGAGATGAGGGCCATGTTTCTGAACCTTCATTGCCTCACGCAATCACGAGGGAGCCTTGAAAGTCAGGATGCCTGAGCCCCAACCTCTGGGAGTCTCACTGAAAGTTCCAGATTGGGCCAGGGCATCCCACGGTCTACAGCTCCCCAGGAGATTCATGAGTTCATCCAGGTGTCAAAGCAAAAAGTGTACCAGACAAAGTTCAACAGGCAAGGAAGACTTTCTCCAAGGCTACTGCAACAGAGGAGGGAGGCCAGAATGCAGTCTGAGCTCAACTCTGCGGAATCCAAGGGTGGCAGGGCTGGGGGTTGTAGGCCATCTGCATTTACCACCTGGCCTTCCCCAGAGGAAAGGTAAATTTTCTTGTATCTTCATTACAGGAGGTAGTTTTACAACTTGGAGCAAGGTGCCCCCACATTCAGGCTCCTTCCCTCCCACAGAGCCTGGGAGATGGGGGTCTCCATTCCTTGAAGATGACGTGTCACAGGGATGGCTCCGGGGTCCTTGAGAGAGATGTTCCCTGGGTTGTACGACTGGCAAGAGGCTTTCAGAAAGATTTACATCTCAAAGGGGCGGAGAAAGAAAGTGCAGTGACAGTTCTTCTGAAGTAAACGCTCTAGGCGAAGGTCAGGGCCTGGAGTTGGGAAGAGGCTGTCTGAGGGTTAGTCAAGGTGAGCCAGCGTGGAGGCCGTCTTGCCACAGGAATGAGACTTGTGTGACCAGCCCTAAGGATAAAGAGTAAAACGTTGTAATCCAGGTAGAAATCATGAGGTTTTCAGCTAAAGGGGTGACCGAGGGGGTGGAGTTTAGAGCACCTAGTGGTGGAGGGTTGGGGTCAGCGTTCCAGAGGTGGTGGGGCCATGTCAGAGCTCTGCCCTGGGAAACGGATGGCGCTGGCTCCCCCGATCTCGTTCAGACGATGAAGATGGTGGCCTCTCCTCCCCTGCCCCTGAGTCCGTAGGTGTTCAGACATGCCAAGTTTGGGGTGCCCCGGGATCCACGGATAGAGACAGCCCAGCACTGTGCTGGGCACCACAGTCGGGAATCAACGAGAGATTTGGGACTTTGTTGCTAGATCTCTGTATCAGAGCAAGCCTCTGCGCTCAGCAGTCTGTTAACTGGCGTAATGGGGAGATCTATTTTGAAAATAAACTCCTATTTCCACTCCAAAGTATAAAATCCTCAACCACTAGCCCCGTGACACTAAATAGGGTGCCAAATTTTATTGCAATCATTAAGTTGCATTGGGGACTTTTGTGCTTTCATAGAAAGTTGGTGCAGTATGTTTCATATTTATTGGCAAAAGCCTTAAAATCCATGTTGGGAAGAGATTGGAAGACAAGAGACTACATAAAAATGTATTTTTATTGATCTTCCCTGCTTATCTAACTCGTCTAGTGATGATAAAAAGGTGAAGTGTTGGATGGATGTATTTGATTGCAGAATCAGATCAACTGGCAGGCAGTTGGGAAGACTACTTAAGTAAAAATACAGACAGTTCCCAAATTCGCATAGTATTTAGTAGAATATTTTAAACTGAAGAAACAGAAAACGACTTTAACTCAAATATGAAGAATTCAATTGACTGTTTTGGCCAAGCGTTTATGAAGCGTCCTGCAGGAGACGGACCACAGAAGCTTGCCGCTCAGATGTCTACGATTTCAGGGCTTCGTAAGCTTCTTGGGAATAGAATTAGCAATGCACCAGAGCTCTAGTCATTTTCAAATTAAACTGTGAACGTCAGGAGGCAGATGCTCTGATGGGTGGTAATGAGGTGAATGTTTCATCATTCTTCCAGGAGACCCCCAGGGACTGTGGCACCCTCTGCTTTGGCTCCTCACTGTACAATTTTCCATTTTTATGCTTATTTGCCTCCTTCACTAATATGGGCTCTTTTTCTGACTATCACTGCTCTGTCAACCCCAGCCCTTTGGGGTCAATTCTTCCCCCAGTCCGTTGGTTCTAAAGGGGCTGTCAATAGTGGCATTCTGTCCCCTGGAGGCCTCGGAGCAGGTGATGTACCATTTCCCTGAGCCCAGGGATTAGCCTAGCGTGGGTGTGGAACCCAGCCCAGGCCTGGCAGGGTGCTTTCTGGGCCTTTCTATTTGGGGCTTTAGAAGAAGGGAGAAGCCTTACTTTTGTGTGTGTGTCATGGTAATTGAAAGGCAAAATTTTGAGGTTCTTAGAAGCCATTTTCCTTTTAAAATAGAGAGAGGATATCTAAGCATAAAAGCATTGCTTCACGCGGAGACCCAGAGACAAAGGCAAGAATAGAACGAGAGTGAGAATCCCGAGGCATCGTTTTGGTGCCTGGATTCAGCTGTACCGAGTCCACCCTACCACGGGCTTACGTGAAGCCAGAACATTCCCTCTATGGGTTAATCTACCAGATCGATGTTCATAATTCACAGTTGGAAGGATCCTAACTAGTACAGTAGCTTTATTTCTCAACAACAACAATAATAATTATGATGATAGTAATAACTGTGGGGATGCTGTAGCAGCAGCTGATGGTATGGAGGGCTCGCTGCGTACCAGGCACTGTGCTTGGTGGTTTGCAAGTGTGGTTTCATTTAATTTTCAAAATGAGCTTTGCAGATGAGAAAAATGGCGTCAGATAAGCTACCCAAGACCACAGCCCAAACAAGCAGATGGCCCCAAGGCCCAGTGTGACGTCCAATCCTGAGTTTTTTTCTCCTCTGATGCGTCCCCTTCAATCAGTGCTTACTCTTCTCATTCACCCTTATTTACATCACCACGTGACCCCACGGCCTTGAGGGTGATAAGTATTGATTGGACGCATGTATGTGAGCTTGCTTGGTGACAATGTGAGTAGACCTGTCCTGTCCCTAAGGTATTAATAGCCGTTACTGCTGAATCCTATATTATGTGCCAGGGCTGTACACATGCCTCATTTAGTTCCTGTGACGGAGGCCAGCATGGTGTCCATTTGGGGATGGTTATAGGACACCCGAGGCTCTGGAGACCAAAGTTAAATGGTTGTAGGTGGCAGAGCGCTGGACTCTGCCTGTTTCAGCTGAAGCTGTGTTTTCTTGCCATGGTGCTAACACTGGGGAAGGGAAATAAGCTACTGTTTTTGAGCACTTATCACACACTCTGTATTTATATGTTGCTTATGTGTCAGACTGTCCCACAGATGAGGAAACTGAGGCTCCAAGAAGTTCAGCCTCTGGCCCACGTTCCCACCACTAACGACAGGGGCTTGGAGCCTGAGGCTGTGCTACTTATTCTCACCCCAAACCAGACGGCAGGTGTCAGGGCCACAGTGGGGGCTGATGAGGGTTGCATTTGCTTCTTGTTGTCCTTGGGAAGGTGAGTGGTGAGAAGTTGTGAGTCCTGAGGTAGGCAGCTGGCCTTCTTCTGTGATGCCAGAGTGGACAGTCGTTGCCCTGGGGTTTGGCCTCACACCCCAGGGAGGACCTGGTTTCACCAGGAGGGAGGCCCCCTCTCAAGGGTTCTGTATCAGACTAGCTAAACCCATGACAACTGTGACTTCAAAATAGGGCCAGGCTCTGAGCCCTTCTCACCAGGCCCACCTCTGCCACCATCTGGTCCAGCACCGGCCCTTCCTGCCTGGATTGTGGCAGCAGTCTCCTACCCGGCCTCCTGCTTCTGCCTTGCCTCCTCCTTAAAAAGGAAATGAGGTCAGGTCAGGTGACCCCACGCTGGGGTCGGACGCGTCATCTGCGTGCTTTGCAGCCCCCTTACCACCTCTGCTGTGGCACGTATCTGTCGTCTGATGATCATCTCCATATTTCCCTGTCTGACTGTGCGCTCCCTGAGGGCAGCAGGGACTGTGTTTCATGTTTAAGTCCCTGGCTTCAGCAGGTGTGGAGAGCATAGTTGTGTGTGGGTGAATTCACGAACAGTCACTGTAGGATGTATAGAGGCAAATGAGGACCACCAGTTCCTATGCTCTCTGTAGAGGTAAATGCAAAGTTTTCCTTTAACGCAATTGATCAAATCCTTGGCAGTGTTCATTCTGTTTCCTTTTTCTAAGGTTCATTTTTATCATTTTAGTGATAATCCTTTAGGTTACTTTTTTTCTTAAAATTAAAAAACAAATGCCTCTCATAGGTGTTCAAACTCTTATATTTGGGGTAGGAATATTGACATCTTTATCCTAGTACTACTTCTGATTTATACCTGGAATGAGCATGTTAACTTATCATTGGATCAATTTCTTAATAATACAGTATTATTGGCATTAGAGGTACACATACTGTAACAGTATTTATTAACATACTTTACGTTTATATTGAACCCCTATTCTGGACAAGGTACTGTGCTATATGCTGGATTAGCATGGACCAGAAATTACATAGGGTTCCAAAAAGGCAAAGATGTGTACCCCAAAGACCCCTTGGGACCCAGTGAGTGGACACCTGAGGTGGATGTCACACCTCAGAGGGATGGCTGCAGACAGAGGGTGTGTGTGGATACAGGGTGACCCTAAAACAGGGTGTCTCACCCCCCTCTGTTGACATTCGGGGCCGGTCATTCTCTGTTGTGGGGCTGTCCTGTACATTGCAGGATGTTTAGCAGCATCCCTGGCCTCCACCTGCTAGATGTCAGTGGCACACACACCGGTTGTGACAACCACAAATGTCTCCAGACATTGCAAAATGTCCCTTGGGGGCCAAGTTGCCCCCAGTTGAGTACTCCTGTCTGAAAACAACCCTGGACATGTTGCTGTGCTATGTCATTGTTTCCTGCAGAATCTGGAGCTTTCTTCTCAGTCTCGTAGCTTTGAGGAAGGGACTTTCTAGATTGAGAAAGAAGTGACCCAGTCCTGGTGAATGACCTGTAACTCACAAGGGATTGGTCTGTCACTGAGAAACTCAGTCTATTGCTTCACCAAGTGCAAAGCCCAGAAACCAAAGAGGACAAAGCTGCCATCTGTGGCATTAGGATCAGACGTCTCGATTCGGATCTTCCAAGCGTAGCTATGTGTTGTTGCCATAGCAGTTCTGCTCAAGAGTCTTTTGGACAGAAAGTGAGAACTCTTGCTACTGAGGGAACAACGTTCTTGTGCCAGTTGGTGAGGGCTGGCTGCTCCCAGAGGAAGCCTGGTTCTAATTAGAAGAGAAAGTTGCTTGTTGAATGGTCAACCAGAACCAAGGCAGTCAGAGGTTTTAAGGGAAAATATTATCAAATCAGGTCAGCTTTTATCTTTAGAGTCAACATGTTCAACTTTAGTGGTAAATTCACCATAATTACATTGAAAATGGTCCACTTAACCTCTTTTAGCCTGTGAATTGGACATAATTGTATTTAGTTCATATGGTTGTGATGAGGATTTAATGAGATAATACACATGGTAAACTCTCAATAAATACCAACTTTATTAATATAATTAATATCAATAATGGATATAATTAATGATTAATACTATATTATTAATAATAGTATCAGTAATGATATCCTCCTATAAATTAGGCAGGTGTGTAAAAGTATGTCTGTTTACAATGGGGAAACTGAGACTCAGAGAGTAAAATGTTTTGCTCAAGTTCACCTGAATAGTCACCGTGTGGATTTGAACCCATGTCTTCTGATTCTAAGCTCAAGGTTCTTTCTGCAGCACCACTCTGAACTTGAGACAAAGGAATGCTCGTACCAGCAAATCAGAACAGTGGTTCCCTAACTGGGGAATCCCGGATGCTTGTTAAGAATTGACGTTTCTCAGCCCCCTCCAGACCTGGTGTGAGAGCCTCCGGGGATGTGACCTGGCTTCTGTGTTGTCAGCACTCCCCGCCTGCCCGCCATGATTCTTATGCAGCAGCCTGGTGTCTCAGACTGGCGTTTGAAATGTGGAACCAAGCCCTCTACTCCACCCCACTCGATAGGGCACAGATGCCCACCGTCCTTCCTACCGGGGCTTTTCTCTCTACTTCTTCTCATTTTTATATCTTCTGCTTGTCAACAATTTGCCTTTCCCAATTACTTGACTCTGGAGTGGAATTTTTAGATGATTCTGGATGTGTTTAGGAATCCATAGGACTTGCTGATGGATGTGGAGGTGAGGGAAAGAGATAATTGCATATATTTCCAAATAATTTTTGATCTAATTAAAACAGAATATTTCTCTAATTCTCTTCAAGTTTTGCATATCTTCATAATAGGAATCCCAAGATGCGAGCTTTCAGTAGAGTACTCCAACTATGAAGCATGAAGATGTTAGCTTCAAGCCCACTTTGAAGAAGCCCCTTGTTAAGGATTTTGGGTATAATTGTCTAATTATCTTTCATTTAAGCCATCTTTGAATAGGCCATTGTCTCTGGGCAACATATTAGATTCTTGTAATATCTCTTCCTGTGACAGCTGGTTTCTATGAAACCATGACAACTGCTTAGGCCGAGGGTACTTTGCACAAGTATCACAGCTAAGTGATTGCACTCTTGATTGCTAAAGTACTTTAGTTCACTTAAAATCTCTGCTGGTTGCATTTACAGTGGAAATCAGCAACAGGAATTAATTACACTAAATCTATGCAGTCTATCATTTATTAGTCTATTTATTTTAATTGTAGTGTCCTATGTGTGGTTTTAAAAAAAATCCGTGTTTTCAGCATTAAAGCAATGGGACATAAAAGGAACAACAAGCTTTTCAGCCTCTGACAAGGCTTCCAGCTTCGCTTCCTTCACTAGCAGGCGTCAGCCAGTGATCATCCTAATGTCTACTATCAGTTCCAGGTTTGGCTAGACACCATAGAGGAGGGCTCCGTTAAATGAAATTCAAAATTTGCAAAACGCTCCTGAGTCATCTGTAGGGAGCTAAACATGCAAGCTGATGGGCCAGCTAGGAAGTTATTACAATAAACCAGAGCAGGGATGATGGGGCTTGGCCCCGGGCTTGGCCTCGGTGAAGCCTGGTCCATGAGGGACCTAGAGATACTCAAATCATCCTAAGGTAAAGTGCTAAGACTGGAAATCCAAGCTAAATACTTTCAAAGTAAAAAAAAATCTGGTATGAGTCTAGTTATTGTTTGTCATTAATTACTTGCACAAAAGGCAATAATTGCTAAGGTAATTCATTGTCTATTTGGAGCTAAATGTACCAAAAGGGAGATGCTTAACAGATGGCCATGTTAGGAAATTCCTGGCTTTTGAATCTGTATGAATATATTAGGATTGAACAAACACCATCCGAGCTCTGCACATGATAAAATGTCGTATGACACTCAGGTATCAATTACAAGAATGATGCCATCTACAAAACAAGGTGTATGCAAATAGTAATCTCTTCTGATTTCCCAGGAATCTAGATATTCTTCAACTACACCTGTGGTCATAACTTTACAACATGTAGACTATTGATGATAAGTTTTTTGGGGGACATTTTTCTATTAAAAATCCTACCTCCTTAATGGTGCCATTGTGTATAAATTTAGAATCTTTACCTCATTGTTCATGTCTGTATGTCCACCAGCGTGAAAATGAAAGTCTTAGTACTCTGAACTGTCTCTCACCACAGATACCAAATTATGATGAATTACTTCTGCAGAATATTGTGATATCTCACTTGCTCAATGAACTACACAGGATTCTAGTCGGCCCATCGTATTAGTGTGGATAAAGGTAGCCAGTAGAAAAAATGCGAGAGAATTCAAGCGTTACATTAATCATTCACAGTTACATTTGTAACTAGAGAACAATAACTATGTGCATGTAAAAGTCCAGAAGGTAATCATCATTTATCCTGCCCACGTATAGAAAGCACATCTGGAAATTATTGTCTTAAAGGCCTAGACTAGTAATCGATTATCTCTAGTAACATGGAATCCGTTGCAGCGTTAAAAAGATTACAAAGAGTATCTTACACACCAAGCTGCTTGGTATAACACACCAAGGCCCTCTTCTCATTGGCAGGGACAGAAATCCATTCCAAACTTCTTGATAATAGAGTATACATCAAAATAGTTCTTAGTTCATCTAATTCCATCACAAACTTAGCCATCACTGGTTCTTTTTCAATTATCTGCAAAAGATAAATCCTTATATGGTATTGTGTCTGACATGGGACTAAATTACTCTAAGTTAATTTGAGAAATCTATAAGCAAAGCCTGTGGGAGATCAAGATTTGGCCACCCTGAAATATATCTCTTTACCTTGATTGTTTTCTCTGAGGGACATTTGACCTCCCCCACAAACTGCCTAAAGAATTTAAAACAAAAGATCTGTTTCAGGAAGGAGTTATTATCATGACTGCTATAAAGATAATGTAGGATAGAGGTTACAATAGAAAAGGCACCAACAAGCCCATCTCATCGGGAGTTCTGTCTCTCTGGCCACATTCTTTGGATGGCCCTGTGAGGAGTTGCCAGACAATCATTTACAAGGGAAGTCTCCATTTGTAAAGGTATCTCCCTCTCTGTATTGGGAAGAGGAGGGATGAGCTCATTTCTAGAGACTTATCAATGTGGAAGGTGAGGCCTTGGGGCTGCATAATAAACCTTACTCTTGTTTACTGTGCTTTAGTGGTAATCTCCTGTAGCTGACTCCCCCAACCCCCAAAATCCTCCTTTGTCATTGGCTGAACATGGTATTTAAGACGAGAATTTCTGCTATTGTGTTGAGAAACGCAGTGTCCCTGCTTTCTCCCATGTATACATGTTATTAAACTTGGTATTATTTTCTCTTGCTAACCTGTCTTGTTGATTATTTGGCCAGCCATAAGAACCTTAAGGAAAAGGGCAGAGGGAGATTCTCCCTCTTCCCCCTACAGCCATTATGCAGTCATGATCAAATCTCATTAATTGCAAAAAGTCATTAAGCTGAACTTGAAGGCTATTAGGGTAACCTGAAATAGATAGTTCCAGAAAATAATAGTGATAGAAATAAAATAACAGCACCATTAATAATTAAACAACAATAATTATTATTATAAAAGACCACCAACAAGTTTTTCATTTCTCAATATGTCATTTCATGCCCAATATTAAAATCTAGTCTTGTTGTTCTATTAATAAGATAAGGTTCCATTAATGAGATAATATTCCATTGTCTCAATCAAGACCAAAGGATGATTTATGAGGCAAACTAAATGAATTTCAGATGTTTCTCTTTTTATGTCCCATCTTGGCTCATTTATATCATAGACACACATATTTGCGAAGAACGATGATGCTTTTAGCAGCTTTCCTCCAAGGCCCCTCGACATTTCGTGGAACCCTGGAAAGATCTCACAGCGAGGAAGATAATCATTCTGTTCTGGCCTGTGTGCCTGCTGGAGTGGAGTCACCTGGTTTGGCGCCATCATAGCATAACGAAGGGAATATTTTAACCCTGAGAGGCACTAGAGAAGTCTGGGTGCTCTGTGAGTTGAAGGGTGGGGACGATAGCTTAATATTAATCTTCTTTCCATTGTTTTGAGTTTCTACAAGTGCTTCCTATAAAATTTGTTTTGAAGCTAGAGGAACTAATAGTGTCTCACTGATAAAAGACTATCTTGTGAAGACAATATTGCATATATTTTTTGAAGTTGTTATATATTATTTGATAGTGGTTTTTTGACTCCTGTATAAACTCTTTGGAGGAGAGCTCTTAAATATATATACACAATAAATATATATAAAATATATGTATTATTGCATATTATGTATAATATATATAAGTATATATATTGTTGCAACTCCTATTAAAAATATTTCTTATAATAATCTGTGGCATTAAATGCTTCATCTAAATGAATAGACTTTTACAAGCTAAAAATAATCGTGATCAATGAGTATTTTCTTTAAAAAGTATAGTCAACATTCTGTCTGGAGGTGGTGACCTCTCTTTCTTATCCTTCAGCACTGAGTGGAATTCTCATGATCGTGGGCAAATGACACAGGTCCTCTGTGACTCAGTTTCCTCATTTGAAAGAGCAGGAGGTCAAATCAGGTGCTCACTAAGGCCCCCTCCAGCTCTAACACTGTGAGCATATGATACTTCCATGTACTTGCTGATTGATTAGCTGATCAATCGGGTTCAAGGAAAACACTTGTTAGTTGCATTGTTCAATTAGTGACATTAATGCTACTTATACGAAATTACCATCTAATGTTCCCTGTTTCCAATCTCTTTTGAATCCTTAACATTTTCTTCTTTGGAATATAAGATGTGATTGCTCTTTTAGAATTATAATTCTCTACTTGACTTCTAATCATAAAAGATTATTGAGAGAGGTCTTAGAAACTATTTGCTCTAGTGCTATTTTTCAAATACTTCTGGAGAAGTCCAAGCACTCTATAGACGTTAATTCATCAACCTAATTACATCTAGTAAAAGACAGTAGTTTGATGATAAAGAATGTGCCTCTCCTGTTTTGACTGAGATTTGATTGTATTGCACTAATTTAGTTAAGAAATTTGCCTGATTCCGTAGACCCACATGTCTATGTGAAATGAGGTTGGCAAGAGGCTCAGAACCCCAGCTCCAATGGGTAGAACAGGCAAAGAGAGCAGGGGAGAGCCACTGCCAGCTCCCTCCAGCAGGGCACTTCCCCCATTGGTTCAGAGGTCACACTCCCAGGACCAGAGGAGGGGAGGGCTGAGGGAACACAGGGCTGGGATATTGGTTCACATGCGCTGCTCTTATTTTCTGAATGGTTGCTTTCCATGCACCCTTCATGACCACAGTACCTTAGTCTACGACTGTAAAAATGAAGTGAAACTGTGCCTTGTAGACATTCTTTTATCTCTACCCTCAAAGTATCTTTTTACCCCTTGAATAAGTTTTGAGTGTTTTTTTTTTTGGTGCTAGCTTTTTAATTTGTGTTGACCACGCTTCAGCTTAGCTTCTAAGATTCAATGAAGACCCCCATCTCTTGCTGCTGTGATGCTGCTCAATCTACCCAGTTGTATTAAGGCTTGTTTTTTCTGAGCCATGATGTACAATAGTCAGGGCAATAAATAATAAACAATGGCTTACGAAATTACCAACCATAAAATATATAATATTTTAGTAAATAATATGCAGTAGAATGACAGTGTATGATAGAATATACAATAATGTAGTGTACTCTGAATTATCTTGAAAATCTGGTAGAATGAAAATTTGAGTCGTCTGCATGGGCAGTCACCTGAATGCATGACTTGGGGAGATGGTGGCTGAAGCTCCTGTATAAAAATATAAACCCTCATAGTTTATCATCTCATCCTCAGAGTCTTCCCTTGGGATTCTTTGGGAGTTTTCAGTAAAATCCAAGTTCCCTGGAAAGGAGCCACACCGTCAATGTTTACTAATTAACCTGGAATTCTCAGAGGTTAGATTATTGGGATGAATTGACAGCTGAGTGCACCACTCTGAGAATGGCAAACAAGGACCTGCCTTTCCCCAGCACCCCAAATCTCACACCCTTGACACCCCTGTGGAGCCCCATCAGGTGAGAGGGAGACAAAGGAAGAATTCACACTGTAGATGGGCAAGGAAGGTTTGTACCTGGCACTCCCGTCGGACCCTGGTGCATAATTTTCCATCAAAGCTGTAACATACACAGTTGTTAGTTCTACAGTGCAACCAGAATAAGAGATCAGCTATGGTATTTGTCAGTTGGGACTTTATCAGGTGGGCTTCCAGAGAAATAATACTAGTAATCAAGCAGTGGTCTGGCATTCACAGAGAATAAGCAGAAAACTCCCAGGTGCCCCTTCCTGCATTATTTGATATTCTCTTAAGTCAGAACAGCTCCAGGGACTAGATCTGAAGGTGTGTTCCCCACCACGGTCACTGCAGCTACTGTGAGTTTCTGGAGGCTTCTCATCTCTGCTTCAGGCCAATTCTAGCATCTGTGAACAAATGTATAAATCTAGAAAGGGTAAGAAAGTGGAGGAGTCCTCTGTCTGCCACGGAGGCTGAACTTTTCAAACACGAGGCCCCTGGACCAGCAATGCTTCTTCCTTTGTGCTAAGTGGATCGCCGTGGCGACAGGCTCCCAAGGGCATGCCAACGGTTTGGGGAAGTTATCGTATTTTGGGAGCTTATATATAACTGGGACTTCATCCTACTCCCATGGCTTATTGAGAATTGTATTGTCAGGATGTCTTAATTTCTGAAAATTTTGCCATCAAATTGGTCTTTGCCCCTCCTGGGCTCTCTTAGGCCACCTCAGAACTAAGGGCCCACAGCTAGTGGGTGAGTGGGTCCTGCAAGATGAAACAAGCTGGGGAACCTTGATGAATTTGCTTAGGAAAAATATTCCAAAATCCAAGCAGTCACGTTGCCAACTTATTAAAAAAAGATAAAACGGGGGCCGGCCCAGTGGCGCAAGCAGTTAAGTGCGCACGCTCTGCTGCGGTGGCCCGGGGTTCGCCGGTTCAGATCCCGGGTGTGCACCGACGCACTGCTTGTCAAGCCATGCTGTGGCGGCGTCCCATATAAAGTGGAGGAGGATGGGCACGAATGTTAGTCCAGGGCCAGTCTTCCTCAGAAAAAGAGGAGGATCGGCATCAGATGTTAGCTCAGGGCTGATCTTCCTCACACACACACAAAAAGATAAAACGTTTCCACATTTGGGACTACCTATATATCTGAATTGACACAAAATCTTAGAAACTTCAAATCCTTTTTACTGCCAGGATATTCATGTTAAGTAAATGGGAAAAAAGTTGAATCTTTAGATTTAATCGGTGCCTCAGGATATTCTATATGAACATTGGCTGTAGCCGTAGACATAGGAGGTTTGTCTACATTGATAGCATTACGGAGTGTTAAAAATTTTGAGCTATAAGCCTGTTTACTTATTTCTTTCTCATCAAAAGAGACCAGATAAATTATTTTGACTATTGAGTGTCAAGTTTCAATATGCCCTTGGCATTCACGTTTATTATTCGTAGTTTTAATTATTTGTGAACATTCTAAAGGTTCAAGACACATAGTAATTTGAATTTTGCTTAGATAAGTGTTTAAATGCCATATACCATGAATGTGCACAGAAGCAAGTCCCTAAACTAATGACAGAACCTTGCCCATCACTTGGCATCTGTATCCCAATGCACCTTTGCTCTTAGATCAACAATTCATATTTATGAATTGGGGAATTCAAGAGTCTTAAAGAGTATCCCTTGAAACTAAAAGTCAGGAATCTAATGTAAATACTTCTTAATTAGAAAGTCTGAAGTTTTTACTCTCATCATTTAACAAATTAAACCCAGATATCTTGAGATTGCTGAGCTTTGCCAACATTATATTGACAATCAATCTCACTTTTAAAAGCTCTGTGACATTAAAAAGATAATGATATCACAGCGTTTTCCTTAATTTGCATGTCCCCTAGATGAGTGGTCTATTTCTCATTCAGAGTAGAAATTGTTACATTAATTGAGCTGCTTTATGCTGGGAATGGTACAGGATTATGATTTAGTAACATTTTCATTTTAACTACTTAAACCCTAGTAATGGAAACGAGTTTTTTCCTCTCCCCATGGTGATGTGGGCAGAGACATGAGCTCTCCCATGTAATGAAAACCTGCAGCTCAAACCTGGGGGGGCCTCCAAGCATCTTGGCTCAACATTAAACTCTCAGTCTGGACAGAACAGAGCTCCCCCGCTCCATTCAATGTGACCTGAGAGGCAGGCATCCAGAACTCACGCCTCCACAGGAAGAAGCTTGGACTGGTGCAGCTTCACGCCAAGAAAGTCTGGAATGGAGGATATCTCACTTTTTGCAACCTTAATTTTAGTAATTTTTGTAAATTAATTGCTTAGGGGACGCACATTTGTAGCTACTAGTGTCATTCATTGGTGTCACTTGAAATTCCTCATAATGATTGGCAGCGGGTCTGCAATTATATTAAGTTTGAAAAAAATCTGTGTTGAAATAATCACTTTCTGCTGAATATTTTGGCACATTTTATTATTGACTGGATTATAACTTGCGGCAATAGCAAGGAACCAATAGTTCTTATTCATAAAAGAAAAATTAGTACTAGAAATAACTATGATTATTGAAAATCAAATCATGACTTCTTTCCTAAAGTACATGTGTATTTTTCAATGTATAATCCATTGTCTCCTTTCTTTCTATAGGACAGGTGAGAATTTTCCCTGAGATAATAGTGAACAACATATCACAAGCACCAATGTGGAAGTTTCTTTCATGACGTCAGGTCTTTTGGGAAGCTGAGTCTTTCAGGAGAGCATTTAAATCATGACTTTGTAGCATGAGAGTGTTAAAACAGCCTTGAAATGCCTCAGCGGACACTGGCTCCACGCATGCTGCCCTCATGTAGGTTGTTACTCACATCCAGCCTGCTGTCTGGACAAGGCAGTTACTTTTCTGCTTTCTCGACTTCTCTTATTAATTCCATTACCAACTGGGATGTCAAATGACAAACGGAGGCAATAGAATTCTATGCTTTAGCTTCTGCCTCGTGTGCAGATGAGGACAAGTCTCCAGAGAAGCCGTAGTTCCTGCTTCCCTTATCTTGAGAACCACTTTTCATGGACGGAGCATCTTACTAAGCAGAAGGTAAGCAGCTCTAAGTCCACGTTTTTCTAGAAGACCTCAATAATTTTGCTCCCCACCCCTGCAAATCTCATCTGGCAATGAAAGACAGTTAAAAATAGAATTAAATGTTCTACAATCATAAGCATCCAAATCCATCCTTTCTCCAAATAGCCAATTACCAAAGAAAGAAGACAACGATGCTTTTTCTTCAACTGTGAACCGCCGTTCACCAACTGAGCACCGTGTAGGAAACGCTGCAGGGTCATTTTCATAAAGTGGTCAAGCTCATTGGGCAATAAACACACGTCACCCCAGAGCAGTGACGGCACTTGGGCAGTCTCTTCAGATTTAAGGAAAGAGCTTAAAATTCAAAGCAAACATGTAAATAATTGTCATAAACTCTGTCCACATTTTGGCTTACTACATTCAATTTTTTTCTACCAAGACCTCACTGAGGTGAAACTTGGCAGTAGAGACAACAAAAGGAGGAAAAACTCCAGAGTTCTTGGTGTTTTCTAATTATCATTCCATTATTACATTTAATAGAGTGAAAAAGAAGGTAAGATGTGAGCAAATGTAAAAATGGTGATGGGTTACATTTCACCTTAATAGAAATCAGAAAATATATATTTTTAATGTGTGGTGCTTAGTTTAAAAATTAAATTATCTTCATGCTCAATATATTTAACAGATATATTACACATAATTTTCCAAAGAATGTCAGTCTCATTCAGGGTCTGCTGTGTGTTTCAGAAACCAGTAAATGGACAATAACTCCCACAGATCACCACTCTAACCATCTGCAAACCTAAAAAATGTATTATTAATCCCTTTACAGACATGGCCATGTGAGTTCCATCTTGATACAAGATACAGCCAATTTTCAGTTTTCTATGCTAAGGAAGAACAGTTCATGCCATCTGGTTGTTTTAAGACAAGTTTTGGCAAAGCTAATATCCAGGTGCTTGTCTCTGTGTCAGAGATGATATGAGGTTTCGTTTAATCTTCACAACCAACCCGTTTTACCCAGGAGGAGGAGGATGGTAAATTCCCCCTCAGTCTCAAAGCCAGTTAGCATGGGAGTTGGATTTGGAAACTTGGGGGAAAAATGTCTGGGCCACCTGACTGGGGCCAGGCTGGTGAGATGCTGGTGCTGGTGCTGCGGTTCTATTTCCTTCTGGGTCTGGATGGGTTCAGGACTGGGCCTGTGGATTGTGAACACGTCTGTGCACCTAGACGTGAGGTTGTATGTGATGATGCAGGGAAGCCTGCAAGAGCGGACAGGGGTCCTTGTCCCAGTGGTTACTTATCTCTCACTGAGCCACCCCGAAACAGACTGGCTCCCCTGAGGACATTGACCGTGCGTGTGACAGGGGAGCCTGTAACTCTCACTTCCACACAAGGGCTCTCTCCGTACTGGGTCTCTGCGGTGGGAAACAGGGAAGATGCCAGCTCACCTTCCCTTTGGATGTGGGGAGTTCACCCTGTGCCACCCAGGTAAGTGGGACCAACTCAGGTTCCCTGAGGGCCTTGTGTTATCTTCCCTCCTGTCCAAGTGGACCCTCATGGTGACCTCTGTGTCCTCCCAAGGCAGGTGGCATATTCAGTTCCACTCACATCTTCAACCACATGGACTCCAGGCCCTGCTCACGGTCTGGTGTGAATATAAATATTTGGTCATTTTATTAAACGGTGATTTTTAAGCATCACTACCATATCTGAGAGTAACCTTTTCCAAAATAGGAGTTTTCTGAAATCAGAATCTGAAACGTTTTGCTGACCTCTCCCTTGCTAATTTTCCTCCTTCTGACCTTAGCAAAAATGCCTTTGTTTGCTGCATTGAGAATCCTCAGGACTACCCAGGTATGGGACGGCCCAGCGAGAACACAAAGTTCCTTCTCTGATGGCAAAAACATGTCTCTCTCATCTTGCTTTTGTTTGATCTCTTAATCCTTCTTTCCTCTGGAGCCTGGGAATAGACTAGCTGTGGGTGCTAATCAGCTTTGTTTCATGTTGGCAGAGCTAAGGAAGTAAATGCATGATCTGACCTTTCAGCCTCCGTCACAAAGCATTAATTTCAACTGACTTATAAAAGTTTCATACTCATTTGTGAAGCTCGGTTCCTGTGAAGCAGAGAAGTCAGGCAACGCAGTCTGATTCTGCTTTTTTAGACTTTAGAAATGAAAAATGTACTGTGGCTCTCACTTCTGCCATTTACTGTCATCTTGGGTCAAAGTTTTTGCAATTATTTTAGATGGCCATTTCTAAAGTGACCTTCAAGATTTGAAAGTAAATAAAAGAAAAATCTACTTGAGTTCTCTGCCATAACAGCAATCCAAAATCAGGAAGAACAGATTTTGCATTCTGTGGATGGTGTCAACCTCTCTCTGTGAAATTACAGATGAAATAAGCCAGAGAATCTGAAAAGCTTGATTCACTCTGTCTTTGAAAAACAAAGCCTGATATTAAAGGGAAAACACAACAAAATGTCTTTAAAGGGATCAATGGCCATAAAGGATTGAACAAACAATTGAATAAAAACCTCTGAATCTTAGCTATTTTATATCCTAGGATGGGTGAGGAAAAGTTCCAGAGAAAAGTTCTGTTTGAAGCAGAGCCAGTGTGGGTCTGTCCAGAGAAGGGGGCTTGGGTGTGAGGCATTCTAGACCGACAACAGCTTAACCAAGCGCTCCTGGGGAGGAAGTGCAGGGCCGGGGAACTGTGAGTTACTTGGTCAGGCTGGTGCGCAGTGGGCGAGAGAACCTGCAGAGCCTGGCAGCAGATAAATCCTGGAGAAGAGTGCATTCACTCATCTGCCCCTTCATTTACTCAGTCAACAGATAGTTACTGACGGCCTGCCTGTGCAAAAACCTCTGTTAAATGCTGGGGATGCAACAGGGGCAGCAAAAGTATATGCAAGCTCTGACATCACCGTCTAGATGGGATGTGTGTGGGAGAAACCCTGGTCAGAGACATCACTGTGATTATGTCAGGAAAGATGGTGATTATACGCCTTGAGGGGACTGGAAATGTACACCTAGGCACCGGGGAACTGATGGAGGGTTTAAGCCATGAAATAGATTTGAGGTTCTAGAAAAATCTCTTTGGCTGCTACATATAGCTGGGTGGGACTGGAGGCAGGGTGACGAAGTTAGGAGATTATTATAACGTGCTGAATTTTATTATAACATGTGGGTGTATTAAAGAGCTGATGTGAGCCCCAACAATGGCACAGCCATGAAGGTAGAGGGGAGCGGGAAAATTTGAGAAATGGGAATGGAGGAGAATGGACAAAGCAAAATGAGAAACCAGGTGAGGAGGCTGCAGGAAAGGGAACTGTCAGGGTTTCTTATCTGGTGTAGCTGGCCCTGTGCTTGCAGAGGAAGGGGGTTTGGGACGTGCAAGATCACAGCTCCGTGGCCCCCAAGTGGCCTAGGTTGTCTTTGCATTCCTTCTGAGTCCTGTGTCCTGTGCCCTCCTGCTGTAAAACCTGTAAACCTTAAATACACACATCCATTGACACATCCGTCTCCTTCTACTGAACTGAGGGTAACGACCTTTTCTTTGCTCGCTTTGTGTCCTTAGCAAAGAGTAACACATAGTGAGCAATGAGTACATGTTAAGTAAATTAACACACTACTTCCCGAATCCCATTTTGGATGAACTTGTGGTATGTTTTTGAGTTCCTTAGAAATCTATGAATTTCTTTGACAGCATAATTTATTTTCTTTTATAGACAACATATAATTAGGTCTTGTTTTTTTAATCCACTTTGACAATCTCCATCTTTTAATTGGTACATTCAGATAATCCACATTGAAAGTGATTGTTGACATAAATTGGATTAATATCTACCATGTCTGTAACTGTTTTTTTATTCATTGCATTTATTCTTTGTTTCTTTTTCCCAGTCTATTTTTCTGCCTTCTCTCGTTATAAATTTTAAAAAATCTTTTTTTTTTTTAAGGAAGATTGACCCTGCGCTAACATCTGTTGCCAATCTTCCTCTTTTTTTCTTTTTTCTCCCCAAAGCCCCAGTACATAGTTGTGTATTATAGTTGTAGAGTTGTAGCTCTTCTATGTGGGATGCTGCATCAGCATGGCTTGATGAGTGGTGAGTAGGTCCACGCCCAGGATCTGAACCGGCGAACCCCAGGCCACTGAGGCAGAACGTGTGAACTTAACCGCTATGCCACCGGGCTGGCCCCTGCCTTCTCTTGTTTTAAGTGAGCATATTATATGAGTCCATTTTCTCTTCTTTCTTAGCATATCAAATATATTCCTCTAAGAATTTTTCTTTTTCAGTTACTGTCCTAAAATTTCCAATATACATTTTTAACTGATCTAAGTCCACTTTCAAATAACATGTGTAGTGCAGGCGCCTCGTCACAGAGTATTCTTGGTTCCTCCTTCCCTTCCCTGTGACACTGCTGTCATTTATTTCACTAATCTACATTGTTAATCACCCAACACAGTGTTGCTTTTATTACTTTAAATAGTATTTGTCTTTTAAATCAATTAAGAATAAGAAAAATAAAAGATTTTGTCTTTATTTATTCTTCCTCTGATGCTCTACCGTGTGTTTTTCTGTGGATCTGAATTCTGACCTCTATCGTTTTCCTTCTGCCTGAAGATCTTTTAATATTTTTTGCAGGGCAGGTCTGATAGAAATGAATTCCTTCAGTTTTTATTTGTCTGAGAAAACCTTTATTTCTCCTTCATTTTTGGAGGTCAGTTTTTCCGGGTATGGAATTCTAGGTTGTTAGGTTTTTTCTTTCAACACTTTAAGTACTTCATTCCACTATCCTCTGCTTACTTGTTTCTGACAAAAATTTTGCTGTAATTCTTATCTTTGTTCCTTTATAAGTAAGACCTTTTTTTCTCTGTTTTTTTTTCACGATTTTCTTGCTTGAATGTGATATGCCTAAGTGTAGTTTTTATTTCATTTTATGTGTTTAGTTTTTGTGTCTGTCCTGCTTGGTGTTCTTTTGCTTCCTGGATCTGTGATTTGGTGTCTGTAATTAATTTTGAAAGTTCATGAACGTGGAGTTGGTAAGACATACAGAAAATCCTGGCTCATGAGCTGGCTCAAGCTGGCTGCAGCACACCCTGAACTTTTCTAGAAATAAATATCAAAGAGCTTAAAATATGCCTTCCATCAGGATCAGAAAGTCTAGTCTAAGGACACGAAAAATATTACTTCAAATATTTCTTCTACTCTGTTCTCTCTTACTTGTCTTTCCCGTTTGTAATTACATGTATTTGCACCTTTTAAAATCGTGCAGCAGTTCTTGGACGTTCTTCTATGTTTCTTCATTCCTTTTTTCTCTTTGTATTTCAGTTTGGGACATTCCTGTTGACCTATTTTCAAGCTCTGCTTCTTTTCTTGGCTGTGTCCAGTCTACGATGAACCCGTGGAAGATGTTCGTTATGTCTGTTACAGTGTCTTTGATCCCTAGCATTCCCTTTTAATTCTTCTTAGAATTTCCATTTCTCCATTTGCATTACCCACATGTTCTTACACATTGTGGACTTTTTCCTTTAGAGCCCTTAACGTATTAGTCATAGTGATTTTAAATTTCCTGTATGAAAATTCCAACATCTCTGCCATGTCTGTGTCTGGTTCTGATGCTTCCCTGTCTCTTCAGACTGTGTTTTCTTCCCTTCAGGAGGCCTTGCAGTTTTTTGTTAAAGCTGAACATGATGTGCTGGGTCGTGGGAACTGAGGTCAGTAAGCTTTAGTGTGAGGTCTTGTGCTGATCTGGCAGGAGCTTGGTGGTGTTCGTGTTTCCTGCAGCTATAGGTGCCAGAGACTCAATCCTGTAGGGTCTTGTGTTTCTGCATCCTCTGACTTCCAGCTTCCTCCTCCTCAGAGAGGAAGGAAGACCTTGCAGCTCTTTCAGCTGGAGCCCACTGTGGTTACCCTGGAGCCCGGCTGCTGTGGAGGTAAGATGTGGGGAGGGGAGTGTTCTGTAATCTCATGATTCAGTCTCAGTATTTAGGGGCTTGAGCCCTGGGCTGTGGCCTTCACCAGGGATTCTCAGCTTCCCCGGCCCCACTTGAGGTAAGACAGGAAGGGCAGAGGGGCTGGAGTGGGGCAGGTGTTCTTCCCAGGGTGGACGAGGCTCTGGTAAGGTCTTTCCCCTGGAGAGTGTGCCTTTGTTGAGGCGGATGCTCTGAGTGTGTAAAAAATGTTTTTTTTTGGTTGTTGTTATTAAGACATTTTTTTAGAGCAGTTTTAAGTTTACAACAAAATTGAGGGGATGGTACAGAGATTTCCCTTCTTCCCCCTGCCCCCACACATGCATATCCTCCCCCATTAACAACATCTCCACCAGAGCAGTACATTTGTTACAATCGATGAAGCTACATTGACACATCATTGTCACCCAGAGTCCATAGTATCCATTAGGGGTCTCTCTCAGTGTTGTACATTCTAAGGGTTTGGGCAAATGTAGAACGACATATATCCACCATTGTAGTGTCATATAGAGTATTTTCATTGCCCTAAAAATTCTCTGTGCTCTGCTTATTCATTCCTCCTTCCCAACCCCTGACAACCACTGATCATCTTACTGTCTCCATATTTTGTCTTTTCTAGAATGTCATACAGTTGAAATCATACAGTATGTAGCCTTTCAGATTGGCTTCTTTCACTTAGAAATATGCACTTAAGATTTCTCCACATCTAGTCGTGGCTTGATGGCTCACTTCTTCTTAGCCCTGAATAAAGTCCCATTGTATGGATGTATCCATTCACCTACAGAGGGACATCTTGGTTGCTTCCCAGTTCTGGATAGTATGGATGAAGGTGCTGTAAATACCCACTTATATAGCAATTTACAGAGGACTCTCATTCTGATTGCCTTAGCAGTTACTTTCAAGTTTACACTTGAAGGAATTAAGGTTCAGCCAAATAATGGAACTTTCTTCCAAGAATATAGAGAGCAATGGGTGAAACTTGGACTAAACCAAGTCTTCCAATTCCCAAAAGGAAATTATAAAAATATAAAACAAAATTTTGGAGTAGGGTTATGTACACATGAATAATTAATAGGCAGAAATAGCACCCCTTACAGAATTGAGATATTACTAACTCTAAGCAGCACAATTAATTCACAAGAATAACTTTCTGTATTTTTATACTATCTCTTTGAATCAATATCTGGTCATTGTTTTCATTTTAAATTATACATTCTAGAATCTTTCTAGTTCCTAGAACTAAAGTTTCTAGAATTTTTTCTAGAGTAAATTTTATTTCATTCTAAAGGCAGTGTTAGAGCTATTAGCTTTTAACTTTTAAAGAAATTAACAATAGAATTCAAAAATTTGACCTAATGAGATTCTGCAAGCCCCGTGTGACCTGAGAGGGCCTCCCTTCCTGGTTTACTGATGAATGGTGCAGGCTTTGCATGGACAGGCTGGGGACATGGGGACCTCAGCGGATGCTGGAACTGCGTGGCTACAGAATGACGGCGCCTCTCAGAGTCATCAGCTTAGGTTGACGGTCCCCCCTCACATGCATGTTTCAATATCACAGATTCTCCAATCCTTCCTCTCTCTTGGCACGTTCTACCAAATTGAGTGTTTTTAAGCTCTACGTGTATATTGGCACGTCAAACCATGTGTTCAGCTCATGAGGTTGTTCAGGGGTTTAGATATTACTCATGCATAAAAGAAAGGAGTTCTTGGTGATTATCATGCTATTTCACCTTTGTCTTCAATATGACTCAGAAACAGACAAAAATACAGAGTGTCCATGGGAACAGGGTACTGAGGCTTCTTTTTTCTTTTTGTTCCTTTTCTACTTCTTGCTTTTTAGCCTGTGTATCATAGAATTGGTTGGAAATCTTATGGGTTTAAACCAGCGCTTCTCAACAGCAGCATTGTTGATATTTTGGGCTGGACACTTCTTGTTGGGCAGGGGGCTGTTGTGCAGTGTGGGGTGTTTAGCAGCACCCTTGGCCTCTACACACTAGATGCCAGGAGCGACACTTCCCGCCCAAATGTCCCCCAAGAGGACAAAATCACCCCCAGTTGAGAACACTGGTCTAAATGATCTTCCCAGATGTTTGAAAAGAAAAAATAACCATCAACTCTTCCCAACCAGGTGTTTCCTGAGATCCTGAAACATGGCGCAGAGAGTCCCTGTAACGTGAACCTGTTTTGTGTGTTACCTTACTGTTGGTGCCATTTCTGCCCTGGTGAAATCTCTTCTCTTGTTAATCTGAGCATCCACTTTCCATCATTTGGGAAGTGGGAGAGGGATAGTTATGTGGGTATGTTGGGAGTGGGTGGGGACCTCTGTCAACCCTACCCAGCAACCAACCGCACTCCAAATTCTGAGCCTCCCATGTTCACCTCTCTGCGGACACTTGCATCTTCTCCTTCTCTGTCTCCCAAGTCTTTTACCATTTCTGCACCATTTTCTGTCTTCATATTTTGTGATTTGCAAGTACAGATGTCTTTACTTTTGTTAAAGGTGGAGTTAGGGTTTATTTTCTTGCTTTTATTATATTGGAATAATTCCTGAAAAGAAAAGGCAGAAATGTGGTTATTCTGCCAAGCAAATCCTGGAAGGGCCTGGTCCATTTCCACTGATGAACTCAGAGAGCCAACACGTATGAAAGGAGAAACAGCGAGCATCACGAGTCATGATCACTCAAACCCAGAGCTCCTCTCAGCGAGGTACATGCGTGCACGCTTCCAGAGGAATTGCTTATAATTTCTAAATGGAAATCTCTGTTTTTAATGAGTTAAACTTAATTTTTGTTTACTTGTTCAGAAAGTGTCTTTCCCAAATGGACATCATTTATTGAAACTCTTAAACCTGTAAATATTGTTTCTTAATACTGTTTGAATCACAGAATCACAAAGTCAGAGTTTATTAAATCTCGAAGAAATGATTTAGTGGCTGGTTGATGAGTTTTTTATTTACACCTGCGAGTGAGGCAAGTTGATTGCCCATGCTTTGAAGCAGTGCTATTCAACATGGAGGTGTATTCATCATGGGTACCAATTACCCACAGCTGTAAGGCGTTGCTCAAAGGCATGGGTCTCTTTCTCTCTTCCTAAAGCAGGCCCTGGAACTGCTTCCTTTCCCACCTTCCCCTCCTCCTCGTGGGAGGGGCTTTATGACCATCTTGCCTTATTGGATGTGACAGTCCTTCATTGGAGAAAAGATGGAGATGATGAACCAACGCTGGGAGAAGGAGGAGCCCAGGTTTGGGAAGTCTCTCAGGACAAAGTTTGGGAGGAAAGTGTGAGGTTCCACAGATTCCATCACAACAAAGTCAGGATTTTCTCGGGCTTGCTATATTGTGATGTCTGTCTGAGACAGAGGACCCGCCTTGCTGAGTCTCAAATGAGTCAGGACAAACTTCTATCTATAACTGGGCCTCGTCCCTGACTGTCACCTCAGAAATGAACCGGAGGTGAGTGTCTCCAGTGAGGAGAAGCAGCAGCAGGTGTGGCTGCAGAGCTGACCTCAAGGGAACCTCCTTTCTCTCTCCTCTCCTGCCGGGATGGGGCAGGGGCAGGGGGCGGCCCACTGGGCACAGAGCCCTCCATGTGCAGAGGCCTCACCACAGGCCTGCCACCTGCCACTCCAGGGCTGATTTTGTCCTGAGGAAAACAGACCCTTCTGGATGCTTCTGGCCTCCTTCTCTTTCCTGGACCTCTTCCTCTCATTCCTGTTCTCCCAGTAAAAGTCTCCTGCCTTTTAGGAGGACCTGTTCACCAGGACCCCTCCTCTCCCTGTGGTCTACCCCTTCTGCGGTGAATGACGTGCTCTCAGCCCAGTGAGGTGTCTTGAACGTGGGCACCTGTATAATGTCTTCCTCAGAATACAGTGAGCGACTGATTCTGGAAGAAACACGGTAGAGATCCTTCCCAAGAGCGGCTGCCCTCGAGGGAGCCCTCCGCAGAGCTCAGTCTACAGCACGGGGCTGACACGGGGAGTTTCTGGAGCAGGGCCTCTGTCTGGCTGCAGCTGGCTGTGGATGCCGCGGGGAAGCTGCTGCTCAGCTTGCGCAGTGGGACCGAGCGTGCCCAGTCCTCAGTCCTCAGGGTCTGGAGCCAGGGTTAGTGCACTGCTTGGTTAGTCAAGCTGCAGAGGCCACCAGGAAGGCCTGCTTTCTCCAGCAAACCCCATCCCTCCCTTGTTCACCCTGAGACCTGGCAGGAGTCTGGATTGAGTTCTCACTAATGATTTGTTCTACTTTCTGTATCTTATCAGAGGGGAAATCGCAGAATAAAACCTTTCAGCGTCCAGGAGCCTGGGAACTTCTTGGCTTTGGCAAGGCCCTCGTGGTACAGACTGGCTCTGCCTGCCCATCACACTGCGGGCCGGCCATAAAGCTGTGATGACCAGGAGTGGAGACACAGAGGGAACGTTGGGTCACGCTCTGACATTTATTACACGTCAGCTTCATCAAATGTGACATTTACTTAGTGGGTGACTATTAACCAGATCTTCTGATCTGTAATTTTCCCGTTAATTCTTGACCTGCCTCATTTGGAAGGGAAGATGGGCGGGTAACAAGACTGCTCATGTTGCTTCCCTGGGTGGGGGTGGCAGTGATCCCACTGGCCGTTCACAGCAGTGTTCCCCCAGCCGCTCGGAGGTCTCTTGTCCCTAAAGAGCTTACCCTGCCAAGTGGTGGGAACCACCTGCAGCTGACACACACCGCCTCTCCAACTGGAAAGAGAGGCGACACACGTAAAGTGCATTTTGTAACACCGGTACTTCTCTGCTCTTTAAGAAAAATATGAGCACAGTGGTGTACTGGGACTGCAGTTTATACTTCTGAAGCCGAATCATACCTGTGACCTGTTTTGAAATGAAAAAGAAGCAAATCAATAGGTGGGAAGATGCTGTGACCACAAGAGCTGGTATGTTAACATGCGTGTCCCTGAGCCTACAATTTTCTTTCCCTTCTGCTTCATAGAACTCACTCACTCACGCACATGTGCAAACAGGGCGAGCCTGCGTCCACCCAGCTCACGGCTCTGCCTGGTGATGGATGCAGTGCCTGGCTTCTGCTATGCACTCAGTCAACATGGGTGAATGAACGAACGAATGATGGAAGTGACACAGAGTATCACCCGTCTGTGACACAGACATTGATTTTGTGAGCTGATTCTTGGATGAATCAGGGCATGCCTCGTGCAGTAACATCTCAATAGCTTCATGGAGCCAGGAGAAACAGAATGCTTGTTATTCCAGTCCTGGGCATGGCCTCACACGTCATCAGTGATGACACTTCTTTCCATCCTTACCCTGCTGTAAGCCACCGTTATCTGTGGCTGGACAACTGCACTGGCCTCCTAACTTTTCTCTCCAATCCACTCTTTTTTTCTAACTGATTTTCTATAAGGCAGACAGAAGATTTTTATAAATGCACACCTTGTAGGCCCCTCCTCCATTCAGCATCCTCCAGTGGGTTCCTGTTACTCTTAGGATAAGGAGTACAACCCCACCGAGGCCTGTGAGTCCTGCCTGGCCTGCCCATCCCTCCCTCTCCAACCCCATTTTGTTCCCCTTTGTATGATGCGTGTCCTTCCTGAAGGCCCATGCTGCCTCCTGCCTTGTGCTGATTCTTACCACCTCCCTGTCCCTCTGTCCTTCTCTCTGTCCCTTTGCTTAGCTCACTGCTGCCCTGATGTTTGGCCCAAACATCACTTCCTCAGAGACAGCCTCCCCGGGCTTCAAGTCCCTCCATCACAGTCCTTCATGGCACCCTGTGCTTTTCAAAGGCAGGATTATAATGTGAAATTACAGATATTTTTTGTCATCATTGGACTAACATCTATCTCTCCCATATTATAAGCTCCATAGGTCAGGGGAACCTCCCTCTTTTGTTCTAACAACAAATATTTATTGAGCTTCTGTTGTGTATCAGGCTTGTCTGCATTGTTCAGTAGGGTAGCCACCAGCCATAGTTGGTTATTTAAATTCAATGAAAATTAAATAAAACTAAAAGTCCAGTTCTCACACTAGCCACAGTTCAAGTGCCCACAGCCATCTGGGGCTGGTTGTTACCATATCGGATAATGCTGAGTTATGGAACGTTTCTGTCCCTGCGGAAAGTTCTGTTAGATAACGTTGGTCTAGATTCTGATGAACCCATAGGAACAACACAAAGTCTGGCCTCCACGGAGTGTCCTCTCTGGTAGATGGTCCACTAGGTGTCATGTCTGATAGGGCCTGCCTGGGGTAGACCCTCCCCAAGTATTCGTGGAAGAACTTAATTAATAAACGATTTTCCTATAAGGTCGACACTAGCATGTTGTCAAGCACAAACATATATAGAGAATTCATCCTAGTACTTCATGTGCGTGTGAATGACATACGCATATTCAACAAGCCTGTCTCAATGATTATTTACCACACACCCTGTTTCCCTGGTGTGCTAAGTAGAAAAATAAACAGCAGTAATTAGAGATGATTCAGCAGCCTCTCCAAGCTGACTGATCCTCAGAGAAGGTCTCCTTTTTGCCATTTCTATAAGTGAGGGTTCATTTCAAGCTTAAATAAATACTATAAAACCTCTGAGGAAAGGTAAAGATGAGAACTGAAAATATGTGTAGAAAAAGGAAGCAGTGGCCTTTGCTTCTTGTTTGACAATGGTTTTTTTTTTGTCTTTGCAAATTTATCGTTTCTTTCAGGGAAAATTTAATGTTTTAAAAGAGTATTGCAGCCAGCATTCCTGTTCTTTTCTTCGTGTTCCCTGTTGCTTCCTTGGGGTGAAGAAGTAGGGGCAGTAGGTGGTAGCGTCCTTGAACCTAAGGTGTGGAGACAGATGGGGATTTCCTCTGGAGCAGATAATTTGATCGGGTTCTATGTGGACAGCAGTTGACCCTCCTCTTCCTTTCAGCCCCGTGGCCTAGGGGTGGGACACAGTTCTGCGTGGGTCACTCCTGTTCTCCTGCGCACGGGGTTAAGAGCCTGGACTCCTCCTCACCTCTCCAGAACCAAGGGCTTTCTCAGGAAAGTGGAGTCAGTGTGAACTCCTGACACTTGCTCCAAGCGCTAAGTGGAAGAAACTCTACACTTGCTGAAACATGTTTATGGTAGTTACATTAAAATCCTTCCCAGATAAGCCCAGCCTCTGGTTCCTCTTGGTATTGTTATCCATTGATTGTCTTTTATCATGCAAATTGTGATTACTCTGGCTCTTTGTATGATGAGTGATTGTGGAGTGAAGCTTGGACATTTTGGGTACTATATTAGGAGACTTTGGGTCCTATTTAATCTCCTTTTAAGCAGGTAGTCCCCTATTGGGGTGCAGCATGAGCTGGGGCTTCCTGCTGGCCTGTTAGCACTGCCCGGCTGCAGTGGGGAGCACGGCCTCACACAGATGGGCTGCAGACCAGTGGGGAGGATGTTCGTCTTCCCTTGACCCTTCTGATGCCTTCCCAGTAAGGGCTTTGACCCCTCCTTGCCTCTGAGCCAGAGCGTAAGCTCAGCTCCCCGGGGCCCTGCTGACATGAGAGGAGGGAAGCAGGGTGCCCACCACCTCCTCTGCCCTGTTGATGCCCTGAGGGGTGGGGGCTCCCTACTCAGCCTCTCCCCGAGTTTGTTTTGAATATGGTGGGGGTAATTTGAATCTGCATTCACTGGCCCCTGGAGTGACCTCTGTTCCAGCAGCGGTGTCTCTCTAAGGCAATGAGGAGACGCTCTCCCAGGTAGCAGGACTTCTCAGCATTCCTCGTCACCGAGTTGACGAGAAAGTGTGCTCCCTTACTCGCTGGGGGCCTTGTCATTCCGTAGCTTGTCCTGTCTCTACTTCTGAGGCTTGCGGTCCTTGGTGTCTGGCTCCATAACTATTTACATTAGTACAAAAGAGCACTTAAAACTATTCTGAGCTTAGGGTTGCCCTAGTCTGTCCCTGCCTGTGGTATTAGTTGGAAGTTGGTCTCCCTTTGCTGTACGTGTGGGTTACTGTGAAATACATTTAATAATCACTCTTGCAAACTCCATCAGTTTCAATCCTCAAATAACACACGAAAGTACTCATTTGGGTAATTTTGAACAATGCTGCGCAATTTCCTTGCTTGTACTTTGTCTTACAATCTAAGGAGTAGAAAATGGGTGTGATGATTAATTTTACATGTCACCTTGGCTGGGCCGAGGGATGCCCAGACATCTGCTTAAACATTATTTCTGGGTGTGTCTGTGAGGGTGTTTCTGGAAAAGGTTAACATTCAAAATAGTGGGCTGGGTAAAGCAGATGGCCCTCCCCAATGTAGGCAGGCTTCATCCAACAGATTGAAATAGAACAAAAAGGCAGAGGAATGTTGAACTCACTCTGCCTGACTGGTTGAGCTGGACGTCAATCTTGCTCCCTCGCGTCTCTGGCTCTCAGGCCGTCAGACTCTGCCACCAGCTTCCTGGGCTTCCAGCTTACAGATGGCAGATCTCAGCTTCTGTAATGGATGGTGTGGACCAATATAATAAATCTTATAATCTTAAATTTATATTTTTTTATAAATTTAAAAATTAATAACATTATATTATAAAATTATAATAAATCTTATATAATTAATCTTATAATAAATCTCTTTATAAATACACACACACACACATTTATCTCCTATTTGTTGTTTCTTTGGAAAACCCTAATACAATGGTTAAAAAAAAAAGTTTTATCCTCGGAATGGAGGCCTCTTCATTAAAGGTGAACCTCCAGTCTGCACGTTGTGGTCAGGAATCGCTGTTTGCTTTGCCATAGCTGTACCTCCTAGGTTCTGTTCTTTGTTGAAGACTCCACATTAAATCTAAAGAGAAGAGGTAAATGTCCTGGACAACACGCCCAGATGGAGAACCTAAAGGGAAGACAAGAGTTAAAAACTTCGAATGGAAAATTGCTTTGAAACATATCATCCCAAATCTACTTAACATTAGGCCAGGGGAATATTGTGTATTACAAGCTAATTTTGCGAATGACATTTCAAAGATATCTTCTTAACCTAATTTAAGTGCATTCTATTGTGATTCTCTACATACTGCTTGTGAATAAAAATCCAATTACTGGAGCGAGACAAATTAAAATTTTTCTGGATACAGCAATCTTTTCTCCTTCCTTCCTGAGAATGCCAAAGAATGCTGCTTGATCTTTTAGAAAGCAAAGGCTGTTACATGTAATCATTTTGGAGAGTCTGAAATAACTTTCCTGTTTTTGTGAACTCCTGTGGATCCATCTTGATCCGTGAAGTCGTCACCTCTGTAACGTCTGTACAACAGTTTCGATGCTGCCTGTTTTGTAACTGCCCCTGCAGGTTAGCTATGTTGCTGTCAAGTGGCGACAAAAAGACATAGTTAATCGATCTGAACTACTTAGTTGAGTTGGGCACTAGAAATTGTTATAAATTTTGAAGCTCTTTGTTAAGCAATTCGTGTTTATTTAAAATTTGAACTCTAACTGGGTGTGTCACATCTTTCATGTATCAGAAATAAAATGTGAAGATAAATGGTCCCTTTTTCAAGCCTCTAAAATCTGTATGGAAATCTAGCAAAAGGTGAATCTTTCTTTGACTTCATTTTATGGCGGATTTGCTTGGTCTGCGTTGTTTCCCTCAGGACTGTATTTTCCTCTACTCTGGCTGTTTGGTTGAACCCAGTTCGGTAACCCTCTGGCTAAGTATTTTCTCCAGCTTGGAGGAGACGTGCCCTGTCTTCAGTGCTTGTTTTACTCAACTTCTTGGTACATTTTTTTTGGAGGGAAAACCATGAGGAAAGTTTCCAAAATCTCAAGTTTAATTTAGGTTAAAGACAAGGAGGTGGTTCTGTTTCTTCCTTCTTCTTGAAAAAACAATCCTGTCGCCTTCCTTTCTCTCCTCATGTCCGACTTACCTTAAAGACTCAGTTATCTGCCTTCTAGTTATTTTCAAGTTGACCTTCAAACCAATTGGAAGACTAGTATTAGGAAGTCAAGAGAAAAGCAGACTGAATTTTAAAATATACTTGAACTGTTTCCATTGTCTACTTAAATATTTGAGTATAAAAGTAAGCGCAGTCATTGTGGAGAAAAGTCCAGAAGCTTCAAAGTGGAAGTGCAAGTTCTGTGCCTCGGTGAGACCCCTCTCCTGGGAGGACCGCTGCGGGTTCCTCACTGGCAGTGGTTCTGTGTATATTGCTAGACGTGTCCCAGTCATACACAGAGATATTCACGCAGTAATTTATTCTTCCTCCTTTCTTCCCCTTAATCCAAGGCATCATATTATGTGTTCTCTTCTGCAATTTGGTTTCTTAACATATTTCTTGGAAAACTTTGCAAGCTCTTACTATAATTCTACTTCACTCTATCATAATTAAAAATATTTGGTTAAAATAAATATGTACTTGGTACCAAATAAAATAGTACAAAAAGGCTTAAGGCAACGAGCCACAGTCCTACCACATACCTCCCAGGACCCTGCTCTTATCCAAGGCCACTGCTTTGAACTATTCCCATTTTTACTTCCATTGGAAGGCACTGCCATAACCCTAGACAACATGTTAATTCTATTTTTTCTTTGCAGCATCAGACAATTTTTATTAACTCCCTGATATGAAAGATGAATATTTGGCTCACTTACACGCTTTGTATCCTGATATTTGATTACGTTTCTTCATTAATTAAGATTTTAACGTAAAATATTTAAAAACTGTTATTTCATGTCCCATCATTGTCTTAACAACAGCTGTACTGAGGTGTAACTGACATACCATAAAATCACCATTTAGAGATTACAGTTCAGTAGTTTATTAACAGAATTGTGTAACCATCACCGCTATCCGGTTCCAGAACCTTTTCGTTACTCCAGAAAGAAGCTCTGTACCCCCTCACCCTACCTCTGGCAACCACTCATCTGCTGTCTGTCTCTATGGATTTGCTTATTCTGCACATTTTATATAAATTAAATCACATAATGTGTGGTCTTTGTGACTGGCTGCTTGCACAGCATAATGCTTTCAAGGTTCGTCCATGTTGTAGCCTGAATCAGCACTCCATTCTTTCTTGTGGCCAAATAATATTCCATTTTGTTTATGCATTCATCAGGTGACACTTTTTTTTTTTTTCTTCCACTTTGGGTATTTTGAATAAGGCTGGTGTGAATGTTCATGGACAAGTTTTTTTGAGAACGTATGTTTTCAAATCTTTGGGTGTTTACCTAGAAGGAGAAGTGCTGGCTCATATGGAAACTCTATATTTAACTTTTTTTTTTAACTTAAATTTTTTGTTTATTGCAGTAACATTGGTTTATAACATTGTATAAATTTCAGGTGTACATCATTATACTTCTATTTCTGCATAGATTACATCATGTTCACCACCCAAATACTAATTACAACCCATCACCACGCACATGTGCCGAATTATCCCTTTCGCCCTCCTCCCTCCCCTCTTCCCCTCTGGTAACCACCAATCCAATCTCTGTCTCTATGTGTTTGTTTATTGTTGGAAAGATATTCCGTGCTCTTGGATTGGAAGAATTAACATAGTTAAGATGTCCATACTTCCTAAAGCCTTCTATAGATTCAATGCAATCCCTATCAAAGTTCCAACAACATTTTTCACAGAAATAGAACAAAGAATCCTAAAATTTATATGGAACAACAAAAGACCCCGAATAGGTAAAGGAATCCTGAGAAAAAAGAACAAAGCTGGAGGTATCACACTCCCTGATTTCAAAATATACTACAAAGCTATAGTAACGAAAACAGTATATTTAACTTTTTGAGTTAAACTGAAATTGTGAAAACAATTTGGAAAAGTGCTAGACTTTTGCAAATTGGCTGCATCGTTTTCATTCCCACCAGCCATGTACGAGGGTCCCAGTTCTTCCACATCCCCATTAGCACTTGTTATTGTCTGTCTTTGGTTGTAGCCATCCTAGTGTGTGAAGTGGTATCTCATTGTGGTTTTGATTGGCCTTTCTCTGATAGCTAATGACATGAGTTTCTTTTCATGTCATTATTGGCGATGAGTATATTTTCTTTGGAGAAATATCTATTTAGATCCTTTGCCCACTTTTTAATTGAGTTGTCTTTTCACTGTTGAGTTGTAAGTGTTCTTTATATATTACAGATATGTGGCCTTCATCAGATATATGATTTGCAAATATTTTCTCCCATTCTATGAGTTGTCTTCTAACTTTCCTGGTGGTGTCTTTTAAAGAACAGAGTTTTTAATTTTGATGAAGTCTAATTTATCTATTTTTTTTGATTGCTTGTGCTTTTGCTATTATATCTAAGAAACCACTGACTAATATAAGGTCATGCAGATTTATGCCTATGCTTTCTTCTAAGAGTTGTATAGTTTTGGCTGTTACATTTAGGTCTTAGCTCCATTTGAGTTAACTTTTGTATATGGTGTGAGGTAAGGGTCCAACTTTGTTCTTTTGTAGTTGTCCCAGCACCATTTGTTGAAAAGATCATTCTTAGCCCACTGAATTGTCCTGGCACCCCTGTTGAAAATCAATGGACCATAAGTGTAAGGGTTTATTTCCAGATCTCAATTCTATTCCATTGATCTATATGTCTATTTTTATGCTATTTCCACTTAACAATATATATTGGAGACATTCATGTATCAGGACATAAAGAGCTTCTTCATTCTCTTCTGTTGCTGCACAGCATGAATTGAACTTTATTGAATGTTTGTAATTTTAACTCAGTTCATTTTTCATTGACAATGAATTGTTTACAATTATTATTTTTTGGTGACATGAACCTTTTAACTGCCCATATATCTCTAAGATAAAATTCTCTTAAGTAGACTTGCTTATCCAACTAAGTGAACAAAATGGATTTGGTTGAGTTTTCTAGAGAGCTGAGATGGACCCATATGCCATTGTGTGAATTAGTCTCCAAATGAGCAGATGAATAAAATACGTTTTTTCCCTTACTCATGCTCAAACAAAGTGAGACCTTTTCAGAAAGTAAATAAGATTTTCTTCTGTCCCTATTCACCTTTCCCACAGTGGAGGAGGTTGTATTACAGTGATCTGTCCAGTTCCAAGTTGATGTTGGACTTTTACATTGGGCTTCTGTTATGGACTGAAATAAGTCCTTTTCTAGTAATATAATTTTCTTTCTTTCCCCACAAATGAATTAGTGGAGTAACAGACAGATTGCAACTCCCAGCATTCTCCTCCAGGGTTTAACTCTTCACCTGCAAGTTCTCATTGGTGCCCGCTCCTTGCAATTGACCATCTACTGTCACCATTTTTCCTCTCTCCTCCCAATATGCTGAGCATTTGACATGTTTTTCTTATTTAGTTCTCATAACCATCCTACGATTTGGGTGCTATTCTCATCGCCAGTATACAGATGAGGAAACCAAAGCTTGGTGAGGTTCAATATGTGTCGAAAAAGTAAACAAGCAGATCTGGTTTGTCTGATTCCAGAGTGCAAATGTTTTACTGCTCTAATGCCAGGCTTACAGCTGCTCTGCATCTGCTCTTCTGGTTTTGGACTCCCAGGGATCAGGTCAGCCCAGGTCACCCCTGCTCCGGGCCATTCAATGTGCTGCCTCCATAGCTCAATTCACTTACGTTTCTCTTTTCCCTGATTAAAGTAGAAGTTATGGCAATTTTGCAAATTAAATCAATTTCTCTTGAGATAGATATAAAAAATTCAGGTCAGCTCAAACGTATTTGCAAGAGCTGCTCAGTGAAATCTGTAAGTTCACGGAGGTACAGGCAGCTCTTTCTGCAGTGTGTGAATTAGCTGCATGCTTGGTGCAGTTTTCCTTCCTCTTGCTCATTGTTTTAGTTCAATAGCTTAAAGCCTACCCCAGCAATTTGCTCTCATAAAGGAAGAGAAGTCAACTCTAATAAATCTTAGTGTCTTCTTAGCTCTTGCTCAAATGTGGTAAAGTTTTTAAAGGGATTAAAGAAAGCTAAAAAAAATTTCTTTCTTAGGGATACAAATGTTAGGAATCATGTAGTGATGTTTTCAAAGGACCCTTTTGATAAAGATACCAAAAGGAACAATATGGCTCAAGTCACTGCACAGAACAGAACAACGAGCTGGGGGAGCAGGAGTGGATCTGATCAGAAGAAAATGAGATGCTGCTATCAAAAACGGAATTAGTAAAGAATTTGTTTGAAAATTTAATGTACAAAGTTTCTGAAATATTAATATAGCCTTCTTAAAGCAGTGTGAAGGAAACAGACAGCAACATTACTTGGGAAAGAAGAGAGAGAAATCTTCCAAGGCAGGAATTGTGTATGATAACATACTCCAGATTTATGGCAAAATCGATAATTTGAAAGTGTATGAATGAAACTGATATAATCTATTAAGTCAGAATATATGAAATTGCCAATATTCAACCATATTTTTAACTTAAAAATTGCAATTTTATATGCTTTGATCTAACACTTCATTAGAGTCTGGTACAAAAATAGCCACATTAAAAATAGTAGTTTGTTGAACACCTACAACCCAGATGATCATAATGTCAAAGTATTTTTGGACTTGAAGCTTGGTTTAACTCTGAAATCTGAAGCCCAAGTGCTCCACTGTCCAAAGGAGTCAGTTATGCTTCCAAAGGCTTCTTCCAAAGTCAGAAGTTGTACGATCTGCCCAGTGGTGGCCCTGGTGTGGACAGCCGTGCCTGTGTGGTGACCACAGGTACTGCGGTGTGGTCATCTGTACATTGCTGCTCTGACACCTGCACAGGCCACAGTGGTGCTCCCTGCTGGACTTCCACGGCTAAAGCTCTTTAGTTTACATGGACGCTTAACCATCTTCCCACCACACACCAGCCCTGTCCTGTGCCCATCTGGAGATCCTTCTGTTCTCGGCCACATGTCTGCCACTACTAACCCTCCCCCATGACGCCTTCCTTCTGAGTGGTGTCCTGGTCATTGCGATGAGGTCCTATTTGCAGCCCTTGCTGTACATTCCTATTAACAGGTCTCGTTAAGAAGATCTGTGAATGCTGAATTTCAAACATGAAGGGATAGGAGGACTCATAATACCCAGTCTCAAGATAGTAATCAAGACCCTTGGATGTTGGTGAAGGACAGTCATGCAGATCTGTGGAACAGAACCAAGTTCGGAAGGAGACCATATATTGTCAGTGGATTTTTGACAATGGTATGGAAGTAATTCAATAAAGCAAAGATAGACTTTTCAACAAGTGGTGCTGGATCAATTGGGCATCCATATATAAAACAACGAACCTTAGCATATATCTTGCACCATATACAAAAATTAACTTGAGGTGGATCATAAACCTAATGTGAAACCTAAAACTAAAAAAAGTTCTAGAAGAAAACATAGGAGAAAATCTTTGTGACCTTTTGACAAGCAAATAATTCTTAGATAAGATGCAATAAACACAAAGCATAATAGAAGAAAATTGATAAATTGAATAAACTTCATCAAAATTAAAAACTTCTGCTCTTCAAAAGACACTGTTACTATAAAAAGACAAGCAATAGACTGGAGGGAAACATTTGTAAAAAACATACACAATAAAAAAACACAACAATCTAGTAATCAGAATATATAAAGAACTCTTGAAACTCAATAATATGAAAACAGACAAAAAGCAGAGCAGGGGGATATATTTGGACACTTGATCAAAGAGAAAATATGGATGGCAAATAAGCACATGAAAAGATGCTCAAAGTCATTAGTCATAAGAGAAATTAAAATTAAAACCAAAAGGAGATAATGTGACACATAAATTAGAATGGCTTAAACATTTAAAAAACATAAACTAGTAGTACAAAGTGCTGGTGAGGATGTGGAGCAACTGGAACCCTCGACCACTGCTGGTGGGGGTGCAAAATTGTGCAGCCACTGTGGAACGCATTCTGGCAGTTTCTTGTAAAGTTAAACATATGCTCACCATTCAACCAACAACACAGCTCCTAGGTATTTACCTAAGATAATTGAAAATGTACATTTACAAATGGGTCCACACCAAGACCCATATGTAAAGGTCTATAGTAGCTTTATTCACAATAGACCTGGACTGGAATACCCCAACTGACCATCAACCTGTGAATAGATAAACAAAGTGTGGTTCATTTACACAATGGGATACTCCCCAGCAATAAAATGAATGAACTACTGATACACTCAACAACATGATGAATCTCAGAGTCATAATGAAAGGTGAAAAAAGCTAGACTCAAAGACTGTGTGATGAGTGATTCCATTTATATGACAGTCTGAAAAGACAAAACTACACACGGGGAATCAGATCAGTGCTTGTCAGGAGCTGCACGTGGCAGGAGTGATTGACTATACTGAGATAGAAGGGAATGTTTTAGGGTGATGGACATTGTCTATATCTTTATTATGGTAGTGGTTTCACAGCTGTATTTCTTTTATCAAATCTCCTAGAACTGTACACTTAAAAAGGGTGAATTTTACTATATGTAATTATTCTCATTAAAACTGATATTTAAAAAACAGAAACAGTTAGAAAAAAGGGAAAGGATCTATTTCTTGATTTCTTTCTTCTCTTCTAAACAAACTCACCCACCTTTCCCCAGCTGTTGGCTTTGCACAGTAAGTGATGTTGGGAGGGCCCCAGGAGACCTGTTATTCCCTTCCCTCAAGCCAGTGGTTACTGACTCGCCTCTTTTTATATTCGTAGGAGTCAGAGGAACCATTAAGTGTTTCCCAGAGCACAGCTTCCCAACCACAGAGCCTGTGCACGAGTAATAACTGAAGCACTTGGGGCAGTCTGGCACCCAAGGGACCGTTCAGGGCCACAGGTCAGTTCCCTCCAGCCCAGAGCAGTGCGGTCTTTTCCCAGGTGTCTTACAAAGGTGATCGCAATTTTGTGTGAGCCAGGACACGAAGGAGGTTAGGAAGCACTGCCCATGAAACAAAGATTGGTTTCAAGGTGATTGGCTCTGTCTCAGAAATTGTTGATAATTTCTCTTGCTAAAACTAAGTACATAAATAGATACACTCAATTCTTTCTCGTTCGAGATCCCACTACTTTAGAAATTTCAGAAACTCTGCAAAATTTAACTCAGAGAGCATTGAAGTTTTATCTCCTCCTTCTCTGATACTGAGGAGTCTACTCAAAATAATATGACCACGAAGGGGAACATATAGGTTTTCCAGATAAGCAACAAATTTTCAGAAAGATATTCATTGGCAGTCAAGATAGTGATTAAAAAGTGAACTTTTCGAGCCAGCACTGATGGCCTAGTGGTTAAAGTTTGGCGTGCTCTGCTTCAGTGGCCCAGGTTCAGTTCCTGGGTGAGGAACCACACCACTCGTCTGTTAGTAGCCGTGCTGTGGCGGGGCTCACACAGAAGAACTAGAAGGACTTACAACTAGAATTACAACTATGTACTGGGCTTTGGGGAGGAAAGAAAAAAAAAAAGAGGAAGATTGGCAACAGATGTTAGCTCAGGGCAACTCTTTCCCATTCAAAAAAACAAAAGAATTCAGTAAATTAAAAAAAGAAAAGAACTTTTCATAGTCATTTAATAGACCTAGTATGACCTTTGTGGGTTACTGTTAACATTTAGAGAGTCTTCATGTACTTGAATTCATTCATTCAGCATATACTTAACGAGGGCCAGACACTCTGTTAGGCACTGGAGGTACAGTGGTAAATAAGTTAGAAATGATCCCTTCCGATTCTGGAGAAACATTCTAACAAACATGTAGGAAATCCAGTGTGACAGGTTCTTTGATAGAAGAAGTGGGGAGGGATACAGGGCTCTGGACCCGCTACCTCAAAATGAGGTGCCTTAGCATACTGAATATTTTAAGCTGAAGGAGTTTGGGAAAAACGGCAGAAGTAGGAAGGTTACTCTGACCACCTCCCCCTATCAACCTTCTTCCCTGAAGCAGGTCATAGAACCCTCATGTGAGAGGTGCCCTCCCTACACCCAGATGACAGGAGCATCCTTGTCCCTGAAGACAAAGGGACACTAGAAGAAGAATCCTAACACACAGGCCTGGCTAAGCTCCCTTGGTTCACCACATTCCCTCAGACTCCCTACCTGTTCTGTTCCTCCACAACTGCCCACTCTTCATCAAACCTAGCAGAAAATACTCAGGTCTCACTGTTTCTTCAGGTCTTCACATCTTTGTGAAGGCTCCAGTGTCACGTAAAACTTCTTAAATAAATGTGTATGCTCTTCTGTTAATCTGTCTTTGTGAGTTTAATTTTCAAAAGCAGCCAGGAACCCTAAGAAGATTTAGGGAAACTTCTTCCTCCCCTCCAATGGCTCAGGAGAATATGATTTGAGCACTTATCCCAGACCAGGCTAGGAGAGTGCACCCTGGAGTCATGTTTTTTTTTGTTGTTGTTGTTGGAAAGGATTTGCCCTGAGCTATCATCTGTTGCCAATCTTCCTCTTTTTTTCGTTCCCTCCCCAAAGCCCCAGTGCACGGTTGTATATCCTAATTGTAAGTCCTCCTAGTTCTCCTATGTGAGCCAATGCGACAGCATGGCAACTGACAGACAGGTGGTGTGGTTCTGTGACCGGGACACGAACCTGGGCTGCCAAAGCCATGAGAGTGCTGAACTTGAACCACTAGGCCATCAGGGCCGGCTCTGGAGCCATGTTTTATAAACTGGATTTGAAGGATCACTATCAGTGAGCAAGCAATTGAAAGTTAGAGAGATGGAAACACTGGAGGAATAATATTAAGGATGCTGCCTCAGTGCTGTGCTGGGGTTAAAGCTGATGGAGACAAGTTGAGAGACAAGATGAAGATTATAGAGACAAGTGACCCTTGTTAGGGAGTTTGAACTTAATTCTGAGGACCAGATGGTTAAATGCAAAAGAATGTTTTATATTTTCTTTCAGGAAAATCACTCTTACTTCAGGGGAGCAATTAGATAAGAAAAGGGATAAAGCTTGAAGCAAGAGAAGCTTAAAGCATATTTGGAAGTAATGAAACTGAATTTCCTTGAAAATGAATTTCATGTCATATTTTCACTAATTCACACTGTATTCATCAATTGTGAAAATTTACCATGGACCACACAAAATCTTATATCTATATAATTGATAATGGAATCTTAGATGAAATTTCAATCTGTGTATTGGTGAAGCCAAATGGGAAGATCTTACTGGACCCAACTGTGAAGCTGGATTTTCAGTCACCCCATGATGATCCGTGTTGTTGAGAGCTACTTCTCGGCTGGAAATTCTGCATCACCTTGCAATTATCTGTAGATAAGGCCAACACCACAATTTTCTAATTTTAGACAAAAATTAATCACGAGCAAAATCTGAAGAGACAAATCTCAATTTGTCAGAGGTAGAACTAACTTCAGATTATTTGTATACTCACCTTGGAAGAGAAAAGATTGAAAATTCCCGTTCAGTGGCAGTTTTTCTCAGAGCTACTGCAGAAGCTTGGTTCTTTAATTAGCAGGCGTGTCACAAGCACAGTGGATGGATGGCAGCGTCTAGATGTAGCCACGAGCCCCTCACCTGGCATGAGCAGCGGCATTGTGACACCGGAGGAACTTGAGTCAGGAATCAAATGTATTTCATAGTGGAAATAGATTTAGAAGGTCCTTAAAATTAAAAATTTAATCGTATTATACATTTTGACTTATCCCAGTGCAACAGTTGAAATTTTGTCTTAAAAATATCACACTTGAGGAAATCTTAGCGTCTCAGAGTCATACTTACATATTTATAACTTAGAATCAATAATTAATAGGTCAGTGATCCTTAAGAATTCTTTTGTGGTAGTTAAGTTTAACAAACCTGTTCAATTGTGTAAGTTGTGGTCAGACAGTGTAAAGTAGAAAGGGATGACAAGAGACTAACTTTCTTAAAAAAGTAATGAGACAGAATAGTCCACTAGATCAGCGGATCTCTAAGTATGGTCCCTGGACCAGCAGCGTCTGTCCTGTCTGCTTAGAAACAGGATAGAAACGCAGATCTTGGCCCCACCTGCAAGCTGCTGAATCAGGACCTCTGGGGTGGGCCCAGCAGTCTGCGCGAGCACAAGCCCTCCGGGAAATTCTGGTGCACACTCAAGTTTGGGAAGCATCGCTCTGTGTTTCGCAATTTCACGTTCTTTGGCAAACTTGATCTTTCAATTGCCAACAATTATTTTCCCAAGGCCACTAAGAACCAAAGGTCCTTGTTCACTGTTAATGGAGGACTGCGAGCTACTTAAAGCAAAGATTGTGTGTTAGTTAAATCTGAATGACCTAGAGTAGAGGCTTAGGTCATTAGTAAGTAGAATTGCAGAAAATCTATTATTTATTAAGAGTACATTCAAGATGACCTTGTATTCACCTGAGCTCATTGCTTCAGCTTTATTTTGCTAGAGAATGATTCCCAGAAAAGAAAGTGGTGATCTGATGTCTAAGTCAGTATCGTTTGTAAGATAGGCCACAGGATCTCACGGAAGCTTCGTTAGATTGATAAAAACATGATCCAGGAACGATTCGTGTACTCGCTTACACTAGAACGGTCATTTAAAAGGGCCTTAAAAACTTTATAAAGTAATTGTTTTCACATTTCAACTTATTCCAGCCTATTTGTGATTGAAATTAATAAAAAAGTGACTCTTTAAATGTAATCTTAATAATAACTTTCTGTGGATATTCACTGATTTGTTAGATCTTTTTTGGTGCTTAGACAGCTAGGTATGTCCATAAATAAATATCTTCAAAAAATGTATAGAACAGTAGTTCCAAGAGTTGTTTGACCATGACCCACAATAAGAAATATGTTTTGCATTGCAACACACACACACGTGCACACACACACACCACCGCAACTAAACAGAATTTCATGGCATAATACTTAACCTTACAACTTGTGATTCAGTCTACTCCATTGTAATCAATTCTAGGCTGTTCTGTCACTTAACAGCTATTGATCACAACGCATTAAATTGGTTTCAAAACCTCAAATGGATTATTGTGCTAGATACTTCCATTTGCCTTTCCAGGTCCGACCCTCATCCTTCTCCCCACTGCTCTGTGCCCTGTACGCCAGGCTCACCTGTGTGGACTACATAGTGGGTGCGTTTGCTCTTAGCTTCCTGCCAGGTTTGGTGATGGGTACAGGGATGTCCTGGGATGCTCAGTCTATTGGACCACAAACTTCACTGATGTAGTGGGTTCCTGAATCTTTTTTTAAATAACAGCCTTATTGAGATATATTTCACAAACCACAGAATTCATCATTTTAAAGTATACAGTTCAATGGTCTTTAGTACATTCACGAGTTGTGCAACCATCACCATAAGCTAACTTGAGAATATTTTCATCACTCTCAAAAGAACTCATGTGCCCATTAGTAGCCACTGCTCACTTCTCCCCACCCTCCTGCCCCCAGCCCTAGGCAACCACCAATCTACTTTCTGCCTTTATGATTTTCATATTTTGGGTGTTTCATGTAAAATGAGATCATACAATATATGGCATTTTGTGTCTGGCTTCTTTTACTTAGCATAGTGTTTTCAAGGATCATCAATTTTGTAGCACGTATCAGTACTTCCTTGTTTTTATGGCTGGATAATATTCCACTGTATGGACAGAATACATTTTGTTTATCCATTCATCCATTGATCGGCATTGGGTTTTTCCACTTTTTGGCTGTGATGAATAATGCTGTTATGAACATTTGTGTACGAGCTTTTGTGTGGGGGTTTTATTTTAATTGGGTACATACCCAGGAGTAGAATTACAGAGTCATATGGGAACTTTATGTTTAATCTTTTGAGGAACCACTAGGCTGTTTCCCAAAGCAGCCGCACCGTATTACATTTCCATCAGCAGTGTATGAGGATTCAGATCCTTCCACATCCTCACCAGCACTTGTTGCTCTATGTCTTTTTGATTCTAGCCACTCTAGCTGGTGTGAAGTGGTATCTCATTGTGGTTTGGGTTTGCTTTCTGTGGCGGCTAATGATGTTGAGCCTCTTTTCATGTGCTTATTGGCCACATGTATCTCTTCTTTGGAGAAATGTCTATCCAGATCCTTTCTGATAGGAAAGATTTTAATTTCTTTTTCTTGCCTAGTTGCCCTGGCTGGAACCTCCAGTACAATGTTGAATAGAAGTGGTGGGCATAGAATCCTTACCTCATTCCTGATCTTGGAGGGAAATCCTTTGGTCTTCCACCATTACCTGTGATGCAGCTGTGGGCTTTTCCTCGATGTCCTTTACCAGGTGGAGGAAGTTCCCTTCTACTCCTAGTTTGATGAGTGTTATTTTTAGTCATTAAGGGATGTTGAATTTTGTCAAATGCTTTTCCTGCACACTTTGCTGTCTGTGCACGAACTGCGTAACAGATGCACGGTGACCATTCACCAAAAGGGTTTGAAAGAAGTGATGTGATTGATCACTGACCATGATGCACATCTCTTATCTGTGTTGTGATTTGTGGACTAAAGAGCTAGTAGCAGTGTTTGCCCTTTGAACAATTACTCACAGTTAATATTCTGTGGTAACTGAGAATTGAGCTGTGTTGTTGGGTTTGATGGTTGATTTTATCTGTTAATTTGGTTAGGCCATGGTACCCAGGTATTTGGTCAAACACCAGTCTATACATTGTTGTGAATGTATTTTTTAGATGAGATTAACTTTAAATCAGTAGACTTTTGAGTAAAGCAGATTGCCCTCCATAATGTGGGTGGGCCTCATCCAACCAGTTGAAGGCTTTAAAAGCAAAGACTGTGATTTCCTGGAGAAGAAGAAATTCTGCCTCAAGATGTCCTCGGACTTGAGCTGCAACATCAGCTCTTCCCTGAGTCTCCAGCCTGCCAGTCTGCCCTGCAGATTTCGGATTTGTCAGCCCCCACAATCACATGAGCCAATTCCTTAAAATAAAGCATGCTCTCTCTCTCTCTCATCTCTCATCTCTATCTCTATCTATCTTTATATCTATCCACACACACATATATGTTCACATCCTGTGGGTTCTGTTTCTCTGGAGAACCCTGATTAATACATTAGGACACTGGTATGTTTAACTAAAATGTGGTACCTGAAACTTGTGCACATCAGAACCATGCATAGCAAGGACTTCCTGTATTGTCTTTGATTTTCCATATCCTTCCATATCGAGGGAAGTGTTTCAGAGGTTTCCACTTGGCCATCCCACTCTGAAGCTCTGATCCCACACATAAAGGAACTTATGTAGGCCTCTGCCTTTTGTGGAAGGACCCAGAGGACGCTCCACATACCAGTGAGGAATGCACCGCTGAGAGGGCACAAGCATCACTATAAAGCACAGTGGTGCTCACTGTCAACCCCGATGTAGACCTGGTTCTCTGGTTGTGATGAGGATCCTGACATACTAGAAGCCAGGTGGTGTGCGTATGCATCAGAAGCCAGGTGAGCACAATTATCTTAAGGAGAAGCGAGACTGGGATGGCAGCTATTGGGGGCCTGACCCATAGAGAAATCTGTAAGCTGCTTCGTGCTACGGCTTGCCCCTATGGCAACCTATCACTAGCCAAGTCTTGGGTAGATTGCTGTGACAACAGCAATTGCTATGATGACAGCAGTGATCACACAGATTGTGGAGCAATGGCTTTTCATGATTGCTCTCAGGGCACAGATGGAGGAAATTCAAAGCTAGGAATGACCAAGTGAGAATGGAAGACAATCGGGAAACCTCACTGGCAGCTCTGAAGGAGTCCCTTGCCTCCAGTTACAGGGGACTAAGCACTAGGGCTGGAGCCCACTGCCTGAGCATAAGTTGTGCGATTGCAGCACGGTGCTCCACCTTGCTGGGTTTCCCATGCTCAGGTGAGGAACCAGTGGTCATGGAGGGGGACGCTGAGTTATGGGGTGGTGACATTTGCACAGACTTTGGTGATACCGAGATCTGTGAACCTCCCAAAGCCCCTGACCCTCCTCCTGCATTCGGAGGCAGCCCCCTCTCCCATCTGGAGGACCCATCTTCCCTGCATGAAAGCTTTCCATGACTGTACCTGCAGTGGTTTCCCATCACTGATTCTGATTCGCAGGGCCTACCTCCCAACAATCTTTACTTCCTCTGGACACACAAACGTGATTTACTTGGAGAAGTGAGAGTCTTGCTCACGGAGAAGGTAACTTATCCACCTAAGGCATGCCTCACCAATCTTTATCAACAGGAACTCGGATATGTATAGAAGTGGATTCCAGTAGGATTAGGCCCAAAATGACAGAATTGCAAAATCTGAGACCTGTTTCACTGATGTGGGTCATTCATGGGGTTTGAGTGTTTTGAGGGACCAGGATCTGAGACGAAGGCTAATAGATCACTGGAATTTTAGAAAATAAATACATGGAAACTTACCATGGTGCTACCCGCCAGATACAGGTAGAAACATTCTGGGTCTTCTGGCAGAAAGATGACTCGTGTCAACACAGCAGGATACTGTAGGAAAAACGCAAGCCTGAGGAAATGAGGCTGTGGAGTGGGACTATCAGAAAGAGCTACTTCCAGGAGAATCTGGCATCACTGTCATAGCTTTAGGGAGCAAGCAAACAACTTATTATTTCCCTTAATGTCTTTTTGATGGCTGGCAAAACGGCATTACCAGATCACCCACCTTCAAAGTGTTTATAATATTTAACAAGAAATATTTTAGTAAACAATAATCTTTAGTTTATATTTATTCAATATCTGCCATCTTTCTCCAGCGTCCTAGTCTTTCTTCTGTTCCCGAAAACAAACAAAAGGATTTTTAACAGTTAAAAACCAAGGATGACCTAAAAGAGTAAAGTAAAAATACTTTTATTTATTCGTTCTCAACACTTTCTCCCAGGAGGGTGACGGTGTTCCTCAGTCTTTGTGATCTCGTTTAGCGATCACGGAAAATAAATTTATAGGAAATCTCTCTTTGTAATCAGAAGAGCTCAAATATAATATAATTTCCTGGTAGATGAACAGTCAGTTGTGGTTTAATTTCTACTATTACATTAATAAGTCAAATAAGTCCAATTTTTTGTCACAAGATAAACTTCTCAAGTAATTTTAATATTATTTGAACAACTGTTTCTTGATTATTCAAAGAATATTTTTGACAGACAGAGTTCTTCCTGTCGACTTTGGCTTTTGGAAATGTCCACGCCATCACTAATGGAGCTGTTTCTGTGAGTTGTTTGGGTATCTCTAGAGATTCCTTCAGAAAGGACTCCAGGGGGCGTTATAGAACCACGATCCAAAACTGCAAGCTCTGGGCTGGTTTGTGTGCTTGTGTGTGTGTAACAGAGGCGTAGTTAGGAAAATCAGAATTATCCTCTGCTGGCTTTGCTATGACCAACTACAGACGCAGGGATTTTATCTGCTGAGTTGTTGAGTTGCTTGTCAGACCAGGCAGAAGTCACCCAGTTACAAATGCTCCCATGAACAGCAAGTGATTATATCTGCACGTAGAAAAATATTTAAAAATTATTGAATAATCAAAATTTCCTTTTTTATTATTCAAAAGTTACAAAACACTCACTGAATTAGTAAAATCAAACAATGCAAAATGTATTTAGTTAAAAGGGAAAGATCCCCCTTCTCACTCTGTTTCACTCCCCGGAGGTTGGTGTGGGTTCTTATCCGTTATGCTATTCACATTGCAAACATAACTATATACAAATAGAAATACTTATGTTCACAGATAAAATGTTTTTTAAAATGTGGTCAGGCTATACATTTTCTTGTAGCTGGATTTTTTTCACTCCTAAGTATGTCTCTGGCTGTTCTTCCCTGTTAGCATTGCCTTAGATCTGCCATCTGGGTATTTTTCAGGCACCTCACAGATGTTAGTCTTTTCAGTGGATGGACGGAAGGCCATAGAACGTATGTATCATAATTAATTTATCTAGTGCAGTGTGGATAGGCATTTAGATAATCTCCAATTTTCTTACTGTTATAAAATACAGCAGTGAGCCATTAGAATTTACTTATATGAATTTACTTATTTCTGTGAGGAATGGTTCCTTAAGGGGCAGCCCACTTTAATCTTTGCAGTCACTGATTACTCATGTGGTTTATTTCAGAAAACGTCACAGCCTTCCTTACAATTTATTCCTCCAGATGGAGTTTAGAATTGTTTTTGTCAAGTTCCCCACCACCCTCCCCTGATTGCAATGAAGTTTTGATGGAAAGTGCATTGAGGTTGTGGACTAGTTTGGGAGAATTACTACAGATTATTTAAAATATTGAGACTCCATTGTTATCCATTGTTTAGTTACACATGTGTCTGTATACTTTGTATATACGAAGAAATGTATCTTCTTTGATTACTTCATAGGAAAACTATTGCTTTTCTATGTTAATCTTATGTTGAGCTACTTTATTGACCACTTTGGTTTTAATAAATTTTTAGTTGTTTCCTCTAGATATTTAGACAAACACCCTTAAGCAAAAAATGACAGTTTTGTTCTCCTTTCCAATGCTTTTTAGATTTTTATTTACTTTCTTGCCATATTCCGTTAGTGGCATATTCCATTAATGACAATGAGATTGTTTTATATTTTTTTTTGTCCAGATACCATTTTTCCCTAACTTTGTCCAGTAGAAATAGTTCAGAAAGTTTTGTTTTTCTCTTTGTTCTGAAAGGTTTAAATTACAAAAAAAAAAAGGAAAAGAAATAGAGATGAGGTCCTTGGGATCTTGATAGACTGCACCTAATGCCTCCATGTTGTATGGCACATGGACTTAGACTATTTGGTTTTCTCCTCCTCATCACTGGCCTGTGCCAATTTATTGAATTTATTAAATTAACATAGAATGGCATATAAATTTCTACTCAATATCCTTTTAAAATTAACATTTAAGTATCAGTAAGTACAGTGTTTCATAAATTATTTTAGTCCTATATAATCTAGTTAAGGAAAATGGGCAAAAGTCTAGAAAATATGAAAGACGATAAGAGAGGGAGAGAGAAAATTATATCCTTTAATTTTTAAAAATTACAATAAGGAATTAAAAAATAATGTGGACAAATCCATCCTTTAAAAAAAACAAGATTTTTATTCCAAGAAAGAAAAGTCTTTTTTAAAAATATTAAAACTGTATATTTGAAGTAAAATTTTATTTTTGAATGTTAAAAAAAAAGTTTAAGTAATTTCCTCAGGGTCTCTCAGATAGTCAAGGGCAGAGCTGGGTTTGAAGCTGAAGGGGTGGATCCCAGATTCTATGCTTTCTCCTGGGCAGTGTCACCACAGCTCACACAGTCCGTGGAGAGGACATTCCTCGCTCTGTAGGCTACGGTTAGGACAACTGTGCTACTAAAAGATGATGTGCAAAGTGGCAACATCACATGGATTCTTTCCCTTAAGAAATTTTTTTCCATCGATTACTTAAAATTACGCCATGGTAGAATTTTAATTTTTTCCTGTGAATTTCTAGTTGCCTTTTTCTTTCTCATTGATAAGAGAAATATGAGCCTTCAACATCCCCTCAAATGTATCCAGTATCTTATTTATACCATGCATTGCACTGTATCTTTTATTCCTGAATAACATCCCTTTATAACATCTCCAAGTAGTTTTGTAAAAAAGGCTGCAATTTCTGAATTATTCCATATCAAATTTGTCTTTATTTTCGCCTTACCTGTGATGGAAATTTAGCTGGGCACAGGGTAGGTTCAAACCAACCCAGTGTGCGCTGATGAAACGGTCGACGCCAGCCCCTTTCTTGGCCTTTTTTTCCTCTTTAGAAGCTGCCATTTTCTCTTGTTGTCTCAAAATTCTCTAGGATGTTTCCAAAGACGAGTCTTTAAAGGTTCGTCTTGTCTTTAAGGGGATCCTTTCAATCTGAGAGTCTGTGCTCTTCTTCAGATATGCTGGAAAAGTCTTGTGTTATTTCTTTGTCAACTTCGCTTCTATTTTCTCTTCTGAGGACAGCCGTTAATCAGACATTGCATGACACACATTTTAGCTTTGCTCTCACATTTCCCTTCTCCTCCTCCTCCTCCTCCTTCTTCTTCTTTTTCATTCTGGAATATCTCCCTGACTCTATTTTGCAATCCTGCTATATTTTTAAAGAGTGATACGCATATTTTATCTCTCAAAGCCTTTTTGTTCTCTGATGTTCCATGTAATAGCACTCTGACTTATTTTGTGGATGTAGTATCTTCTTGACTCTCTTGGAATGTTAATTAGTTAATTTTTTCCGCTCCCTGAGTTTGTACTGAGTCTCTCTTCCAGGTTGCCCCTTTTCTTTCCCGTCTGATGATCTTTGATGACCCATTTATACTGGACTGATTATTCTAGATTATTTCCCTCTGACATTGTGGAGAAGTGCCCACGTCTCAGTCTCATTGTACCTTTTTCCTTTACTCAGACAGGTTGAGACAGGCTCAGCCGGCGTATGGGAAGGCTTTGTGTTCGTGCTCTCCATCCCCGTGTGATAAAATCTCCTTCTGGGTATAGCCCCATAGCTGCCGATCCGGTTCTGAATTTATCTTAGTTCCTCCCTCTGTGAGATGCACTATTTTCAAACCCTAATTTCTGTGTCTTTCGTACTCTGAGTGTATGAAGATTGTGACAATTAAAAACCCCAAGTTGCTTGTCTACAATTTATTTCAGAGCCTGGTGCCTACCTACCACCTCTCCTCTGAAGGCGGCACGTGTCCCCTTGCCACACACCACATCATTCTCTGTCTTCCTCACTTTTTACCCCATTTCTTCTCCAGATTTTTAAAGTCTGGGATCTGCTGTATCTGAATATAGAAAGATGGAGTTTAAAGGGTGGAAACAGTGGCCAGAGTGGGTATTTTGGGTAAGGTACTGCTCAGTACTTAAGGGACAGGGGATGCCCGTGCAAATTTCCAGTTTGTGTCACCTCTACGTCTTTATGTCTGGAGCAGAGGGTTGAGATTTATACGGACTCTGCCAACTCAACTTAATTTTTCAGGTAGTTTCAATTTTTTGAGGGTGTTTCATGAAATGCTTAGGCTCATCTTTGTTTATTTTCATTACTGTCAAGATTTTGATATTAATTAGACTGCCAATCTTCATTTTTGGTGTTCAAAGTTTCCCATTCTGTAGCAGTCTGGGAGAGACTTGATTAGAGGCTGCAAGTGAGGTGCATATTCCTTAATACTTTAGAAAACATTAGCTCTTTGCCAAAAGCACGAAATCTTGAATGTCAAGATTAATCACGTTCTTTATTTAAATTGTTACACGAGAATTTGTTCTGAAATAAAGATGCCCCTGTTGCTGCTATCCACCATGGCTAGTTAAAACCTGTGAAGGAGGAATGAAGGAGGCAGATTTAGGGAGCAGATCAGACAAACGGAAGGGTGAGAATCTAACGCAGTCTGGAGTCATTGTCTTTAGGGCTCAAGCACGTCCAGCTGCGCCCTTGGTGGGCCGCCTGCCGCAGCCAGGGGGTCACGCCCTCGCCGTCTTCAGGGCTCCGCTCAAACGCCGCCCCCCAGGGAGACTTTCCCTGACCACTGGATAGAATGGCAACCCTCTCCTCCCTCAGCACCTCTAGTACACTTTCCTTTTCTGCACAGCCCTTCCAACCATCAATTATAGTGTGCACTTACTTAGCATGCAAGTCCTATAAGAAGTTTGTTTGTTAACTTCTACATTTTTAGCACTTACAACTGTGCCTCGCACAATTGTAAAATAAGCACTCAATCAATATTTTGGGCATGAATGGTTAGAAAACACTGTATCTAGGGCCAGCCCAGTGGCATGGCGCTTAAGTGCACGTGCTCTGCTGCGGCGGCCTGGGGTTTGCAGGTTCAGATCTCGGGCGCGCATTGACGCACCGCCTGTCAAGCCATGCTGTGGTGGCATATAAAGTAGAGGAAGATGAGCATGGATATTAGCCCAGGGCCAATCTTCCTTGGCAAAAAGAGGAGGAGTGGCATTGGACGTTAGCTCAGGGCTGATCTTCCTCACACACACACAAAAAAACACTGTATCTAAAAAAGGCTACATCCATCTCACACACAAAGGCTCTCCTTTGTCCCTTTCACCTGTGCCTGCTGAGAACTGTGAGCTCTAGTTGTGTCAGGTGCCAATCTACACTGAGTGTGTGTTAGTGAACATGATGAAGAGAGGTGAAGAGTAAGGGATGTGACAGTCCTGGCAGGTGTCTGAGGACAGGTGAGCTGAGACTTGAGTGACAAGGAGTATCTCCCCAGGTCAAGGGCTGGGTGGATCTTTTCCAGAAGATGAGACACTCAGTGGGAAGGTGGATGAGGCAGGAATAAGCGGGTTTGGTTTGAAGGGTAGGAAGAAGGCCGGTGTGGCCAGAGCAAAGGTCACGTGGTTGGAAGAGCTGAGCTTGTGCTTGAGGTCTGCGAACTGGGTGGAAGGGAGATGGGGGCATGTTCTTAGTGCTCTGAGAGGCGAGTGACGGGATCTGACATATTTTGATAAAGGCACTCTGGCTGCTCTAGGAAGAACGGGCGTTAGGGACCAAGCCAGAGCAGGCAGACTAGTTTGGAGGCTGTCACAGGGTCTGGGTGACAGATGGTGGTGGCTTGGCTGACAGGATTGGCAGTGGGAAAGAGGGCAATCGAAGACTTGAATACTTATAAATGTTTGTAAGCATTTTTATAAACGTTTGTGAATGCTCACCTGTTTCACACTGTGGAGATTGCTGCTGTAGGATTTATTACAGGGGCTGTGTGGTGGTTTTTTTACAGCATTATTTGCTAAAAATTATGGAGTATTGCAAAGTGGCAGGTTTTTGTTTTATTCAAAGTAAAAAAAAAAAAGTTCTCAAGACAAAAAATTGGAGACATTTTACAGATGAGAGCATTTTGAACCTGGAAGTTCTGCCCAAGACCTCAGAGCATACAAAATATCGGAAACAGGATTTCAGGTCAGGCCTGCTGATGGCTGTCCCCTTTCTCTGCCACTCCCTCAGCTTTGTTAACTTAAAATTGGACTCAGCATATGCATTAGAAAGATTCCAGCTTTGAGACTTAGTTTTTAACTCATCTTGTAAAGTTGCGTTAGTACAAATTCTCACAATGCATTTAAAATGGAATTTTTACTGCATCAAAATGAAATTACTGTGGCATGGATACTACATCTTAGATGAAGATGCTCATAAAATGGAAATGAGACAAAGACATGATTTACTTAATCTGCCTGCTTTCTTCCCTTAGGAAATGAGAACTTGGGAAAATTATACAACAGCAGTATTTTCTTGTATTAAATACCTTAAAACCTTCAAATAAGGTTTTGATAGTGAAAAATTTACAATGATAATTGAAGTAAATTTATTTCCCACATATGTAAAAGCTGTTCTTTATTCAGATGTTAGAAATTTAGGATATTTTTTAGAAAAATGGTTCTTTTTTTATTGAGGTAATATTGGTTTATAACATTAGATAGATTTCAGATGTACATCATTATATTTCAACTTCTGTATGTGCATCGAAAAATTAATGGGTAAAGAAGATGTGGTGGGGCCGGCCCCGTGGCTCAGCGGCTTAGCACCGACGCACCGCTTCTCCGGCCATGCTGAGGCCACGTCCCTCATACAGCAACCAGAAGATGTGCAACTATGACATACAACTATCTACCGGGGCTTTGGGGAAAAAAAGGAGGAGGATTGGCAATAGATGTTAGCTCAGAGCCGGTCTTCCTCAGCAAAAAGAGGAGGATTAGCATGGATGTTAGCTCAGGGCTGATCTTCCTCACAAAAAAAAAAGAAGATGTGGTATATATACACAATGGAATATGACTCAGCCGTAAAAAAGACAAAATCTTGCCGTTTGCGACAATGTGATTGGACCTTCAGGGTGTTATGCTAAGTGAAAAAAGTCAGGCAGAGAAAGACAATTACTTCACGACTTCACTAAAATGTGGAAGACAAAAACAACAACAACAACAAACAAAACACATAGACACAGAGAACAGATTGGTGAAAATTGTTCTTATCATCATTCTTGATCATGAAGCAATTCTTGATCATAGAGTAAGACTCATGGAATGTATTTCTGAACATCTGCAACTGAATAGGAACCATTCAAACAAATATCGGAACTTTTTGCTGTTAAAGTCATAAATATAGAGTGGACATGAGTGTTGGAGGTCTTAATTATTCCTAAAGGAATGAAAAGTTAACACTACAGATATATAGATAGATATAGATATAAGTGATGCATCATAAAACTTTGATAAAGTCTATCCAAACTTTTTTTTGTTTTGCTTATCTAAACTCCAAGCCAATATTTAAAGTCAATAATATATTCATTTATAAAATTATAAATATAATAAATGCATTCATTTATAAAATTAACAAGATTAAAAACGCAGAGAATTTCATTTTTGATTGACCCAAAGAGAGCCTAGAGTTGCGTAAGTCCTGTCTTAATTAAGTCCTACTTGTTTTCACTCTTTTGCCTATACACTGTACAGAAAAGTGTGAATACCACCTTGCTGAGACAACTTGTTCTGTGGGTTCTGGGAAGGATCCATGGATGGGCATCTTGTATCCATGAACTTCCTGAAATCTTATTCAAAATTCATGTGCCAGTGACAGTCCCAGCGCTCAACAGATTCTCAAAGATGTCAATGACTAGGAAGTTTAAGAACCACTGAGTCTAGCAGATTTCCTAAGGTGCAGACCTGGCCCTCCTTCGAGGCCAACACCGGTCTTGGCTATGCAGGAGTCTGTCACCTCCCACTGCTGCTGGTGCTGCACCTGCCTCTGGGCACCAGGAAGCAAGTGGAAGCAAGCCCACAGCTGAGATCCAGGATTACTGATGCAGATCAGGATGTCACCGCATGCTGCCGCCATATCCAACCCGCATGATCAAAATGCTGCAGGCTGGATGCTGCATCACTGTGCAAGGACACCTTGTGCTTCCACTCCTGGGTTTGCCAGCCCAGAGAGCCAAGAGAGGAGCAAGAGTATCCTCTGCCTCCCTCCTGCTTTCCAAAACACCTGCGAGGGCATCTAATTGGCACAACTCGATTTGTACTCAGAACCCTAGTAGTGAGGACGTGGCTGGTGGAGAAGCACCTCTGAATCCTCTCAAGGGAGCAGGTACTGCCCAATGGCTGAGAGTGTGGTCAGCAGACAGCTTCTTCCTGGTTGGCCTCCACTGCCTATGGCCATCTTGCCCCAGATACCAGCCTTCCTGAGGCAGTCCACTCCTGGGAACCGAGCAAGGAGGCTGCTGTGGCCCCTAGGAGGCCTCTGACAGCCAACACCCACCCCAGGGCTCTTGCCAGGTTGGCCGGGGCTTTGCCAGGCTTGTAGTTTACTTCTGCCTCTGCCAGTTCTGCCTCATTCCCTACCTGTCAGACATGTTGGTCCTAAGTAACCCTTTGCACCCCAAACTCTGTCTCAGCACCTGGTTCCAGACAATTAATGGGTACTAAGAGTGTTCAGAGAGTGGGAAATAAGATGGGTGCTGGAACAGGGTCGCTCACTATCTGGCTAGTAATAAGGAAGCATCTCAGATGGCAGATGGAGCACAGACAGCTCCAGGAGCACGGTGGTCCAGATGTCAAAACCTTTCCTGGAGATAGATTGGGATGTTGTGCTGTGGAAAGGAATGCACCGGTGGTTCGGTGTTTCAGCATTTGAGTGTATGAGAGAGTACTAGTTATAACGATAATGGTATTGGATGGCTACTGCTCAGCACCATTGCTAGGCTTCAGAGAGAACAGCTGAGGGTGAGTAATAAGCAATTGAAGGCCAAGTGTGGAATTCAGAAGGCCTCTTTGGTTGCATCAAAAGGAGCTCTCATCTCTAGCAGCTGGAGGGGAGAGAAAACCAGGGATGAAGCCCAAGACGTAAAAGTCAGAGTGGATGACCTTCGAAGATGGTTAAATGCCTGCCCAAGGCAGGTCTGTTATGCCAAGATCAGGGCCCTGGCTGGGAAGTCCTGGGATGCTGACATATGGGATGGGAATATCTGAGTGGATGTTCCCAGAAGTCTTTGACCCCCTTCTGAGCCTGCAAGTGTGGAGACCCTAGTAAGTGCTAGAGCCCCACCGCACCCCCTGCATTTCTGGAGGAAAACGCAGAGGTCTTTATGCCATAGGCAACACCCTGGGGACTCACCCCAGCTCTCCTCCTGCTAGGGGCTAAGTGCTAGGGGCTAACCCATCTGAGGACACGCTGGTCCTGATACGGAAGGAAAGACATTACAGCCCAAAGGAGCTGCATGACCCGCACAGAATGTCCTGGGGAGAGCTGGGGATGTACATGTGGGATGGGATTCTGAAGCTGCCTGACCAAGAGGGCCAGAACATAAGACTGGATAGGGAAGAAATTGACTTGGGAGCACTATCCCAAGATACAGGATTTAATACCATGGAAAGGATCCGAGGCATGGAGGAAGCAGTGGCCCCCTCTGCAAAGCTGAAATGGCAGAATTAGCATGGTAGAAGAAGAGATGAACATACTCAGGGAAGGGGGCGTGCTGAATGGATACCTCTGTGTAGCCAAAAGACCCATCAGGCGGTTGTTTTCCCGAGAAGATCCAGAGGACACACCAGTTATTAAGCCAAAAAAAATGCGCTGGTGAGAGAGTCAAGGACATGAGTGGTGGCCTCCCCTGTAGGCCTGGGATGAAGGTATGAAAGGCTGTTATAGAACTTGGCTGGGCGATGGCAGAGGGACAACAGAACCCCACCAGAGAAGAGGCCGGACAATAGCAGTTTCCCATCAGACGCTAAAGGGAATGATTTTCCTAATGACCAGCAAAGCTGGAATGGCAGCCAGGGGCCCTCAGGGAGTTATGGAGCTGATGACAAAAACACAGCATCTCTAGTGCAAAACAGAGTTAGACAGCTGACAGAGGTACCACTCAGCTTGTGCCACAAGAAAAATTCAAGGATGGATGACTGGGAGGCTGGGGGCGACACCCAATGAGAGCTTAGGAACCCTGACCAGTTTCCAACTGGGAACCCCTACCTGGAGAGATGGCCTGGGGCCCAGGGGCAGCAATTTGCGCCCATGGCAAGAACATGGGGTAACCGTTCTCCCAGGGCTTCCTGAAAGCACCAACTGCCGTCTCCTCAGTAACTGTACACCAGGGAAAGGGGAGTCCCCACATATTTCAGGGACAGTTGGACGGAGGTTCTGAACTGACGTCGTTACCCATGAATGACTTTATGTCATTGCCCTGTGAGAGAACAGGAGCGAGGTAGTGGGTGGAACCCTAACTCCAGAGGTGGTTTGAGACCCCAACAGTGGGTCACTCTGCCTCTAGTCTTCTTTAGTGCCCCCCACAGATTACAGCAGGGATCATTTCTTAGTATACCACTATTTTCGTGTTATTTTACTTCTTGAGAATCTATACTCACCTTGAACTACTTAGTCAAATTGTTTTCCCAACACAAGCCCTTTGTTCTCATCGACTAAGGCTCGCCCTGTGTTTTACATCACCGCTCCCTCAGCCTGTCTCTCCACCGCCCGGCGCATTTCTGACTTGATGGCTTTCCTGAGGACTTTCTCTCTGTTGTCATTCTCTCCATTGCATGCATCTCTATCTGAGCTACCTGAGAAGATGCAAGTGGTCCTCTCTTCACTAAAACATCCTTTATTTCAGACTAATCTCTCTCGTTCTCAAATCTTTCTGTAATGATTATTTATAGCTAGCATTTTATTTTTTCTATAAATAGATGTTGAATTACTGGCACTCATCTCTCCTGTCTCCTGACTTCCTGAATTCTTCTTCCCATTTGAATTGCATTGAACTTCCTCTATCCCCACTTTGATTCAATTAAATAAAAGGAAAAGGCTAGCATTCATTAAAAGAACCACTCCTTTTGTAGTTATCAAGTTCAATCCTATCTGGTAATTTTCAGTACTATACGATTTAAAATTTAGGATATTATATGAGTGTGCAATATTTGTTTATTAAAAAATCATGTAAGTATATATAACTTTTACTATCTTCTGGGTAACATTTTTATATTTACATATATATTTTTAACATCCTAATTAAAAAATTTTTAAATGTAGTTAGGTTTTTATGTCTGTGCTTATCAATAAATATATCAGTATTTTTAAAAATATCAACTTGAATAATAATTTCATAAAAACAAGAAAGCCACAAAACAGTAGTTAGCATCTAAATAGATCTTAGAAATTTTTCTAGAAATAAATAAAAAGAATTCAAACTGAAAAACAAAGGCCAATAGAAAGAAGCAAAGTGTCTTATCTTTTTGATTGATAAAAATAAAGGTCAAGATATTAAATGGTTAAATATAACTATTATGAAGAACATTAAAAACAAAATGTATAGGGGCCGTCCTGGTGGCGTAGTGATTAAGTTCGAGTGCTCCGCTTCAGCAGCCCGGGGTTCACAGGTTCTGATCTCCAGCGCAGACCTATGCACCACTCATCAAGCCGTGTTGTGGTGGCGACCCACATACAAAATAGACGAAGATGGGCACAGATGTTAGCTCAGGGCCAATCTTCCTCAGGAAAAAGAGGAGGATTGGCATTAGATGTTAGCTCAGAGCCAGTCTTCCTCACACACACACACAAAAAACCAAAATGGGTAGATTCTCTTAGAGTAGATCCGTATATCTAACTTAAGGCAGAATAGATTACATAAAACATGTATCACATTGTTAATAAACAGTAAGAATTAAGTAAACATTTAATGATTGATCAATGATTTTACCAAACAGTTTCAGCAAGCATCCAAAATTAATCTTCTTGTCAGTTCACATCTAACCAATTCTGATGTAAGTAATTTTAACAATGTGAATCTGAAGGTTTGATCAGTCCCCATTATTGCTGTTACCTGCCTTGTTCATTATGACCCTGCAGATACTGTCCTTGTAGAAACACAAAGGGCTCAAGTTTCTGATGGGACTAGATGTGCTTCTCAATGACTCTGAGGGAATAAGAATGGCAGACAGGATGTCATTCAGATTAAGGAGGCAGAATTGTGGCAGGGCGTGCAAAAAACAAGCTATACTCGAAGGCGTCCCAGCACAAGGACGAAAGCCACATGTTAACCAAGACGGAGATTTCAACAGCACTTTTTAAAAGACTTCGTCAGAAAAGCACAAGTTATCTGACCCAGTGAACTTGGCTGTTATCTTTTGTAACACGGTAGAATCATCTTGAATAACTCAGCTATGATGATTTAGGCAGAATAGAACAATAAATTAGATAAGGTTGGTCTAATTTAATTAAGAGAATAGCCACAATCATCATGTGAGTGAAAAACAGAGTAAGAAGAATCTGAGGAAGTGGGGCAGTTGACCAGCCCTCCTGCTGAATCACCCTCTTCTCTAGATTCTGTGAAACCTCGCCGACCTCTCCTCCCATCTCATCAACCTCTTCTCCTCTGTGTCCTTTGCTGATTCCTCCATTCCAGCCCTCATCTCCTACACCTTCTCCAAGGTGATCTTGACCGTCTCTGTGATGACGACCCCAACACCGATTCCCAGACCTGTCTCCTGGTCCACAGAACATAATATCCTACCTGGCGACCCCGCCCCGCTCCTGTCCCCTACAGCCCATTGTCCAGAGAATCACTAGAATATGCTTTTAAAAGTATAAATCACTTCCCATTACTCCCTTACTTAAAAATTGACAAAGGCATCCCTTTGCAACTAGAGTAACGTCTGAAGCCTCACCACGGCCTCAGAGCCCCACAAGAACTGTCCCGGGCTCACCTCACCAGCTCTATCTCCCTTCACGCGCCCTTGCTTTGGTTCACTTCCAGGACAGACATGCTGAGTCTTGGATATGCCAGCTGTGGGTCATGGCCTCTGCCCAGCTGTCTTGCGCTGGACACGTTCTTCCCAGATCTTTGTATGGCTGTTGTCTTCTCCTCATGCAGGTCTCAGCTTACCCATCATCTCCTCAGAGAGGCTTTCCCAGTTTCCTACCAGAAATAGAATCTTCTCAACCCACTTATCACCATCTGTGATCACTGTTTATATGCTTATTGTCTGTCTTCTCCCTTCAGAATACAGACCCTTCCGGGCAGGGGCTTTATCATTTTAAATACTGTAGTTCCAATAATTGGAACACTCAATAAATGTTTCTTGTTTGATCAACTGAGACAGAACCAGAGGGAGCCTTGAATGTGCTAATTGCTTCTCAGTACAAGGCTATATGAGAAACTAAATAGCCACTTATTGAGATAACATCTTCACCGTCATAAACAGCAGCAATTGACTGTCAACATTGTTAAGATGGAAATGGTACCTCTATCTTGGCATTGTTATTATTTACAAATCCTGAAAAGTGCAACTTGGAAATATCTGTCATTTGTCCTAGATCCTATGGATATCTGCACAAGGAACCGAACTAAATATCCATCAGCAGTAGACTAGTGTAGCCTAGTTAAATAAATTGTAATTCATATAATGGGCAATGACACAGGCAATACAAAGAGTAAGGTAGATCTTCATTTGGGGAAGGTGAAAGATTCCCAAAAAATATTGAATGAAAGAGAAGCAAAATCCAGATCTTTGTATATGCTGTCTCCCCATTCATGTAAATAAAAATATTTACATGAAGTTTATGTTATATATTTAGATTTTATATTTATTTATTTATATATATTTATATATAAAGGGCTATATGCATATAATTTTTTTCTCAAAGGATACATGTTAAATCATTTCAGTGATTGTTTTTTGGGGGAAAGGCAAAGACTAAGAGGAAGGAGTCTCTTACATTCATCTTTTTGGTTTTTTTTTATGTGTTGCCAATTTTTTGAATTTATTGTATTTTGGTTAAATATACATATACAATTTACTGTTCTAACCATTTTTAAGTGTACAGTTTAGTGGCATTCAGCACATTGGCAATGCTGTGCAGCCGTCACCAGTATCCATTTCCAGAACTTTTTCACCATCCCACACGGGAAGTCTGGCCCCATCAAAGAATACCTCCCAGCCCTCTCTCCACAGCCCCTGGTAACCTCTAACCTACTTTCTGTCTCTACAGACTTGTGCGTTCCAGGTACGTGCAATCTTGTGCCTTTTCATTATTGCTTGAATTTTTTAACCATGGGCATGAGTTACTTTCATTTGTTACAAAATGCTAACAGGGGTATCAGGGCAAAAGGATTATGGGGCATTTTCATTACCTCCTTACCCTTTTTTGTTTTAAAATCATCCCGATAAATGTTCTTTTACATGATCTCATGGAGAACAAGGTGATTGAGTATACCTGGGTCAGAGAACGAAGCGATGTACCATTTCTTTCAAAGTACAGGAAGACACTCATTTTTGTCTGATTCCCAATGATACTGTTACTTTATTAGGCAGTTTACTGGCCACATCATGGCAAGGGTTATTATTGCATTAATATGCAATGATTAATTAAGGTGAACTTCATTGTAACGAACTGATTAGAACATTAGGTCATGAAACATGAGAGACTTATTTCACAGCTTTTGATGAAATTGTTAAATTACCTTAATAAATAAAAGAATTTGATATATTAAATTAGCAGAAAATAATAGATCTAGTTTAATGTTGATGGCATAATTGCTACTCGTTCTAAGCACCATGTATAAAATTACCGTTCTTCCTGGTATTTATCCTAAGGAGATAAGGCATCACAGGAAATAATTTCTGTAAGCACAAATGTTCATTGTGACCTTGCTTTCAATACTTCATTATTATAAGAAATCTAAATATTTAACAATAGGAAGATGATTAAGTAAATTATTGTATATCCACTCAATGGATTAATTGAATTAAATAGATTTAAATGGATTAATGGATCAATGGATAATTAATCAATGGATTAAAAATGATAGCTAACAAGAACATATAGCAATGTCAGAAATTCTTTAGGATAGAGCAAATAGAAGCAGGGCGTATAATTTTATGGATGCTATGTTGTAATTATTCAAAAAAAATCCACTGAAAGTGACATTTACTTAATAGACAGTTACTTAATTGCCTGCTTCAATAATCTAATTTCAACCCTCATCTTTGGTGCCTGTTGAAAACATTAACAATATTGTCAACTGTATGCATGTTGAAGTTCTCTCCTCTCTCAGGGTCTGTGGCTTCTCTCTCCTTCCTTTCTCATCTAGGACTATCCCTTCTAGAGTCACTTTTTGGTTTCTTATATTTTTATTCCTTAAATCTTAGTATTGCTCAAGGTTGTCTCATTAATCATCATTTCTTGTCACTCTACACACGCTGTGTGGTCTATACTCTCCCAGGGGGTGTTAATTAGGGAGGGCTGGCTGCAGTCATAAATAGACCCTGATATTTCAATGGCTCTATAAGATAAAGCTTTGTTGATTGCTTATACAGTATTCTGAGTCTTTGTTTGAGGCAGTGGGGCGGTTTTCTCCTTGGGGTCATCAGGGACCCAGATGTCCATTTCCGTGGAGGAGCAAGACAATTCTATTGGGTAACAGTTGAATAAAACAGGGTGTGTAGCTCACATTACTCTGAGAAGTCAGACAAGAGAGAGAAAGAGAAGGAGGATAGTAGCTCGAAGGAGGCAGAATTAAAGGAGTTTGTTTTAGGAAGAGTTGGTCTTAGCATATTTGTAGACTAAGGAAAAGGAGCTATGGTAGAGGCTGAAAACTCCAAGACGAGTTGGCGTAACTGATGACATAGCTGCTTCTGGAGGAGGTAGCAGCGTCCAGGAACCAATGCATCAGGTTAGCCTGCAGGAGGGTGATAGCTGATCTCTCTGACAGAGGACAGGGACGTGCACTTAGAAGTGAAGCGGAGGGCAGATGAAAGCATCATTTGTCCCCAAGCTTGAGTCAAGTTTTTGCCCCAAATTTCTGTTTTTTGTGTCCTGAGCTGGGGGTAAAGGAGAGGTGTGTGTATTGGGGGTCAGCGGCTCACGGCAGCTTCCAAGCCCACCTTGCCCATAAGCAGGGTTCCACTCTTTAGTGCTGAACCTGGAGTTTCGGTTTGATGACATTTTAAACGACTTTTCACTTGGATGATTTTGACTGATGTTCTTGTAAAAGAGGAACGTCCACCTCTACTCACTTTATGAGCCCTATAAGACGAAACAATGACACTTTTCCGAGAAAGATCCCTGGAAAATTTCTTTTAGACTAGAAAGTATATGCTTACTTCTCTTATGAATATTTGAGAGTCTGGGTTTGAAGTGATGAATATAGGAAAAATGAAAACACCCACGGCATCAAATGTCAGTACAAACGTAAATCTCTCCTCAATCTGCTCTCCGTTGGAGCCTCTACCTCCATAATGGAATTTGTCATATTGTAAATAATGGATTTTATGTTTTTTTTTTCATGAGACTGTGTGTTCCTTAGCATCACACACGTTATCAATCGTTTCGTCTCCTGCAGCCCTCAGCCCTGGATGGGCATGTGCTCGCTGCTCAGAGCTTGAGGACTGAGTAGAAGTGGTCAGATCTGCTTCCTGAGCCATACAACTTCCCCACAGTTTAAAAAATAAGAATTTTATTTCAGAGAAGTTTTTGGTTTACAAAACGATTGCACAGATGGTACAGCGAGCTCCTGTGTATCTTACACCCGGTTTCCCTGCATGCTAATTTCTTACGTTGCCGTGTATACTTATCACATCTAATGAACTAGTATCGAGAGGTTATCAGTAACTCTATTCTATATTTAATTTAGATTTCATTAGTTCTCCCCTTGTGTCTTTTTTCTGTCCAGGACTCCATCCAGGACACCAATCACATTAAATCCTCATTTTAGGCTTCTCTGGACAGTGTCAGTTTCTTAGACTTTCCTTGTTTTTGATGACCTTGGGAGTTTTGAGGAATACTGGACAGACATTTTAAAAAACGTCCCTCAGTTTGAGTTTGTCTGATTTTTTTCCTGGTTAGACTGGGGTTACGGGTTTTTGGGAGGACCGCAGAGAGGTGAAGAGCCATTTTCATCATATGCAGCTAAGGGCACATGCTGTCAGTGTGACCTATCACTGTGGGTGTTGGCCTTGATCGCCTGGCTGGGGTGTGTCTTTCAGGTTTCCCCTCTTCCCCCCTTTCCTTGCTGTAGTCATTGGAAGGAGGAAGGAAGTCAGACCCACATTTAAGGGGAGAGGAGTTATACTCTGTCTCCTTAGGGGGATAATCTACTTAAATTGGAATCTTCTGTATGGGAAATTTCTCTCTTCTTCCCCGTTTATTTATATCAGTATGGACTCATGGATATTTATTTTATACTTTGGGTTGCAATCCAATACCATGGTGCCATTTATTTTGTTGCTCAAATTGTTCTAGCTTTGGCCACTGGTAGCTCATTCAGTTGAGTTCTGCTCCCTTTTACGTTGCCCCACATTTGGGCTTGTAAGCACTTCCTCACATTCTGGCACTACAAGCTCCTCCAGGCTCCTCTCTATTCTTTGCCTCAGCCCTAGAATCAGCCACTTCTTTAAGGAACCTTGTTTCCTTCTATTGGAGATGGTATTAGAGACTCAGATCTGGATTGCTACTGGGGTGTAATTGCTTCTAGGCTCTCTCAGCAGACAGAGCTAGGAAATAGACGCATGTAAACTTATCTGTGCATACACATATATCTATAATTATTTCTAATTCTATCCATCAGACCTATGTTAAGCAAAAATGAGTTTATACTGATGTTTCTGACTCTGTTCCAATTCCGCAAGGTTCATTTTGGCCTTCCTCCCTTCTACATATGAATCTTCTCAACAGTAAGAACTCTCGCTCCCACAAATGCATGGTATTATGCATCCACTACTATAACGCCATGTAGGACAGTTTCACAGTCCTAAAAATTCCCCTGTGCTTTACCTAGCCAGCTCTAACCCTGGTAGCCACTGATCAGTTTCCATCTCCATAGTTCTGCCTTTTCAAGAATGTCATGTGGTTGGAATCATAGGGCACGTAGTGTCCTCAGATTGGCTTCTTTCACTTAGTAACATGCACTTAAGGTTCCTCCATGTCTTTTCATGGCTTGATAGCTCATTTCTTTTTAGTGTTTAATAATATTCCATTGTCTGGATATACCACAGTTTATTTATCCATTCACCTACCAGAGGACGTCTTGGCTACTTCCAAGTTTTGGCAATTATGAATCAAGTTGCTATAACCACCCCTGTGCAAGTTTTATGTGCACATAAGTTTTCAACAACTTTGGGTAACTACAAAGGAGCACGATTGCTGGGTTGTACATAAGAGTATGTTTAGTTTTGTAAGAAATCGCCAAGCTGTCTTCCAAAGTGGCTGCACCATTTTGCATTCCCACCAGCAATAAATGAGAGTTCCCATTGCTGCACATCCTCACCAGCATGTGGTGTTGTCAGTGCTCTGGATTTTGGACACTCTAATAGGAGTCTAGTGGTATCTCATTGTTTTAATTTGCATTTCCCTTATAACATATGACTCGGAGCATCTTTTCATGTGCTTATTTGCCATCTGTATATCTTCTTTGGTGAGGTGTCTGCTGAGGTCTTTGGCCCATTTTTTAATCAGGTTGTTTGTTTTCTTATTGTTGAGTTTGAAGGGTTCTTTGTATATTTTGGATAACAGTCCTTAATCAGATGTGTCTTTTACAAATATTTTCTCCCAGTCTATGGCTTGTCTTCTCATTCTCTTGATATTGTTTTTGTGCAGAGCAGAAGTTTTTAATTTTAATGAAGTCCAGTTTATCAGTTATTTCTTACATGGATTATGTCTGTGATGTGATATTTAAAAAGGCATCACCATACCCAAGGTCACCTACGTTTTTCTCCATGTTATGTTCTAGGAGTTGTGTCTTGTTCTTTATTCTCGTAACAGCATGTTTTGCAGAGTTAAGATTTTCAATTTTAATAAAGTCTAATTTATCAAGCTTTTTCTTTCATGGATCATGCTTTTGTTCTAATCCTAATCTCATACAGATTTTCTTCTGGAAGTTTTATAGTTTGTCTTTTATATTTAGGTCTATGATCCATTTTGAGTTAATATTTGTGTAAGGAGTCATGTTTGTGTTGACATTCATTTTTTTGAATATGGACATCTAATTTCCCCAGCACTTTTTTTGTGTGGGGGGGGTGAGGAATATTGGCCCTGAGCTAACATCTGTGCCAATCTTCCTCTATTCTTTTGTATATGGGACACTGCCACAGCATGGCTTGATGAGCAGTGTGTAGGTCTGCACCCAGGATGCAAACCTGAGCATCCCGCGCTGCTGAAGTGGAGCGTGCAAACTTAACCACTACACCACCAGGGCGGCCCCCCCAGCACTTTTTGTTGAAAAGATTATCCTTTCACCTTCAAATTGTCCTTGCACCTTGTCAAATAAAGGTTGCATATACTTGTGTGTGTCTATTTCTGAGCTCTCTGTTCTGTTCTATTGATCTACCTGTGTATTCTTTCATCAATACCACACTGTTCTGATTACTGTCGTTTTATAGTAAGTCATGATACCTGGTAATGAGAGTCCTCCAAATTTTTTGGCTTCTCTCCCTCCAAAACTGTGATGGCTAGTCTAATACCTGTGCCTTTCCATATAAATTTTTAAATTAGTCTGTTGATATCTACAAAAAAGCTTGCTGAGATTTTCATTGGGATTGCATTGAATCTATGGTTCAAATTGGTAAGATTTAACATCTTAACAATATTGAGTCTTGTATGCATGAACATGAAATATCTTTCCATTTACTTGAATCTTCTTTGATTTCTCTCAATATTTACAGTTTTCAGATTATAGATCCTTTACATATTTTGTTAGTTTTATACTGAAGAACTTCGCTTTTTGGGTGTGGATAAAAATGGTGTTGTTAATTTATTTTTTCAATTTAACATCTTAATTGTTCATTTCTGATATATAGGAAAGTGATTGGCTTTTGTATATTTACCTTGTACCTTTTGTATATTTACCTTGTATCTTATGGCTTTGCTAAACACACTGTTATCTCTGGAGTTTTTCTGTGGAGTCCTTGGGAGGGGCTGTTTCTACATAGATAATCATGTCGTCTGTGAATAAAATTAGTTTTATTTTTTCCTTTCCAATCTGCATATCTTTGTATACCTCTAATGAATTTTTCATTCCAGTTATTGTACTTTTCAACTCTATATTTTCTAGTTGGTTCCTTTTTATAATTTCTATCTCATTATTGATATTTGAGGAGATGTTGTCCTCTTGGTTTCCTGTAGCTCTTTGAGTATATATATATATATATATTTTTTTTTTTTTGGTGAGGAAAATTAGCCCTCAGCTAACATCTGTTGCCAATCTTCCTCTTTTTGTTGAAGAAGATTGGCCCTGAGCTAACATCTGTGCCCATCTTCCTCTATTTTATGTGGCATGCTGCCACAGCATGGCTTGATAAGAGGTGTGTAGGTTCGTGCATGTGATCCGAACCCTTGAACCCTGGGCCACCGAAGCAGAGTGCATGAACTTAACCACTATGCCACCGGGCCGGCCTGTATATTTAAGAGTTGATTTAAGTATATCTGAGTATATTTAAGAAGTGATTTAAAGTCTTTTTCTAGTAATTCTAATGTCTGGGCTTTCTTAAGGGTAATTCCTATTAATTCTTTTTTTCCTGTGAATGAACCATACTTCCTTGTTTCTTCGCATGTCTTGAAATTTTTTGTTGAAAAGTGGACATTTTGACTATTATAAGGAAGCAAGTGTGGAAGTAAGAGTCTCCCCCCACCCCCACACACAGGGTTTATTGTTGCTGCTTGTTGTGTTTTTTGTTTGTTTAGTGACTTCTGAACTACTTAGTAAACTCTGTGTTCTTGGTTGTGTCTGGTCACCGAAGTCTCTGTTCCGTTATTAGTGGATGGTTAGTGATTTGATGGTGACTTCCTTAAACACTTGGCACCAAAACCCAAACACTCCCAGGCCTTGCAGTAGCTCTGTGTTGCGCACTCCTTCAGCGCCCAGCCGGGCCGTCTATGACTTTGCTTTAGTCTTCCCCCCTGCAGCACAGGGCCTGAGGTCAGCCAGGAGTAGAACTCGGTCTTCTCAGCTCTTCTCTGAGCATATGTCCACCCTGGGCATGCCTTCTAGATGGCCTTCTGGACGCCCTGGTATACAGGGGAACTTTTCAAAGCCCCTATTCCTTCCCAGGTCTCCTTCCCCAGCTCTTCTTTTTCAGAGTTTTCAGTATGTCTATTGCTTGTCCCAATTGTTCTCCCTTCCTCATGAGGCATTGGCTAATGTATTTACCTTTAAAGGCTTCCCACAAACACCACCCAGGAGGCCACCTTTGCCATGAGGACTCCAAGGCAGGTGAGACAAAGTCAAGCCCTGGAGTGGATACTTCAGGGAGCCAGTGACAGTTCAAGACGCACAACCACGGTCTTTGAGAATAAGGTGGAGATTGCTTTGTCTGGTACCAGCGCCCTGCGCCTGGTGGGCTGTGAGCTGTGACCTGTCGTCTTAAGGCCCACCCCCAAACTGGGGAGTGGGATGGTAACAGGGCAGTTAAAACACCGCAGAGCTCTCTTACCGAAACTCAGCAGTTCTTCTGTCATTAAGCATATCCTGGTTGTTTTAAATTTTGATTAGAGTCCAGAGTTCTGAATAAGTTGATTCTGACAGTTTTTTTGCCAGCTTATTCACAGTTTCTGTGGATGAACACGGTTTTGGAGTTCCTCACTCCGTCATTTCTGCTGAAATCACTCCCTCCCTGACTTTTCAGCTTCTCTCTTTGGTGTTACCTTCACTGATGCTGCTTCTCTACCTGCTCCCTCCTCCTGCCCCTGTTTCTCAGTCAGAGGCAGTCTTCATGCTCTTTACCTATCAATGTTTACTCTCAAGAAATTATCTCCTCCTCCTCCTCCTTCTTCTCTCTCTCCCTCTCCCAGAAAAGCTGTGTTATAAAATGGATCAAAACCTGAGATCAAAAGAATGAAGTGGCTAGTTACGTTTCAAGCAACATTGAATGGTGGGCAAGTTTTACGGGTGAAAAAACCTATCTGGTTTGACAGAAATTTGTGCCACCCTGGTGGTTACTATGTGTTCGTGCATAAGGCACGCTTTGTTGGGCTGAAGTTTAGTTTCCAACAGGTTTATTGCCAAAAGTTTTAGTAACAGTAAACAGACTCTCTTTCTGTTTAATATTTACCAGGTTTTATTCTGAGTGACCAGCTGAGAACAAAAAAACAGGACATATCTGATTTAAGGATTTAAATTTAAGGTTTAAGGATTACCTTGGTGAAGTCAACTTTCTGCAAATCCTGTGCACAGAGGTCCAAGAACTGGCCCAGAGGTCCGTGTATACTTATTTTCTGGGTAATTAATTTCATCAAGTGACCTCTGGCAGGCCAGGATCTGTCTGATCTTAATAAGCGGGGTGTGCCTATTAATTCTGCTATCCTGGAATCTTATACAAAATTATGACTTTTTAATTTACTTGCAGATTCTGGTTTTAGTCCCTCTCTTTGGAAACAAGATCTTACATTTACAAGTCAGGATATTGAACTGGTGTTTCCACGTGCGCATCCTCTACTAGGAGACACGTGAGAGGCAAGTTCTGTGTCCTGCTCACTCCATTGGCCCCGGAGCTCCCTTGGTGCCCCCCCAGGGCTGGCACCAACACTCACCTGTCCTGTCAGCACGGTCTGGGATGCAGCTACCTTCTGGAGGAATGTTGCAGCAGTTGCTCCCGTGGCTCTTGCTTCTGATTAATTTCTGAGTATTACTATGTGACACGGGCAAAGAGTTTTATAGGTATTATAATAATTAAAACAAACTTATTTTACAGATTAATGAACTGAGGCCTAGAAAAATTGAGTAGGTTGCCCGAGGCCACACAGCAAGTAAGCTAGGTCTGCCCAGCGCAAAGTTCACACTCTTTACTTGCATGCTTTTGTGCTGTCATTATGCTATTAATGTCTGCACAATTGCTCTTGTAGGTTAATGTACTATGTACACACAATGGTAACAGTCGTTTGCGTAAGCAAGCGTGGGTTGCTTACAAAAGACAGTGGGTTACACAGGCATGAGCAGATTCCACGATGTTCCAGGAGGGTGGTGTGCACGTGGCTTTGGTCTTTGTATCCTGCCTCTCCCACCCCTAAGCACGCTGCCACGGGTACCACAGGAGCTTAATGATACCCCGAACCAGAGAAAGAGTGAATCCCCACTGAGACGATAAGTCGTGATGTCAAGTGACGGAGTTAGAATTCTGTCTCATGGGGCTTGTCATATTCATTGACAATATATTCAGGAAAACAGTAATTCTCACCCAGATGCCTTTATTTTGTTGTCTGTCGTTTCCAGGCTCCACATTTCACAGCTAGCAAGGCCTGTGGGGGATTGCACAGCTGTACAGCAGGCACTCGCTGTCCTTGGCCCACCCTCGCACCCTCATCCTTCCTGCGGAGCTCTCCTCCCTGTGGCTTGTTGATGTGACTGCTTCAGCCAATGGGCTGTGAGCAGGACGAATACACATCACATCCGCATGAGTTACCTGTGCTTTTGGGGTTGGCCTCTTCCTCTCCTCCCCCGCTGAGGACAGCAGGCCCTGAGTGTTCTCAGCTGGGTCCTAGGCTGAGGACGTGGAGAGCCAGGCCCATGGGAGCAAGCCAGCTTGTGAGAGAGAGATGTGCGCTTCTTGTGGAAAGCCTCTGAGTTTTGGTATTTTGTGTTATATAGTATCACTGCCGCGAAAAGCTGGCTGGGGACGAGGTCAATAGTGCTGACAAAATACTGCACACAAAGAAATCAACACACCTTGCAAGCAAGGCTGGCAAGTTGTCTGCAGCTGGGGAGCTGTTGGGCTGCCATCCTCAGCACTCACGAGTAAAGAGGCGAGAAGGAGAAGGCACGGCATCAGTGGACTCGGAGCGCCCGCTTCTCCTCTTCCTGCATTTGCTGCTTTAAGTCCCAGTTGGTCAGTGGCTAGGAGGAGAAATAATAGCTCCTGGAAGCCCGTTGTGAGCCAGGGTGGGTTTCAATCCTAACCAGACTGTGGGAGTGTTGGGTTTGGGTCGGGGGTCGTAATCTTCTGTTGGGGGAGCGGGGAGGAACTGCTTTCTCGTTACTGAGAGCCCTGAACTGGACAGGCAGGTCTGAGAGCAGGAAGATGCTGAAGGTCAGAGTTCTGACTTTCCAGCAGAAAAGGAGTGAGGTGCTAACAGCTGCTGACATTATGGAGCGGGTCATGGGTCTTTCAAAGATTGATGGGTTTCGGAAACATTTATATTTTGACCCTCATCACTGGAGCTGCCTAAAGGATGCACGGGCAGGGCTGGAATATTGGCTGAACTTCCACGATTTAAGACAAAACGAGAAGGGATCACTTGGCAGCTCTTTTGTCACCATCAATCCCAACACTTACCACCCATGCAGATGTTTTTTCGTTGCCAGACATTGCACCTAAGTTCTCCTAGGTGGAAAACATGTAATGACTAGTCCTTTCTCAAGATGCACAAAGCCCGTCTTCACAGGCTGGCAGCTCCTACTTAGCACCCTTGATGATAACATCAGCCCAGAATTCATGTTGGCTGTTGGATAGTTCTGGTTTCAGGGTCATGGGCATAAGTGTCCATTGTTAAGGAAACTTTGGCCACTTCAGACCTGAATGGTGCTGCTGTCACTCTCCCCTGAAAGATCCAGGTCTACACTGTGTGAATTACTTGGTGGGATTTACAGAAAGATGACGTTTTGGAAAAAGCATCAAGAAAGTTAAAGACCGTAGGTCTAAACTTGACATCCTGAACATTTGTTGATAATGAATCAGTAACTATTGCTAAGTTTTGGGTTTTGAATCTCTTATGGATGGGCGTGAAGTAAATGAGCGTATTGGCACCAAGTTCCATGCAGTGGCTTGATGTTCTTATGTCGACGACATCACCGCATTCACAGCTGATCTACCCACATTTCATCAGAAAAATTCCCTGCTAAATTATTTTATGTATTATTACATATGTGCTCTAGCCACACCTATGGTAAGTCTCCTAGTTATAGGTTTGTAATTTCTAGTGTCACTATCTCCTTTACAGATGGAGAAATAAGGCTGAGGGAGATTTCCACCATCTAAAATGGGGGTTCAAATGACCTCATAAAATAGTTTTGAAGATTAATAGGATAATGTAGGTAACGTATGTAAGGATTCAAATCTACCATTTATAGTACCTATCATTTACTGTTTCTATAAATGTACTTGCTCAGTTATAGGTCTACAATGTGACCAAATCAATTCTAAACCAGACTTTTCTGATCCATAATTCATAATTTTTTTACTAAGCTACAGTGTTTTATGAAACTCCTAAATATGTGATTTTGAATTTCCATGAATTCTTAATTATGGTTCAATTAGACTCAAGAAGGCATCCTTTCAGTGAAATAAATATTCAACCTTGTAATAGGTCCTTAGCATATATTTTACCCAGTAGAAATTTATTATTCAACAAACTTCCTTCAAATAACACTCTCATTAAGATGTGAATATTTAGGGCTCACTAACTGCCATTAGATTTTTTATCGAGACTGGAACTTAAATAAACCACAGACCTAAAACTTGTAACAGTATATTAAGGAATGAAACTGCAAAAATTAATTGTAAAAGATAAGAAAGCTTGACAATGTGTTTTAAAAGGTATTTCAGGGGCCGGCCCGGTGGCCCAAGCAGTTAAGTGCGCGCGCTCCGCTGCGGCGCGCAGGGTTTGCTGGTTCGGAACCTGGGCCTGCACAGATGCATCGCTTGTCGAGCCATGCTATGGCGGCGTCCCATATAAAGTGGAGGAAGATGGGCATAGATGTTAGCCCAGGGCCAGTCTTCCTCAGCAAAAAGAGGAGGATTGGCAGATGTTAGCTCAGGGCAAATCTTCCTCACACACACACACACAAAAATAAAATAAAAGGTATTTCATGCTGGATGGATAGGCCGTGACAGAGCTAGTCACACGTATGTGTGAGGTTGAGTGTGAATACTGGCATGAACATGGTGGATCTTCATTTTTCTTATATTGGAAAGCAGCCAGAGGTGGGGACTCCCGCCTGGTGTGGTCCCTCTGGGATGCTCCCAGCCCCATCTGAGGCCAGGTGCTTTCATGAGGCACAGGGAGAGCAGTGATGGGGGTCCACTCACACAAGCTTGTCTCCATGTGTTAGATGATGGTGTTGAAACTCATGAGAACAATAGGGCTGTGAGTTTATAAACCACATTGACAACGGAATTGGGCAGGAAAGATGAGACAAGTTCAAAATACCTTGAGGGAAAGCCGGGTGTACAGCCACACGTGTACATGAAGCGTAACCGTGCTCCTGAGGACACCTCGTGGCAGCGGGGGCAGCCCCAGCACAGGCCCTCCCCCACTTCCTCCCCCCAGGGGATGCTCCTGGACAATGAAGAGAGTGAAGCATATCAATAGAGAGCTACTGTCCTCAGATGTCACCATCAAGTATTTAACACAAAACTACCCCATTCAGATAAACAGATAAAACACATTCAAAGAAAAAATGTGACTTGAGAAGTAACATACCCCCAGAGCAGAACAGAGGATACATTGATGTGCACAGATTCTAGCCATAGTCTCCAAATCAGGCTGCTTTCTTCTCAGTGAGAAGAAACTGAGGTGTGTCGCAATAACCCAGGCTGGGTTAAAGACAGAGACAGGTGATCTTGTATTTATTTATTTATTTTTACTGTGGATTCATTGCCTTTTTAAAATAATTGAGCTGAAGTTCACATAAGATAAAATCAACCTTTTTTTTTTTTTTGTGCTGAGGAAGATTTGCCTTGAGCTAACATCTTTGTCCGTATTCCTCTATTTTGTATCTGGGTCACCGCCACAGCATGGCTGACGAATGGTGTAGATCTATGCCCAGGATCTGAACCTGCAAACCTGGGCTGCTGAAGCAGAGTGTGATGAACTCAACTACTACACCATGGGGCCAGCTCAGAAAATCAACCATTTTAACATGCACAATTCAGTGGCATTTAGTACCTCCAGAACGTTGTGAGCCACCTCCTCAATCGAGTTCTGAAGCATTTCCATCAATGGTCTGGGCCATTTTTGCAGCTGTGTCCCTTTACAACCATGAGCTTCCTCTAACAGAACTGAGGGGACTGTGACCTGGCTACGCCACCTGCCACCTCTATGAAAGTCAGCCAACCCCCAACCACTGTGAGTGTTCTTCGCTTGGACACAGATTTTATGGACTAACTGGGCCTATTTTTGTGTTTTTTTTAACACAGGCCACCTTCTCCTGGCAGCCTTGTGTATTCCTAGGCTATTTCTCCTATTAAGATGGTACAAGTTTAGAGAATAGAAATCCACTTTAATGTAAATTTAGGTAAATAAATTTGGACTGACATTAAGGTAAAAATTCATGCATTCTGGAGACAACTGTGTGAGAATTTTTTAAGAATTATTATTTTTTAAGAATTAAGAATTATCTGTGATTTGGCATTATATCTACTATTGGCCTATTACATCAATAGAAAGTTGATTTTATCATAAATATGATGAGATGCAATAAATAGTCTGATGATGGATGCAAGTAGCTTAAAATGGAAACATTTACAGAATGAATTGATGGATAACTTAAAACTAGCATTTATTCCATACTTACGACATGCTAGCCCTGTTCTTGGTACTCTGCATGTATTAGTTTATTCAATCTTCAGAGCAACTCCATGAGATGGCCTATTACCCTTTCTGTTTTACTGAGAAAGGAGGCAGCTAGTGGAGGCTATGGAACCAGTGAGTTAGCTGAGCTGGGGCTTAAACCAGGCCTCAGTGCACCAGCCTTCCCTCGTAACCCTCTCCCCACTGCCCCGGGCCTGGGCAAGGGCCTGACCAAGGATGCAGGAAGCAGTGAGGAGGAAGCCTGTGGCAGCCTTCTTGCTCTGTAGGTCTGGACGCAAGAGGGACTTGCACATCCTCTGTCTTTGCCCCTCCACGCTGGGGCCCCCACCTCCTCGCTCCTGTCAGCTAGCACCCCCAGGATTTCTGGGCCACCCTCTGCACCTCGCTGGCCTTCACCTGTGAAAAGGGTCGCTGGGTCTCACGTACCGCACATAAACATTCTGTGAGGCCCAAGTTGGTTTTATTAGCAATACTAACCTGTGGTAAGTAGATGTTTATACAGCAGAACAACAGATGGGAACAATTTTCCTTAACTAAGCAGATGGCTGTCCATAAAGTTCTCAACTAAAACTTCTTGCCAGAAAACCATTTCATGGTAATCCCTGTAACTCAGAATTCTTTACACCATTCTGTCCTTTAAGAAAATAAAATCATGACATATGGATCCAACCTGGGCTGAGTGAAAATTTTCTTCTCCACTCAACAGACAATGAGAACACAAATAAGCAAGTGCTTTCGTACGTGAAATATTACCCGATTATGATTAAAAGAATATTAAGCCTTTGCAGACTCTTCGCCTCTTTACACTTTGGAGTTGCCAATGGCAACAACTATGCTTTATGCATTTGGTGAAGTACTGAAGCTTAGTGCTTCCAGAAATCATTGCCCTGTGCTGTCTCATGGGGGGCGGAATCCGCCTCAGTCGGAGTGTCATGACTGTTCTCAGCAGAGCCACCTCCTGAGGCATGGACGGTCTCTGACCCCTGACCTCTGACCTCTTTCTGCACAGAGCTGCCCTCGTGCCTCATCTACTTAGTCACCAAATGGGGAAAAGCCCCAACATTTATGACTTTACATTGAGGACAAGTCAGCCTTTATATTATTACCCACAATTTTCAGTGATTTTCATTTTATTACAGAAGTGGGTTGATTTACTTTAGGGCTTAAACTTTCCTAAAAGGGTTTATGAGACTTTTAGTCTGGAACTGCTTTTCCCAGTTGCAGAATACGAGATGGAAAAAGCGTCCTGACTCTCCAAAGCCCATTTAGAAGCAACCTTGATAAGTTAGACAGCTGTTCTTATTTCAAATTGCAGACAAAAATAGGAAATAAAATATGGTGAAATGGTAGAACTTCGTTACTTTGACACTGATGCAGGATGACCAGCCTTCTCCCTGCACATTCGGACATGAGCAGATAACAGCCTGCTCTGGACCATTTCCTCACTCACCCAACAGTGAGTGTGCACACGTGTGTGCATTGAGTGAGCAGGAGGGCAGGCGAGAGAGAGCACGGAAGGAGAAATGGATTAGATTTGCCAGCTCTTACTCTGTCATGTTCTAAAATTCAAAAATAGTTTTGCTATTTATTTTATTTTCCTATTTATTTCATATTACATATTACTTTCTATAAATAACATTTGTTTCTCCTCATGGAAAACAAATGTGAAAATATGGACACTGTCATGGAGTCCATACATTTTACTATTTATACATCATTTTAAACATGCATTAAATATTCAGGTAGGTTAGGTAATGTGATTAGAGACAAAAAGGCAATTTCAAGGAAACTCACCCCTAAAATCATCATTCTTGTTACTCGGGTGAGGAAATCATGGCTCATGGTAAATAATTTACCCAGGATGGCACAGTTAGTGGTGGGGGTGACCTTGTGCCTCAGTTTACAGCTGTCTTCTCACTCCGTTCTCTCCACCATGTCTAGTTCAGGCACAATACTGTACTATGCTCTTCTCTTCTCTGATATACTATGTTATGCTATACTATACTACGTTATATTACTCTACACTACAGTAAACTATAATATACTATATGATGCTACACTACATATACTGCACTACACTACACTATACTGTATAATGTTATGCTACAGTATTCTATCCTACACTACACTATACTATATAATGCTATGCTATACTATACTTCACTACACTGTACTGCACTACACTACACTATACTATACTACACTATGCTATACTATACTGTACTACACTATGCTATATAATGCTATGGTACACTGCACTGTACTATACTACACTATACTGCACTACACTACACTATACTATATAATGCTATACTATGCTATACTATACTATACAATGATATGCTATACTACACTATAATACACTATACTGCACTACATTATACTTTCCTATGCTCTTCTCTTCTCTGATGTACTATGTTATGCTATACTATACTACGTTATATTACTCTACACTACAGTAAACTATAATATACTATATGATGCTACACTACATATACTGCACTACACTACACTATACTGTATAATGTTATGCTACAGTATTCTATCCTACACTACACTGTGCTATATAATGCTATGCTACACTACACTACACTATACTACATAATGCTACACTACACTACACTATACTATGCTACACTATACTATATAACACTCCACTCCACTATACTCTACTGCACAATACTATATAATGATACACTATGCTGTACTACACTATACTATACTCTTGTACACAGTCCCAAACAGACAAGCAGTGCGTCGCCTGTGGTGTGTCAGTCGGCAGTGATTGCACGGAGAGGAGGGCCTGGTATCACAGACGCCAGGGATAAGTAAGTGTCCGGCTGTCAGACTGAGAAATGGAGGAAAACCCAGGCCAGGAGAGGGTGTTTCTCCTCAGGGCTTGGGTGTCACACTTTTCCTGATATGGAGGACAGCATTTCCCCCCGATTGTTTTAATGCAAAGCTTAGAATGGAGTAGAGGGGATAGGAAGTACATTTATGAATAAAATTGGATAGACGACATCACTAACACCTTTTAAAAATGGGATTCAAGTTGACTTTGAAAAAGGAAAAGTCAAACACGTAGTTCAGAAAGAACAAGGTCAAATATTATAAAGATAAAATATCCATCATGTCAGTGAAGATGAGCCATGTCGCCTGCGTAACTAGCCAGACAACCCCTCTGAGTTACGGCAGGCGACGGGCCGCGCAGCGTGTGGGTGATGCTGGGAAGATCTCATGGCCCTCGCCCCTTGGATCTGTTCCCAGTCAGGAGTTGCACCCAGCTCCCTAAGGACCCTCACAGTTGTCAGAGTTCTCGCGAGAGTATTTGCTTAGTTCTGACGAGATTGGTGGGGAGGATCAGGGCCGAGGTCGTCATGACTCAAGGATGTTGTGTTTTCTGCCCCACAGGGCGTTTTCACGGCACAGGACACCATCTTCTTTCTACGAGCACAAATGACTTTAATTTCAAGGCTCATGCTCTTCTCATCTGTGATTTTCCTGCAGCATCTGGCACAGAGACTTGCATTTTACAGGAGACATAAAAATGCAGCTTTAATTAAGCATTAAAAGACTTTTAAAAATTTGTCTATCAGTAAACTTAGGATTTGCACACTTTTTTGTGTATTTATTGTAATTCAGTAAGAAATCTTTCTTTAGAAAAACGTGCCCAGAGAGTAATCCTTTCTTGATGTAAATTTATTACATTTCATTCCTAGAGAAAGGAATTATGTGATGATTTAAATGATTTCCTTCAGTGAATGAATGAATGGAATGGAATGAATAAATGCATTAGAAGAAGAAAAATTCTTTACAAAGAGATGATTTTTTAAATTGAATGTTGTGTGGCCCCTCACCATTCTTTGAATCTTATTTTCTTAGAGATGTTAAGGGTAAACATAATGATTACCTTAAATTTTAATAAAGAGAAATAAAAAGATAAAAAATTTAAATTTTGGAAATTTTTAATCTGCAGAACAGACCAAAAATAACTGGTTTCAAGTACATATCCATTTAATTTACATCATCTTTTACATTCTCTTCTCTTTCATATGTATCTTATTTCTCAAATTGAGCATAAATATCTAAATAGCTGGGATGTGTTATATACATTTTCCATGAAGCAGTGCTCTATCACGCCCTTTTCATTTGTAGAAACTGAACCAAAATTCACTTGGGAAAAAACAGGAGTTTATTGTCTGATGTGACTGGTAATTCTTCAGATGTGGCTGGATCCAGCAGCTATAGAGATGTGGTCCAAGCTCCTCTCTCTCTATCACTGCACTTTGCTTTCCTCCGTATTTTCTGTGGTCTCCAGGGGCTCACTTTGCACGGAAAGAAAGGCAGTTCTCACCTTATATAGAGCGCACAGCCTGGAATGCCACAGAAGCACAGCCTCTGGAGTCTTCTGACCGGCCCAATGTGGACAGATGCTCGTTCTGGAGCAGGGTGAGGAGGTTGAAAGATTGATCAGGATTACTACAGAATGGTGAGGGCAGCGTTCCCAGCACCTGCCAGGGATGCTGGGCAGATGAAACACGTACTCACACGGGGGTTTTCCACCTGATGGGAACCCAGTGCATTTACTCCAGAGGATACTGCCCCCACTCTACCTCTACTAGAACAGGCACATCCCAAATATGGGGTAATAGTATAAAAATTAAGAATACCACATGTGGGGTGAATAGGTCCAACTGAGAGCCCCAGGTGGCTGGATCTGGGGCTCAGGAGCAGAGGGGACTGGCGTCCAGCCACTGTCATCTCAAAACCCGAGAGGAGAGTCTTGCTGCCTCTTGCAGCCCGGAGAGGCAGCTGCAGTGCAGGGAGAGCAGTGCACGGCCTCCGGGCTGCAGGAGGTGAGAGGAGAGCAGGAGGTTTCCCAGGCCACTTGCACCCCTGCCCACGGAGATGATGGAAGTGAACAGCCAGCCACCCTGAGGAGGCCCACGGGGGCTTCAGCAGTGACTGCGGGGGGGCAGCAGCCGCCTCTCAGCAGAGGGAGGGGAAGTCCTTCCCTCACCAGATGCAGAGCTGAAATAGGAACCACTCCAGAAGCTGAAAGTAACTCCACGGAGAAGAGAGAGGGAATAATCTGGAACTGCCCTGAATATTTATCCAGAAGAGACTCTGGAGTTTTAAGACCGGGAAGTGCATGCCCTTGACACACAAAATTCTGAGGCATGGTGATGAGTGCCTTGAGAAGAGAGAACAGAGTTTATGCAGTTATGGAGGAAGGAGCGACTTGCCCTAAGGGGGAAAGCCAGAGAGACTCCAGAAAGGAGGGAGCGTGGGAGCTGGGCGTGAACAATGAGCAAACGTTTCACAGTGCGACAAAAGGAGAAATGCCATTCAGACAGGTGGAATGCCATGTACAAAGGCAAACAATTCTGACAGAACTCGGGGTGCTGGGGCAAGTCAGTTACCGGGGCTGGAGCAGAGTGCTGATGGGTGGACAGGGAGTGCTGAGAGCAAGGGGGCTCCACGTGGAGGGCCCTGTGCCACGAGGCAGAGTTAGGGTAGGGAACCAAGGAGGTCTGAGAGCAGGGGCTGGCGTGGTGGAGCTCTATTTTAGGCACTATGCAGAACAGAGAACCAAATTTGCATGCCTACCTTCCTGTCCTGCTTTAAAAACCCAGGATAATAATTCTGTCAATTTCTCATAAATCCAAGCCTCCTATACTTTTCAGAGTGGCCCTTGATTACATGGGACAAACACAGTGAAAACCCATGGAAATAAACACTGAATTCTAAGGTGCCCTGTAATAAGGGAATATATAACAATAAGTATCTGGATATGGGATCTTTTTTTTTTTTTTTAATTTTTTTCTTCGTGTTCCCATGAAGCTTTTCACACGCTTTCTTTAGGGGCGTTTTTCTAATGTTCTCTCCCCCAATACGTTTATTATATAGCATGAAAGTCTGCTCTTAAAAATCACTTTTCACATATAATTTTCTATCAAATGTTATGGACCCTATCCTGAAAAGCTTTCTTACGTTTAAAAAAAAAAAGCAACTTGAGTCCATAAATCAGCTTTCAAGGAAACAGGGACATTTCTAGGATTGAAAAATAAAAAAGAAGCAAAATATCGTAATGGCAAACAGATACTGAAGCCATGGGAGCCAGGAGGACTTTTCAAATTCATAACCAAAATCTTTGCGGAACTGCTAAGGATAAGGCTACACTTTGCTGCAATAAAAAAGCAATTCCATTACAAATATTTAATCATTATGTTGTACACCTAAAATTAATATAATGTTATATGTCAATTATACCTCAATTAAAAAAAAGCAATTTCAAAAATCATAGGGGCTTGACACATGGAAGGTTGATTTTTCAGTTCCATAAATGGCATTGCTGCTCTGGGTGGCTTTTCCCATCAGTGACTGGGGATGCAGCCTGCTTCCATCAGTGGCTGCACATCAAGCAACAGGAATACTCCACAATCACCCAGAATGGTGATTTGACCAGAATGTATCTGTGGGAATTTTACGAGGCCTGAGTTGAGTACACTCTTACATTAGTATTTTCATTTGCTTCTGCCATTTTCCCCCATGGCTTCATCACCTCAGAGAGGGAGAACCTAGAACTTCTAGAAAACACTGTCCCATGATGAGTGGACTTCTCACTGTAGGGGCCTGGAAGTGACACGTCTCTTCCTTTCCTATTTAATTGGACATAACTAATCACATAGTCTTGCCTCAGAGTGGTGGGGCTGAGAAGTGCAGTCTTACATGAGCCTGAAAGGAGAACTGAATATTTGGTGACTACTCATAATATCTGCTACTTATTATTTAACTTCCAGTAGGAGAGACAAGGTCTTGGATTCAAACAAGATGAAGAAACGGAACTGAGACCCTTGTAAAATGCCAGGATCCTTGAAGGGCTACACCATCAGTGAGTCCACTATATACTCTCCTGCCAAAGGAATGCATCCGTCAGCTTTTGCTAGGTTAAGCTGCTGTAACAAGTAGCTTACAGGCACAAAGGTTTATTTCTTTCTTATGTTACGTTTGGCTGGAGTCAGCTGAAATTCTGCTCCATGTGAGTTCATCCAGAGCACAACCTGAAGAAGACAACCGTCTGGGCCGTGCAGTCCTTGTGCTGAAGTAATGGAATCCCGTGGTGTCTCTGAAACCCTTAGCTGTGCATGACCTCATGGCAAGTGCACTCATATTTCATTGACCAAGGCCTGAGGGAAATGGGTGGGACTCATTTCTGTGCTGAGAGAAGCATAACAGTCAGACAGTAAAGGTGGGAGGTGCCATCACCCACAGGGGGCACAGCAAACAACTGGAAGCAATAAAATGATCTGCCAAAAGAAAACATCTAGAAAACACTGTTCCAGCCTCAGAACCAGGCAGAAGGAAAAGGCTTCTCTGAGAATTTGTGCCCATATCGCCTCCCTCACATAGAGTTGAATTTGCATTTGTGTGTTCTGAGACATATCAAGGTGAAAATTGACTTTAAAAGTTCCTGAGTTGATGGAGCCCTGGGGGCAAATGGCAGAAGCAAATGAAAATACTACTGTAAGAATGGACTCAACTCAGGACTCGACTCGTAAAATTCCCCTAGAGACATTCTGGCCAAATAGAAATCTAAAGGACGAAAGTAAACAACAGCAACAACAACTGGAAAGAAGAAGAGAGCTCAGTGGAGACAGTCAACCGCATAATCAGGCTGCAAGGAGTTCAGATGGTAGAGCTGTCAGAATAGAAAATAAGCACATTTGAAATATTTGAATAAATAAGAGAGGTAATTAGAAACATCAGCATGGAGAAAGAAAATAAAAAAAAACAGTCCTTGTGAATTTGAAAAAAAAATTATTAGAACTCAAGAGAGAATAGTGAAATGGAGAGTGCATAGCTGAAGAAACACTAATAAATTGGCACAGATTAAGAGGTAAAAATTATGAAGAAGCGATTAAGAGATATAGAGGAAGAGACGGAAAAGGCCTAACAGATATACCTCAGAATTCCAGGAGAAGAGAATGCCCAGAATTGGGAGAGTCAATATTTAAAGAAATAATGGCTGAGAATTTTCCAAAATTGATGAAAAATATTAATCGTCAGCCTCAGAAGCTCAACAAATCCAAAGAAGGACAGAAAATGAAAACTATCACAAATAGTGAAGTGAAATTATAAAATACCAGTGATAAAGAAGAGATATTAAGTATTGAGGTAAAAGTCAAATTATCTACAAAGGAATGACAAATAGCATGGCAGCTGACTTCTCAAGAGCAAAAATAAAAGCCAGACAGAGGTGGAGTAATATCTTCAATGCGCTGAGAGAAAAGAACTGTCCATCTAGCTAACTACCAGTCAGTGACTAAGGCCAACTAAACACAGTTTTAGGAAACAAATGGGCAATTTTTATCATTGCCTCTCACTAAAGGAAAATTTTCCATATATTCTTTAAGGAGAAGGAAAATGATCTCCCAAAAAAGGAGTAAGATGCACAAAGGAGGGTGAACAAAGCAATCGGTAAGCACGTGGATTAGTGACATGAACACAGTGGTAAAATGCAATGGTGATAATGATGCCTAATTAGAGAGAATGAAAATAACTAAAATCCTGGACAACAAAACCAGGTAGAATGAGAAGGGGTGACCAGGGTTAAAAAGATAACCTAGGACTTCGTATTGTTTGGTAAGAATAGCAATTGCTTTTAAATTCTATTAATTATTAATGTTTCAGTAACTTCTAAACCCACGTTCCAGCTCTGATCTCTTCATTAACTCAAGACTAAACAATCCCATGCCTAATAAACATCTAAATTTAACATGATCTCCCTCCACCTCCAAACCCACTCCTCCCACTCTTTGCCTGTCAGTAAAAGGTGACTCCCCCATCCAGGCTGCCAGGCTGCAACCCTGGGAGTCATCCTTCACTCGCTTTTTCTCCTCCACCTTAGATCTACCCACCAACAAACCTCACTGGCTCAACCTTGCAAATCTCCTAAATGTGAACTCTTCCCGCCCGCCTGGTATTCTCTGTTGTCTAGATTACTTCAAACTTCCTTGCTGGTCTTCCTTCTTTTTCCTTTGTTCTTCTTATGGTCTGTTCTAGACAGCACAGTAATCATTATAAAATGCAGGTCCCTGCCTGGAGGCTATTCTCTCTCACTGGGATGGTCTACACTCAATATTCAAAAGGTGGTGCTGTCTGAATGTTTGTGTCCCCTCAAAATTCACATGTTGAAGCCTAATCCCCAAGGTGATGATATTAGGAGATGGGGCCCTTGGGAGGTGATTAGGTCTTGAGGATGGAGCCCTCATGAATGGGATTAGTGCCCTTATAAAAGAGACCCCAGAGAGCACCCTCATCCCTTCCGCTACGTGAGGAAACAGTGAGAAGGTACCATCCATGAACCAGAAAGCAAGCCCTTGCCAGATGCTGAATCTGCTGGCGCCTTGATCTTGAACTTCCAGCCACCAGAACTGTGAGAAACAAATTTCTGTTGTTTATAAGCCACGAGTCTTTAGTGTTTTGTTATAGCAGCCCAAATGGACTAAGATAAAAGGCTTTCTGCTTCCCTTCCTTCAGGTTCTAGTCGAAATATTAACTTCTCACAGACTTATTTTCTGATTACTTTCTATATAGTTGCACTCCCCAACTACTCTTTATCTCTTATCCTGCTGTCTTCTCCTTCATAGTATTTACCGTATGGCATATTATAGTTTTATCTCTATTTTAGCATTGTCTCCATAATAAAACATAAGATCTATGAAAGAGGAGACATTGTTTTGTTCATTGCTTTATCTCCAGAACCTACATAGTTCCTGGCACATAGCAGACACTCAAGAGTAACCAGCAAAAAATAAAAATGGACCACATTTCTTTCTCTCATTTTAAGGTGGGAAAAAACCACCTTAAAAAGCAATCCAGGGGCCGGCCCAGTGGCGTAAGCAGTTAGGTGTGTGCGCTCCGCTGTGACGGCCCGGGGTTTGCATGTTCGGATCCTGGGCGTGCACCGACGCACTGCTTGTCAAGCCATGCTGTGGTGGCGTCCCATATAAAGTAGAGGAAGATGGACATGGATGTTAGCTCAGGGCCAGTCTTCCTCAGCAAAAAGAGGAGGATTGGCATCAGAGGTTAGCTCAGGGTTGATCTTCCTCACGAAAAAAAAAAAAAAGCAATCCAAAGGATGTCAAAACAAGAGGACAAAAAAGAAACAAGGAAATAGAAAACAAATAGAAAGTATAAAATGAAATGTTACAATTAAGCCCACATAGATCAGTAACAACAATAAATGTAAACAGACTAAATTTACCAGTTAAAAAATTAGAGATCGTGAAATTGGATTTTAAAAAACAGGTATACCTCAGAAATATTGCAGGTTTGGTTCCAGATCACCGCAATAAAGTGATTCACACAAGTTTTTGGTTTCCTGGTGCATATTAAAGTTATGTTTGCACTATACTGTAGTCTATTAAGTGTGCAATAGCATTATGTCTAAGAAAACAATGTACATACCTTAATTAAAAAATACCTTATTGGGGCCGGCCCCGTGGCTTAGCGGTTAGGTGCGCGCACTCCGCTGCTGGTGGTCCAGGTTCGGATCCCGGGCACGCACCGATGCGCCGCTTCTCCGGCCATGCTGAGGCCGCGTCCCACATATAGCAACTAGAAGGATGTGCACCTATGACATACAACTATCTACTGGGGCTTTGGGGGAAAAATAAATAAATAAACAAAAAATTAAAAAAAAAACTTTATTGCTAAAAAATGCTAACCATCATCTGAGCCTTCAGGAAGTTGTAATCTTTTCCCTGGTGGAGGGTCTTGTAAAAAATGCAATATCTGCAAAGCACAATAAAGCGAAGTGCAATAAAATGAGGTATGCCTGTAGTTCAGGTATGTGCTGTTTCCAAGAGATACCCTTAAATCACAGGGCATAGGAAGATTGCAAGTGACACAGCAGGCCAATAAAAAGCAAAGAATATTGGTATATCTATAGTAATACCAGACAAATTATACTCTAAGGAAAAAAAAAGTATTATAAGACCAACAATTTCATATTAAAATAAAGCAAAACCCCCACAGTTTATTATTTAAGAACATATGCATATGCCATAAATGTATGAAAAATCACTAATAGACAACATCTTTAGATTATCTGGAGATAGTGGTGGTGGGGGTGGAGGTTGTGATTGGGGAAGTAGATAAAAGTGGCTTTACTTCTTTGATAATTTTTTTATTATTCTAAGCTGGGTAGTGGGTACATGGTTACTTGATATAATTTCATCATATATGTTCCATGTTGAAAATAGTTCATATCAATAAAAAAAAAAACTCTCTCCCAAATCTTATTACAAATAACTTTCAAAGCAACAGAGCTGCCCAAGACAGGATATCATGAAGGTGTTGGTCAGAGAGCCCCTTGGGAAGAAAAGCAATAGTGATCGGCAGGACAATTTAATGTGGTTTTGAGGCACAGGGAAGGTAAGAGCATTCTTGATTTAGCAAGACATTCAGATAAGCAAGTTTCTTAAACTCCATTTCATCCTCTTGGAAACGTGTGTGGATGTAACAACTCCGTTGCAAGGGAGTTGCGAGTTTCTTGCAAGGGTATTGTGAGTATTAAATGAAACAATGAGTCTGGGTAAAGTACTTGCTACATAGTAGGTGTTCCATGAACTGCATCAAAATCTTTCTGGAAATGAGGCAGAATAGAACTAGGGAGATAGAATGAAAGAGAAATGAGATACGATTTACTTCCCAAACTCCCCAGAGCAAGGAGGGCTCTGCCTCATCCTTGTGCATACTGTTATTACAGCACTTGCTCTGTTCTATACATAAATTCCTGTCTCCCACACACAGGGAATGCTGTACCCTATTCATCTTTGCATTATGCGTCCCCTCAAGCACTGTGTCTGGTGCAAAATGGACCCTCAGTCATCATCTGGAGAATGCTGGAAACATACTGCTGTTTTTGAAAGTGAATATAGACAAGTCATAGACACATTGCAAATAAATGAATCCATTTCGGCTCTCTAGTTGGGAACTAGCAAGTCTATAAAGGATAAGATTTACTAATACTACTATACTTAGCTCAATTTCTTGTTGGCGTATCCACATTTTACAACAATGATAATATATTAAACATGTTCTTTTCACTTTACAAATATTTCATGTCAGTACTTCTGTTCACGTCACTCAGATGAGTAATGTAACACAAAACTGATCTAAAGTTGGGTGATGTAAACATGAAGCCTTCTCTTTTAATTTTATACACGTTTATAAAGAAAACTCAGACACGCTATTCATTTTTCTTTCCTGCTCATTTCCTCCCTAGAGGTGGGCAGCTTGGGGGTGGCGATTAGCGATTTTACAAAACTCCAGGTGGTAGTGCCAGTCACTGATTTCCTGGAGTTTATTCTTGGGGCAGGGAGCACTCTCACTGACAGCCACTGCAGGAGGCAGCAAGATTAACGGTCTGACGGCTAAGGAGGCCTGCGCACCCCTCGCCTCCCCGCCCAGCGCGCACTGGTGCGCTCAGCTTCCCTCGCCCGCTGGGCCGCTGCTGCATCCGGTAGCTGCCGCCTTCGCTGGACGCAGGCAGATCCGCACCTTGCAGAGAGCGCGGCTGATTCTAGCAAGGAGGTGGGCGGCGACCCATCCCATTAGGATTCGTCCAGTCTCTGCGCACGCTGTGACTTCCGGGGGGACAAGGAGGGGCTCCCAGGGGACGCAGATTTTAGCCAAGCTTAGTCCTCCCTACGTCTCAGTTTTAACAGAGAGGCCCCGAGCACCCCCCTGCCAACCACGGGAAAACACAGAAAGAGCGCTCGCCCTGTTGACGACTTGGAATCCCTGCAAAAACTGGGAGAGGAGACGGAGGCGCCTGCCGGTTGGGAGGCGCGGGGAGCCCTCTCCACGAACCGCTTCGTGCGCTGCTGCGCCGGGCAGAGCCGGGTGAGCGCCGCGGGAAGGGAGCGGCTCAGAGCAACAGGTGCAGCCCAAAGCCACTCCTGGAGCGAGGCAAACGGCCAGCAAGGATCTGGAGACGGTAAGGCGCAGCGAGGGCTCTCTCCGCCTCCACGGCTGCACCGCCGGCTCCCTCCTCCCCGGCTCGGTGGCCACGCGGTGGGCAGGGGCGCCCGGGCAGGGGGAGCCCCTCAGGACTGCCGTCCCCGCCCGGGAAGGTCCAGCTCCGGGCTCCCGCCCGTGTCCGTTCTCAGACGGCCCCGCACACAGACGGTGCCACTAGGCAAGGCCGCCCGGGGGCGCGTGCCCATCGGGGAGGCTCAGGCTCGGAAACTCGCGCTCTGCGTGCTCGGCACTGGGATCCCTGGCACTCTCCACCTCCTCACCGCGCCCTCTTTCCCTGGCAAGCACCCCTTGCGATGGAGCTGGCGGCCGCGAACCTCAGCGAGGGGAACGCGAGCGAGCCCGAGTCCCCCACCCCAGAGCCGAGGCCCCTCTTCGGCATCGGCGTCGAGAACTTCATCACGCTGGTGGTGTTCGGCCTGATCTTCGCGCTCGGCGTGCTGGGCAACAGCCTGGTGATCACCGTGCTGGCGCGCAGCAGGCCGGGCAAGCCGCGCAGCACCACCAACCTGTTCATTCTCAACCTGAGCATCGCCGACCTGGCCTACCTGCTCTTCTGCATCCCCTTCCAGGCCACCGTGTACGCACTGCCCACCTGGGTGCTGGGCGCCTTCATCTGCAAGTTCATCCACTACTTCTTCACCGTCTCCATGCTGGTCAGCATCTTCACCCTGGCCGCGATGTCGGTGGACCGCTACGTGGCCATCGTGCACTCGCGGCGCTCCTCTTCCCTGCGGGTGTCCCGCAACGCGCTGCTGGGCCTGGGCTTCATCTGGGCGCTGTCCATCGCCATGGCCTCGCCCGTGGCGTACCACCAGCGCCTCTTCCACCGGGACATCAGCAACCAGACCTTCTGCTGGGAGCAGTGGCCCAACCAGCGCCACAAGAAGGCCTACGTGGTGTGCACCTTCGTCTTTGGCTACCTGCTGCCGCTCCTGCTCATTTGCTTCTGCTATGCCAAGGTGGGGCGCGGCGGGGCGCGGGGCTGGGACGCACGGGGGAGGGCGGCGGGCCCCGAGAGCCCTGTGGTGGCCCCTTGCGTGCCCGCGCCCTTTTGCCCTCACCCCTGCAGTTTTCTGGGCGGATTGGTGTGGGGCACCGTCTCCACTGCAGTTTGCCCTCGCCTCTGCGTGGGCTTGTCCGTCGGATGTTTAGCGAGAAAGTTACTTGGAGTTTGGTAGACGCTTGGGAAAGTTTGCAGTTCACTTCACGGACGTCCCACCTCCCCTCTCCTTCCTGGCTCCCGCAGCCAATAGCTCTGTGGTTGTCCCGGCAGTGGGGCCCGCGCTCAATGCCCACTTCTCAGTGGAGGAAAACTCGCTCCGTTTTAGCAACTCAGCCCCCGGCGGGCTTGGCGTGAATCGCAGGAGCGCCTGGGCAGTCCGAGCGCGCCGGCCTTTTGCGGGGGTGGCGGTCGGGTCCCCACTGCCCAGCGCTCACCTGGGTCGTAAGGGGGTGACTCCCGTGCGGCTCCTTCCCGCGGGGCGCATGGGGCGGCTCTGTGGGGACCTGGATCTGTGAGGACGCTGCTCTTGGCGACAGAGCTTCGAATTTTATTTCATACACAAGTTTGACTGTATAAACCCAAGTGGTAAAACAGTATTTCTTCAGTCTTGACCTGAGTCTCCAGAGAATTTTGGATGGCTGGGTTTTCAGCCGTTATTTTTCCCCCGTTCAAGGTTCAATCCTTTTAAGAAAGGATTATGTAAACAACGTTACACGGAGAGGTTGTGTGAACAAAGTTGAGGGCTTCAGATGTTGGGTCTACGCCTCTGACTCTAGAGAGAGGCAGTGTTGACACACAGCTGGTCCAGCTACTCCGCACCTGCTTATGGGGAAATTGTTCTTATCCTCCTTTGGGTAGCCCAACAGAGCTCAGTAAACTCACACTCTCTTTTATTAATAATGCAAGGTTTTGACGATTTTTATACTGATCAAAGTCTTAAACCTTTTGAAACAATTCGTATGTTTGGGTAAGAGTATATACTTAATAATCATGGGATAGTGACTCAGGGGATCAAGTCCACTGTCCCCAACACTCCTCAGAGTAACTTCATTAGAAAAACACCTCTGTAACCGAATTCTGAAATTCCCAGCGTTCTATCTTCGTGTCTCGCTCTGTCTCTCCTTCTATTTGTCATAAAGCTGTGGCTATTGGACCATGAATAACCAGATGAGACAGAACAATTTCCTATATTCAATTCATAAAATACTTTTCCCAGCAAAAATGTTTCATATAAGCCACCTGGGTTTTGTTTTTCCCCTCCCCCATATCATCTGTGTAGAGTCATGTCTGTTTTGAATGGCGACAGTTTTGGAGATTAACTGAAAGAATGGCCTGCGTCAAAGGGTTATAGATAAAGAGATAGAGACAGGGAATTTGGAAAAGAACTCTGCCTTAGCTCTTTGGTAAATGGCTGGTTTATCCACTTTGTTTTCTGCAAATGCAAAAAAAGTCTGGTTCTGTGCAGCACGGGGATCTCTTGTGTGTACCATCTCGTTTAATCTTCAAACAACCTGTGCTTGGGGCTATTGTCCCTATTTTATTGATAAGGAAAAAGGGTTTTAGAGGAGTGAAGCAGCTGACCCAGAGTGTGAAGCTGGCAAGTGGTTCAGGAAGGAATTTAATGCAGGAATTCCCAGTCCCCTGAGGGAAGGGACGGTTGGTGAAGGCCTTGAGGACATGAAGCATGGGGCTGGAGGGATTCTTAAAATATTTGGCTCAATTCATAATTAGTTGAATTAGAACTGAAGCGTACTCTTCCTTCATTTCCCCCAAATCTTAGAGAAAATAATTTAGGTTTTAATGAAAAAGACAAGATAAACTTTTAAGGATAAATTAGGCGGGGCTGGCCAGTGGCACAGCGGTTAACTGCGCCTGGGGTTCGCAGTTTCTCATCCCAGCATGACCCATGCACCACTTGTCAAGCCATGCTGTGGCAGTGTCCTATATAAAGTAGAGGAAGATGAGCACAGATGTTAGCCCAGGGCCAATCTTCCTCAGTAAAAGAAAAGAGGAGGATTGGCATCAAATGTTAGCTCAGGGCTGATCTTCCTCACACACACAAAAAAGAAAAGAATAAATTAGGCAACATTTCTGTCATTTAAGAGTTTATAAAAGTCACACATAAGGCAAAGTTTAAAGACAATGTTTTCTTTTTTTTTGGTGAGAAAGACTGGCCCTGAGGTAATATCTGTTGCCAATCTTCCTCTTTTTGCTTGAGGAAGATGGTCCGTGAGCTAACATCTGTGCCAGTCTTCCTGTATTTTGTATGTGGGGTGCTGCCACAGCATGGCTTGATAGGCAGTGTGTAGGTATACACCTGGGATCTAAACCTGCGAATCCCGGGCCACCGAAAGGGAGAGAGCAAACTTAACCACTACGCCACCAGGGTGGCCCCTAAAAATGTTTTTTAAAATTCAATAAATATATGATCACTGGGATTTTTTTTATATGGAAATAGTTTGCTTCTAAGCATAATTGGAAATTTCCTTTGAATTCAAGGTAATATTTGTAAATTCATTCCAGGCTTGAATAGGTGAAGATAACAAGTTGTTTCAAGTTGCTTTCCTTTGGTTCAGTCATTAAGTGTATGCTATCCAGTTAAGGATTTTGCTACTTGAATGTGAGGTTCAGAACTACCACCACTCTTGACCTGCCCACCCACCAAGTTCCTCCACATTGCCAGAGATATCTGATGCCTAGGATGACCTTGGCTCAGGTTTGAATGTGTGCCTTCCTACGCCCAATCCTAAAAGCCCAGAAGGATGGAGAAATGCCACCATGCCATCATCATCTTCTAAAGAAATGTAATTATAATTCTTCATGATACCCACATTCTTTCTCCTTTGATGACAAGATCTTCACGGAGATGCATCATAATACGTCAATATGTGCTCATAGTATAGGCTGTTGAAGCGAAACAGAGCTAAGAAAAGCATATTGGGCTATTTCCTCCACTGACAACTCAACAATGTCCCTTAGGCATTTTGAAGTTTCTGAGCTGTGACAAATCAGGGTTTGTTGAAGGAATGAATAGACCCCTGGGCAGCATTATGAAACAGTTAACGTTTGACTTTTCTGTTCTGACCTCCTTGCCAGGTGTCCCTCTCTGATTTTGTTTTGCAGCCTCTCTTCTGTTCTCTCCTCTTGTCCCTTGTCCTCAGTGACCTGAGTGGTCTCCTGCTAGGAAGGCTGCCACAAAGGAACCTCGCCAGGCCTGTCCTCTCCAGGCAGGGTCCTGCTTCCAGCTCTTTCCTTCCCCCTTGAAAGAATTTCTCATTTGCTCCTGCAAAAGCTCCTCTTCTATCTTTGCCTTAGATTCCATTTTTGGTACCCCAATTTCTGTTGGTAACAGTAAACTAACCCATTGTCAATGTATTGAGAGTGATCCTAAATTCACTGTAGTGAGTGTAAGTCTTGTCTTGTAGATGATGCTAAGCCTCTGTAGGAAGTGAGAAGTATTTTAGTAGGGCTGGGAATTAGGAGCCAGAAATTCATACCCCAATGATGGCTGCTTAAGCTGCATAGATCCTGTAAGGTCGATAAATAAATCCTGTGGTTTCTCCATTAGGGTGTGACTGATTGCTCCAGAAGGGCTGTGTCTAGCTGAATGGAGCAGGCTTTTGCAAAGTCCAATTCGATTACATTATTTCCATGCTGCAGTGCTAGTGGGAAACAAGGAAGTGTCTGCAGCGTGGCTTCCAGTTTTCGGAGATACTCGCTGGGCAAGCTATAGACTACTCAAAGCCCTTAGTCATCCAGAGGCCAATATTCCTTATCCTTTCTCATCCTCAGATGGGATATAAAAGTGAACTCAGGTGCCAGTCTGTAGGGTTGGCCCTGTGGTATGAGACCAAGCTTGCGTTGTAAATATCTATGTGTAACCCAGATGTTTCACATCATTTCTTTTGAGTAGGACACTGGCAAGAGAAGACAAAAACAGTTTTTCTGATGAACGAAGCCACTGTCTGTCAAGGAGACTCCCTGACAGGGACATTAATTGTAAAACCTTGCTAAATGGTCTGTAAATCATCAGTGATGCGGAATCCCCAAATGTAAGTCATCTTAAAGTGCAGCCCAGTGGGTAGGGTTAGAATAAAGAATGGAAGGAGGCCTGACCGGTGGAGATTTGCTTGAAGGAGACTTGCAGCAAGGCAACCCTAGAAGAGAACACAGGAGTATGTTGGTGCAAACACTGGCTACACAGGAGAACCATCTGGTTATATCATCTTTATTTCTCACTTGCCCACTTTCCCCATTGGATGGTGCAGGGAAGTCTCTAGTTTTCCCACATATCTAGGAATTAAGATCATGTCCCACATACAGAGGGACCTGGTAATTGTTAAAATGTAGACTCTTAGGGGAAACCAAGATGGAAGGTAGACAGACACGATGCAAATATGGGTAGCGGTGAGGCTTTCTGGACAAAACCCCAGAGCTACATGCACCAGAACTCTCTGCACACGGAAGCACACAGAGACCAGCAACTGCAGCCGGTACTCCTAAATGTTAGAAAAACAGATGTAGTTGGCACTTCGTGTTCATTGTTACTTTATCACCTTATGTGTATTTCAATTCGAGTGACTTTATAAATAATGGTATTACCATTTCAAGATGTCAAGAATTGTCAATGCAAAATAGACAGTGAATTGTGGGTATGAGACAAACTGATTTTATTAGTCTGTGTTTTTCAGGTCCTTAATCATTTGCATAAAAAGTTGAAGAACATGTCAAAGAAGTCAGAAGCATCGAAGAAAAAGGTAATGTGCACAAATATACATTATATAAGCCACTTTGCAGAGCTTAGTTTATTTTTATTCTTAATTATCCTCACATTCACCCTGTGCCTGTAAACCTTAGGTTCTTTGGTGCAGATATTTGAATGAACCTCTCCCCTAGGCGTAGGGGGAGTGGAGATCATCTCTTGGTGAGAGCATCACCAACAACTATATGCTGCAGGAAAGCGTAGCTGGGGTTTAGGGAGGCCAGGAAACATGTTTTTTGGATTCTGAGCCTCTTGGGAGGTGTGTTCTAGGTTGATTGGGACAGTGTGGAGTTGCTGACATCCATAATTTGCATGAAATGATAGTCATTTTATTGCATATTTATCACCTGTGACTTGACTCCAGAAGCCTGGTTTAATTCTCCTTCTAGAGAACATCGTTGTAATCTCTCCCTAAAGCCCCTGCAGCAGACAGGCAGTCCCCCCTCCACCTGGACTTGTGCTCACGTCACCTGGAGGGGAGAGAACTAAAGATGGGAGGAAGCCTCTAGGGGAATTCTACCCGTTTTTAATTCTTTCTCGCCACGTGATTCCTGATTTAAACAAGCTTCTCCTGAGTAATATTAAAGCATCTAACCTCCTGCTATATATTACATTTCACATTGTGAGGAAAAACTGTTTTACAAGTCAGGATTAATTTAACTCTTACTTGGATAATACCTATATAATTTATGATTTTAGAAAGCAGAGTGGGGGGCCGGCCTGGTGGCGCAAGCTGTTAAGTGCGTGCGCTCCGCTGCGGCGGCCCGGGGTTCGCCGATTCGGATCCTGGGCGCGCACCGACGCACTGCTTGTTGAGCCATGCTGTGGCAGCGTCCCATATAAAGTGGAGGAAAGATGGGCACGGATGTTAGCCCAGGTCCAGTCTTCCTCAGCAAAAAGAGGAGGATTGGCAGATGTTAGCTCAGGGCTGATGTTCCTCACAAAAAAAAAAAAAAAAAGAGAAAGCAGAGTGGAAGTAACCGAGATGATTAGACCATATGATTAGGGAGGAGGCGATTATAACCAGACATTTTACCATAAGTATTAGTCAGAACATCTTAAAATACCTTGTTTTTCCTTCTAAGTATTTTATTGTAATCAATGACATAATTTGCAGAAGTTATAGTTTAGATAATCATGCTTATTTAAAAAATCCTACTTAAAGCACAGATCATCCTGACTTTCCTTATTTATAAACAATAATGTGGTGAAAAACATATCTGTTCCCAGAATCAATGAAAAGCAACGGTAGACACTTGGTTAAAAAGCACAAAATTTAGCTTTTATTAGATAAAACAATCATTGAGTTCTTAGGACAACCACCTAGGAATAAACGGTGCAACGTAAGCAACAAGACTGTCTCACAGCTGCCTTTCACTGATCGTCCTCACGTCTGCGCACTTATGATGTCGATTTCATTTTCAGCTCCTGGCTCCTCCCTTACAACAGCTGACAGTGTTAGGCTGTATGAATGGAGTAAGCCCGGAAAGCTCCTGTTTTCCATGATGTGTTGTTATGCTGGAGTTTTTCCAACTTTTTAGTCTAACACTTAGTTTGTCTTTTGAGCCACACTTCTCATCTCTAAGAAAATGATTCATTAAAAACAATTAAGGATTGTTTATAATGTTCCCCTGGACGGTTATTTAGAGAACACCTGCCCAGCACAGGACAGGCTGACCCAGGGGATTCTAAGAGGAGCTGGCTCCTCACAGGAGCCAACACTGCAGTGGAAGAGACAAATAAGTGTTCTTCACTGTGACGAGCATTTGGAGTCAGGGGAGGAAGGAGAGTAATGTCCTTGGGGAGGGAGAGAGCTTGCTGGACATCCACAGAGGTGATGCCCTTGATATACGAGACACGCTTATTGATGCAAAAGATTTTATGTTAACCAAAAGGAATAAAATAAAACATTTCTTTAACATTGGCTGGATTTTATTTGCATGCAATGGCTAATTTTAGTCTCTATATTTGAAAGGTGTTGCAGAATAATTGTGAAAGTTCCAGAGAATAAAGTGATTGAAAGAATGAAAATAGGTCTTATAAGAAACGATTAGAAAAGCTTCTGGTTTATTTTACAATAAAAAGATCCAAAGATTAGTGATTAGTTTAACAATTACTTTGTTTAGTTTTATGTGTGTGTAGGTATGTACATACCTGTATATATACATAAGCATGTGTGTATATGTATAGATATGTGTGTATATATGTATGATGTGTGTGTGTATATATATATGTGTGTGTATGTGTGTGTAAATGTAATTCTTACCATGGGAGAAAGTTTTAGCATTTGGAGGAGGGAAGAAGATTTCGTCTTCCATTCTTAGAGCCTCTGACGCTTAATAGCCACGAAACAGATGGCAGATCTCTTTTGATATATTTAATTGCCTCCTTGTTTGCATGGAACAAAGAGAGTGTGGTGCTGGTGGTTTGTGTGTGTGTGTGTGTGTGTGTGTGTGTGTGTGTGTGTCTGAGAAAGAGAGAGCAGAGTGTTGCAGGGGGTGGGGGTAAGAAGAGGGAGTGGGAAGAGGGAGGAGAAACAGTGGAGAGAAGATGGCAAAGAGATGGGGGCTAGCGGAGAGAGAGGAGGGAAATCTAGAACAGAGGGTGAGAACACGTTGTAGATTCCTGAAGGCAGAGAATGGACGGCTCATTGCGGTGTCCCCCAGGTCTTGGCACAGGAAGTGTGGCTGCTGGGTGTCCTACTCCATTTCTGGTGGATAATGGATTGACGTGATGTAGATTCTGATAGTTTGCTCACTTAAATTTCACTTGTCTCCAGCTCCTCCTCTCAATGGCAAAGCAGAGTTCCCTTTCTCTGTGCTGTATCCATCCACACAGGGAGTTCTTGTTAAGGTTTAGAATAATCCTGGAGCAGAGAGTGAGGCCTTTCACGATAAAGATGCTGAACAGTTCCTCTGCATGCTTGGAGGAAAATGCAAAAGAAGAATGTGATTTTCACTGTGGAAAAATAGTAGTAATAGTATAAGGCTCTATGATTGATTAAATGCTTTGCTTGAGCTCTGTTAGATACAAAGACGTGTTTTCTGGCACAAGGTTGATTGGACACTGAAACAAGATTCTTAAATAATCTCGGGAAAACTTGAGAAGGGAGTAGACGCCCGTGTTGGAGGTCACTTCCAGGAGGAAGTTAGATTACAGGACCTCTGGATACCCTCTCAACTGCTGGGTTCTTTTAACAGTTGCTTCTTTTTTCTCCCTCTCTGGCTTGAAGTAATTCAGCAAGCTTTTCGGCTGTCATTTATACAATTTACAAAATGTTTTTCATCATTCTCATCTTTTAGTCACTTTTTTCTTCCCAGCCAAGTTCCATTAGACATATTGTGAGTAAAAATTTTGAAGAAAAAGCAGATGTCTTAGATGACTTGAAAAAGAGCATCTCACAGGAAGAAGAGACATTAATATTTTTCAGACACTTTCAGCATAAGGAGCAAAAAGAAACCATGCTAATAAAGGACCCAATCTCAAGTATCATAAGAATTAGTATAGAGGTTTAGGACATAACTTTAGATGATGACTTTTTCTCTGTCAGAAGATACATCGTGATTCTGTAGGCTACATGGACAAAGGAGGTAAGGAGTAGATCTACTGGGTATAACTCCATCTCTAATTGAGGCAGATGATACCGTAAGAAATGAAGCAGAATCAGCCTCACTCTCCACAGAGGGGAGTTTTACATTCTGACATTTCAAAGGGAAAGAGAGGAAGCAGCTTTTCTGAGTCTTTCTGAGGAGAAGGTGTAGATCAGCCTTAGGGTCCATCAATACGGAGGTGACACCTTTTCCTTTAACGTTAGATGGCTGAGATAATTTGCTTTTGTTGTAGGTTTTATGTAATTCATCAGTGGTTCTTCAAACACCTGACTGAGCCTTTTATTTTTAGAAAGGCAGATTCCTGGGTACATACCTAATAACCATTGCCAGCTGAATGCAGCCATGGGGGGAGTGAGGCCTAGACATCTGAAATTTGAAAAAAGACACGCCCTGGGTAATGGTAATCATGAGCACAACGGTCTGCTTAAATCCCAGGTTTGGGATTAGTGCAATGCGTTATTTTGACCAGCTCTTTAACTTCTAGCCAGTGTATTCTGGGCACATGGTTTTCTGAGTTGGGCGTTGGAAGCAGTGGTGGATGAAGGAGGACACTGTTCTGCCCATATGGACTTCTTTCCTCACCTCCCCCATCGTCTCAGTTCCCTGGGCCTGGAGGCCTACAAGCATCTGTGCAAGGGAGACAGAAGAAGAAAATCCTCTACTGTTTCCAACTCTGCACGTGGACGCATTCATCTAACTTGGTGTCACTGTGGCTGGCTTGGCGTCAGCCCGAGTACGGCAGGACCAGGTGCCAGAGCCCTGTGTGCAGAGCGCTGACCATGCACCAGCTGAGAGAACCTCAGCTCTGATGGCTGATGGGCTGAGATGCTGGATGAAAGAGGGAGAAAATTGTGAATCCCTGAAGGTACTGGCTGGGAGCACAGTCAGGGCAGACAAGCATTCTATTAAACTCTCTTGGGAACAGCCTTAGATAAATGATATAGTTTATGTAGGTACCCATTAAGTATTCTTTCCTGATAGTCATATCGTAAATTGTAACCCAGTCACATTTCAAAGGCACAGGTAGAGCAAGAAAAAGAATCTTGTTCATGGTTCTGAAAAGACCAGTGGGATTACTAAAAATAAAAGGTAAATTTTGAATGAACTGCAAACACACACAGCTAACTCTATAGAAAACATACCATATTCATGCACGCTGTCATTGGCCCTATGGATGCTGATACGGTCTGGATCTTAGCAATAAGCTGCTGGGGCCTCTTTCTGCCCTGAGCTTGGTACTTAGAAAAACCTCCTAAACGGAGCAATGACACAGAATATCCAGAGGGCATTCATTGTGTGAAGAAGAGAGATGTTCTTATTGTCTTAGAAAGAAAAGATGATGTTTTCTGTTCTATTTGTAGGTGTCATCATGTCTCAATTGTTCTGATTAGATCATCGGGGAATGGAATCTCTCGTACACTAATGCATGACTGGGTTGCTAGCAGACAATCCCTTAATATGTGTGAGCAAATCCCGTGTTTGTTCTGCGTGTAGTGCAGTGGGAGCAGCTGTAATGTGTAATCCTGGGCCCTACAAAAATGTGTCCTCAGGTTTATACCTGAGTTGTTTTAAGGGTTTAAATGGACGAGGCAGTCAGGGAATCATTTTGTTGAGTCATCCTCTTTGCAGGAGAGGGAGTCCAGGCCCAGGGAGGTTACCTCATTTTCAAAGGCGGTCCAACCAGTTTATGGCTAATGTCAGTCTTGGGCTTTTGCACAATCCACGGTGCCTTTTGATGGTGAGCTTACCTCTCATCTCCTGCCCGTCCTGAGCGCTGTGTTTGCCCTGGCTTTGCCCTGAAATCTGTCTCTACCATCTCTACCTCCACCTGGTTACAGACTTCCTGGCTTCCAACCCACCTCTGCGAGAGACTTCCACTCACTGGTGCAACAGTGATTTCTTAGTCATTCTCCATCAGTGTCAGGTCATAAGAAACTTAATGTGTTGTTTCATCTTCTTCCTCCTCTTCTCTCCTCCCATGTCTCCTTCTCCGTATTCATCGATGTTAGTTGGGGTTATTTCCTAGTAGAAGGGAGAATAGCGTGGCAGCCACCAGGTAGAGCTTACCCTCCACTTGAGTGTGGTGACTGGGAGATCGGGGAAGACGTGTGCCTTGCTCTTTCCTGGTCTGAGATGTTCGGTGATGCCCAGTGGTTCCAACTTTCATGTTTCTGCTCGGTAAATTCAAGCACTTTTTGAAAACATTACTACTTGGACTAAATCGGAGAAAAAACAGAGGTTACTTGATTCCTAACCTACAGGCCAGGGGCTAGAAACATGTACCTCTCGTGTTCTCAATATTCCTTTTTCTTCCCAGGAGTAAACTCCCTGGTGGGGTGACCTGGGGAGCTGAGGCAGTCGTAGACGGGGGCTGGGCAACGTCCTTGTATGGTTCGGTTAGAGAACTGGGATGACTGTCGTCTTCTGGGGGCTTGTACTGCCCACGTAAGCACCATGACGCTGTGCTTTACAGGCAGCCCTGGGCGGGTGGCAGAGTGGGGGATGCAGTTGATGGTAACTGGGTGGATTTTGTAAGCTCTTCTTTCCCTGAGCCATGTGTGAGCTGGGCAGAGCATGGGTTTGGGATCACACAGACTTGGCTCCCGGCTCTGACTTTGCATTCAGCTGGGGGACACTAGGCACTTGTCTTAACTGTTCTAAGTCTCGGTTCCCTCATCCACAACCCACGGGTCATTACAGGGCCTGCTTCACGAGGTTGTTGGCAGGACTGAATGAAAACTGCACACAGCCAGCGGTCATCAATGTCGGTGCTCAGTGCCAACCACCGCTGCCCTGGTTCTGCTGTTGCCCTCAGGCAGTCAAGGCCCTGCGTGGCTTCCTGAGCTGTACTTACTGGAGGAGGGCATCCTTTTAAGGAAGCAATCACTGATTGCTTTGTATTTTATTATTTAAAAAATATTAGACTCCCTTAATTAAGGATTTTAATAAAATAGACCATGGTCTTTTGTTTGAATCCATGGAGATAGAGTTTTCAATTAATAACAACGTTAGCTTCCTGGTTGTTGCCTTTCAACAAGTACTGAACCGGCGGCGATGAAACACAGGACAAGTGGCCCTTCATCCCAGCCCTTCGGGTCTGTAGCCCGTTGAGAAGGTAGTTGCATGCACGCAAAGCAGGGTACGGACAGGGAAGTAGGAGGTCGCACAGGGCATGCAGCGTGGCACACAGGAGGTAAGGTTCCTGTTGTGTTGTGGGAAGACTTTCTTCCATCATCTGCTCAGCAGAAATCTCAAAGGAAACACATGGATGCTGCGTCTGATTTCCAAGTGTTTCTGCTTTAGGAACAGCAAGGGAAGGTTAAGATGCAGACAAACAAACAGGACTAATTGGTCCTTCGACAGAGACTGAAATGGCTCTCCGGTGCGTTTGTGAATCAATGCGTGGTGGTCTCTAATTGGCCAAAGTTTAACAAGGAGAAATAAACTTCCCCACCTGTCTGCTGAGGCCACTTCGCAGCAGGTTCGTGCTCATCTGAATGGCCTCGTGGGTGACACAGTCTCACTGTGCGCCGTGCTTCAGAGCTTCGTAGGTGTTGAAGTTACAGTGTTTAATCTCCGTACATTTCTACTTCCATGATTCAAAGCACACTCCCGTCATCCACATGCATTACACGTGCATGATAAAATTATTCCTACAGAAGGTGGTGACAGGTCCTGAAGTAGTTTTGAACAAAATTATTATACAAAGTGAACGCTAACACGTAAAGCAGATTTAGTATCTATTTGGTCCCATGAAAATATACATAAAATTATGGTAGGGCTTGTTTTAAAATGCTGTATTCTTTCTCAGTGGTAGTTGATGCCTTTCCTTTCTTTGCTTCTTCTAGACCGCGCAGACGGTTCTGGTGGTGGTCGTGGTTTTTGGGATATCCTGGCTGCCACACCATGTCATTCATCTCTGGGCTGAGTTTGGTGTTTTCCCGCTGACTCCTGCCTCCTTCTTCTTCAGAATCACCGCCCACTGCCTGGCGTACAGCAATTCCTCGGTGAATCCTATCATATACGCATTTCTCTCTGAAAATTTCAGGAAGGCCTATAAGCAGGTGTTCAAGTGCCACATTCGCCATGAATCATCTCTCAATGATACTAAGGAAAATAAAAGTCGAATAGACACCCCACCATCAACCAACTGTACTCACGTGTGAGAAAGATATATTAGAGCACTTTACTGTGGAGTTCCCATGTATGTGGACCAGACACATAACAAATACAAAGAAGTAGTAAGCAAGGCTGCAACATGTTAGCCTAACAACAATTCATGTTATTTTAATTAAACTTCACTTGTGTTTAAAAGTGCTTTGATCCATTTAGGAAATCCCTAGCTCTAGTGAAGATTACTTCTAAATTTTATTTTATTTCTAAATTATATTTCAAAAACAAAATAAAATACTTTATAGTTTTATACCTCAACGGAAATGAAAGTTTCATAGAATTCCATAAGTATGTTCAATTCTTCATACAATAAGAAAAAACGATTTATAAATACTGTCAGAAATACCTGTGATCTACATTTTGGAGCAAATTTATTTACAAAAAGCATTTATGCTTTAGTTCTTCAATTTTAAGAAAAGGAGTAATAGTATAAGCTAGGTGTTTTAGAATATGATCATGGACCCACAAAGTTTCCCTGAATTTTATTTTTGTGGCCATTTATACAGAGACAGATCTGTTAAGTGGAAATATGACTTTGCTAGTTTATTTGCACAGGGCACACTGCTCCCGGTTGTGAAGAGTGTACAGGCTTCTGCAGGTGTGCTGTACATCTGCGGGCGTGAGGTCCGTCAAGTTTATCTCAGGAGGTCCGTGCCATGTTGCAGTGACCCCCCAGCATTGGTTGTTGGCTCTGTCAATTAGAGACTGTCCCGTGAACTCAGGCTTCGTAGAGTTGACTAAAAAAAATCAGCAAACAGTGCCAAGTGCATCTCTTCTAATAGCAGAAGCTATGAGTGAGGGTTTGAGAATGAAACTGGGCATTAAAATTACATATCTACTTGGTCAAGGTATTCAAGGCTATGCCTTGAATGGAACCTACCCAAAAGAGAGAATTAAAAAAAAAAACGTCAATGAAGGTAGATGTGTAAATGGTCAACGTGTAGATGATAATTTCTATGGGGCCAAAGACTAGTCAGAATTCAGTAAGTCATATGCCACATGAGGACAGCACTAAACCTTTGGTTCAGATAAGGTTTGAAGAAAACAAATCTTGTGAATGGATGTACCTAGAGATATCTCATCTTGTACAAACAAACGCTTTTTCATCAAGTCTGTGATGATGTGTAATGCACATTTACCCCAGATAGTATTCCCTCTGGAAATGTTAATTTGGGGTTGAAATCATCACAACTTGAGTTTCAAATGTAGTTTTCATGATAATTTCATATTTATTCATGTTTACAATGAGAAAATGGTGTGAAAAGATTAAATTATCCTATATTGGGAAATAATTTTCAGACTGCAAGACTTTGATACATTTTAGAAGGATACAAAAGCAAGAAAATTTTGAAAAAAAGGATTTTGTGTAACATACAGCTGTGTCAAATCAGGACTCCATATGAAATATCAGATTTTAGATCAAAAACAAACTCAATGTAAGTCTTTGCATGTTAACTTCTCTAGCTCATCACTTATTTTCACTAATTATATTCCCCTAGCAAACAGTGTTTACATTTGCAATGGTATGAATAGTTCTCTGGACAGAATAGGAGAAAATTGTTCGAGAGGATGGGAAGTCATGAGCTTTCATGTTTCATGGCTGAGGAAAGAATTGGTGTATATGTATATGTGAGTATTTTAAAGAACAGCAAAAGTCCTTTGCACAGAAAATTTTTTGCACTTTATTCAAATAGAGCAGCAGGAACGTTTTCTCCTGTCAATGATACCTCGTGTGCTTTGTGGAACATGAAGTCACCATTGCCAACGCCAGAACAACTTCTGTGTGTCTGGACTCACAAGGGGGTTCAAAGAGGTGCCTCCTGGACTTGCATGGATGAGAACGATTTCCTGCACCGTAAATGACCCCTTGTTTTCCTCTTCTGATTCCCATGCACATACATGGAAATTACTGTATTACTGTATTAGAAAAATACAGTAGCTAATGCTGCTGTTTTCTAAGAAGCGTGTCAAAAACGAAAGCATGATGCATTACCCACGTTATTCCTCCAGTTCCCCCCAAATGCGGTTGGCATGATGGAAGCACAGCACTAAAGTAATAACTGGAACCTGCAAAGCCCCGAATGTGCTGAGTGTAGATGCAAATTGCTACGTTGTATAGTTGCATAGGATGGGACTCCAGCCCATTGTCTTTTAATCAATTCCTCTCATTCAGAGTTTAGATTATCCACTTCTGTACCAATTTTGATACTGATGATAAGTTATGTCCTGCCAAGATGGAAGCCTATATGCAGTTTTCTGAATGAGGAGTTCCAGCAGAACTTGTAACAGACTCTAGTTGCCCCGAGAAGTGCCAGAGGAGTGCTGTGCGTTGGCCCAGCATCCGCTGCCTAGGGGCTGCTTTTCCTAGTGCGTAATTAACGTGACGAATTCAGAAGCACCTTCTCTTCCTTCATTAAATAAAGAAGGCCTCCCAAACACATGCTTTTTCTCCCAGCAGCCAGGCTAACGGAAAATACCGTGTGTGCCTTTGAAGTTGGGCTGCTTGAAAACCATGTGTTTCAGTGAACTTCAAAGAAAATTGATGCCTTCTCCTCAGATTTGGCTGCCTCAGGGCTCCAAGGCAGGTGCGCTTTTTCTGGGCTTTTTGCTTTCGGATAGGGAGACAGGCTCTGGAACGTTTAAATAGTCGAAATGTTTGCTCCTTCATAGGGATAAGCGACAATTTCAGTTTCTTACTGATGAGTATAGTGAGTGGTTGGAAAGACTTTCTTGTCCTGTATTCCCAGAAGATACCTTTAATCGATTCTCTCTCTGCTATACTGACCACGTATGTGCTCAGCAGTTTGGGGGCCTGAGGCCGTTTTCTGAATATTTTAGGTAAATATTTTTGCTTTTAATGAAATTGTTCTACTGCACACATCAGGAGTAAACCTTCATTTCCTTCTCCCCTGCCCCCAACCTCTAGCGCTTCTATCGTAACTTGCTTGTATCCAGAAGTCCTCACTCTCCTGTTTACCGGAGTAGAATTCCTCCTTCCCCTCAGATGTAATGAGTTAGAGTGGAGAGGAGGGATGCTGGCTGAACTGCATGAGTCACGCAAGGCTAAGAGCTTCTGTGACTCAGCTTTAAATTGGGACTTTGCAGATGACTGCATTTGCTTGTTGTCCCAGATGTACTGAGACAGCGCAGTAATCATTTCAATATGTTAACTGAAACCCAAGGTCCAGCTTCTTCTGGGCAGGAGAGGATAACTTATCCAAGCATCTGTTTCCTTTCCACAGATGGCCCTAGACGCCTGGAACTCCCAGCTGCTTGTGTCGAAGCAGCAGCACATCAAGTAAAATAACGTATCATATAGCTTCACCATGTTCTTGCGTAAAAGGATTTATGAAATACATGTATATAAACTACATAGTCAAGTAAACTGGGTAAATATATCAATGTGGCTACTTTCTCTGGAAACTTATCATCTAAAATTTATGAATTTTGATCAAGTCTGGTTACAAATATCTCCCAGGTTTTAAATTTGTAAGTGACTTTCTTTCTAAGGTAATCATCTTCTTTGGCCTCTAAAAAAAATGTTGCGTATTAGGTTATTTGTCAAGTGATGTTAATGACTTGTTTATTTAATGACTTGTTTATTTAAAAAAACTATATATAGTATGAATATGTGGCTTAAAATGCTGATAGTTACTTATTGTGTTGGAAAGAGTAAATTACAAAATGGTAATTATACCTGATTTTAATTTGCACTGTATTTTTATTTTTTGCTGAGAAAGACTTGCCCTGAGCTAACATCCCTTGCCAATCTTCCTCTTTTTGTATGTGAGCCACCGTCACGACATGGCCACTGACAGATGAGTGGCGTAGGTCCACGCCTGGGAACTGAACCCGGGATGCTGAAGCAGAGCTTGCCGAACTTAACCACTAAGCCATCAGGGCTGGCCCTCTACAGTATTTTAATATTTTCTCTTTTAGAAGTGGAAAAGTTGAGCCTGAAGAACAATTTAAAATGCTTAAACCGTTGTTGATGTGAGCCATGTCTACATCAGGCGAGTGTATCTAAGGAGAGTGGATCGTACATTGTAATGCATCAGTCGGATGTTTCGTTTACTTGCGAAAGCGCCACAGACTCTAGATGGTGGTTTCCTTTCTTAGCTTGGCTGCTTCACTCACATTCACCACTGCCGCCTCCTGAGCACTGGCTCGCTGCGCCTCTCCAGCAGTCCTCATGGACATGCTTCTGTCCTGGGTGCAGCAGGAGTGGGAGAGGTCACCACGGGGAGCAGTGAGTGGGAAGGGAAGATGGTGGTAAGCTTCTTACTTTTGTATATATTCAGAAATAACCTCTGCTGGACTTTCTGTCTATGTCTGTTTTAACATTGGCTATTTGCCATATTCAGACAATTGTATGAAGAGCTGATTCTGTAGCTAAAGGTTTAGATGTCACTTTTGGGGTGGAAAGCCTCATCTTTTTTGCCGATGAACAGGTTTCTGGGCATCTCAAGGTATATTGTGTGACTCCATATTTTCAGCAGTTAGAGAAGTCAAAGGAAAGCTCACCAGCTGCTGGGATAGATGGGAACTGAATCCACCATTCAGATCCATCAGACTCTGTGGTAGTGGTGATCAATGAGGTAACCCATAAACTGAGATGCGTTTTGTGGTTGGCTGTAGGTTTTCTATGGGACACCATGCACTACAGTACCTTATTTCAAAAGATTAGATATTGACAATTAAACTGGAACTATTTATGTGTCGTTCTAAAGACGGTTGTGAATCATTAAGCTCTTTTTTTTCCCTTTGATGAGCTTGTTTTGGGCCATCAAGCTAACATGCCATGCAGTGGGCAGACATGTGATGGTCCTGGGTCTGGTGCTGGTGGAGAATGAACTGTACCCAACGTGGAAGTGTCTGGTAGCACTTGACAGTGCGGTAACATCAGAGCAAGTGCAGGGCAGACCTCTGGGCACTGTCAAGGTAGTGAGCACAAAATTTGAGGGGTGTGATTTATTTGTGTACAAGGTTCACACTCGCGTGGCTGCATCGCTGACGTAGCAGATGAAGTAAGAGGTTTTGTCATGACTGGAAATAAGTGTCAGTCCCTAGGAGAAAATACGTGGTGTCCCTGCTTCTGAATTGGGATACCAGAGATGAGATGGAAGACCTTCAGGACGTCATCGGCTACGTCAGGTATCTAAAGCATCATTGAATTGTTCAGACAATCACAGAGCATCACTGAAGTGCTGGTTCACAGAGCCTGCTCCTTGGAGCCCTAGGACTTCCATGGATCTCCCTCAGGGTCATTGACAGAGGAGGGAGAGTTGGAAAAGGGGGCTGATGGGGGAGCAGCTCCAGGTTCCTCCTCTCCTAGTCAACCAGAGGCCTTCTGCTTCCATCTGCCTTTGGATTTCCATGTAATATTTCATTCAAAATTAGTTAAAAACAACTAATCTAGGGAATATATTATCCATTATTTATGTTAAATTTTCCTGATCACTGTTTCTGTTACTCGTATACATGTGCTTTTCCATTCTCCCTTGCTCCTTTCTATGTCAATCATATTTCTATGCTTGAGATCTTCCAAATTTTGTCATTGTTGAGGGGTTCATGAATGGCCTGAGCCCTAAAGCTCCCACATCTCTGTTTTTTCTGCTGGATTAATGACGTCTTACTGGTTAGCCTATCAATACTTCTCCCTTTAACAGCGAAGTGTCAGAAATGCAAGCTTTAAGAGCAAATTGCTCTTATAAGGGATCCCAGATGACCAATTTCTTCATAGAATCGGAAGGCAGTAGAGCAGGTCCATAGCACGTTCATCCTGAGAACCCTTTTCGGGGTGCTGATTCTGACGGTGCTGCACCTACTAGAGCTTTTTTTCTGTGAACCGCCAGCCCGCCTCGCTGCTTCTGAAAAGTTATGGCTGGGTGGATGGCGAGAGGGACCCCGAGGCTGGACTCCGAACGCAGCCGCAGCGGGTCTCGTGGGCATGCTCCACCTGGTTGTGCGGAGTGATCCTCCTCTGACCTACCCCCGCCGCTAACTGCATCTCCTCCTCGACTGCCATCTGAGCAGAGGAACCGGCTTTCCATGATCCCTGGGCTAGGGTTCTGTCTCAACCGTCAGGAGTGAGGATGAAATGTAGGTGGGGACTTTGGGAAGAGAACACTGTAAGTGGTAGAATCAAAATGAGAATGATAAACAGGTGTCTTGTCGTTTAACTTGCTGTCGTAGGTATCGCCGCTTAGACAAGGGCTCCACTTAGACACAGCCAAGATCCAAGAAAGCAGAAGTGGGTGGAGATCACGTTGATTTTCAGTGGAAATCTTCTCATGTTGTTAGAGAGAAAAAAATCAGAGTAAGCATGCTATTTTGGCACATTTTGTCAAGGCCACCTAGCTTTGACTGTGAGAATATATTGTTTAAAAATGAAAGCATGTCCTTTTCCTTCTAAAGAGTCTGTTAGGGCTATGTAGATATAGCTAAGGAAACAGATTTCAATGACTCAGCTCAGGATCTGAGTATGTTCAGACATTTGTGTCCCATTATTTCCATAGCCTCTCTGGCCCCACAGAGGAAGTTTACATAGAAGATACCTACTGAGTGAATGAACAGATTCTCAGATTTGTGGTATTTGCAAAATAGGGCTAGAATGGTCAAGGAATTAAACTTAATAATTCTCTTGAAATTATATCAGATTATAATTTAGGAATATTTTCAAACCAGAGATGGATACGTGAATGCTGCTTTCCATATGTTGATTTTCTAAGAATCAGGTTTTACTGCCATATATTTCATAGAGACTGAAGATTTGACAATGAAGTATAGAAATCCAAAGTTTTCTTGAATATTATTGGACAAATCTTTTAATTTCTCAAATTATATCTGCCTGAGTAAGGAGGAGAGTAGTGATGCATTGTAGAAAGAGTGGTGGACATTAGGATACTGGAGGTGTGGTTTAATTCTGTGGGTCGTTGCTGTGGGAAATGCTGTCTTTGGTTTTCTCATTTGTAAGGGAAGAGTTTGGAAAGGATGGATGAGTCTCAAACCTGACTGCACACCAGGAGCTGGGAGTTTTACAGAAGGCACTGATGCTCTAGCCTCTCCTTAGAGCCGTGGTTGTCAATCTACCAAGCATCGGAATCACCTGAATAGGTTGTTAAAACTCAGATTGCTGGGCGTCACCTCCAGAATTTCTGATTCAGGAGATTTGGGGTGGAGCCCCCAAATTTACATTTCTAGCAACTCTTTGGTGATGTTGATGCTGGTCCAGGCACCACATTTTGAGAACTACGGACTGCATTTTCAGAAATACTACTTGATTTAATTGGTTTGAATGTGGGGCCCAGGCATTTTCTTTAAGGCCTCCGGGTGCACTGCCAGAGCTGAGAACCACTCCAGTCGAGTAGATGGCCCTTTTTAAGTCTGAACTTCTATGGTTCTGTGAAAAAAATGTGCTTATATGGGATCTAAATCATTCGGATTTTTATTGTTTAATTGATCAGATTCATAAAATGTCTGTTCAGCTATTTCATTACCCTAGCTACAGAAATGTGTAAGTTTTCAAGAGCGTGAAAGAATTTGATAACTTATATGTAAGGATTTCAGAGATTATCATAACTTTCCCTTCAAAAGAATAAAATAAAATAGCTTGGTTGAAAAGAGCATCTATACATTCACTCTGTTCCCCCCAAATATGGAGGGGTAAATATAGTATTATTCAAAAGTGTTACATGTGATTTTTTTGACTCAATGCTTAAATTAAATATTTGCATGTCTTTCTGTGTGGCTGCTAATTTTTAACTACACTACTATCTCTAAGAGATAAATGTAACTTACTCTGTGGTTAAAGTTTTTCAATCAGATATCCCTGATAACATAGTAGTATGGATAAGGAAGAAAATCTATGTGTATTGTATTTTTATTTTACTAATGTGATTGCTTAAGCACTGCTGTATAAATAAGGCTGAGCATGGATCTTCCTTAGCCAGATGCTGTTACAATTATTCTCTAAAGTTTGTTTCTCCAAATTTGTCTCATCATGTATAAACTTAGCATGAATATTGTGTATAAATTTAGCATGAATACCAGTAAACTTACAAAGCCAAAAACCAAAAATTAGAAGCTTTTATTAATCCACTTAGTACCAAATGTAGTCATTCTAGATCACCTTGCCTCTGTGTTCTGCATGAAATCTAGCTGGAATTTGTGATTTGGACCAATATTCTTGAAGTGAAAATAAAATTTGTTCCTCAAAGTGTGCTTATTTACAAGAATGCTATTTTCAAACAAAGCCAATTGCACTGTTTTGTAAGGTATTTCTCTAAGTATAGGAACACAATATAAAGTTGTTGAGTTAAAATAGTTTCACTCTTACTGGGAGCCATCGTGGAAAACAGGGCTGAATCATGTTGGTGGAAAATTAACACCTATGTTTGTAAATATTTTCTCTTCCTCCTCCTCCTCCTCTTTTTCTTTTTCTTCTTCTTACTTTTTTCTTTTCTTCTCTCTATTTTGAAAAAGAATAAATGTTTCTTGTTTTGTAAAAGTGACACAAAACTACTATAAGAAATTATAATGCAGAAAGTAAACATTCTTCCAAAATTTCGTTATCAAGAATAGCCATCACTAGCATCTTCTAAATATCATTCTAGACATCTCTCCAGTGAATGTAAATAGTAACAAAGGATGGAAGGAAGGGGTGGAGAGAGGAAGGAGTTTTAGAAAAATTGGATCATACTATGCGTATTATGTACAGATAAAATTATTAACTTTAAAATTACTTGAATTTAATTGGCAAAAAAGCAAAAGTAGTGTGAAATAAGAAAAATTGCTAAATTTTAAATCATTGATCATTATAAATTAAAAACAAAGATTATGAGAGGTTGAAAGGAATTGGAGTCATTATGTTGATAACTATAAACATATTTTAGCTTTAGACAGTATCTATTTTTCTTTCTCGTGGAAAACTATCTTTCAAAAATCTTAATTCTGTATTTCAACTGATACATTGCTTGCCAATAGGTTTTTTTTTTAAAAAAACATTTCTCCTTTTTTATGAGCTCTTTATTTGGGTTTATCTCACCAAGTTATTTTTTGTTCCCCAGAAGTTCACAAAGGAGCTGTATTCCTCAGTTATTACATGTTTTAGAAGATTCATATATTCCTTTATAATTGAAAAAAATGTCAAATGTGAAATTATTTCATTGCACTTTATTTTCATTATATATCTTTAGACCCTGCTCAGAATTTTGAATGTTAGTGGACAGGAGCCTGAGGGTAAACTGATTTCCCCCATTTTAGGTAATGAGCTTCCTCCCCCACCCCCCCCAGTTGGATGCCCACTTGCTTTTTAAAATTATTGATGCTGGTGTTTTCACCAGGATGCGTATTTTCATTGCTCTCTAATGCAAGAGTATTCTTCAAAAATTCGATTGTGACTCTACAAAAGTGAAAAGGATATTCATACCTATCTAGCCTGGCGATGTCTACCCTTTTGGAGTATAAAGATTCTTTTTTTTATAATTTATTTATTTATTTCAGGATTCTTTCTAAACATAAATACAAATAATTACTAGATTTTCATATGAGAGTAAGTGTACTTTTATATTGACAGAGAAAATGCAAAAGGAGAAAAAGAGAAAACCAGAAACTAATATCTCTCATGAACATAGAAACAAAAATCCTGAATACAATACTGGCAAATAACATACAGCAATGTTTAAAAAGAGTTATGCACCATGACCAAGTAGGGTTTATTCCCAAAATACATGACTGGATCAGCATTCAAAAATCAATCAATGTAATCTACCATATTAACAGGCTAGTAAAAAGATATCATAGGATCATAATTGACGTAGAAGAATCATTTGGCAAAATCCAAAACCCATTCATGATTAAAAACTCGCAGCAAACTAGGAATAAAAAGAAACTTCCTCAACTTGATAAATAGCATCTACAAAAATCCCTACAGCTAACATCATGCTTAATAGTGAAAGAGGAATGCTTTTCCCCTTAGATCAGGAAAAAGGCAAGGATGTCTGCTCTTATTCAACACAGTATGCAAGTCCTAGCCACTGCAACAAAGCAAGAAAAAGAAATAAAAAGCATAAGATCAGAAAGGGAGGATAAAACCATATATGCAGCTGATATGATTGTCTATATAGAAAATCCCAAGGAATCTACAAAAAACTCCTTGAACTAATAAGAGATTTTAGCAAGATCATAGCAAACAAGATCAATACACAAAATATGAAATGAAAAAATGTAACAGTGAATCAGTTACACATTTAAATGATTTGTATTTTATTAATCACAGCACAATTTACATGCATTAAAACTGGTAATACACAAAGCGAGACGTGTAATTTGTTCAGTCTACACACAATGCTATTTCAAATTGAACTTGATCATTGAAGAGGCTTCAGAGCACCCCACATCAAATTATGGGGCTTGTCCATACCCCTAAAATAAGAGTCTTGGCCGTGGTGACAGGACTTTGGAATGTCAGAGCCTGGACCCCAGATTCATCCAGTCTAGTCTCCCCTTTCTTTCATGTTTCTTTTTCAGTTTCTTGTCATGATCATAATTTTGAGGGACACTGAGGTGAAATCTATCTCGAGTCCAATAATGCTTTTTAACATTGTCTGCTGTATAGTAAATCCTTGTGCCCAAATCTGAGGTGCCGCAGAGGGTTGCACAATACCTCAATATTCCTTTCCACTTTCTGACCTGTTTATTATTTTATTTAGTAAGAGGAAGCTCCATACTTTCTTTTGGTATAAATACACACATTTGATATGATTTTCCTTATACATATAAGAGAAAAGATCTTGATCTGTAGGAGTTGTCATTTTATTGTCAAGATAATTTTTAAAATAAACACAGAAATTACTATAATGATGATGTATGATGTATATAACAGTAGTTCATTACACTTCCTTTCAGCAAAAAATATCGAAAAAATTAATAGATTTGGTAGTTAAGAGAAAATTATATCTTTAATAAAAGCCAGTTTTGTAGCGGTTAAGTGCACGCGCTCCACTGCTGGAGGCCCGGGTTTGGATCCCAGGCACGCACCAATGCACGGCTTGTAGGGCCATGCTGTGGGGGCGTCCCACATAAAGTAGAGGAAGATGGGCACAGATGTTAGCCCAGGGCCAGTCTTCCTCAGCAAAAAGAGGAGGATTGGCATGGATGTTAGCTCAGGGCTGATCTTCCTCACACACACACACAAAAAGCCATTTTAAAATGCATATTCTAATATCATTTTCTCTAGTACAGATACTATTCAATGACATAGTAAAATATCATTTAAAAATGGAAAAAACATAACCATCATCACAATGAAAAGGCAACCTACCGAATGAGAGAAGATAGTTGAAATTACGTATCTGACAAGAGGTTAATGTCCAAGATATATAAAGAACTCATACAACTCAACAACAAAAATACAAACAACTTGATTAAAAAATGGGCAGAAGATATGAATAGATAATTTTCCAAAGAAGATATACAGATGGCCAACAGGCACATGAAAAGATGTTCAACATCACTAATGATTAGGGACATGCAAATCAAAACCACTATGAGATATCACCTCATACCTGTTAGAATGGCTAACATCAAAATGATAAGAAATAACAAATGTTGGAGAGAATTCGGAGAAAAGGGAACACTCATTCACTGCTGCTGGGAATGTAAGCTAGAACAACCACTGTGGAAAACAGTATGGAGATTCCTCAAAAAATTAAGAATAGAACTACTATATGATCCAGCTATTCCACTTCTGAGTATTTATCCAAAGAACACAGCAACATTAAATTGAAAAGATATTTGCACCCCTATGTTCATTGCAGCATTATTCACAATACCTAAGATATGGAAGCAACCTAAGTGTCCATCAATGGATAAATGGGTAAAGAAGTTGTATGGTATACACACACACACACACACACACACACACACACACAATGGAATACTACTCAGCCATAAAAAAAGATGAAAATTGCCAACATTTGCCACAGTGTAGATGGACCTGGAGGGTATTATGGTAAGTGAAATCAGTCAGACTGAGAAAGACAAATACTGTATGATTTCACTCATATGTGGAATCTAAAAAAAACAAAACAAATAAACCAAACAAAACGAAACAAAAGCAAACTCATAGATACACAGAACAGATTGATGGTTACCAGAGGGGAAGGGGGTTTTGGGGAGGGTGAAATGGATGAAGGGGGTAAATTGTATAGTGATGGATGGTGAGTAGACTTATGGTGGTGATCACTTTGTAGTGTATACAAAAACTGAATTATAATGTTGTACATCTAAAACATATAAATTATATACCAACATTACCGCAATAAAAAAACTAGAAAAAAAATTCCAGTGCTAATGAAATCCTGTAAATACTTAAACATGGGACTATAAGGAGTTAAATAGTATATTTAGGAGCATTCGTTGATGAGATGGTGTTCCAACATGGTGTGTCTTCTCTATTCTATTCTTCTGGTATCGCACCCTTTTACCCCACTGGCCTGTGTCAGCTGCGTCTCCCAGGACCTCACTGGGTTCTTTTGGTCAGTTGTCCTCTGTCTTAGTCCATTCAGGCTGCCATAACAGAACACCATAGACCGGGGGCTTATAAACAATAGACGCTTTTTTCTCTTGGTTCTGGAGGCTGGATCAAGGTGTTGACAGATTCGGCGTCTAATGAGGGACAACTTCCTGGTCTTCTCGCTGTGTTGTGACATGATAGAAGGGATGAGGGAGCTCTCTGGGGCCTCTTTTGTAAGGGCACTAATCCCATTTATAAGGACTCAGCCTTCATGATCTATTCACTTCCCAAAGGCCTCACCTCCACATACGATCACATTGGGGCTTAGGTTTCAAGAAATTAATCTGGGGGGACACAGATATGCAGTCTGTAGCACCCTCCTTTATCATGGAGCCTGTCCTATCACGGTTTTGCACTCACCCCCTTGAAGTTGCCCAGATGCGATTTGCCTGCTCCTCTGTCCTGCATCCCCAGGCTCGAGGCCCAGCACAACATCTGGGTGAATTCATAACCCTCACTATGCTCATCTAAGACGCTCATCTAAGATGCTGATGGGACGAGAGAGAAGAGAATCTTTCCTCTACCTCCCCACACTTGATATCTACAGCCTCGTTTATAGAATTGGTAGATTTGGGATGGATGCAGGGAGCTAATGCTCCTTGCTTTGTTCCTAACCCAGTAGTAATTATGACACTGGGGCTCCCAAAGGCAGCGAAGGGAGACGGGCTGTTTCTGAGGGTGGTAAGTCCTCTGCTCTGCAAGCATCTTTGGTCCAGGGACATTCTTCTCCAGCAGGGATGTTACTTCCAACTCTAAAATTCTGTGACTCTACCTTCTTGAGGGCCAGGCCAGAGATGTCGTGTTCATAAGATAATCTTGTGTAGGTGATTATCTTTTTTGATGCATAAAGCTCTGCTGAGGAGTATATTATTAAGTTTTAAAGTTCTCATTTAAAAAACTTAAATTGGTGCACTTAAAGCTGTTCATTGTCTTTTATGCTATTATGTAAAATGCGATTTGAGCATGTTTGTCTTTACGGGGCTAACTGTGGGAGGAGAAAATGCTTGTAGACACTTGAAATAAAGGTATTGATACATATAAATGCCATTCTACCCTCCAAAGTCTAACACAATTACAGGATGTGTATTATAGACTCTTGTCTAGACATAATTTCTGATGAGTGTCTCTTAAGAAATTACATCATTCAGAGAAGTTGGGAGAGAATGGTTGAAATTCCAGGAATTTGTTTCTAGGTGCAAACTCCCGGGGTCGTTCTTCAAGCCTGTGGCAGGCAGCTCTCTCCGTCTTAAGCTGTGTTTTATCTGGCGTGGCAGGCGTGTGAACTGGTGGCTCCTCAGTGGAGGGTGTGGTGCCCAGAGCGTTATTTCACTCACAACTGCTCTGTGGAGCCGAGGTCGTGCTTGGTCCACAAGTGAGAACCGGAGCCCTGGAGTGCTCGGCTGGAGGGCAGGATGGGGACTCAGATCCTCCTCTTCTTCCCCTGCCCAGTGGCCTCGGTGAGCTTAGCTTTCCTTGTTTGTAATGTGGGGATAATGTGGGGATATTGATTCCTGTGTTATAGGGCTGTTGTGGGGACTTCATGAAAGGCCCAAGCAGAGCTATTCCACAGTGTCAGGTGTGAGCGAGCCTGTCTGAGAGGTAGAGATCTCTGAATCCTGCTAGCCACGTCATGAGCAACAGAAGCTTACTGTAACACTTTCCCTCACCCAGACCCCACCCGTCCCCTCTTCAACATCCCCACCTCAAAGCAGTTTCCTTCGCCCTTTGGAGATCAGGTGGAATATTTGGAATGTTGACGCGTAAGTGTTAGGGAGTGGGTTGACATAGAGGATCACGTAGGACTTAGTTCTGTAAGGATGGTCGTTTGCACGGTCTGGGCTGCCCTGTGGGCTCCTCCTTTATTTTAGAGATCAAAATGTAAATGATTCAATGAAGGACGTGTGAAGATACTGGAGGCCCAGAGCAGTAGTGCAGGTCTCTGAATTATGGCACAAGGCCACTTTTTAACAAGCAATGCTGACGCACTGTGTGTGCATCGACAGAGGGGATGCCCACGGGGCAACAGGAGGAATCGAAGGCAAATGAGAGAGAGAAAAAAGTGATTGCCACACGGCCAAACCCACAACATTATATTAGAGAATTGTTTAGGTTTCAAGCCGTAGAAACTCAACTTCCTTAAGTAGAGGATGATGATGATGATAGTAATAAAATAAAATACTAAAACGCAGCATTTTCACCATCAGGCGCCTGGAAGTGGGGGGTGAGAGTGGCTGTATGTAGAGGATTAAGAATGATGTCGTCTGGCTCTGTCCCTCTTTCTTCACGCTACGTATCTCTGCTTTGCTTCCTTCTCAAGATAAGTCTTTGTCTCTGTGATGAGCAAGACGGTTGCCGTCAGTCCTAGACTTGTGTTTTCTAACAGCCATGTCAGAGACGCCCCAGAGGGGACACACAGTGGCTCTGTTTCAACACGTGTTTGGAGGGATGGGTTACTCCAAGGACCCTGCAGCCCAGGGACAACAGGATCGGTTTCCCCATTGGAACCACAGGAAGGGGGAGGGCACTGCCCCAGGGGAAAATCGGATGGTAGTATAAGAAGAGAATTAGGAAGATTCTGATTTAAGGCGTTTTGCTACGGTGTTTTCCCCCCTTACTGAATAAATGGCCTTAAAAATAGCAGTAGCACCATCTTTTTCAACGTCCCACTGAGATATGTTCTTGAAACCAATAAAGCAGATTTGGAACCCAAATAGGCCCCAGTCTATTAGCAGACATATGCTGTCTTGCTAAACGAAAGTAAGTGGCTGAGAGAAGCCTTGGGAAATATTTTATTCTAGTTCCTACTTGCATATATAGACAGTGTAAGGCAGATACAATTTTATCTCAATATAAACTCCAATAACCAACTGCAAAACCTCAGGGTTGGACATTAGGATCATCTGGTCAGGTTTCCTTACGTCTTAGAGTTAGGATATTGAAACCCTGAAGTATCAACTATTTTGCTCAAAGACATTCAGCTAATTCCTTCTGGCTGTTTGTGAAGGATCAGGCAAAATGCTGGTTGCTATGGTTGGAGTGAGGAATGAACGTGCATGATTTCCGCCCTCCTGAGCTAACAGCCCGGCAGGAACGCCACATCTGGATCAAGCAGGTGCAGTGCAGCGAGCATCTCATGGAGGATGTGGGGGCCTGCAGGGTCAGGGATAGTGTGATGCAGCCTGGTCTGGAGAGACAGGGAGCCCTTCCTACTGAGAGGGAGCAGGCGCCCAGTGTGGGAAGGTGAGAAGAGCCTTCACAGGTGAGAGAAAGGCTTGTGCAGAGACCAGCAGGTGGTCAACCGATGCTTCCTGAAGCAGCACACGATCGCCGGGTCAGGACAGTGTGGCTAGAACACTGACAACAAGAGGCGGCACGGCGAGAAGTGGACCAGCTGAGGACGCAGACCAGCTCGGGCAGGATTTGTCCGCCAGGATGAGCGCTTTGGACTTTATCTTTCTCTGTTTTTGCTTTCTGGAGTTTTTTTGGCATGTAAAATGTGTGTGTTTGTTCTTTCAGAGTTAAAGCTGGGTTTTAAATCATGCTGCACAGCTCTCATCAGACTGACCTCTGTCTCACCACATCAGATTGGCTTCAGCAGCCAACACTTCATTGAATCCAAAAGGAAAAAACTGTGTTAATTTTGAAGAAAAAGTCCATGTCTGGGAACAATTAACATTAGTGTGCAATTTAAAACAAAATGAGAGATAATGTCTCACTTCGCTTTCCATACCCTTCTCATACAGAACCAGGAGTGTGACTCAGGAGAGCCAGGCAGGCACTGGCACTGCTGGATGCCACACACACACATGCACACAAAACTAAATGAGAGCTGGTAGAGGTGGGATGGGGTGGGAAGAGTCCAGAAAGGAGCGGATTGAGGAGGGGGTGGGAGGTGAGGAAATGGCTGCAGTAGATGCGGAGGTAACAGACCACTTCATCTTCTCATGCTGGCAGAGGTGGTGGGGCACATGTCCCCTTGCTGATGGGTGGGCCACATGACGAACCTTGTCACTGGGCTGTGGCTGCAGCTTAGAAGGGCCAGCAGGTGGCCTTCTGCGAGGAGGCCGTGTGCCCAGGTGGTGTGGCTGCGAGAACCTGGAGTCTTTCCTGGCCTGGGTGACTGGATTCCCCTGAGGACGGTAGGGCAGAGACCCCTCCTGACCCCTGTGGGATGTGTCTGTTGAATGAGAAGAAGCTTGATTGTGGTAAACCACTGAGATGCAGAGATTGTTTGCCAGTAAGCTTTACTCCCACTCATCCTGAAACTTGATGGACAGAGCAATTTTAACAGAAACCTAACACACAGGGCACTGGTTGAGCTCTAGTGGCAGAGCTGATAAACTGTCCTCAGTGGCTGGAAGGACAGCCATGCGTGCTACCCAAAGCCTCTGTGGACTGAGGCCGAGGATAACGTGAGAGGAAGCTTGTGCATCGGGCAAACATATGGCTCCAGGCAAGAAATCTCTTGTTTTTGGCTGTTTGTGAAGACATTAGGTGAAAGAGAAAGCATTTTCCAGTTTGCAAGCAGAAAGAAAAGGATATAGAGAAACTCTGGTAATTCTGTGCCTTTCAAGTTTGGGAGAACCAGCTGCTTCTGGTTCCCAAAGGATATAGATTAGATTGAGAAAGATTTTGAGGGATACATCCAAGAAAATCTCCCAACTGTTTAAGTTGTCTCAGGGCAAAGATGAGGCTAAGGATGTCATACCCAGGAAATCTGTTAACTAAATAAAATGACTCAAAGGGTCAGAATAAGGCTTCCTACAGAAGCCGGAGAGCCTTGTCTCCTTCTAGTCCAAAGAGGAGAGCTATAAAGGCTAAAAGCAAGGAAGTCTATACAGCAGATCTGAGAACTGTGATGTGGTTACTGGCATATGGAATTGACTTGAATAAAATTAATGAGAAATCTACAAAGTTTGTAAGTGGCTGCACTGCCTAAGACAGCACAAGCCAGAACTGGAATATTTGTGTGTTCAAAATCTGAAACGACAGCATTGCCTAAAAGAAGGGGCATGGAGCAGGAGGAAGAATGAGGGTTCGATGTGTCACGTCACCGAAACGCTGGGGGGTTTGCTGCGGCTTCTCCCGGCTGATGCACAATGGTATTGGAATTATCTGAAGGAAAAATGCCTTATTGAGAAGATGTTGCCGTTAAATCTACTGCAGAGCAGAAGAAATCTTTGGATGTGCCCGAGTTTTATGCACAGAAAGGAAGACTCTCTGCTTAATGAAGATGATAGAGAGGAAGAGCAGAGATGATGCTTCAAAAGGCCGTTCCCCACAAAAGCTTAACCAGGGAGGACTGGACGAGAGGATATCCAGTGGGAGGTGGCAGGAGTGACATGGAGACATGATTTATGTAATGCGGACATTTCCAGTGATTTGGAGCACACCGAGCAAATGACAAAGTATTCACTAAAACTTCAAAAATTCCAATATGGTCTGTGTGACTAGATTTCTTCTGGAAGCTGTTAAAATGTGCATCGGGAGTTCCTTTCTTTATTGCTCTAAAATTGCACTGTATGAACACATCACTATTTGCTTGTCCACTGCACTGTTGATGGACATTTGGTAACATGTATTTACGGTCACTCACAAACACTGTCTTGCTATTTTTGTTTCCATCTACTAGGAAGTACATGAAAGGATAGATTGTTATTTTCACAATTCTAGTGTTCCCAGTAAGAAGGTCAAGAATGAATTGCTCTGCGTTTTCATGTTTATTTTCATGAAAAGTATTTCTGCGAAAGGCATTACAGCAGGCAGGAGAATACACATTAGGAAATGGATTCAAAGTAAACGTTTAATATGGATATCCTCCCCAGTCTCACTTTACACTGACTTGTGGAAATTTACTGTTTTTTGGTGATTTTCATTGGTTTGAGGGAAATAAATTATATTTTAAAATATGCTTGACACTGTTGGAATTTTAAAATGACAATAAAATATGTTTTCAGATTGCTAGAACATTAAGCACAATTTTAAAAAAATTTTGAAATTTTTTTTTTTGATTTTTATTGATATTTTAATGGTTTCTAACATTGTGAAATTTTGGGTTGTACATTTTTGTTTGTCCATCACCCCATATATGACTCCCTTCACCCCTTGTGCCCACCCCCCCCCCCCACTTCCCAGGTAACCACAGTCCAGTTTTCTCTGTCCATGTGTTGGTTTATATTCCACATATGAGTGAGATCATACAGTGTTTGTCTTTCTCTTTCTGGCTTATTTCACTTAACATAATACGCTCCAGGCCCATCCATGTTGTTGCAAATGGGACGATTTTGTCTTTTTTTATGGCTGAGTAGTATTCCATTGTATATATATACCACATTTTCTTAATCCAATCGTCAGTCGAGGGACACTTAGGTTGCTTCCACTTCTTGGCTATGGTGAATAATGCTGCAATGAACATAGGGGTGCATAAGCCTCTTTGGAGTGTTGATTTCAGGTGCGTTGGATAGATTCCCAGTAGTGGGATGGCTGGATCATAGGGCATCTCTATTTTTAATTCTTTGAGGAATCTCCATACCGTTTTCCATAGAGGCTGCACCAATTTGCATTCCCACCAGCTGTGTATGAGGGTTCCTGTTTCTCCACATCCTCTCCAACATTTGTTGTTTTTTGTCTTGGTGATTATAGCCATTCTAACGGGCGTGAGGTGGTATCTTAGTGTTGTTTTGATTTGCATTTCCCTGATGATTAGTGATGTTGAGCATCTTTTCATGTGCCTATTGGCCATCTGTATATCTTCCTTGGAGAAGTGTCTGTTCATTTCCTCTGCCCATTTTTTGATCGGGTTGTTTGTTTTTTTGTTGTTCAATTGTGTGAGTTCTTTATATATTATGGAGATCAACCCCTTGTCAGATGTATGTTTTGCAAATATTCTCTCCCAGCTGGTTGGTTGTTTGTTCATCTTGATTCTGGTTTCATTTGTCTTATAAAAGCTCTTTAGTCTGATAAAGTCCCACTTGTTTATTTTTTCTTTAGTTTCCCTAGTCTGGGTAGGCATGTCATCCGAAAAGATTCCTTTAAACCCAATGTCAAATAGTGTGTTGCCTATATTTTCTTCTATGAGTTTTATAGTTTCAGGTCTCACCTTCAGGTCTTTGATCCATTTTGAGTTAATTTTTGTGAATGGCGATAGCACATGGTCCACTTTCATTCTTTTGCATGTGGATGTCCAGTTTTCCCAACACCATTTATTGAAGAGACTTTCCTTTCTCCATTGCATGTCCTTAGCACCTTTGTCGAAAATTAGCTGTCCGTATATGTGTGGTTTTATTTCTGGGCTTTCAATTCTGTTCCATTGATCTGTGTGTCTGTTTTTGTACCAGTACCATGCTGTTTTGATTACTATTGCTTTGTAGTATGTTTTGAAGTCAGGAATTGTGATGCCTCCTGCTTTGTTCTTTTTCTTTAGGATTTCTTTAGCTATTCGGGGTCTTTTGTTGCCCCATATAAATTTTAGTATTCTTTTTTCTATTTCTGTGAAGAATGTCATTGGGATTCTGATTGGGATTGCATTGAATCTGTAGATTGCTTTAGGTAATATAGACATTTTAACTATGTTTATTCTTCCAATCCACGTGCATGCGATATCTTTCCATTTCTTTATGTCATCGTAGATTTCCCTCAATAATGTCTTGTAGTTCTCATTGTATAGGTCCTTCACCTCCTTGGTAAGATTTATTCCTAGGTATTTTATTCTTTTTGATGCAATTGTAAATGGTATTATCTTTTTGAGCTCTCTTTCTGTTAGTTCATTATTAGCATATAGAAATGCAACTGATTTTTTTTTTTTTTTTTGTGAGGAGATCAGCCCTGAGCTAACATCCGCCAATCCTCCTCTTTTTTTTTTGCTGAGGAAGACAGCCCTGGGCTAACATCGGTGCCCATCTTCCTCCACTTTATATGGGACGCCGCCACAGCATGGCTTACCAAGCAGTGCGTCCATGCGCGCCCGGGATCCGAACCAGCGAACCCCGGGCCGCCGCAGCGGAGCGCGCGCACTTAACCGCTTGCGCCACCGGGCCGGCCCCAGAAATGCAACTGATTTTTGTAGATTGATTTTGTACCCTGCAACTTTGCTGTAGTTGTTGATTGTTTCTAACAGTTTTCCAACAGATTCTTTAGGGTTTTCTATATATACAATCATGTCATCTGCAAATAGTGAGAGTTTCACTTCTTCGTTACCTATTTGGATTCCTTTTATTCCTTTTTCTTGCCTAATTGCTCTGGCCAAAACCTCCAGTACTATGTTGAACAGGAGTGGTGAGAGTGGGCAGCCCTGCCTCGTTCCTGTTCTCAGAGGAATGGCTTTCAGTCTTTCCCCGTTGAGTATGATGTTAGCTGTGGGTTTGTCATATATGGCCTTTATTATGTTGAGGTACTTTCCTTCTATTCCCATTTTATTGAGAGTTTTTATCATAAATGGATGTTGTATCTTGTCAAATGCCTTCTCTGCGTGTATTGAGACGATCATCTGGTTTTTATTCTTTGTTTTGTTGATGTGATGTATCACGTTGATTGATTTGTGGATGTTGAACCATCCCTGCGTCTCTGGTATAAATCCCACTTGATCATGGTGTATGATCTTTTTAATATATTGTTGTATTCGGTTTGCCAATATTTTGTTGAGGATTTTTGCATCAATGTTCATCAGCGATATTGGCCTGTAATTTTCTTTCTTTGTATTGTCTTTGTCTGGTTTTGGTATCAGGGTGATGTTGGCCTCATAGAATGATTCAGGAAGTGTTCCATCTTCCTCTATTTTTTGGAATAGTTTGAGGAGGATGGGTATTAAATCTTCTTTGAATGTTTGGTAAAATTCACTGGAGAAGCCATCTGGTCCTGGACTTTTATTTTTTGGGAGGTTTTTGATTACTATTTCAATCTCTTTACTCGTGATTGGTCTATTCAGATTCTCCATTTCTTCTTGGTTCAATTTTGGGAGGTTGTATAAGTCTAAGAATTTATCCATTTCTTCTAGATTGTCCAATTTGTTGGCATATAATTTCTCATAGTATTCTCTTATAATCCTCTGTATTTCCATGGTATCCGTTGTAATTTCTCCTCTTTCATTTCTAATTTTATTTACTTGAGCCTTTTCTCTTTTTTTCTTAGTTAGCCTGGCTAAGGGTTTGTCTATTTTGTTTATCTTCTCGAAGAATCAACTCTTTGTTTCATTAATCCTTTCTACTGTTTTTTTGGTCTCAATATCATTTATTTCTGCTCTGATTTTTATTATTTCTCTCCTTCTGCTGGCTTTGGGCTTTGTTTGTTCTTCTTTTTCTAGTTCTGTTAGGTGTAATTTAAGGCTGCCTATTAGGGCTTTTTCTTGTTTGTTAAGGTGGGCTTGTATCGCTATGAGTTTCCCTCTCAGGACCGCTTTTGCTGCGTCCCATATGGTTTGATATGGCATGTTATCATTTTCGTTTGTTTCCAGATAGTTTTTGATTTCTCCTTTAATTTCATCAATGATCCATTGGTTGTTCAGTAGCATGTTGTTTAATCTCCACATTTTTGTCACTTTCCCATTTTTTTTTTCCTGGTTCATTTCCAGTTTCATAGCCTTATGGTCTGAAAAGATGCTTGTTATGATTTCAATCTTCTTAAATTTATTGAGGCTTGCTTTGTTTCCCAACATATGGTCTATCCTAGAGAATGTTCCATGCGCGCTTGAGAAGAATGTGTAGTCAGCTGTTTTTGGGTGGAGTGCTCTGTATATGTCTACTAGGTCCATCTCGTCCAGTTTTTCATTTAAGTCTAATATTTCTTTATTAACTTTTTGTCTGGATGATCTATCCATTGCTGTAAGTGGGGTGTTAAGATCCCCTACTATTATTGTGTTGTTGTTGATTTCTCCTTTTAGGTTTGTTAATAGTTGTTTTATGTACATTGGTGCTCCTATGTTGGGTGCATATATATTTATAAGTGATATGTCTTCTTGATGGAGTGTCCCTTTTATCATTATATATTTCCCTTCTTTGTCTTTCTTAACCTGTTTTATCTTGAAGTCTACTTTGTCTGATATGAGTATGGCAACACCTGCTTTCTTTTGTTTGCCATTAGCTTGGAGTATTGTCTTCCATCCTTTCACTCTGAGCCTGTGCTTGTCTTTAGTGCTAAGATGTGTTTCCTGAAGGCAGCATATTGTTGGGTCTTGCTTTTTAATCCATCCTGCCACTCTGTATCTTTTGATTGGAGAGTTCAATCCATTTACATTTAGGGTAATTATTGAAATATGAGGGTTGAATGTTGCTGTTTTGTCACTTATTTTCTGGTTCTTTTGCATTTCCTTTGTTTCTTGTCCCATTTGTTTTGGACTGCCAATTCAGTTTGGTTGTTCTGTCTTATGATTCTTCTAGTTTTCTCTTTGTTTATCATATGTGGTTTTAATTTGATTATTTGTTTAGTGGTTACCTTGAGGTTTGGGCGAAAAATCTTCTGTATGAGATAGTCCATTATCTGATAGCCTCCTATTTCCTTATACTAAGTCAATTCAGTCACTTTCCTCTTCCCCTTCTAAGTTGCTCTTGTTATACCTTATTCTATCTTGTGTTGTGGCTGTGTGTTTACAGTGATGAGGTTAAATTTATTTTTGGTGCATTTCTTCCTTTGATCTTTGAGTTTAGTATTTAAGTGGTTGCTAACCAATTCCGGTAAAGATCTACTTTTTCTCTGATTTTGTCTACCTACTTTTCTCCTTACTCCAAGCTTTGTGTTCCCTTTCTCTTCTTGTTTTCAGGCCTGAGGGCCTTCTTGAGTATTTCTTGTAGTGGCGGTCTCGTGGCCATGAACTCCCTTAGCTTTTGTTTATCTGGGAGAGTTACTATTTCTCCATCATATTTGAAGGATATTTTTGCTGGATAGAGTATTCTTGGCTGAAAGTTTTTGTCTTTTAGTATTTTGAATATATCATTCCAGTCTCTTCTAGCCTGAAAAGTTTCTGTTGAGAAATCCGCTGAGAGCCTGATGGGAGTTCCTTTGTACGTTATTTTTTGTTTTATTCAAACCTTAATTAATTTTGCATTTCTTCAAAAAAATAAAAACAACCCAAAACAAAACTATCTCATGCTGTTTAAATTTCTTTTGCTCAAAAGTAGCACTCCTTCCCTTTCTATCTACACGGAGGGAGTGGCTCTGTGTGCAGCCCTGTGCTGGGAGCTGGATGTCTTGCAGAGAACAATAAGGAAAGAATGTCCCTGGCTTTCGGAATTTTCCTTCTAGCGTGAATCCCCTCCTGTGCTCCTGCAGTGGGCACTTGATAGTATCTTTCACTACATTGCATTAAAAAAAATACTCCTTAGAAGTCTAATTGCGTGAATATGCACCAAAAATTGAAACTACCATGGATCATCATTAAAATTGTAAGATTTAAAGGGACCTTGAGAGAGTAAAGTTGATATATGCCCTTTTTAAAAGATCTGAAGGGAAGTATATTTCTCCAGCTTCTTTAGCAGGTGTTCTCCACATATTAAGTGATTATAATTATCTACATTACATAATATTTTAAAAAATCGGTTCCCTGAGCACGTGGATTACGAGCAAAAGGCACGTACAGACCGACTCTGGGCTCGGGTGAGGTTTAGAAGGATGAGCTACTCCGTGCCACATGAGAACCACAAAGGGAAGACTTAGGTACCCGTGTGGATGAGCCTAAATTAATTTCTGGAAAAAAAGTGTTTCTTTTTAATAAACCATTTAGGAATGATACCAAAGAAACTAATGGAAACTTGCACTGGATTTTTTTTCCCTCAAATTGTGTGTGTGCGTGTGTGTGTGTATGTGTGTGTGTCCTATATGAAATTAACATTATGGTGACTACAAAGTGATGATCCTGGGTCCCTGTTGGGTAAGGATGTCTAGTCGTGCTGCACAGGAGAACCTCACGGTGAGCACACTCTGGGCACTGCAGAGAGGTTTCTCCAGTCTACACTGTAAGAGGCGAATCTCATGGAGCTCCCAGAGACGACACAGATCCCATGGAGATGAAAGTGGAGAACACAGAATGAGAGGACGTGAGCACTTGGAGCACATCCTTGGTTCTTTTCTGGTATTGTGAAGTGGCTAAGGCGTGGCTCTAAGTCCCACTTCCTGGGTCTCACTTGTGGCTTTGCCACTTACAATTGTGTGGCTTTGTTCCTTGACCTCTCTGCATGTCATTTTCCTCCTATGTAACAGCCAGATGACCATATTAAAGCTAGTGGAAGGTTGTTATAATTTTTATATAGTTCCTAACGCAGTGCTTGGCGCATACCACAGGCTCAATCTGGGTTAGTTGCTGTCATTTAAGCCATGTTTAAATAACCAGAGATGCCTGGGACAGAGTTCAGGTGCCTAATGGACACATGACAAATCAGATAAGTGGACCCCTTAGGAATGTAGGATTATCACTCAAGAATTTCAAGGAAACAGGTAATCCCTGTGTTGTGGAGACACATGGCGAGGGTCTGGGGACGCCAACGCTCTCCAGTCCTCCCTTGCAGCATCCAGCTGTGCTCTGGCCCAGATTTAACCCAGAAGCTCTCTAACTGAAGTATGTGGGCCATCACTGCCAAAAGGGGTCTCTATCAGTCACGAAATTTTTCTGTACCTACTCTGCTGATTGCACAACTGAAACAGACATATTTCAGAGAGCCATTTGGTGTATTAGCTCGACTGCTATAACAAAATACCCCGTGGCTTAAACAACAGAGATGTATTCTTTCACAGGTCTGGAGACTGGAAGTCCAAGATCCAGGTGTCAGCAGGCTTGGTTTCTGGTGAGGCCTCCCTCCTTGGCTTGCAGATGTGTCCTCACGTGGTGGACTTTCCCTGGAGTGCTTGTGGGGAGAGAGAGCTCTTCTGTCTCCTTCCCTTCTTCCTGTTTTTCCTATTATTGTTATTGAATGGTTTATTGCATGGCTTTTAATTTGATTGCAGGCTATTTTGATAAAAAGTTGTTATTTTTATGCAGTTGAATTTATTAATATTTTCCTTTAGGGTCTGCTGTCTTTAATATGATGCTTCAAAAGGCCTTTCCCCACTAAAGCTTAACCAAAATTCACCTGCGTTCTGCTCCAGTACTTGTATATTTTTAGTTGATTTACATTTACAATTTTAGCATTCTTAAATTCATTTTGCTTATAATAAGATATAGTAATATAACAATATTTTTTTTGAATTATTGTCCTAACATTGTTTATTGAACAATCTACCTCTAGCGATTTGTAGTGAAACCTTCACTTAAAATTTCCTAGTTTTCTGCAATTTAAGGAGCTCGCTTAAAAAGATAGACATATTCTGCATATATAGTCAGATCATACTATTTGGAGAAAGGACATTTGGACGAGAGCTTTAAATTAAGACAAAAATATTATATAGCTCCAGTTAGTCAGAGTGCGAGATAAGCCTAGTTACTCAGCTCCTGTCTCTTCCATCACCTCCCTTTGGAACTTTCCTCATTGTCTGGATCACACGTTTGGCATTTGTAAATCATTATGAATTTCTAGTTAACTTTTCCTATGTGTTTGTTCCACTTCACCGACTTTCCAAATATTTAATCATTTGTATCTTTCCTCTCGTAGGCCTCCTGTAGTTAAGGAGTCTTATAGAAGGAATCATCAAGAACAGACAGAAATGTGCAGGAACAAGACTACAGTCACTGGAACTTCGTCAATTTGCTGTAACTTTAACATAATTGGAAAATTCCAGTCTAACATGCACCTCTTAAGTTGGCTAATATCTTTTTCACTGTTATGTTCACGGGACTCCTCTGGTGTAATTGGGCACTCAAGAAAATATTGCAGCTGTAACCCTGTTCCTTTGGAAATATGAGAAATAGTCTTGGCGCAAGCTCCACGTTATTTTCTAAGTAGCCTTTTCCAATACTTTGCGTTCTTTTATCTATTCAACAGTTTTTTTTGACACTTACTGTGTGCCAGGAGCAGTGATGGGCATTGAAGGGATGAGGGTCAGTAGGACTCCAGGATTTACGCCCTCAATAAAGAGACAGATATGTGAACAAAAAGATACCCAGCTCTTTTGAGACATAGGTACTCGGTGCTGTGGGACCAGAAGCATTAGCGCAATCTGACGATGTTCCCTGTAGGTTGTTAAGAATTGGTTGAAATGAGGTCTTTTGCTTCTTGTATACTCTACTTTGGATCTCAAGGGTGGTTTTTCATGAGGTTAGAATTAAATTTTATCATTTCAAGTGGAATGTTTGGAAAGATATTTTTTATTATATTGGCAAATTTTTGCTATTTCTCTCGTGTGAATTTCTCTCCTCCAGAGTGAAATGGAAAAAAAGTTTTTGAAGACTCTAAAGTGTTGTAGGACTCATTCAATGCCATGTACAGCACTAATGTCATCTCATTAATTATGCAATGTGAGGAAGGTTGAGTATTAGATATATTTCCAGGAAAATAAGGAAAAATTGTCACCACTCTTCCTTCAGCATCAGCCGCATGTGGTAATAGCCCCGCGGTCCAGGCTCGTGGATGTGGTGAGCCGGCGCATCAGCATCAGGGACCCCGAGCAGAGGCTCTTCAGGTCCCCAACCCGGGGAAGGAGCCTGGAGAGATAGCTGGCACCAGGAAGCAATTTCCTTTGAAATTGCTCCAGCTATATCCAAACAGCATTGCTTCTGATAAAACTGAAAGGTGCCATCAAAACCTTTCAATCAAAAGCTGTTTTCCTGAAAAATAAAAATGTTCTCTTCTGTGGTTTTGCATTAAAACAGAATAGAAATAAGACCATTTCCAATTTTTACAGCAGATGCTGCTCGTTACAGATATTTAATTCATTTGAAGAAATAAAATAATGAGAAAAATGTGGGGAAAAATCAAGGAAAGTTAGCCAAGTAAGACTTTAGAGATCACACAGTTAAAGCTTTTCATGTTTTTAGATGAAGGAAATAGGACTCACAGAGGTTGAGAAAGCTGTCTAGGGCCACACAGGCTCATAGCTCATTCACAGAGCTGGATTGCTCTGTTCTACACTGTTTCTCCACAGAATTCTTTGGGTAAAAGTCAGCTTACCAAAGTCTACTAGTGGGAGGAAAAATTACATTCTTAATTGATGTCAGATTCACCCTCGATTAATTTATTCATTATTACAACATTGGCTTCTCTAATGTGACCAAAAACATTAATAGAATTAGAGGGTTGTTAAATCCTTCTTCACCTGAGTATTCTTAATTTTTAGATGAATTATTTAAATATTTTAAATTTTCTGCAGTATCACATATTGCACTAAATCAGGTAAACTGGACAACTTAGAAAGTGGAATTACAGGTTTGAGAGTCGATTCTGATTGTGATTTCTATCATTTTCCCTGTAAAATAACTATTGCTTCAGAGGAAAAACTGGAAAATTGAAATGCAACTAAAAGCTAATAGGTATCCTAGTGTCCAGATCCAGGAGTAACCACTACTACCTAAAAACAGCTAGATTGATAGGAAATGCACAGAGGTTTTCATGCATTGCATTGTCCTGACTTTGCCCCGTGAAGCAGAGACTGTCAAATAAAAGGGATGAAGATATTTCACCCCTCTGCCATGATTGCTATAGAGACCCAGCATTTTCATCAACTGGGAAGATGAATAAACTTAGTTAGCAGGATGTTCTTCTCTCCTCACCCTAAATTATGCAATCATCTATACTCTTTCAGAGATAATAAATCCAAGAAAACAATTGGACAGGACAAAAGGAGGAAATCTCAAGTCTTTTTCTCAAGAATTTTGAGTAACTAGAATCCTTAATAGTGTGTAAGAAGATCTCAACTATAGGAGAAAAGCATCAGAAATAGGTGAACTCAAAAGACAGTACTATAAGCTAAAGAGGGAGATAGATATGATGAAGGACTGGAAGAAAACTAAAATATTGTTATGGGAATAAAAATGTTATTACATGTATGGAATGCTCTGGAAATTGAATGTGGAAAAGAAATTTGAGAAACACACAACATAAGAAAGGGTTAAAAACCACGAGAACAAGATGATAGAAGTGGAAATCAGAGTGTAGAAATCTAACAGAGTGCTCTCCCAGGAGAAACTAGAACAAATAGAAACTATTATCTGAGAAATAATAGAAGAAAAGTCTTCTGACCAAAAACCCCCTAGGAATTAAATGGGTTTTGTATATTCCAGGAAATATCAATACAAAGAAACTGACATCTAGACAAACTGCAAATGTTTTTGAATTACAAAATAAGGAGAATTTATATAAACTTCAAGGTTAGAAAATGGGTTCCTCTCCAAGGAACAAAAATCATCCAGCTTCAGCCTATTACCTCTTTGACACTGACTCCCGGGATGGAGTAGAGCATCTGACAGGCCCATGCCAGGGAGAGTCAGCGGGCCATTGTCTTTGCACCTGTCCACGTTATTCTGAGTGTGCATGAGGCCTGCATAAGGGCATTTTTGAAATGTACATGAGCTCGAAAACACTACACACATACACTTTTCCTGAAAAAAGTTGCTTGAAAATTTGCTTCAGCTGCCCGCAAAAGAGACAGAAGTCAGGAATGAGGAAGTCATGATAGAAACAGACTGGCAGTGAGCCTCAGTTTCAGCAAGTCTAAATAATTGTTGTAAGTAGCATAGATGGAAGATTATTATTATATTTTTGTTGCGGTAAAATCCACGCAACATAAAATCAACCATTAATCATTTAAGAGCGCACAATCCAGTGGTATTCAGTGAGCTGACAGTGTTACGCAACTATCACCTTTATCTAGTTCCAAGCTATTTTCAGTCTCCAAGAGGAAACTTTGTATCCATGAACCCATTAAGTGGTCACTCCTATTCCTCGCTCTCCGCAAGCCCCCACCATCTGCTTTCTGTCTGGATACATTTACCTCTTTCAGATATTTCATATAAATGGAATTATAGAATATGTGACCTCTGTGACCAGCTTCTTTCATTTAGCATATTATTTTCAAAGTTCATCCAGGGGCTGGCCTGGTGATGTAATGGGTGAGTTCATGTGCTCTGCTTCAGCGGCCTGGCGTTCGCGGGTTCGGATCCCGGGCATGGACTTACACACCACTTATCAAGCCATGCTGTGGCAGGCATCCCACGTATAAAGTGGAGGAAGATGGGCATGGATATTAGCCCAGGGCCAATCTTCCTCAGCAAAAAGTGGAGGATTGGCAACAGATGTTAGCTCAGGGCTAATCATTCTCACAAAAAAAGAAAAAAAAGTTCATCCATGTTATAGCATGTATCAGTACTTCATTCCTTTTTATGACTGAATAGTATTCCATTGTGTGTTTATCCATGCATCAGTTGTTGGCTGTATGGGTGTTTCTGTTGGCTCTGGTGAACAGATCTGCTATGAACATTTGTGTATAAATATTTTTTTGAATCCCTGTTTCAATTCTTTTGAGTGTATACTTTGGAGAGGAATTGCTCAGTCATTTGATTATTCTCTGCTTAACTTTTTGAGGAACCACCAAAATGTTTTCCATAGAGGCTGAACCATTTTACATTTCCACTAACAATGCATCAAGGCTCTCCACATCTTCACTAAAACACTTGATATTTTCTATCATCTATCTATCTCTCTATCTCTTTATCATCTATCTATCTATCTCTCTATCTCTCTATCTATCTATTTATCTATCTATCAAGTGGTATCTCACTGAGGTTTTTATTTCATTTCCCTAATGACTAATGATATTCAGCATATTTTCATGTGCTTACTGACCATTTGTATATCTTCTTTGCAGAAAGGTCTATTTAAGTCCTTTGCTCATTTTTAAATTGGGTTGTTCATCTTTTTCTTTTAAATCTAAGATAATTTTCAAAAATTCATAAAAATCTATATATAAAACTTGGTTATAAACAAACTCTGTGCTCCCTGAAGAAATAACAGCTGATTAAGAAAATGACGAAATAAGAATACTACAAATAACACTGTGATTTTGCTAATAATTTAGTACTAGATAAAGGAGAATTTCAAATTAGTTAGAAAAATGATCCATGTCTCAGTAACTGTTACTGGTAAAACTGGCTTAACATTTGAGACATCAGACAACGATAAATCCCTAGTTCACATCATAAAACAAAATTAATCCTGGACGGAGGCAAGACTTACATGACGAGGTAGAAGCACAATATGGAGAAGTATCTGACGCTAAGATAAAGGAACTTTTTAAAGAAAGCATACGAACATCAGAATACATAAGGAAAAAGAGTAATGGATTTGATCACATGAAAATTAAAGACATCTGGGACCACAAAACCACACATGAAAAGTCAGGTGGTGACCTTGAAAAACCAAAAACCATCTGACAATGTCTCCGTGTCTTTATATGTGACAAGCTCACGTCAATCAATAAGAGAAAAGTGACACTAAAAGATTTCGGAGCAAGGTGGATATACAAGAAAGGGGATGAAAGTGATCAGTAAATATAGAAAAATGTTTAATTTCACTTATAATCTAAGACTTTCAAAATAAAATTAAAATAAGTTTTTTCATCTGTCAAATGGAAAACATTATAAATTGTTTAGTTGGTTCAGTGAAATGTACATTACCATAAAGAGAGCTGTATTAACAGGGAGCAACCTTTCTAGAAAGCAATGTAATGTGTGCATCAGAAGTGTCATTCATGCTCACTTTTTGACTCATCCTTTCCCGTAAGGGTAGAACCATGGACGTGGACAAGCCCTCCAGCTCTTGTGTATCTATTTAGAGCAAAACTTGGAAACCACTGAAGCATCCCGCATCGTGGGAATAAGAACATTAATTATGATACAACTATAAGATGAAATGCTTTTCAAATATTCTGTTGCAAAAGTATATTTAGTCATAGAAAATTGCTGACTACAATAGTACTTACGTCCTGCTGCCCTTAAGTGTTGTGCACAGGCCTGTGAAGAGGGCAGACAGGGCACAGCCCTCATGGACCCTAGCTTGTAGGGGTTGCACAGACAATAACAGCTATTTACACAAAATACAAAGTTAAGGGGCCTCCCCGTGACGGTTGGGTGCGCGAGCTCTGCTGCAGCGGCCTGGGGTTCGTGGGTTCGGATCCCAGGCTCGCACCGGCGCACTGCTTGTTAAGCCATGTTGTGGCGGTGTCTCATATAAAGTAGAGGAAGATGGGCACGGATGTTAGCCCAGGGCCAGCCTTCCTCAAAAAAAAAGGGGAGGATTGGCATCGGATGTTAGCTCAGAGCTAGTCCTCCTCACACACACACAAAAAAATTACAAAGTTAAGGGGCTGGCCCGGTGGCATAGTGGTTAAGTTTGCACGCTCCGCTTCTGCAGCCTGGGGTTCGCAGGTTTGGATTCTGGGCGTAGACTTATGCACCACTCATCAAGCCATGCTATGGCAGCCTCCAACATACAACATGGAGGAAGATGGGCACAGACATTAGCTTAAGTCCAATCTTCTTCAAGCAAGAAGAGGAAGATTGGCAACAGATGTTAGCTCAGGGCCAACCTTCCTTACCAAAAAACCAAAAAAAACAAAAAAACAAAAACAAAATAGAAAGTTAAAAAAAATGTACATCTCTTTCATTGTGTGTGCATGAATATGCACACAAACACTTACTAGAAACACATTTATTATACATCTATCATATATACATATTTTTAAAAGATCAGTTGGCAAAGAATTATGGATTATTTTTATGTTCCTCTTTGTGTTTTAATGCATTTTCCAAATTAATTATGTTAATAAGTAACAATTTTATAATCAGCAAAGTATCATATCTGTTCCTTTTTAAAAACAGAAAGCTAATTTGGAAGCAGAATTTCACGTTGCTGCATGGTGTTAGTTTACATTTCTATTTATTTATCTGCAAATACTTTGCCTACAACTGAAATAGAAAAAAGCGGAAAAATAATATACATTGATGTGTAACCTAGATGCACCAGGCTTCTTCAGCATAAAGATATTATGCGACCCTTTAATGTGCAAATAATAATAGATTGAACTCTTTCCTGCCAGATCCTAGGATGCGCTGGTCCGTCCTTCCTTCTCCCCTTCCTTCCTTCCTTCCTTCCTTCCTTGCTTCCTTGCTTCTTTCTTCCCTTCCTTCTCCCTATCTTCCCTCTTTTTCTCTCTTTCTAACTAAATTTCCTCTGCCAACTAGTTCTGGAATTTTCTGAAGATAATCTTAAATGCTCCACAGGTCTGCTCCTCTTACAGTGCATCATCTCAGGCAGCTGATGGACACCGGATGTCTTCTTCTGTCTTTAACCAGACCACCCACCCAGCCAGGCCCTCGGCTCCTTCTCTCCAGTCCATGACTCACCCAGAGTGTGTGCACGGAGAGTCCTGCTCATAACGCCCAGAGGTGGAATGAATGGTTCCTCGGGACAGGGACCTGGAACCTAGCTCAGTTTTCTAGCTCACCTCAGGCACCAGGCATGTCTAGTGTCAGGCAGATTCCAAAATGTAGGCTGCTGGGTGGAGAATGGGAACATAGAGTATTGAGAAGCCGAGAATTATTTTAGGGCCATCCTTTAAAATATAGTTTCAATTCCACCAATTTAACAAAGCAGCTTCTACCTTAGGTTTATTTCCAAGGCGAATTTAATAGGATTCTTTTCCTTTAGCAATGCGCGCTGCTGTGACATGGACAGAAGGATGGACGTTTCCGTAAGAACTGCCCGTGTTTGAAGCCTCATAATGGGCAATACACAATTGCCCTGCGATGGAGTTCCGGGAAGTCCAGAGATCCTGCTCTGTCAGGGAGGACCAGGAAAGTCACGCCCTCTTCACCATACTCTGCTGGGCCCTTCCTGGGGATCTGGGTGACAAGGCAGGCGTGTTGGGAAGGAGCGTGTCTGGAGACAGGAGTGCAGTGCAGTCCCTCCATGCCATCAACTCCCATGTGGCATGGGCCAGTCACACAGCATCTCTGGGCTTCACATCACTTGAAAAATAAGGAGGATATTCCGAAGATTCTCTCCAGCTTTGATGTTCGGAGGCTTTATGGTTTATTTACTGGAATAAAAATACAATTCTCAGAAGAGAGGTACCCTAAATATTGCTTTATTATGTTGCTCATTTTTTTACAAATGCACTTTAACATTTCGCTTTGCTTTAGTAATGTGTCATCACTACTTGATGGCCCAAGACACAAAGACTTGGTTTCTACCAGGACCACGAGCCAGAGCTGAGTTTCTACGTTGCCTTCCGGTGGCACTCAGCATTATTAGACTTCTAAAAAATTTGATAGCAACCCTGTGGAGTATCTATATTTTTTATGATATCCTTATTCATCTAAGAACTTCTTCCCTGTACCCATAAGGCATATACCTCCCTGATTACTTTATGAATAAAAGCTAAGTTAAAATGCAAATAAACTGTGGCCACCCCCCCTTGGATATGTTACTCTGCATAACTGTGAAGTTCTAATATATTTTACCAATTCTTTTTCACATTTTAAGTTTTCACAGTTGCTTGGGTGAATATTACTGGTCTGGGTCTAATATTCCTTGGGATTTTGCATATTGTAACACATTAGCTCTATTTGTGGACAGTAATACAATAAACCAGGTGAAACTCAATTACAAAAGTATTTGTGAATAAAGTATCAACTTGTGCCCAGCAGATTTCTAGAATGTTTCAATTTTCTGTGTTCTTTTTTTTTTTTCATCATTGGTATCATTACTTTAAGTCTTTTCCTCCATGACTCTCCTTGTCTGTTGGGACCCTCTCAGGTTTCCCCTGTTTGGGAGGGAGCTGCTGTCTTCCCAGCAGAGCCAGGACCGTGTTTTCTAGTTGTGGAAATTTGTGGCCCTCTAGAAAAGAAAAGAAGTAAAACGAAAGATTAGGAGTATGTTTATTCACTTCTCTTCTTTCTGTTTCTCCCCCTCCTTGTCTTCCTCCTCCTTTGTATTATTGTAGTGAATTTAACCAAAAATGTGTTTCCTTAAATGTGTGTCTGTCACTTAGTCGTGTAAGGAATTTCATTTCTCAGTATGAGATAGAGAAAGGTGAGGATATACATGCTTATTCAGAGAGTATTTAGTTAAAAAGCCAATTTAAACTTCCAAAGGCATCAGGGTTGTGAATTTCTGGGAAGATGGGAAAAGGAGACTCCTGTTGGAAGATGCCTCTTTCTGCTAGTCCCAGCCGCCACCTCAAATACGCTAACACAAACAAGACAATGAACTTGTGTTTTGGAACATTTTGCCTCCCGTGCACTGCAGAGTACTAAACCACAGAGATTCTGGTCAATACGAGAGTAATATGTGCAGCAGCCTGACTGGATAGATTCAACCATCAGCCAGAAAATGAGCGTTGGGGGCCCTGTGCAGCTCAGAGCACAGTCAGAGTGCCTGTGACTGCCGCAGGACTCTTGCACTACTGAAGGGGCTGATGGGCCCTGCTACCCCCAGGACGCCTGGTGTCTGCAGCTCCAGGGCTGGAACTCCGCTCCACTTTGGCTGCCTGGTTTCTAAGACTCCACAAAACACACATACACTTATGTTTCCATCGCTGTTAACTCACCTCTAGAAAGTCCTAGAAGAAACTATAATCTGTGAACAAGGTGGTGCTGAAGGAAACTTACAAAGACTGGCACAGCACGACATCATTTCAGCAGAAATGTCTTCAACTTCCGTAGAATGATAGGGGAGTGATCTTGAAGAGAACCTTATGAAAACGCAATTGTCCAATTCTGAACATTAAAAACAATGTATTTATATTTAGTACATGTTTACAGATATATTTAATATATTAAGTATGTTTTACATATCAAATATACATTATTAATAATGTATATTTAATGTATATTTTAATGTTTAAACATATATTTAATGTCTAAAACATAAGCATTAATTATCTAAGATATCAAGTTATTATATATTAATATAAGATATTAAATGTATTTGGTATATGAATGATCCAATGTATTAAATATTATCAATTATTAACACTTAATAACAAATCTATTGAATATATTTAATGTGCATATGCACATATATTTCTATACATGCATAAATTATATGGATGTATATGTAGATGTATAAGTAGATGTATACACATGCACAAAGATATACACCTGTGTATAAAGTCTGCATTGAGTCCTGGCTGCCCCCCACACCTGCTCCGGGAGTGCCTGAAGATGAAAAGCCACATAAATGTAACCCTACCCTGTAGAACTCATTTTTCAGGGGTGACTCACCTCCAGTTTCTATCTGCCTTTCATCACTCCAGTGCCTTCAAATAGTAGTATCCTGTTTCATTCTGAGTTCATAAATGTAGTCTGCAGAAGGGTTAGTCCTGCAAAGCGACACAGCCTTTATCTGCAGAGGAGAGCTGCCTTTAGTACAGAGAAAAGAGAGCGGCGTGCAAACACCTAGAGATGTCCAGGAAAGGGCTGGTGGATGGGACCCGGCTCTTCCTGAAGCAAACCTGCAGTGTCTCCCTCATTGACCGGCGGAGGGGGGATGGGGCAGACACTGCAGGCAGGAATGACGTGACCAGTCTGGATGCTGCGGGAGGGCCAATGGGTCCAGTGGAGTGGGGCAGGGCTCACAGGCGCAGGCTGTCCCATGGAATCTGATTTTACCCCGAGGGCGTGCTCTGAGGGTCTGCCATGGGAGGGCTGGGAGCAGCGGGGTGGTAATCAGATTTGAACTCTCAGAAGATGGCTCTATGTGCTGTGTAGAGAATAGAACCCTGTTAGAAAACTTTTGTTTTAGGCAAATTTAAAGGGATATGGCGTGGACGTTGGTGGTGGAGATTGGTGCAGGGAGAAGTGGTTTATTTGGGATGTGAGTTGAAGTTAGAGCCAGCAGGATTGGCTGTGGGAGGTAGGAGGAAGAGGAACACACGATGGCCCCTGCATTTTTATCTGAGGCACTGTAGGGGATAGAGTTATGCAGGTGGAGGCTGGAGGTGGGGACCCAAGGCTACAATTTGGACGTTTTTAAATTTGAGGTACAGGCTAGCCCCGTGGCTTATCGGTTAAGTGCGCGCACTCCACTGCTGGAGGCCCGGGTTTAGATCCCGGGGCGCGTGCACTGACGCACCGCTTGACGGACCATGCTGAGGCCGGGTCCCACATACAGCAACTAGAAGGATGTGCAACTATGACATACAACTATCTACTGGGGCTTTGTGGGGGGAGAAGGAGGAGGATTGGCAATAGATGTTAGCTCAGAGCTGGTCTTCCTCAGCAAAAAGAGGAGGATTAGCACAGATGTTAGCTCAGGGCTGATCTTCTTCACAAAAAAAAATAAATAAATAAATTTGAGGTACTTGCTAGACAAGTAGACAGCTGAAATAAATGCATCTGAAGTTCAGAGGAAGAGTTGGGACTGGAGCTGCAAATGCAGTGTCATCAAGTCAGCAGTAAATGCATTTAAAATCACGGGTCATCCAGGAAGTGAGTGTAGACGCATTCGAGGGCTGAAGACTGAGCCCCAGGACACTCCAGTGTTGCAGGGTTGAACGGGGAGACTGGCCGTGCACAGCCCTGTTGTGGGATTTAAACCAGGAGAGTGTGGAGCCCCAGAGCCAAGTGAAGAAAGTGCCGCCAGGGGCCAGCCCGGTGGCGCATCGGTTGAGTCCGCACACTCCGCTTCCGCCATCCCGGGTTCGCAGGTGCAGATCCCCGGCGCGCACCTACACACCGCTGGTCAAGCCATGCTGTGGTGGCGTCCCATATAAAGTGGAGGAAGATGGGCATGGATGTTAGCTCAGGGCCGATCTTCCTCACAAAAAAATAAATAAATAAAAAAAGAAGGCGCTGCAAGAAGAGAGCTGTGGTTCACTGGCCAGAGCTGGCAGGAGGCCGAGGGGGCCAGGGCCAAAAGGCGACCAGGGTCCCTCACAGCCAGGTCAAACCTCAACTTCGCAGAGTGTGCGAGCATTCTGTACTCCGCCACTGCCGTGTCTGCTAAGGTGACTAAAACGTTTACATGTGTAGTATTTGCCTATTAAGACCCTGCCCCAGTAGAAGAGAAGCTTCAGGGGAGCGGGAACCAGGCCTCCTTTGTTACACCCCAGACAACACAAGAGCTGGCAGTGGGCACTTAGCAAACGCTCGCTGAGGGGACAGGCACAGGGTGTCACCAGTAGATAAGCTATGTCTTGTTTGGTGCACTGTTAGAGACGGAGAACAGTGTGTGATCAGGGCAGAAAGACAAAGCTGGCTGAGCACAAGGACAGCTGGCATCCGAGGCAGGTTGGGTGGAGGTCGAGCAATGGGCTATTTAAATGGAAATCTCAAATCTGGAATTGAGTTTATCTCCGGCAGCAGGAAAGGAGCACATCAGTTCCCAAATCCTGGGCACTGGAAGTTAAATTTTCCCAACAAAAACTCTGTCAGAAGTGTTTCCATGTATTTTCTGCAATTCTGCCAATTGCTGAGGGGACTTTGAAAATATCACAGACAATTTAAGTAAATAAACAGAAAGTCATCACCAGAAGAAAAGTACAGCTAAATTACAAAGTGCAGAGTAAGAGCATGTTGATGTGCCATACCCATCCATGGAGCAGGAGTAAATTCAGAGGTTAAACCCAAGATTGTCGAGACTGTTTTGAAACACTTTGTACTATCACATGAGCTATCCACTGGATCCACTTTTTAAAAATATGTGGCAATATATAAGAAATAACACTGCTAGTACTTTCTGATTTGAAGCTCAACTTCAGGGAATAAATCTCAAGGAAATAACTCCTTATGAAGTTGATCAAATATATTCATGGTAACACTGTAAGAGGCAGAGCTTGGAAACTTCCCCAGATACCCAGCCAAAGGGCACATTTCAAGAAGTGTGTCCTCATAGTGGAGTGCGTTGCTGCAGTGCTTGCCAACAGGCGAATTCGCGGGCTGTGTCCACAACTGAGCACGCGTATGTGAAGTAAAGTGAAAAACATATCTACTCTGGATTCAGCTGGGAATGTCTTATGTGTTTGGAGTTCCACTAATTACATAGAGCAGGTAATGGCTCACGTCTCACTCGAAGTTAAGATCAATTGGTGGGCAACGGCTGTGATCTCAGAAAGAATTTTGCTACGTCCACGGCACTCAGGAGAGATGTCTTTTTTCTAATCTCCTGCCAAAAACACTTAGCCAAAAGAAGACTATTTTGTGACACATGAAAAGGCTATGAAACTCGAATTTTACTGTCCCTAAATAAATGTCACTAGAGCACAGCCACACCCGTTTGTTGGTTCCTAGGTGCTACGAGGCGGAGTCGAGCAGCTGTGACAAAGAGCATAGGGCCTGCAAAGCTGAAAATATTTACTATTTGGCTCTTTACAGAAAAAGTTTGCTGACCCCTGGTGTGCATTGTTCTCCACAAAAGCTTAAGTGCCGGGTCTTCACTAAGGAAAGGTCTGGATGCAGATGTGAAGTGACCTGTCCAGGTGTGCGTGGAGGCGTCACTCTGGCGTCCTCACAGAGCTCCTCAGCTCTGGTCCCTGTGAGGACGTTCCACAGCCCTGGGTTGCTCTGGGTGCTCTTCTGTCACTCACATCAGGCCCATAGCTGTAACGGCGCAGGCTGGGGACCTGGGGCTTATGAAACCCAGAGAGGCATTTTTTGCTGTTGACTTGCCAGGCATCCTTGTGCATTTTTAGAAGCCTGAAGTGTTTTTTCGGTGCTGGGTTTGCCAAAGTAGGTCTGCCAGGATACTAATTATGAGAGTCGCTTCATAAAAACCAATTCCGGGATTAAAAACAAAAGCAGAAACAAAAGTCAAGCAAAACCCAAAAGCTTTGAGTACACCTGAAATCTATGGTCTCTCCTGGAGACGCACAGGGTATGTTATTAGTCTGTTTTATCTGAGACACTGCAGCAAAGAAACCGAGTTAGACTCAGCATCTCCCAGCAAGATTTCACCACAGAACTCTCCTCCCACCCACACCCCCACCACACACAGGTCTTACCATTTGGGGGAACTAGCCCCTAGCGAGGCCTTTGGTAACCGATGCTTTGGACTGAGCTCAGCTTATCCCTGAGAGTAAACGATTCTTCAACGTCTAAAGAAAAGCATCATGTTCCTATCAGATGCAACATTGCTTTCTTTGTAGCTGGGACTATTTTTAGCACTGAGACTATATTTGGGAATGTAAGTCATATTACATTAAAACAGTGTTCAATTTGTACTACTAATAAGAAAATATGCTATTCAAATAGAGTTCATTCTATTCTTTGTGCTGAGAATTATATTATTTTCTCCTGTGATTATTTCTGGTGACTTAGTAAAATATATGGATGGCTTTCATGTAATTATAGAAGATGATTATAGGTAGGGACACTTAAATAGAAAAATTAAAAACTACCTGTGATCACACTGTCATTGTTTCATGAGGTGCACGAAAACTGAATCTTTGATCAAATTTTTATTCTTTTCCTTATGATACATATAGAAGTAATGGGCCCGTATTTATGCATATTTAAAATTTTAATGCATTTTTTCTTGTTCTCTTTTTATTTTTATGTTTACTTCTTTATTTGTTGATGTTAATTATGATAATATCAGGACAGCAATCTAACTATATTTTTAACTGGTGTTTTCAGAAAAGTTTTTAGAATTTCCAATTGTTGAGAATTTTCCCTTTATGCTTTTCTTACAAATTTATAGTCTTGTTCTATGTGGCTAAGAAAACATATCCTGTATAATTTCTCTTTTTTGTAATTTGTTGAGATTTTCCATGTGGCCTGATAGGTAGTTTCTGGTAAGGGAGGTGAAATGCTTTCTGTACATCTATTGAATCAGACATTAACCATAAATCAGGGTCATTGAACTGTTTATGTACGGGGCCAGACCTCAGCTACTCAACTCTGCTGTTGTAGTGAGAGAGCAGCCAGAGACGGCCACACACGACCATGTGCCTCTGCTCTCCCCTCACATCAGCATGGGCAGGCGGGTTTGGCTTCTGCTCTCCCCTCACACCAACATGGGCAGGTGGGTTTGGCCTGTGGGCTGGAGGGTACTGATATCTGTTCTAAATCCTCATTTTCATTTGGTCTACTTGATTGAGAGATGTGTTAATGTGTTTTACTGCTATTGGGTTTCTTTTTTTTTTTCTTCAATCGGAGAGATTGAGAGAGTAAATCATGACTCATGTCTTTAGTTATATTTTAACTTGGACATAGCATATTTTATCCATAAAACAATGACCTTTTAAAATATTGATGAATGCATTGAATCTTGAATTCTACTTTTTCTGATATTAATATTGCAAACTTCCTTCCTATTGATTCGCATTTATTGGTTTAACTTGCCTATTCTTTAAGTTTTAAACTCCCTGTAACTTTTATTTTAGTTTTGTGTTTTGTGGGCCTTGGGTGAGTGGATGTTGTGGAATTTTTGTGTGCTTGCTTTGCATGGAGATAGTTTTTCTCAATATAACATTTTTTTTTCAGTTCAGAATGTAATAAACTAATTTGCATTGATTCATAATTGATAGATCATGCTCTTTTTGTTTTGTTTTGCTTATATCTAATGATAGTTTCTTTGGCTTTATTTTTCTATTTCTTTTGCAGCGTGAATTGTGTTTTTTTAAAATTATTTTTCTTCAGCAATTTGAAAGACACATATTCTGGATATCTCAGAGTAAGTAGGGTGCCTGCTCTGCTCGTGTCTGCTGTCTGGCAAGTTTTAGGGTAGTGGATCCTCTGTGTTAACTAGGCTGGCCAGTTACCCCAGTGGGGCTGACCCTGGTGGCCTGAAAGATCGGCCGAGCAAAGCAGACTTTCCCTTTCATGTACTTGTATTAGGAATTTTAACTAAGAAACTTGGAAGCAGTTGCAACCTTATCAGACACAGTTGGGGGTGAGGAAACACGGGGCATAAACTCTTACCTTCTCCCTTGAACCTTGGTAACCACTGATCCTTCTTTGTCCCACAGTTGGCCTCTTTTGGAATGTCGCAGAAATGGGATCATAGAACAGGCAGCCTTTCAAGGCTCCTGTCACCTGGTGTGATGGGAGTGAGGCTTATCCATGTTGTGGGGGGTTATTCCTATTCATGAGGAGGGTTCCATTGCTTGGACAAACCACATCCCAATTTGTTTATCTATTCTACAGTTGAGGAACGTTTGGATCTTTCCAGTTTTGGGAAATTATGAAATTATAAACATTGATGTCTAGGTGTTTGTATGAGCACAGGTTTTTATTTCACTTGGGTAAATACCTGAAAAAGGGATTGCTACAGTGTATAGTGAGTGTGTGTTTAACATTTAAGGAATCGCCAGCTGTGTATTATAGAGGCTGGACCACTTTACCTTCTCCCCAGCAATATATGAGAGGTCTAGGTGCTCAGCATCCTCTCCAGAACTTGCTATTGTCAGGTCTTTATTTTTCTATCATAGCAGCTGTATAGTGATGTCTTGTGGTTTTAATCCACATTTTCCTATGAATTAATGATGTTGGCATCTTTTCATTTTATCTTTTTTGTCATTCATATATACTCTTTGGTGAAATGTCTGTTCTAATCTTTTGCCCATTTTTAAATATTGGATTGCTTTTATCATATTGTTGATTTTCAGAGTTCTGTATATATTCTGGAAACAGGTTCTTTTCAGATATTTGATTTGTAAAGATTTTATCTCAGCTGGCTCTTATCATTTCATTTTCTTAAGAGTGTCTTTAGAAGAGCAATACGTTTTAATTTTGAAGACCCATTTATGATCTCATTTTATTGAGCTTGGCCTTGGTACATAATTATTCACTTTAAATATAGACTATTATCTCTTGTGCCTTTTCATGATAGTATTACAGTATAATTTTGGGTTAAAATTTTTTTCCCTCTGGACCAAAAACATCCAGTCATCTTTTAGCTTCATTTATGAATTTTCCATGGTTACCTGAAGAAAATGTATAATTCTAATTTTCAGGATGTAGGAGACATATATATATATATATATATATATATATATATATATATATATTTACATCACACATGTAACTTAGATGTATCTTATTAATTATATTATTTAGCTCTTTATGTCTCTATTTATTTTTGTCTACTTGATAATTCTTGTTCTGGAAGAAGTTGGTTAATTGCATTTCTATTTTTTCCCATCACTGAAGTATTTGGTTTTGGATCATTATTTGTACCAGAAGACTGATGGCAGTTTGATCTGTGTTGTTTGTCATATTGTATAAGAAAATGTTCTTCTATGTCTAATTAAATGCCATTTATTCTGCCTTGACTGATCTTATTATTGGTATTTCTGGCATTGCTTATTTTTTTTCAATTTCAAAGTGTGATTTTATGTGAAATTGTACTTTCAAACACTCAGAGTCACTGTGCTATAAATTTGTTACCTAAACAAAGCTTACTCTTTTATAAAAAAAGTAAAATTTGAGATTTTAAAAGTATTCTGGGTGAGTTATTTTTAACTCTATAATTTAAACATATTTGCTATTATCTGATTTTTATTGCTTGTTTTGTTTTCAATCTTTTGATATTTGTATGTATGCGTTGTGTGTGTATGTCTTTGCTTTAGAGATTATATACACTTGAAGGATTTTAATTTATTTTTAGTTATAATATTTTTCTTTATAACTTCCAATAATATTTTCTCTCTATTTTTCTCTTTATCATCTTTAGAGAGTATCTTTTGACTGCCCATTATTAAAATAGGGATTTCTCCCCCTTCCCACCAGGTAATTATTACAAAGTTACAGTTTTTACATTGTTAACATTTATATTTTGTCTGAAATAAGGATTCCTACAGGTTTTTGGCCTTGGTTCTTTTTATGAAATGGATTCAATGCCTGTTGGTTGTCCTGTCTTCCTGTAGCTTCTCCATTCCCGAGTCTTTACTGTAACTTCATCTCCTAGAACAAGATGTAACAGGGACCGTTCATGGGTGCTCTGTTGTCTAATCTTTCTATATTTGAAGATGTCTTCTGTGTGTGTGACCTTCTGTTTCCATATCAGTCTGTCAGGTGTGTGTTTTCTTTCTCTGAGAACACCGCAGACATCCATTTACGGCCCAGCACAGCCGTCTCTGGAGTCTGAGGCCAGCCTTCGTGTTCCATCCTTTTAGTTAACTTGCTCATGAAAACTTTCTTTATCCCTGAAGTTCATCAACTGCACAAGGACAAATTCAGGGGTTGATCAGTCTCCTTGTTTTCCTGACATGCTGTATGCCCTTTGATTTAGATATTCAGATCTGCTCTTATTTCAGAAAGGAATTTCCCCTTAATAATTTTGAGTATTTCTTTTGGCCTCATTTACTTATTCTCTTACTTAGGGACACTGATCATGCCTATGTTGAATCTCTGCTGACTCTTCACTATGAATAATTCTTTCTCTAATCCCTTTTAGGGTGTTCTTCTTTTCTCTTTTGTTTTGTGTGACTTTGTGACACTTTCCCCTCTATCTCCAGAAGCAGTCTTTAAGTTGTTATTTTGAGTCATACTTCTAATGTGGTTTGCACAAGCGTGTGCTTTTGTTTATATTTCTTTCTTGGTCTTCATCTCTGTTCCCTGGGCACATTTCCTTGGAGTGCATGTTACCTTTAATTTCTTTGAAGATATTGAGAAGTATTTGCTTGAACATTTGTTTTGTTTTCTGGATTAATTTTGTTGTTGCTGTTTATTTTTTCTTGGGCCAGTTCCTTTCCTGTGTGTGTGGGTTGGTGTGCTTGCTGTTGCTGGTGACGTGTATGTGTTTGTTCCATGACTGATTTTTCTATCTATTTTCATATTTGAATGGGCCTTGTTCTACTTGAAATCGCGATTTGCTTAAGTAAGGAGGCATGGGTTATGAGCTGTGTAGCAGGGAGCTTTCTTTGGGCATGTTTCAGAACCTTCTTTAATCAAGTTCCCATATGTTTTTGCTGTGTGTGTGTGTGTGTGTGTGTGTGTCGGGGGAGCGGCACATCTTCCTCAGTTTTGGGTATCTCCCCATTTGGGTGAGTGTTTGTCAGCATAGCTCATTGAGAAGCCCCACTGCAGCGGATCCTAGGCTGTGACATTCATACTTTCCTTTTAGGGACTGGGCCTTCATCCTCCACTTCCTGGAGTGTGGCTCCTGGTGACTCACAGCTGAAGGAGGCTGCCTCTCCCATGGCTGCCCCTCCTTGCCTGACTCGGAGCAGCTCCGCAGGCCACCAGCTGCAGAGCTGCCTGTGGGATCAGTCAAGACCCTGCTGCGATGCCCAATCCCACCTGACCTGCTCCCTTCAAGTTTGTTCCGAGCACTGCCCAGCAGGACTCCCACATGCACATCTCCATCTCAGATACCCACAGAACAGAGAAACCAACAAGTCCATGTGTTGAGATTTAGAGTTTTCACTTCACCTCAGAAGTCTCCGCTGGTCTGCAGGCCGGAGACTCTTTTCCGTCTGGGCCCCTCCTTTCTGGGGTGTTAATTTTTCTTGTCATCTAAGTTCTTGCTTCTCAGGTGTTTACTTGAACCCTAAACCCTAACACATTTAACAAAGAAGTATTCGGTGTTCAATAAATTTTGAAAATAGTGCCAATTATATTTTCTACTTAACAATTTGTAATGTCACTTAGAATATCAATAATCCTGAATAATCTTATCATTAAGAATCTCATTTCAAGTTGATTAACTCGGCAATTTCCAACCATATTTGTTTGTAGAAGCTTCTTTTTTTATATAACATTTATTAATTTTTTTGGTGGAATCGTGTTCCAAGGTAAGTTTTCTTGTGAAATGTGACTCTGGAATGCTAACTTCTAAAGAGTATACTCTAACCACTCATTGCAAGTTCTGAAAAATTCTAGTGAAAAAATGAAGATTTTGAGAACATGCAAGGGAGAATATTACTCATTTCTAAATAAAGAAGATATAACAATTTCTAAACCATGAAACTCATGGATTCTTAGCAATAATTATTTTGCTCTAAGCTCACACCCACCAATGCATTTATATTTTGCCTGGGTCATTTCTATAGGTCAGTAGCAATTCAATTTGCTTAAATATTATTACATACCCGTATGTCAGTTTCCTTTAGTTTCTCAATGATGTGATAGTGGAAAGACTTTTGCGTTTGGAGTTGGAGACATGGGTTATCGTTTTGGCGATGACACGGGTCACTGAACCTTTAAAGACTTCATTTTCTCATTAGTCCAACGGAAGTGAACAATGTGCGCCTTATCTTTAAAGGTGGTTGTGAGACTCAAAAGAAAACCTGAACGTGAACAGACTTCAAAATTCACAAGTATTTGGTATTCCAGATTTTTGAGGGCTGGCAGTGTTTCAGGTGACACAGCTCACGGAGTTATTGATTAAGCATGTCAGTGGAAAGTCAGTCTGACTGCTGCCATCTCACACCGGAACCTTCCATGTGGAGAAGACAACATCCCGTTCTTTGTAGGATACAACCAACCCTTGTCCATCATAGGAGACTTCCCAGACAAAGTACAAATGGCTAAAAGGGGGAGGGGAGATAGCTTCCACTCCAACAGAAGCTGCTGTATTTTACTTAAATTCCTCAGGGAATAATGAAAATGTATTCTTTCCGTGTGACTCCTTCACTTTAGATTTCTTGAGATTAAAGCTTATTGCTGAGACAACAATTGCCTTACTAACATGGAGTCAACTCAGTCACCGATTATCTTATGAGTGAGAGATTTTGAGGAGATGAGATATGAAATATTAAAATGCAGATTCATCAAATATGTGAGGAAACTCTCATTTCAAGCTACCTTCCCTGTGATTTCCTCTTATAGGAGAATACGGAAATGTAAGTGAACCCAAACAACCCAGGAACAATGGACACTAGCATACACTCCACCATGATGGATCCCAGACCTCAGGCGGCAGTGCAGTGCCCACAGTGTGGAGAGTGGATTGTCATGCAAAACAGCACTAACATGGGTATCCAGCAGAGGGGGCTTAGTTACAGCCCTGCCCGTCGACCTGTGACTTGATGTGGACACAATATACCCACAGAATCCCCAGCATGTGACAGACACCCACATATCTTTTGCAGTCAGTGGAGCTCTAGAAAGTAAATTATTATTATGTGAAATGCTTTAAATTATGAGATGAAAAATGTCACAGCTACAAAAGAAATAAGCTTTGGCATTGTATCTGACAGACGTATCTCCCTGTTAAAAACAAAACAAAAATGGTGACTTATTACAGCTGTAATAAGATCTGACAGCCGTAAATATGTACAGGGAAGTAAATATTTCAAACTCTCATATACAGATTCACAATTAGGAATCTCAAGAGAATAGCAGAATTTTGTTCCCTTTGGGTGGGATTTAAAATTCATGATATAACTGACAGACTCTACCCTTTGTAATCAAGGATCGAGAAAGGACCACAGTGGTTAACTCACTAAATTGTGTGATCCCGTTTTATAGATATAAACGCCTATGTCTCTTATTCTCATCAAGACTGAGTCTAAAACAGAAAGACTGGAGGCAGAGTCTTTTCTGAGATACGGTTTCGTTCATTATTGGAAAACCTAGCTTTTTAATAGACAGCCAAGCAGTGTTTTGGAAATCAAACAGGTCAAAGTTCTTGAAAAAATGTGATTTATAGGCACATATGCTAAAGGTAATTTGATTTGGTTACCAGTGTCAAATCACCATTTGTTTTTGTTACTATGAAATAGAATGAAACAGAAAAAAGAAAATCTAGCCATCAAAAGTTATGCTCTTATTTGTTTCTACACCTCTTTTAAATATTTTAGTATTTATATATTTTTTTGTGTTTCTTTATAGGACTCAGTACATTGTTCATTTTACATAATCTCAGTAAATGCTGGTTATTAATTGGTAAAAATAAAACAAACCTCCCTCCTAATTCTGTACACTGCACGATTTTGGGAAAAGAATCCCCCTTTCATAAACTTTTAGGTCATCATGTCTTATATTCTCAGTAAAGGATTCTTATTATTAAGACTTTAAGTATTTTAAAGAGAAACTGAAAATCATTCAGATGATTTTTAAAAGCAGAAATGATTTTTTCAGAAACAATTAATTAGCCTTTCCAACTATATGCTGGATGGCTATGTGGAAAAGACAGAAACACACACACACTATAGAGAGGCAAAAACTATGATCTAATCCTTGGTTGCTTTAGGACTGTAAAGGAGAGGAAATATCAGAGAACTGTACAGCACACCTGCAACTGATCTGGGTAACTCCGAGCCAAATATGACTTCTCCCCAAAAGATCTGGAAAGATCGCTGGCATCCCAACCCTCTCTTCAGAGCTGACTTTACGTTGCATTTCTTCCCATGATTTACACATAAATGACAATGAGTTTTCTTACTTTCTTGCACAGTACTTATTGTGTGTGGAAAATGCCCAAGTGAATGTGCTGTGAGACAAGTCACTTGCTTCGTCTTACACACCACGGGTCTTCTCACCTTCCAAACGTGATTTCTTTCTGAGTTAGGTATCACTGGGTTTTATTGTCAAAGAGGTACCCAGAAAAAACACACACGCTGGATATGGGAGTTATTTTGAATCTCATATGTTTTAGATCAACTGTTCTCAAAATGTAGTCCCGGGAGCAAGGTTGTCAGCGTCACCTGGGCCCTGGCCAGACCTCACCCCGCTAGCTGAGTCAGAATCTCTGGGGTGGGTCTAGCCATCTGTGCTTTAACCTGCCCTCCAGGTGGTGCTGATGCAGCTTAAGCTGAGCACCACTGTTTAAAGGAATCAAACTGGCACCAACCATCCACGTATAGAGCACATATCATAGTGGCTGGTCCTCGGTACCTAATAATATCGCTTTCCAGCCTTCCTTCACCACTTGCTCTCTTGTAGAAGATGAAATCTTCTGGACATTAAACATATGAAAAGATGCACAACCTCTCCAGCAATCAAGCAAATTTTACACACAGAGGGAAGGCATTTTTCTTCCATCAGATGGGTAAGCCTGTAAGAAAATACACACACTCACATAATTGGTGGGAGTAGAGATTGGTACGGTCTCTTGGAAGACTAATTTAACCATATCTATAAAATCTGCAACATCTACATCCTTCAACCCATCAGCTGTACTTTCAGGAAGCTCTCCTGCAGAAGTAGCCACGTGCCCAGCGAGATGCGTGCAAGCTGACCTTCACCGCAACATTATTTGTGATAGCAAAGCATTGGAAACAGCTTGAACGGAAAACTCTGAATATCAGATTTTCTGTATATAAATCTACACACATATAAACATAGTGACATATTTGGAAATGCATGTTGGAACCATATTCGAGTTGGAAATTTGTAGAAAAGATATAGAAAGATAGATTATCAAACAGAAAACAGTGATTATTTCCAGGGTAGAGTCATGGAAATGAAAAGGAGGTAAATGGAGGCTTTTATTATTATTCTAAAGTGCTTGTACTTTTTTTTTTGAACTACAAGAATATGTAAATTTTGTAACTAAAAAAAGTACAACTAAAATGAAAACAAAAGGAAAACTTGAGGCCATACTTCAATCAGCATGTTATGATTTGGGTTCCAGATTAGAAAAATGTACTCAGGCCCCTGCTTTGATGCTGAAGGGGGTAGAAGACATTCTGACATGGAGGAAACGTGTGCAGTGGTGCTGAGGGAGAGGAATCGACGCAGATGTGAGTTTTGGCAGCCGTGTAGATGTCCCGTAAGGGGGCCACCACATTGCAGAGCAGGGTGCTTGGTTGTGATGCCCTCACTACTGAATGTTCTTCAGGTTGCCCACTGGAGCCTTTCTGACCCCCTGGGGATGGCCCTCTGTCTAAGCTGTAAGCTTTACCAAATTCCCAGTTGCAGAGGCTCTTTAATTAACAATACCAATACTGATCTTACTCAGAAAGTAGACAGCGTGGTTTCAGGACTCATATCCACAACTGTGCAGATAGCAGAAAGAGGCCAAGAGTTAAAATTGGTTTCCTTCAAAAGCACCTGCCCCATAGAACCAGCCTTCCCCAACCACACAGACCTGGAACACTGTGCCCATACTGATGGTGTTCCCCAGTTCCCAGGTTGTAGCACGAGCTCCTCAACCACCCAAACCTGGGACAGGACATCGACCATCCACACTGTGCCTGTGCTGGTGGTGTTCCCCAGCAACCACACTGTACACATGTCACCTTGGCCTCTGGCTCTTCGTAGCCTGGTTCTGTCTACTCTGGGGAAGAGTCTGGGCCTGGGACACTGTGTCCACTGGGGCAGAGCCCACTGTGCAATGTGACATCTGTTGGGCTATTTTTTTGCCTACAGTGTCACTCACATTTCCTTGGGCTCTTCAACAATTTGGCCATCTCGACATCTTGACATCTCTGGGAGTATCAAACCATAACGCACCAGGGGGAAAAATTCCGTGCAATGCCTGGAGCAGCCCTTGTTGGCAATTTAATTCATAAGGGAGTCACCCGACCCAAGGCGCGGCCCACATGCTGAGCAAATGCCCTTCACGCTATTGCTCTCTGCTCAAATCTGGCCACTCAACGTCATTGCCAAGATATCTACAGGATGCTTTGAACGATCTCAAGTGGGGCTGGATGCCATGAGCTCTTCAAGAATTGTTACACCCCCAATGGGATGCCAAGTCAACAGCTTCCTGGATTGTCCCTTGTGCTCCTTGTCACTCCACAACTGCTTACATTCCTGTGACTCATTGACCAATAAGGCTCTAGGCCTTAAGGCCCAACATTTGGATCAAGACTTTAAGAAGCCTCCTTAGGTCAACGACTTCACACCTATTCCTAACTTCCCATCACTGGACTCATTGTCATTCCCGCTGGACCAGCATTCCCATCTTCCTCTGGTGCCTTCCTCCCTCTTATGTCTACTCTGGGTGTCAAGATTTCTTTCCAGGCAACCATTCCTTGAACCTCTCTTACCCTCTCTCTGCCTGAACTACTATTTTTTGCCAATTTCAGTCATTTTACTCTCTGCCTCAATGGTCTGAGAGAGACAAAACAATGTCCCCCAAATACATCCATGTCCTGATCTCTGGAGCCTGTGAATATGATTCTTTATCTGGCAAAAGTTTCTTGTATTTGTGATTACATTAAATATCTGAAAATAGGCGTATTATCCCAGATAATTGTGGTGTGCCCTCTTATAAGGTGGCCTTTATAAGAGGGATACAGGAGGGTCAGAGTCGGAGAAGGAGATGTGATGATGTAAGCAGATAAAGAGAAAGAAAAGAGTCATGAAGATGCGACACTGCTGGCTCTGAAGACGGAGGAAGAGGCCACAGACCACAGATGCAGGCCACCGCTGGACACTGGAAAGGCCAGGAAACAGAGTCTATTCTGGAGCCTCCAAAAGGAACCGGAGTGCTGACACCTTGGCTTCAGCTCAGTGAAACTGATTTTAGACTTCAGGCCTTCACCACTGTAAGCGAGTAAACTTGTGCTGTTTAAAGCATCATGCTTCGGGTAATTCGTTACCACAGCCATAGATGACTCATACATGCTCCTTTGGGCCACTGGCTTCATATAAGCTTAGATGTCATCTGTCCCTGAGCTCCAAGCCCCTGACATCTTTAAGGAAACCATCCTGTAGCAAAGCAGTTCTTTGTGCAGTGTGAACAATATCAAGGACACTGCCACGTTCACTAATTAGGGAATTAATGCCACATGCCATCATCATTACCATTTCTTGAGTGCCTTTGTGTGTCAGTTAATCTGAGGTAGCTTTCTTCTGAAGATTTTCCGGAGGCTGGAGATATAAAATTTGGGGGAGGTAAACTCGACCACACAATCACAACACTCCTGCACTGTGGAGTAAACATGGCCACAAATTCGGAGAAAAGACTAGCAGAGTTTTCTGTAAAAGGAACTTGACAACATCACTAGGCAAGGAAACCTTCTTAATCACTCTGAGTGGACAGTAATCGATCCTCATAAGATGCCGTGCGTTCTGAGGAAGGTGTTCACTTTGAAACAGGCCACACGACAGCAGAACGACGCTTGGCCCTTGTGTCTCTCCTGTTCTCTGACCGACAGCACAGACAGGCAGGCACTTGCGTCCTCATCTCGTGAGCTGCGCAGGGTGGATTCTTCTTCTCTTTATTGGTTTGGAGGTGACTGTTCATCACAGAACAGAGTGACCTCGTCAGTGAGTTACCGACAGACTAAATGCTCAACCTAGAAAAGGTGGCTCTGACTTCCTCTGTGATCACTGAAATGCACAGTCCTTTGTGTTTCCAGAGGGTGCCTGTGGCACATCGCGTCTTTCTGCGGGGCGTAGATAAAGCCTCGGAAGGAAAGGCCACAGCCTTTATTCACAAGGTGCTCCGCTGGAAGGTGCGTAGGACTATTCAGCACTTAATGCTTAAGAAATCCTGAATTTCCTCCAGCTTGACTCTATCAACCAACACATATTTGTTACACTACTAAGCCCAGCACAATGCTGCCTGCCTCCTTTATGCTACATTCTGATTTCTGAAGAGGAAACGTACAGGTATTTCACCGACTTTAAACAATAGGCCATCCATTACTCTGTGCTGGCACCCGGGTCCCTTAACCATGTGAGACAGCATAGCTCCAACACGGTCATGTATTGGGTGAAGTCTGAGTGTTTGACAAGACGTGATTAAACAGTTTTACCTGCTCAGTGGGAGTGTCTATCCTTCACCAACAAATGTGTTGAAGTAAACCCGTTGGTAAACACTCTGGCTGACCACAGACTCGCTGGCCGGCTGTAAGTGCGTCCCAGCGCACACACAAAATCCCTGTGAAAGGCTGGGATGGGAGCTTTATTCTCATGAAAGAGGCAGAGGAAGAACAAGAGGAAATAAGCCACAGACTGTGGAAAGTATGCGAAATGCTTAGAAACTTAGAAACAAGGTCTTGTTTATTTTTAAATAATGCCAGGGACGTAACAGAATGCCATGCATGTAACATTACTCTGCATTTTCAGTTTCCACTCTTGAAGGAAATAAGAGACTGGCGTTCCACCTAATGAGCAGTGCCCTCCGTGTGAGAATGAGGTAACTCAGACGCTTAGGGCTTTTGCACCTTGATTTGCTCAGAAACAGAGAACTGCCTGGCCACGTGGCCGGGTCCCGGGAAGTGACGGCGGCTGCAGGGGTTCCCGGAGAACCGGCGGAGAGTGGGAGGGCAGGTGTGCAGTGGAGGCTCGGGTCCTGCAGACGCCGGCAGGGCGGGCGACCCCGCAGGGTGGGGAGGACGGAGACTGCTGGAGTGGGGGGGGGGGCGGATCTGGGGTGGGGGGCAGGGAGGGGGGATGGGAAAGCTGCAGCTGCAGGGCAGCGGATGGCGGGGTCCCCCCAGCCAGTCTGCACTCTGGCTCAAGGTCATGGACTCGCCAGAAGGCCAAGCCTGAGGACGAGCAGGCAGAGGGCAAGATGTGCTCCGGACCCTTCTCACATCTGCCCTAACTGAATTCTCACACTCAGACTCACAGCGCAGAGGAGGTTGATTTTCCCCAGTTTCTCAATGAGGAAACCGACTCACAGAGACTTCAGCGTCACCAGGCGGGCCTTGTGGAGGCTGCGAGGCCGGCGGGGACACCTGCCAGCTCTTCCCACGGCTGAGTGCTCTCAGGGTGCAGGGGCGGGTGGGACCTGGGCAGAGAGGGTGAGGGATTCTTCCTAGGGCACAGCCGTAGAGGAAGCTTCTGGAAGCAGCGGGGCAATGCGCTGAGAGGGGCACAGGTCGTGGAGGGCAGACGCATGTGGGCGGCGGCAGGGAAGAGCCGGTTGATCAGTCTTCGAGCCTGGAGTCTGTCCTGTCCAGCACGCCGGGTTCTACCCACTGCTCCGCCCTGCCCGCGTGCAGACAAGAGCCTAAGTCAGGATTTGACGTCAAGTCAACGTCATCTGACTTCACAGCTTGAACTTTAAAAATTGCCCAGACAGAACGCTCGGCCTGCCGCGCCCACGCTGCATCGGAGCGCTCCGAGGTTTCCTCCACCCAGGGCGCCCATGCCCTTCCCTGAGCGGAAGCCCTGGGCAGACTCCTGCTGGAGGGGAGCAGGGCCTGCAGGAAGCCAGAGGGCTCAGACGGAGTGAGGAGCTGAGGTGGGGGACCCCAGGTCGCCAGCGAGGGGCAGCCGGCCACCCCAGGGCACAGAGTAACCGCTGCCTCCACAGGGGAGGGGCACCCTGGTCTGGCCCACCTTGACCTCAGTTACAGCACCCCCTGGGAACAGGTGGGGTCGGTCCGGAGCCCCCCCCCCCCCCCCGGACAACCTCCCACGCGCCCTGAGAACAGTGCGGAAGACCCCTGCCTGGGTCCTCAGGTCTCGGGATTTCACAGGTTTCCTATTAAAGTGCTAACAGTGTTCGCATCTCCAGCTCATCGCAGGATACTGCCGGGGGACCGTGCGGGGAAAATCTGTATCACACCTCCGAAGTTTAGATCGCCTGCTCAGTGGCTGGCTCGTCAGCCGTAACAGCAATAATAACAATCTAAATCTTTTATTGCCTCTCAGATACTTAATTTTGATGGAACAGAGTTAAATGAATTATGGAGCTGGACAGGACTCAAAGAGACACCTATTCCCAAGGCTGTGTTTTGCATATCCGGCATCCAGGGCCCAGTAGGGTGGGCCTTGGCCAGGTCCAGCAGAGGCATCAGGTGACACCCCATCCAGCCTTCCCATACGTACCCGCTTTAGGATTTCCTGAGTCCTCTGATCCCCTCTGCATTACTGGTTTTGATGGAATTTGAATTTCTCGATACACTGTAGTGGGAAAAGATAGGATATTATATTTGTCTTTTAGATCAGGTGGCTGAGATTCAGAGAGATTAAATGACTTAACCATGAAAACAAAACAAAGCAAAAAAGAAAAAAAATCCCTGAAACGTGTCTTCTAGCTCTTGGTCCCTTCTAGCTCTTTCCCTGTATGCAACTCCAGTTACCTGGAGAGATGTTGTTCTAAGCCTCATCCTTAACCACTGGGGGCTTCAGTTCCATGGCCCCTCAGGAAATCAGGAGTGAATGATTGTGTTGTTTCCCTGGTCAATATAGTTAGGGGCTTAGAAAGGACAGTGTTTAGAGCAGAAAGAAATTCAGAGGGTTAACGAGAACGGGACCCACAGTGGCTTTTCCTTCTCTACCTTGCTCTGTGCCCAGCAGCACTCCACACGTGTCCAGGGATGGTTTTCCACATGTCCCCTGCCACATTCTGCATTTGCAGGGCATCTGGCAAAGGGTCTGTGTCTCTTTGGTCCTGTAACAATCATGTCAGGTGAGACCCTTTTGGTCGACACTCCTCTGCCATGGTCAGCTATAGGGTTGCCCCTAAACTGCACAGGCTGTGGGATGAATTCTCCAAAATCACATGGTGAGGGTTGAGGAATAGGTCTTCTGGGGGAAGTTTAATTAGGCCAAGAGCCATCGAGAGAGGGCTCGGGTCCCTGTCCTCCATCCCCTTCAGGGAGACTTGCAAGGATGGGCAGGCAACAAGGGAGAGTCTGATTCTAGGAGAAGGACCACCCATCTAGGTGAGAAAGCAGACTTGTTTGGGGGGAACCTACAGGCTGTGGCGCCAGGCTGTCTGGATTTGGGGCACCAGCTGCTGACAGGTGTTTGGAAGGTCAGTCTTTGCAGATCTTGGGTTCTGTGGCTCTGACAGCCCCTCACGTGGTGGGGAGGGAGCCTTGGCTGTGGGAAGCTAACCGGCTCCTGCTGGGGAGCGAGGGCTGTGTACCCATTAATTAGAGTATGCTTCCAGGGTTGGTCTGGAAAATCCTTCTCATTGCACTGTACTTAGTTTTTTCTAAGTATATTCTGGACATTAAGAGGACTGACCACCACTTACATTATTACAGGTGCATGCAGAAAAGCCTGCCATTACCGGAGACCTCTCATTGATTGGGTTTGATATGGACTATGATGTCAGAAAAAGAGCTAAATTTCCCCAAAAGATGCCTCCCAGAAGACTGTCTCTGGGCCTGCTGTGTAGATACGGCTGGGATGTGCCTTGCTTTGGTGATGGCACTGGGTGGAATGGGGAGGAGACTGACTCACGCTCTTGTTGAAAACTGAGTCATCTCATTGTTCTGAGTCATCACATTGTTCCATTGCTCCCTCTTCATTGTGAGGATTAAGACAATTCCTCCGATCTCATCAGCCAGAGATGTCTCTGCTCTACATGAGCCCAAAGCCCTAAAACGCTGTGACTGGGGAGGACCTGGCACAGGGGCCACGGATATCTTCTGAAGGCCTCTGGGCGATGAGTGAGGACAAACCTTTCACATATGGCCTGGGAGTGGGGCTATATCCAAGACAGTAATTTATCCCGTGCTTGCTGAGTGCAGGATGAGCACTTGACAAACCTTGTATCATTTGACGACATTTCTACAAGGCAGGCATTTTGAGCCCCTTTGTACGATAATTTGCCCTAAGTCTCCTAGCAGGTAAATTACAGAGCTGAGATTTAAATACAGGTCTGCCTTCCCCAAGACTATGCAATTTTCACTCGACCTCTCCAGGGACAAGCAGCCGAGTAGGAATGTTTTTTTAATCTCTGATGACTTTACAGTAAAATAAGATCAGAAAAATTCATATGAAATTGTAAACACATATTGGTCATGTCACAAAACATGCATAGGGAAAGGATTTCATTTTGGTAAAAGGTAAGTTTAAAGATCAAACTTTTATTAGACATATTGTTTGTCTAGGGGCAACGTTTTAAGTATGGCAGAGGTAGTGGAGCTAAAAGCTTTTGGTATATAGCGATATGAAGAAAAACGAGCCAACTAATTTTGAGAAATTCTTCCTGTTGAACTCTTATTTGTTGCTGGGCCCTCAGGTAAAGCACATAATGAAAAACCAAAGTTTTCAAAATATATTCTTTCTTGGATGTAGCCTACACACCAAGTGGTTTGGAAGTGGTAATAAAGAGCAAATGAAAGTGTCTCAAGATGAAAAATACACCGGCAGCACCTGAAGTTTTATCTACTGAGAAGCTGTATTGTGTTAGTTGGAAGAAGGAAAACAGGTCGAATAAGGTTTAATATGAAGGGGTTTTGGAAGTTCATTTATTAATCATAGTAATGTTTCCTTGCAGAAAAAGGAAAAGCCTAGTGTTGACTTTGCAGGCGTTCCTAATTGAGGTAATGGAACCAAACGGTCTATTTGCAAGTCAGCCTGAAGGAGATGCAGAGCACACACTGAAGACTGCTTGTGTGATGGTGGAGGCGCTTCACAGACTAAGTGACTGCTGAGAGCTGCACGGTTCTTGGCAGGGCCCTATAAAACCATTTCAAGAAAAGCGGTTCTTACAAAATTTTCTTCAATAGAATATTTTTTTTCAGTGCCTGAATTCCTATATTATATTAGACAATACATGTGGTGGTGGCATTTAGTTTGTGGTGAGGGCTTATATCCTGGTGCTCATGCCATCACGTGTTTTATAAGCTGACATCATTTTAGCTCTCTGGGACGTGTTTCTACAGAACAGGAGGCTGACGGGTAGTCAGGGGACCAGCCCTCTGATTGTTTGCCATAGACTGGATGGACTCCCTGGAGCGGACACCCAGGGGAGTCCTTAGTGGTGGGGACTCCATTGATGTCCAGCAGGTTCCAGGCAAGCCTTGGTCCTAGACAGGTGTCTTGTGGGGAACAGGTCAGTGAGCTCTGGCACCAAAACCCAGGCAGGCACAGGAGGGGGGCAACAGCCCGAGGAAAGCCGTGTGGTGCCTTGTGGGTGCTCAGGGAGCTCGTGGCGAAGGTGCTGCAGTCCATCCCTGGAGGCCTCACACAGAACCAATGCCGGCGGGGTGGGGGTCCAGGTACTGTAGCCAGAGTGGAGGCCAGCCGGCTGTCAGGGGGCGGTGGGTGTGCACCGGACGCCACTGAATCTGTTGATGTGACACTGCCCAGCCCTCCTCATCTGCCCTCTGCCTGAAGCTGGTGGTGGAGTCCTGTGGGTGAGGAAGCCCAGTGACGAGGGATGGGGCACAGGACACACTATGGCTCACGGTCATCAAGGGTGTCGCTCCTCCACCAGGCACAAACGCGGCTGGGGTGTGCAGGGAGGCTCAGGGAAGACCCGTTTCTCCTCATCGGCTGGACACCTCCTTGCCCAAGTGGTGGGAGAGTGGGGGTGGTATTGGCCAAGGAATTCGATGATACCCAATTCGCATCCTCAGCCAGCCACCCCATTCTGCAGGGAAGCATTTACAACGGGCAAGACCCAGCAAAGGACCCTCTTTACAATACTCTCCACCCCACAACAGCACACAGCACACTCCAGTGTTCCCGCGGGCCCCTGGGATCTCGTGAGCTTATGGATTCGTTTTGGCAGATCTGAGGTGGGGCTGAGGGTCTGCCGCAAAAGCTCCAGTGATGCGCATTCTGCGGTGCCGAGGAGCTAGAGAACGTGTCCTTCCTCGCTGTGCGCTCCTGTTATGCCTGCACATCCCGGTCCTCCTTGTGAGGCAAGCTGCTCAGCTTCCCCCACCCGGAGGTTCTCAAAGGGAGGTCCCTGAGCCAGCAGGATCAACTTCACCAGGGAACCTGATAGAAATGCACATTCTTGGGCCTCACCCCAGAGATGCTGATTCAGAGACTCTGGGGACCTGGGTTTCAACAAGCCCTCCAGGGGATTCTGATGCTGGTAAAGTCTGATGCTCAGACAGCAAAGTGGGGCACCATTCTGCTATGAATACCTGCTTTCAGGTGGCATGGCTGCTCCAAGGGGCCCCCTGATTCTGGTGGTTGGGCCACAGAGGAGCTTCAGGTATGGCCTCCAGCCAGTGGAGATGGACACTTACCTGGGCCAGGTTCCAGAGGAGGCCAGGCGGTTTGCCTCACTTTGGAGCATATGCCCCTTGGTGACGGAAGGAGCACACCCTGAGCTCTTTCAAATGACTTGCTTAGTCATTTTTCTGCTTCATAGCACATTCTTCACTTCTTCTGCAGCCCATTTTTGTCATTTCCAGTCGATTTTCCTCCCTGGGTGCTTCAGTTCCAATAAATAGCGAAGGAAGAGCCAGGCCCCCTGCAGCACTGCTGACCTTCAGAAAGGTCAGAACTCTGAGCCATGAGGGAAACCTGCCTCCTAGGTTGGAACATGATCCAGTGGGTCAGACCTTTCAATGGGAAACTGGAAAGTCACTCCCTTTCTCTGCCCTAGAGGATCAATTTGGTGAAAGAAGCAGCACACTGCGCATACCTGCCTGTGCAGGTGTCTGTGCAGGCACACATGTGTATACAGACAGCTGTATCTGCCCTGCTTCCCTTAGCAAGTCTCTGAGCTCTGCGTCCTCCTCCACTTCAGACTCTTTCCTCTGGTCTGGAATCCTTGGTTTACTAAATTGTGCTGGAAGCTGAATTCTGCTTAGCCCCTTTGAATTGATTATTAGTTGCACAATCTGACTGATGTTGACTTCAGTTTTTTCCCCTGGATATTGTCTAGATGATTTTGACACAAACTCTGCAAAGCCAGCCTTACTCCTATCATGCCACCTGGCCCCAGTTTGAGCTTCCAAGAGACTAGCGCTGCCTGATTGCTCTGGATGGTGATAAAGTACTGATGCCTTAATATGGTTTTCAATGGCTCCTTGTGGTCTGGCTGTAGGAGAGATAAACTCTGGTCTACAGAGTTAAGAGCCCAAGATATGTAAGACCTATTTTTTAATGTCAACTTAACTGATGCCAACTCCCTCCCTTCTCCCATCTGACCCCTGGAAGCAGGCAGAAAGAGCCACTTGCTGGTTGTCAGGGCTCTCGCTGAAAGAGGTTGAGTGCCAAGTGTCATGCAGTGTCAATATGTCCTTGGTCGTCTGATGACACGGATGCCCACTGAGAATGTGCCAGTGTTCCCAGCCTTGTGATCCTCTCCCTTGAGGTGTGAGCTGGTTAACTAGAGACACTGTAGTTTAGAGCCTGGGTCTAGCCTTCCTGAGATGCTGCGTTGCTTTACTCTCCAAGTTCTGTCATCTGTGCAGGACCATCGAAGAAGCTGATTCAGTTCCCAGTACTCCCGGGACCAGCAGAGGGTTCTCAACGCTTTATCCAGGAAGTCTCTTGACGAGTTTCTCTGGTATCTATTCCAGATGTAAGTTCTTCTTCCTGAGTGTTGTAAGGTTTTAGAAAATAATTTCCCCAGGCAAGGAAGCACAGGACCCACAAATTATTTGAGTTGAGAAAGAGGCAAAAGGAGAGAAACAAGATAAATTCGTATCTCAAGAAATTATCTTCTTGCCTGGCTGGTGCTTACTTCTCTGGCCTCTCTTAAGACTGTCTCCCCCATCACCGTGGACTGTCTCCCTATCGCCATGGACTGCCTCCCCATCACAGTGGACTGCCTCCCCATCACCATGGACTGCCTCCCCCATCACAGTAGACTGCCTCCCTTATCGCCATGGACTGCCTCCCCATCACAGTGGACTGCCTTCCCCATTGCCATGGACTGCCTCCCCCATCACAGTGGACTGCCTCCCCCATCGCTGTGGACTGCCTCCCCATCACCATGGACTGCCTCCCCATCACAGTGGACTGTCTCCCCATCACCATGGACTGCCTCCCCATCACAGTGGACTGTCTCCCCATCACCATGGACTGCCTCCCCCGTCACAGTGGCCTGTCTCCTCCATCGCCGTGGACTGCCCTCCCCATCACCACGGACTGCCTCCCTATCACCATGGACTGCCTCCCCCTTCACCATGGACTGCCTCTGCATCGCCATGGACTGCCTCCCCCATCGCCATGGACTGCCTCCCCCTTCCCAATGGACTGCCTCCCCTCAGTAGCTTATGAGCAAACGGGTCAAGGACCATGCCTGGCATAGGCATTGGTTGTGATATTTTTCATTGCTTCTTTTGCTTCTTTGATGACATAAAAAAAACAATTTTGTAAAAATGTTTTACAAACAAAACTAAAAGCCAAACAAACTAGAGAAAATTGCCAGAAATGTAAGCTGTGGGGTTTGCACCCCTAAACTACAAGAGGCTGTATAACTTGGCAGGAAAGCCTCTACATCAAAGCCTCATAGGAAATGGAAATGTGTAATAATGAACAAGATTTTTTTTTTGATAGTACCACGAAAAATATTGGTCAACTCTAAATTGACAGAGATGAAAAACCAAGATAATATTCAGTATTAATCTGGGTGCAGAGGTACAATTATTCCTTTCATTGCTGGTGGAAGAAGAAATTGGTGCAATTGTTTTGGAAAGCTATTTTACAATATTGCCAAGACACATAGAGATATTCATATCTTTTAATTCAATAATTGCACTGCAAAAAAATATCTTAAGGAAATGATTTGAGATGCAGATAATTTATGCATGAAGATTTTTATTCCAATGATATTAATTATATTGAAAAATTGTAAACAACATAGCTCATAGTAGGGACTAGTTAAATCCATTTTGGGAAATTCTTACAAAGGAATATCTATAACCAGCAAAAAGAATAAAAAAAAAATCTTGTGAAAAAATTAAGTTCAAAAAGGAAAAATACTTGCACATATAGTATGATTCAATTATGTGTAGAAACAAATATTCATTTTAAAAAGGCTGAAGTAAAACATGTAGAAATGTCACAAACAGTCATCTCTAGGTTGTGAGATTATGGATGAATTTAATCTCTTATTTATACTTATTTACACATTTTCTTCAATGAATATACATAAAGCTTATATTAAAAAATTACACATATTCTTTAATCACGTAACCTTCAAATCCCATCTTCTTCCCAGAAGTCATTACTTTTGCAGCTAAGTGTGTATACTCACTCTTGATATTTTTCTGTGAACTACGCACATTAAAAACAAAAAGAAACAACCATAGTTTTGGTTATTTTTTAACGTGATTGGTGTCATACTATATCTTACATCTAGTTTTTACAAATATCTTGGAGATATTTTCATGCCATGACATGTAGCTCAGTTTATTTTATCTTTTCTTTTCGACATGGGAAGCTTGGTCTTTAATTGTGAAAACTTTTATTCCTTCACTCAGCTAATAACAAATATGTCAGGATATTTTCATACGTAAAACTAAGGATATTTATTTGAAAGTCGATTTCTATGATTGTAAAATGTTGCTACAGTTCAATTACAATTTACTGATCACTACTATGCAACAGACAATAAGGTAGCTGATGGAATAAAGGATAAGATATGGTGTCAAGAACACTATGGATTGCAGAAAATGTTCTGTCTCCTGAGTCAGACCTTATACAAAACCAAAAGCTAGTGGGGGCTGGTTGACCACTGCTTTTCTTTTGGAAATTTTCTCTTCCTTTGGCTTCCAGAATGTTAGGTTTTCCTGAGTTTTTACTAATTCTCTGGTGACACCTTCCATTGTTCCTCTGATTCTTCCTTCTGTAACATCTTTAAATATTTGCACTCCTCAGGACTTGGCTCTGTTGACCCTCCTCTCTCTTCGCTTGTTCCTTTTGTGAACTCACCAATGCTATGGTTTTACATATCAACTGTGTTCTTAGGACCTTAACTTATGTGTTCCTTCCTGAACTTGAGATCCTAGTATCCAATTGCCTATTTGTAACTGCCACAGGGATGTCTTAAGAGCATCTCAAACTTAATGTGTCTTTTGCTCACTTTTATTACCTTTCTATCACAAAAGTTGGTAGCTTCTGACAGAAGTAGATGGAGGCTATAAATTTCTTCTCCACAACCTAGTACCACGTGGCATGTTATCATGGAAGTAAGAATCAAACCCAGTTCTGCCACATGTAGAAATATATTATTACAGCAAGTCACAAAGTGTTATCCAACCTGCACTGACGAAATCCAGATTTTCTGCCATCTTTTTTTCTCTTTGACAGGGCCTTACATGAAAGGTTTGCTTGAGATAGATGTAGCAATATTAGGGACAGAATTTAGTGAATCTTCTAATCAGGGCTAGATGAATAAATTTTCTGTGAGTCGTTTAGGGGAGGGAGAACTATTCCTTTACCCTCTAGGTTCTCCTGACTGGTCTAAGAATTAAATTGACATGCGACAATAACAGGAGAAAATCAAAGAAATTTAATAATATGTATACGTGAGAGAAACCCAGGAGAACTGAATAACTCACTAACATGGCAGAAGCCACCACCTTAAATACCATCTTCAGTTAAAGACAAAGGAGGATGTTAGGGGTAGTGGTTTGTAGTTTCAAAGGAGAGGAAGGCAATCCACATAGAAATGGAAATGCAAATGTTTGGTAAACAAACGTTTGCTGGACTATCTAAAGACAAAGGGACCCAGAGAGAGAGAATTTTGATAAAATGGGCCTTGCTAGGTGCCTTCCTCTCTTCCACACCTAGAGTTATCTATGGTGATAGCTCCTTCCTGGGACAGGCCTTCTATCTTAAATTCTTTTAGGCAGTTAGGGGAAAGGTCAAAGTTTCTTTCTGAGTCTTTCTTTTGTTTTTAAAAGTAATCAAGCCAAAGAGACACATTTTGGTGGTAAATTCTCATCCCCCATAGTGGCAAATATCGACTGCAAGGAGTGCTGAGCCCAGGGAGCAGTTCCCAGTATACAGCCTCCCGCAGCTGCCAGATTGTCTTGCCCTGTTCCTGAGAGGGCAGAGTGTTCACGCGGTATGTCTGTCCAGTTCTGAGATCTTGAACACCCCTCATTACTTCTGACGTTTATTATGCTCATGAACAAAGCCTGGTGCTGATCCTAGGTAAAACAAACTAGAGTTGGCAGGCTCTCCTGTGTGGTTTTTGGAATGTGTATTCTGGATTAGAATAATTCGAATATTTACTAACACTTCTAGAGTATGCAGACTAAAGTGAAGCCTCACACATGTATTTATCATATCGTCTCTTTTTGAGTATTAACAATAAACCCAGCAATACAGCCCCTCCCCTATTGCCTTCCTGCCCGCGGTCTTCTCAGGAATTGCTGCCTTCACCTGGGTGTTGTCCTTGGTAAGGCCTCTTTCCTCCCCACCCTGAGATAGTCTGCCCTCAACTCCTGTTGCTCATCCTCCAACACATTTCTCCAACCGTCCATTCATTCTACCTCCCTCGTTCTCTGCCTGGTCCGTGCCCTCTAGTCTAGACTACGGCCCGCCTCCATCTATTTCTGCCCATTTGTAATTCATGTTGTGAAAATGACCAGTCACATCTTTTGACCATTTTCAGCATATATTTTGGTGTGATTTGTGGGTTGTCTTTTTATGTTTATATGTTGATCTGTTATCTGATATGCATATAGTAACTATTTCCACCCATTCTGTCACTTACATTGTGATTTTTTAGTGCTACTTTGTAGCATGGAAGTTTTACATTTTCACATAGGTGAATCTGTCAGTCTTTTCCGCGTAATTTTCCCCCAGTGCTTTTATAGTTTGTTTTGCTTCTGTTTCATTGAATTCTTTAATCCATTTATAACTGATCTCTAAGATGTGGCCACTAATGTAACACACCCCCAATGATTCTCAGTCTCTGAGTCACCCTATCCTAAATTCTAATTTGCTGGAAGAGGAAATCTGATTGACCCCGTTTGGATTATCAGCTGTGTTGGCCAGGATGCTGTACCCCAGGGCACAGGTGTGACCCGCTGGGACTGCAGCTGCTCTGCAGAGGGAGATGGACAGTGAACGGGGCGCCTGCACCCCTTACTATCCACTGCGAGAGGGAACCCTCAGCTTCTGACCATAGTTCTAGTGCATTATGCATTTCTTCTTGCCGGTTTTTCAAAAATGAGGAAACGCCCAGGTGAGAAATACTCTCGATGCACTAAAGGCAGAGGGATTCAAATTTCTACCATGTTTGTGCCAGAAAAGCTCAATCAGTGAACCCAGATGTATCGATTGTTTCTCTGTTGTAATTATCCAAGATTTTAATGTTATAAAAATAGCCTAAAAGAGATATTTGAAAAGAGACTGTCCTATCTGTGAACTATCACCATAAATATTTCTGTTAAATTTAGGCAATGAGAATAAGGGTAGTTTGAATCTAAACACCTTGAAATTAGTGGTGAGATATTTTTTATTATACAAGAAATGTCTGGATGGAAAATAAGAAATTGGAATCTTGGGCCTTAGGCTCTTGTTCAAATTTGGTGTTTAACTTGCTGGGTGCTTTAGACTAGCCGCTTCTCTGCCCTAGGATTTAGTAGATTCTAGGGAAAAATTAGCCAGTTGGTTACTGTGGGTCAGTAATTTTTTTAAGGCTCTAACATTCTATGGTTTTATGGCTCTTACACCTTTTCCTTGAGTGAAAATGAAAAACTTTCATGTTCTTTGATGTTCCCACTCATGGCCTGATGTTGGGGAGAGTGGAAGCTAGCATTGGGATTTACCAAGAAGTCAATATAATAAAAGTTTTGGAATCTGATATCCTAACACAAGTTAACTTGTCCTCTGGAATAAGCTAGTCCAAATTATTGAGAAGATTTCAATCTCTTTTTTGCATACTAGAAGTACTGATTTGAAAGCATTTTGACACTTTTGTTTAATAGCCATTTTATGGATTCAGTGACTCTTTTGAAAAAGTTTTTGACTGAATCTTGCCATTGTTTCCTTGATCCTAAGGTTTCAAGAGGAACAGATAATCTTTGACATCATTGCCTCATGTAACACGAACATGGGCTTTTCAAGCTTCCTTGAAATTAAAATTGTATAACCAAGGAGAAACTCTAAATTGAGTTCTCTGAATCTCCACTGTTGACTCATGGGTGTCAGTTGGGGAAGGTATTGTTAAATTTTGTGTGGCTTGGGTGTTAATAAGTCCCTCAAATCTGTGGGAGCCATCCCAATATATTATGAGGCTTGGTGAATTAGTATCCACTGGGTTGGGTGTGGTGGGGGAAGGAGGTAGAGAAGAGGAAGCAAAGAAAGAGAGAGAGCTCAAAGATGAACCTGCTTTGATTTGCTTCTGTCCTTTCAATTCATTCACTGCCTCTGTCTGTGAAAACTGAGGCAGCACGTGCTTCCTCTCTGTCTGTTTGCTTGTATCCCCCTTCAGGTTCCTGTTCTGAAGGTGTGATGGGCCCAACTCACCTTCTCTCAGATGACCTGACTCCCTAGAGCTACAGTTCTGCTCTGGCCCCAGCCTGCAAGCAAAACTACCTGTTCATTTTGTGAATTGGTCTCCGACCTTCACTGCATTTCTTTTTACTTAATCAATAGCTATAACTAGTTATATATCCTCCTTGTTATAGTTCCATTGAGGATTTCCGGTATTTTCCTTTGAGGATTTTAAATTCATTCCAAGAAATCCAGGCAGCTGGGTAATTTTTTGTTTTTATTTTTTCTTTTTAGATAAAAAAAAAATATCCATTTTGTTCCTGCATGTTGTTCAAATGGATGTGTTTATAGACCAAATTGGAAAAACTCCAGAAAATGTGACTTCATTGTGAATATATTTAACTTCAATGATAAGAAATTGGTCTGCAATATACATTACATTAGAACTCACGGTTAGGGATAATTTTACAGTAGGCCAGCTATGTCTCTATCCAGTCAAGGACAGATAATTGCTTAAGGAATAATAAACTGTGTACTTATAGGCCTTGAGTCCAAAGGTCAACTCTTAGAGCTTCAGTAGTCATACTGACTCAGCTTATTATAATTAGATACACTATGAAGCACGCTTTTCTCTAAATATACCTATTTTGAATATTGAATGTAAAGAACATGAGTTTCTTCTCTTGTATTTCTTTTTGTATAAAAACACCTCAACCTAGAATCCTTGCACTGTCTGGCTTTTCCTTGATGTTTGCTAATATTCCAATTTACATTTGTAGGAATTTTCCATTACCTGTCATAGAGTACGGTGGCGATATCTAACATAATATGAGGCACAATGCTGATGTTTATAAAGCAAAGGAGAAAGGATTCCAGAGCCAGAAGCTGTCTGCTTTAATAATCCCTTAGCTGTCTTCAGAGACCAGCTTGTTTCACTTTTTTGCAGTTCCTCATTATTTCTTGGCTCTAAGTGGCTTATGGAGCCTCCATTTACAGCTTCCCTAACTGTCCCCTTGACGACTCTCCACATAGTTTCACCGGTCTGTAGTCAGGACAATTCCACTGCAGTGAAGCTTCCCCCTACTTCAAAAGTAGATAAACAACACTGTGCAGTCGGAGCACCACTACTTTCTTTTCAGTCCAAACTGCTGGTTTTTATAGCCTACGGTGATGACATATGGACACTTGTCTACACTCTACTTACTTAAACACAATCTACAGAATGATTAACCCCATTTTTCATCTTCAACTCCAACTTCTCTCATGGAGCTGTGAATTCATGTACAACATCTAACTCAGCGTCTCCACTTGGAAGTGTAACGTTCATTTCAAAACTAATATGATCAAAACAGAACTCTTAATTTCTCTAAATCTTTGACCCAAACTTTCTCTTTTTGTCATCCCTATCTTTCCACCTTTTTGTTTGATGTTGTGTGAGTTGTATTCACTAAAATAAAATTTAAAAACATTATATACTTAATATGGAAAACATAAACAAGAAAGAACAAAACAAGACACAAATCCACAGACCACCCAGATCAACACCTTGGTATAGGTCCTTTCAGATGCTTTTCCATGCCCTTTTGCACAAATGGGATTTTGTTAGTTATGCTTCTTTCAATTTCAAGAAATAGCAAATCAATTAACACTAGTCTGAGCCAAAAATGAATTTGCCAGCTCATACAACTGAAAAGCTGGTGGGTGATGCTGCCAAATCCAGGGACTCAAATCAGGTAGACACACGACATGTATGTTGGGGGGCAAAGATGGCCAGTTGAGGCTGTTCCTGCACAGAGTGAGTGCTGCTTTTCTGTGCTCTCCAAGAAGAAGAATGCAGATGAATCTCATTGGTCCAGCAGGATCCCAAACCCACTCATGACACAGTCACTATGGCTGGGGGATACCCCATAAGGTCATGTGCCTTCCTCAATCCCAACCAACCCCATAAACCAAGAAAAGAGGGAGGAATATTCCCCAAAGAAATGCTGGGCAGACCAAAAAAAAGGTCCAGCTCAGCAATCATGCCATAGAATATTTTTTACACTGCTTCTCTCATCAACAAGACATCAGGAACATTTTTCCATGTAAATAAATATAGTTTAAGCAAAACCAGTCTTAATGACTGAACTGTAGTCAGATGTGTGGATGTTTAACAATTTAACCATTCCTTATTGATGGACATTTAGAGCATTTTCAATTTCCTTTAAGACAATCAATATCATGTGAATATCTTTTTAATAAAATATTTGCATATACATTGAATTAACCATTAACATGCTTAAATATTTTCAAAAAATGGAATTTCAGTCAAAAGGCATACACATGTTTAATGCTTTTGATAGATTTTGTCAACTTACCTTCTAGAATATTATGCAAATTTACATTCTCACCAGCAAGATGTGCAAGTACTGATTTTTTTCATCTCCATAATAAAGAGTTTTTCTCCATCTTTGTCCAATCATATCAACAATTTTAATTTTTTTTTACTTTGCATTTGTCTGACTACCCATGAGGCTTCATTATTTTTTGATTCTTACTGTCTGTGCTGTATTTCCCCAGCAGTATAGCGGTATGCTGTGAGCCAGAGGAAGGCCCACAGCCTCCAGAAAGCCCTCCCTGAGGAGCTATGGGGCAACAGCAAGGATAATAAGATGAGTGATGACAGTTGTCACTCATTGAGTATTTACAAGGGAGCAAGCATTGTATCCAGCGATCGCCACGGTCACCTCATCCCTACGTGACCTCTGCCAGGCAAACTGTCCAGTCTCACCTGCGTCTTCCACGCGTATCCTCACACTATACACGTGAGTCCCCCTCAGTTATGCTCAGTCTGTTCTTAAGTCGTTTTCTTTTCGGTCCTCTCCCTGGAATCATCTGCCGTCAGCATCTGCACAGCCCCCTCCTTCCTACTATCTGCATTTCTGTTTCATTCTCCCCTCCAGGAGGAGGCCTAACTTCATTGCCTAATACAGCAGTGCCTGCCTCCCCCACCTCAGCCGTGGCCCCTCACCCTGTTCTACAGTCCTCACAGAACATGTTACTGTCTGAAGTTATTTTGTCCATTTATTTGCGTTCTGATCATCTGTTTCTCCCATGAGAAGGTAAGTGGGGGCTTGTATTCTGCTCATCCTATGTCCCAGGGCCCGCCTGGAGTCCTGGTCAGCATGCACTGTCTATCAGATAAGTAAGGCGTGCTCCCGGTTACCCAGGTAGAAAAACCCTGAGTCAACCTTGACTCACATTTTCTTTTCATTTAGATTTATTCATTTGTCTTTCCTTTTCTAAACTATCTTGAATCATTCACCTCTTCTGCTGAAGTATCCCTGGTATAATTCTCTGTCACTTACAGCTGGACTGTTTAATACCCCACAAAGTGCCCTGAATTTTTCAGCTTGTCTTTCTACTGATTCTTCTTATAAAACACTACGGAATTAATCTTTCTGTAAAAGAGATAGAGAAAAATGTCATGTGTAAATCAAAACTAGTTATAGCTGTTTCCTTTTGAGTGGAGGAAATCTATCAGTAGGGAAGTAAGTTCTTGTACTGTTCCCTTCCCCTCCCAGCAGCTAACTGGGGAGGGAGAAGGGAAATAAGAATGTTTTAAAGCATCTGACAGCTAATGGGTGTGGTCTGGAGTGTATGCCCCTCTGTGTGGCAGGGCACCGTGATTAGAGGTTGAATACTCAGGGGAAAGTCCAGAGCCCTGTAGGAGGTGGGAACCTTAAATCCTTTGGATCATAAATTGGGGGTAATTAGTTTGTTGAGAAAGCCTAAAGGAGAGGGAGATCATATTGGAAACAGAGAGTTTGGGAAGCGGTTGAGCGGACAGTGCAACATAGTGGTGAAGAGCCCTTTGTTGTCACAAACATTCAATAAAGTTGCCTATGCCCACAATGCCTGGCGTGATAGGAGCTTTGTGAGGAAGGCGTGGAAAGAGATCCTTATTCCCATCGGACGTGAAGTGCTGCAGAGCAAGGAAAGAAAATGTTAAACAGTGAGATGCACGAATTAAGTGAACTCAGCTCAGAGACACTGAGGAAGGATGCCAGCCAACCCCTGCTTCTTCTTAGTAACTGGAGATTAGTCTTCATATGAGGAATAGCATTGAAGCCAGTCTCATTTCAAACTCAAAAAGTGGGATATCTAGGTCGACCTCTGGCACACATTTGAAAAGTCCCTTTCCACCTGTCCATCCTCCAGTAGGAAGGATTTAGTGCTTTCCTTTGCCCAGGGATAAAGTACAAACTTCTTAGCCAACCATTCAAGAGCCTCCATGCTCTGTTTTTACTACCCTTTGCAAACTTTCTCCAAACCCTGCCCTGCATAAGTCATATCCTCTAAACAGAAGACCAGGTCCCACATTTTTTTGTACCATGTTTTGGATCACCTTTGGGATGATAAGTCTCAGAATCATCCCAAGGGGAAAAAAAAATGGTGGAAGACATTCAGTAAGTTTAGCTTGGAAAGGGAAGATTCTAAAGGACAATACACTTTTCTTTGTTTGTAAGGTATCAAGTGGGAGCAAGACTGTTGAAATCTTTGTAGCTCCCCAGGGTACCTGAGACCTGTGGGTGAAATGTAAAAGGAGGTAAATTCTGAATCAATGTAACAAGACCTTTCTAACCGTGGAGATGGAATCAGCTGTTTCAAGAAGTAAGTCTCCTGACTGGAGGTGCGCAGACACATGGATGAGTCCAGGTAGGGTTGCTGCCTTCCAGGATAGGCAGCTGTAATACATTCCCCTTAAAGGTCCTTTCAGACTCTGCGAATCTATGATTGCAGAGCGGCCGTGCCACACCTCTGTGACAGTTGAAAGACTCCCCTTTGTGCTCTTCTGAATCACCCAAATTCCTTGCAGATTTTCTTGTTGCTACTTTATTTTTCCCTTCTCTAAACATCTATGGATTGTCTTGTTCATGCCAATCATGGACAAATGCATGATAAGTTTTTGGGTTTAGTTATCCTTATGTGCATGTCTGGTATTCTCAGCTAGACTGTAAGGCCTCCGATGACAAGGACCATGCTTTGTTCTTTGCATCGTGAGTACCTGGTGGATGCCCCACTCCCATGACCCTAGCACCTACGTATTTTATTCCAACTTTCAGTTTCCTTCAAGGCTGCTAATTCCAAGGAATTCCTTAGGCAGTCCCCTTTCATTTATGGAAGAAAGTGACCAAAAATTAAATAATTCAGTCTCTGTGTTAATGTCAGAATATTTAGTGAATTTTGCATTTTAAATAACACTCCAGGAGAAAGTAATGCTTTAATCAAAAAGAAAATTACTATTTAATGATGGACTCTTGGACACTGGGGTGGGAGAGTAGAGAAGATATGGAAGCTTCTGGCCCATCCCAGAATCCCTAAAATATCACCACGGCTGCCCTTTACTTTGTCTCCGTTTAAGGTTGGTGCTATCCCCATCCACAACTGCCCTCTCTCTTGGACCTGATGGTTGTGGACTGCTAAAATTTTATATCCTGGGCTGATCCTATGAGTTTGCTATAGTTCCTAATCACTGTGACTGGATTAAAGAAGAGTTTCATTTTCTAAAGAAATTGGACATTCATTTCTCTGAGCAATATCTCCTGGGAGATATTTAGATTAACTAGTTTGGATTTCTTTCAAGCCCTATGATTTTATTATATTTAGAAATCCTATAATAGTGGATTTTAGAGTCTCTCTAAACAATAAGTAAGCAATATTAAATTCCGAAGACAGTTCTATAGAAAAACACTTTAAATATGTTTAATAAAGAAAAACAAAGACAAGAAAAAAAAATTTTTTGCTAAATTTTTGGTCAACTTTTTCCCTTAAAAACTTTTATTTCTCGTTAATGCATTTCAGCATGATTTACATTAAATTGAGTTTAACTGTGTCAAAGTTATTGAAATTGAATGGCAATGGTATTTATACACCCATTCAGAGGTCGAGGTGGAAGACCAAACTATTACGCGTTTATTTAAATTTTAATTCTGCAAAACACACTGGTTAAAACTTAGGTTATATTTACACATATTCCACAAGAGATTAATTTAATATTTTGAGTACAAAGTATGCATAGTTGAAAGGTATTTTTCCCCTTGTGAAAGAATGTTCCCAATAGGCTGACTTATGTGGCTGCCCTTCGTGACTGCCTAGTGGCTAGATTTCAAAGGTGGCTGATTACCAAATGTGAACAATATCAATGGAATGATTAAGGTATTGTTGTAGAGACAACTTGTAAAGTACAAACTCTCCCTTTACGTGGGAGCAGTTGTGTGTGCACCATCAAAGTCATCTTCCAGGGTGGGATGAGCTTGTAACCAGTGATCCGCTTGGAGGCCATCACAAAAGAATACCTCATCTTCTAGGCTGCAGAATCATCGTGAGGAAGGTCAGCGAGGGTGCACCCACCACAGGCATGCATGTGAATAACTGGGAGGGCTAATTCAATTGGGACCTTATATCAATGAGAAAATAATTTGCTGAGAAAGGTGAATCTATATTCTGCAATAAGAACCCTGTAACCTTAGTTCTATATGCTCACATAAATTGAATTATATGTTACATACAGTCAGTTCTGATATCTTTTCTGTTTCTTCTCAGCTGCACTGGATATGGCCCTTGCTTGGGTGGCTGTGAGAATAGCCTCTGCTCTCTCTGGTAATTTATTTCACCTTTTCTTTGAAAGAAATTTTCTCTGAGTTTAGAATTCTCTCTGACAATTATTTCCTCTTTCATTATTTTAAATATATCCCTCTGTTGTCTTCTGGTTTACCTCACTTCTGAGGAGAAGTCAGTTAAAGTTCTTATCTTTATTCTTCTGTATGCAATACGTAATGTTTCTTTTTTCAGCTGCTTTCAAGATATTCTCTTTATTTTTTTTTTCTTTCCCAGCATTTGACAGAGAGTATTTTTGTTTGTTTTTTTATCTTTCTTAGTATATTCTGAACTTCTTGGATCTGTGTTTTTTTTAATTTTGGAAAATATTTCTTCTGTCCTGTTTGTTATTACTTTTCCCTTTATGATACCTATTACACACATGTTAGATATTTTGTAATATCCCCTTGGTTTGGATTTTTTTTCCCTTTCCCACTCTTGTTTATCTTTGTATTTTAGTTCATATAACTTTTATTAACCTAGCTTCAAACTCGTTCATTATTTTCCTCCAGTTGGAAGGGGAACAGGAAACCTTTTTCCTCCTCCACCCACCAGAATTATAAGACAATTAGTCCGCCTTGGGGAAGACGACAGGAACACTGAGACAGCCCGGCCCCACAGCTCAGGCGCACTGCTTGCCTGTTACTGAGGCTGATCCAGAAGAACGGAAGAACTCCCTGATCCTGCCTTCACCATGGTCTTAGCACCGGGGGACGTGTAACTGTAGCCTGCTGCTGACGGGAGGAACAGGACCCTGGAGAGAGATCTCATCTGTGCTGCAGGTGTCTGGGGCCTGCTGCAAGCTGTAGGGGGAGGAGGAACACTGTGGAAAACTCTCCAGGATTCAGCCCCACTCTAAGCAAAGGTAACATCAGCCCACTGGCTTTCCACATCCTAAGCAGAAGCAAAACTCCTACAGTATAACATGTCTCCTAAGCGAATCATTAGCACCAGGATTAGGAGTGTAAAAGAACTGTATTTCAAGATTTGGAAATTGTGTGTATGCATACGGTATTTAAAAGTACTCGAGCACTTTATATCCTAGGTCTCTGACACCCCAATTTCTCAGTAAGTAGTTTTAATTTTGGAGCTTAAAATTCTCTTTTCATTATCTTTCCTTTTCTGAGATTCCCAAATGAGCAAAAATAAAAAAATGTCATGGACTTTCACATATGAAAGGTCAGTAAAATAGATTTATCAGATGAAAGTCACAGGCACAATAATCTGCTCTTGCTCCTTTAATGAAAATGTCAGCTCACTTTGTGGTTATTCAGTAAGTAAATGATAGAGTAGTTCTTAATAATGGTTTGATAGAGTAGTTTAAAGGAAAAACAGCCACATGGGTTCAATAAATTTGTCATAAATGGGTAAAATGACTTAACTGTTATCCCAAATTGTCTTTCCAGAAATAACACTTTGCCTTCACACAGTATATATGCATATATATATATATACACACACACAAAGTCTTGCTATCAGAGTAAAGCAGATAGTGAATTTAATGATGTTCCCCTCTTTCCAAACAGCTTTTGAAAACTAGAATTATATTTGAACTGTGTCTATGCCCTTGTCACTCAATACTTAGATTATTTTATTGCACTTTTACATGCATATTTTCTAAGCTGCATTATCTTTCCAATTATTACAATTATCTGCACATAATTTGGGCCAAATCTGAAGCACTTTTTAGTTTACAATTTCCAGATAATTACTGGCAGCATGTGATCTACAAGTGAGTTGGGCTCCAAAAGTCTCTAAGTGAGTGAGTTGTGTGAGTTTGGCTGTATTCTCTTATAGAAACAATATCATATGATGGTTAATCTATGCCAATAACATCCTTTTATACTCATTATGCGTCTGATGTGTGGCATGATTATAAACTTGTACTCCAGAATTTAATCATTCGTATACTGTGGTGTTTAAGTTAAAAGTGTATTTGGATATTTGTTAATCATATCTAGAATAGAGCTTCTTAGAGAAATGGCTGGACCACAAAACCTCTAAATTTTCAATGAATTGTTTACCATCTTCACAACTGTCACTACCATTGATTCTTGAATGAGATCTATGCGCCAAAGACAAGACACAGATAAAATGCTGTATTTTTCTTTGCTGGTTGGCCCTTTTGATCTGTAAGTTTGGTTCAATTCTTAGCACTGGTGGGCTGGTTGGATCATGGCAATGTTAAGCCTTCTTTTAGCGCCTAAGAGCGTTACGTGTGGATGTTTTGGACCTTTTCCTGAGAAGACAGTTGCTTCTCAAATGTGAGAATGAGTTCTTCTGGGGGAAGTCAGCAGTGTTCCACAGGAAAAATATGGCACATTATTAGAGAGCACGCATTTTATTTAATAGAAGGTACTTTTAATTCTTTTTATATTGAAACACCTTTAGATCCCGTGGAAAGGTTGCCCTGGGAAAGGTAGACTATTTCTCCCTAAGACCTAAAGCAGTGAGACTAATGCCGTTTTCACTAGAACTCCTGTCCCCGTCACATGCACATGGCTATTACTGGGCTTTCTAGGAAGAGGAAGTCAACACTGCCCTCTAAGCAGGAGGGGGTCCTCTGAATGCTAGCTCATCACACCTGTTGATCATACTTAGAATGTACTAAGAAAAACTTAGTGGAAAAAGAGAAAATTAAAAAACACGACATGCAACGCAGACGCTAAAGCTTCATCGTTTTCCCTGGACTGGTGTGATGGTCAGCTTCTTACTGCCTGGGCCAGACGACATCATTCGTCTCATCCACATCAGCCTCCTGAGAGCGAGGGAGAGCCCGAGGGAGAGAGGATACAAAGTTCAGTTTCTCTTAGAGCCCAGTGTTCTGTCTCGTGTTATCCATTCTCACGGTGAACATGCAGGAATGAGCTGAGCGGTGTCCCTGTCATTCTCTGAGGAGGATACCAATAGAGCATGAAGGAGTATGGGGTCTCTTTTGGAGGTGATAAAATATTCTAAAATTGTGGTGCTGGTTGTACATATCTGTGAATATACTAGAAACCACTGAATTGTACACTTTAAATGGGTAAATTGTTACTGTGTGAATTATATCCCAATAAAGCTGTTTTAAAAACCCAGGTTCTGTCTTGACCTTTGTGAGGCTGTTTTTCCAAGCCCCACCGTGCATCCTTCTGTGGCAGAACACAAGCCATTGGCTGTTAAACTTCTCAGGCTTTTATGACTTGCCTTTTCTAGAGCTACTGCTCTCTCTCACAAGGCACTTATGTGCTTTTATTTTCTTATTGGGGTAAAATTAAAAAACAATAAAATTAGTGATTTTAATCATTACATTTTAAAAAATTTTGACAAATTTACAAATATGGGTAACTACCACCCCCAAATATATAAAACATTTCCATCACCTTAGAAGGTTTTATTGGTCCCCTTTCTAACAAATCCCTCCCACATTTCTGACTTTGTGTGCCCTGTTCTGCACAGCCTGAGGGCGTGCATGTGGGTTGCATGTAGCGTGGTCTCCCAATTTCATGCGTGGAGCATCCTTACTTCATCCCTGCATTTTGTAACTCTCCAGTATCTTCAAGCAATTGTGTTTTAAAAATATTTCCCAGAGTTTATAATTGTTATCAGCAAGAGGGTAGTTCTATAAAAGTGACTCCAACATTACAGGACACAAAAACATAAATGTATATTTGGTTTTATCTCAAGAAGTCTCTGAAATATCTTAGGACATCACTTTAATTTGTATTCTGAAATGTTATTGTATACCAAGCTAATAAGTGAACCACTGTTATATTTTGAATTTCAAATTATGCTCAGCTATTTTATTCAACCAATCTCCTTAGAGTTTGCTATATAATAAAAATTTATAATAGAAATAAAATAGTAAAATATTATTAATATAAAATTTACGTTTCTCATTATCCTATAACATTTAACTATGCAAATATCCTCTTACTAATAGCCACATGCTCATAATATTTAGATATAAGAAAACCTTGGAGCAAACACGACCTCTGAATTCCCTCCCAGCCGTGGTTCTCAACCATGGAGGATTTTACCACAGAGGAGATGTCTGGCAAGATCTGGAGACTATTTTGGTTGTTGTGACTGGGAAAGGGGTGCTACTGACGTGGAGTGGGTGGAGACTACAGATGCTGGTCAACATCCCACAATGATCAGAACGGTTCCCAACAACGCACAGTAATCCAGTCCAATGTCTAGAGAGCTGAGGCTGAGAAACTCTGCTGTATGCTCTAAGCACACATTTTCTTACACATTAAAGCTTTTTTGGAAAATGGGGCGGGGGCAGTAACATATTGCAGTTAGAAGTCAGAGATGTCAGAAATAGTGGTACACGCTCAAATCTCTGGCGTACCGCATACGAGCATTTTGATCTCCACAAGATACCTCAACTCTGAAAGCCTCCATTCTTCGTCTGTAAATTTGGGCTAAGGATCACAACTTTATAGCAATATTCTGAGGACTAAATAACAAAGTATATAGAATTCCTCTCAGCACAGAGCCTAGCTCAATAAACGGCTTTGGCTGTAAGCTCATACACACCATGAGCAAAAGTGAGGCTGTTGCAGGCAGCCTGTTATGCAGGTATGCATAAGCCACACCTCCAAGTGAACGGACCAGACCCTTGTTTGCAGGAGCAAAATCTAAACAGGTGCAGAAAATTTACTTCTCTTGTCTTCCTCTTAACAAAAAAAAAGAGAGAGACTTTTATTCATTCATAGATTTTGTGTTGTGATCTGTGACATATTTGGCGTGTCTCCTGTTACCCCCCTGACAGTTGCAAATACCACCACGATAACATGACCATTTAGAACCCTAATGACTTAACACAGCTTTCACGGTGAGATGCCAGGTAAGGACAGCCTCCAGGCACAATCAGGATGGATTAGAAGCCTGATTCTCCTCATTAGGGTGGGTGCACTGAGGTGCTGTCAAGGTCTAGGAAATCATAGCTCCAGGAGGAGCACATGAGCAGATGGCGCCCGGCAACAGACCTCATGTGGTGCCACATTTCTCAGAATTGGTTAAAAGAACGAGTGGCTCTCATCTGATAAATGACAATTAGTGGGCGCCATGAGTGTGGATCAAAGAGGTTTGTGATTAATGTTCTTGGATGTCAACCTCAAACACTCAATGGAGCACAACGTTTTCCACAGTCACTCCAGCACATTATTAACGGAACACAAAGTCCCCTTGTCTGTAAAAGAAATTCCATTTCTCCTCTTATTGAGAGGCGAAGCAAGGGAGTTTTGAGATCAAATTCTCTTCCTTTGTGATGGTCTTGAGCATGCCATAAAAGTGACTCACATTGTTTGAAAAGCTATGCTAAGATGACAGATGACATCTCTAGACAGCGCAGCTGAGGGCCCGAGACAGGTGAACAAGAACGTGGATATCCAGTGTTCTGACACAAATGGGCCAATTTAACATGATAGCGCTCTCGGAGAGAGACGAAAGTTTCTTAGAAGCATGTCATTTCCTATGAATAATGCAAACCGAGGGCATTCCTACAAGGCCAAGATGCTCTCTGTTTTCCCACGTACATGCAGTTTCCAGAGTTAAAGAGTTCTTTTCTCCTCATATCCTCCAGATTGTCTGTTTCTGTAATTGAATTCACCCAGAGCCAAGGGAAGCTTGGCTTTTCTTACAGACCTAGACTTGTATCTCTCCTGGGTCCAGTCTCCAGGCTCCAAAATCATTACTCAAACCTTCCCTGCTCTTCTCTCTTCCCCTCACTCTCAGCAGAGGACTTCATCTCCTATTTCACTGAATAAATTAAAAGTATTAGACAACCTCAGCCTCTTTCCAGCAAGTCTATGAGAGTACCTGCATCTCTTCTGTTTTTTTCATGGTGGGGAGTGATCTCTCCTCCACTCAGGGCACTTCACCTTCAATTGCCCCCTTGTGTCTCCTTTCCTTTTGTATTAGCTCCTCATCTGCATTGAAGTGCTTCCTTCCAAAACAAAATCCTCCTTTTTCCTTTCTCATCTCCTTGGCCATCATTCTTGTTATCTTCCATCTTTTTCCATCTCTTCAAACCAAAATACTGTCTGTAATCTATCTCATTTCCTCCTCTGTCTCTCTCCCTTTCTCTTCCTCTCCCTCCTCCCTCTCTCTCTTTCTCTCCGTCACTACTCCACTTGCTCCAATCTCTTTTTCCTTCATCCCTTTACGGAAACATCCGGATGTTCAGTAGTTCTAATATTTTAAGTAGAAATGTGCTTGAGTTATCACTTCAGCAATTCCCTTGGCTTCCTGAAATGTTCTCTTCTCCCACTTCCTTTACATCCTTCTCCTCCATGGCTTCAGACAGCAGGAGACCACTGTGGGTTGTTCTCTGTCTCTCCAGCTGCTTCGTCTCCTTTGTTACTCCTCATCTTTGTGGGATCTCCTCCCCAGGTAGGTCCACTTCTCTGCTCACTCTGCAGTTTCCTATCCATTCATTTCGCTTTAGTTAGTGTCCATGTGTCCATGAATCCCACGTCTCTCTGAGCCCCTTACTCCACCTGCCTTCTTGACGTCTATATTGGGGTAGTTCATTGGCTTCTGAAAATGGACATGATCATTGCTTCTCTTGTAATCTCTCCCACACCCAAGCCTCTGTAGAGGGCCCAATCTCAGTCACTAACTCCACCATTCACCCCGCCCCTCGTGTGAGCATTGTTGGACCTACCCTGGCCTGACCACCTGTGTACCCTGCTGGGCTCACCTTGTCCCACCTTCCCCGCATCCCTCTGCCCTCAGTTCCTGCTTCTTACCACCCTGGATCTTCATGCAGGCTCTTCTTTCTGTCTAAAAAGCTATTCTGTCTACTTTTTGCCTTGTTAACTTTTAATACATCTTCAGGTCTCAAGTTAAAAAAGAGTTACTTGTAAAGAAAACCTTCCCTGACCCTGAAGTTGTTTGAAACAAGGTTGTGTAATTCCAACATACTATGAAGTTCTCTTTTGTAGCACTTTGACTTATAATCACTGAATTAGTATTTTATAATTGTTTGCTTTATATATCTTCCACATGGAACTATAAGTTATGTCTTTTGTCACTACCTTTTTCATGCTACCCAACAGTGCCTGGAATGCTGTGGGTTCTCTCTCTCTGTGTTTATGGACAACATTTTGATGCAGTTGTGTGTGTTTTTTATTAAATATCTAGTTGTAGAATCCATAAAAGGTAAATTTTAGTATTAATCTGGGATTGTTTTTTTCTTGAGCAGATGTGGCAGGAGAAATGGTGTTATTCTAGCACGTTTAAGAGTAGTTCAGATGACTACAGAGGCTGAGTAGGGGAGGTTGAGTGAGAGCCATGGGCTGATAGCTTGGGAAGAAAAACAAGGATCAAGGTGCTGGGACTTGGTAAGTAATGAGGATTAGAGAGGGTTATGAGAAAGCAGAGTTGTCTCTGAGGTAAGTATTGGGGCTTAGCATTTCTTGAGAGTATCTCCAGGGGATGGGTGATCTAGGGTTTGGCATTGTGACTGAGTAAAGTTAGCTAGCGTTGAAGGTCTTTAAAGTTAATGTGATCTGGGAATAGTGAGGCTCCACACGACCACTGACGTGCCCCAGATCATTACAGGGTTTGGGTACAGAAGACGGTTTCTGTCTCTAGTGGCTGGGGGAGACTGACTGTGAGGTCAAGAGGTGATCAGTTGGCCACGTTAGAGGACACTCGAGGTGAATGAATCAAGCCTGAGATGGGAGCAGGGCAATGATTCATGAAACCGGGGCTCCACTCCCTGTCCCATAGCCCTCTCTAATCTCAGGGGTTGCAGGGTGTGGGAGGATTAGGAGCTTCCATCTCTGAGGGCTGTAAGGAAGCAAAGCCACAGAGAAGTACCAAGTTTCAGTCAAGGCAAGAAAATGGAGAGCTTTTTCTGAAAAAATTATAGGGTGAAGTGGAATTTGTTTACAATGTAATGATGATCCTGGGAGGTATAACTGGGGTGTGTGTGTGTTGGTATTTAGAAGGACCAGGGATGAGAAAGCAGAGATCCAGAGATGGATATGAGGCTGAGGGACAATTTAAGGGTAGAGGGTTCCCAATATTCACTGACACAGAAGTAGAGGCATGAGGTACGGTTAGATACAAAGAGCTCCCAATCTCTTACATTTGGCAGAGGGGTTGCGTGGGTACAATCAAATGGAAAGTGCCAGGAAGTGTGATTTCAGTGAGGGTGTGAGGACTTCTCCCCAAATTAGCAAAGGGACGGGAGGGTCCTGGTGGAGGAAGCAGTCAGGATGTTTTGGGGATGGCAGCATGGCTCTGGTCCAGTGGATATGAGGACATTGGCATGCAGAGTGTTGGCAAGCACTGCCTGGAACATGGCTGGAGCTGGACACGTTTGCTGAATAAATGAACGAAAAGAGTCAGTTCAGTAGGTGCCAGCCAGAGCCCCGGTTTGATGGGAGGGAAAGAATATGTGCCGTGACGTTGCAGAGAAGCTGTGCAAACTTTCTCCAAGGTGGACCCCAGCTCATCACACCTGAAGCCCTCTATGTTGCATCTATTGCGTGTTCCATCCTTTCCATTTCTTCCCGAATGCACACTCTGCACTTCATGTTGGGTTGCCTTCTGGGGATTCAGAAAAAAATGAGAGGAATAAGATCATTGCATTCATTAAGCTTACGTATAGAAGGAAGGGAAGAGAGATGTTCAGTAATTAATCATCCATACTGTGCTTTATTACAGTTGTAATCTTTGGGTACTTCAGAAGGGAACTGAGTATCATCAGTTTCACAAGACTTTTAGATTTCTTCCATCCGGGCAGCTTCTGATACCTTGTCTCCTCTGCAAGGCCTTCTGATGAAAGATAATACCTTTTTTCTGCGTAAACTTTGAATTTACATGCTTTTTCTCTAGTTCCATGATATGCATTTGCTTATTTATGAACTGAAATTATTCCTTAATTATGTTTCCTATTCATTATTTTTTCAGGTTTTCTCAGTTCTTTATGTTTTTCCATGAAATCATCATTAGTGTTAGACTACAAATGCCCCAAACTGGACACTTACTAATTCAAGTCTAATCAGATCACATTGGGTGTAAATTCATGTTTAATAAATTATTTTAGATTTATCTAGAGTATTTTTAAATATTCTATAAAGATATCTGAGAGAAGAGGACAGCATAACCAGACGCTCCTACACAGACAAGGAGTTATTTATTTCTATCCTTGGTGCCTATTGTACACGGTATTCATTCCAAAAAATGTTTAGTGAATAAAAGAAAGAATTTGTCTCTTTATCAGGATATTGGAAAACAGTGATCAAAGATAATTACATTAATATATATACACATATCTATGTGACGGTAACTTAGTCAATTATTACGGTTTTGATTGATAATGACAAAATAGATTACAAACATATAATATTCACCACTTCTGCTTACATTAAAGTACCTTGGGATGATATCTATTCATATGCAGATCAACCTTCTGAATGTACAAGTAAACTCTTAGGGAAGGACAGTTTGCTTATGGCTAGTTTTGTTAATATCTGTGTATCATATTCAGTTGTGAAGCTTGTTCAAAGAATGAGCTTCTTTATTCATCTTTGCCATTTTCCCATAGCACATATTGTATGACCAATATTGAATAAATATAGATTGAATACAAAAATGAGTAAATGAATGAATTTTCTATATAAAGAAAACCTTAGGTTGTCAGAAACATGGCAGGGTGAGCTGTTCCCTTTGTCTCTCCTCCTCTGAATTACAACTAAATGGACATTCATTGACCAACAGAGGATACCCACACAGCACAGCAGGGTGCCTGAGAGACTCACGCAGCTATACATCTGAAGGTGGATGGATTGGGACCCTAGGAAGCAGTGGAGACAGGTGAGTACTCCCCTACTCCACCCCCAGCAGCAGTGAGCCAAGTCTCAAGTCCTCTCATAGCAGCTGGTGCTACTCTAAGAGGAGGTGGGGATAGCCCAGGCTGAAGGCAAATGCTTTTCTGGCCTATGGGGGCAACCACCATGCTGCTGCAGCCCCACCAGTGGGAACTTACCCCGGCATGACTGTAAGAGGAGGCAATGTGAGCGAATGCTATCCCAGCTTGCAGGAACACCCACCAAGCTGCTGTGGCCCGAATGAGTGTTCTGGCTTGGACCTTGCTAGGAAGCGCTGCCCACAAAGCACAGTAGCTGGTGTGACTATAAGTGGAGATGGCTGCAGCCCCGCACACACGTGAATGCTATCTCAGCCTTCAGAAGCACCCACTGTACCTGCAAAACTTCCAGCAGGTGGGCTGGGATCAGAAACACAGCTCCTGCTTCCCCCCAGTGGTAGCAGGTGGAATCTGTGACCTGATACTACCACAAATGCACTGGCAAAGGGTTAGTCCATCAAACACCATGAAAAACTACAGTAACTATTCAGAGCTGAATGAAAATGACAAGTCTCCAGAAACCAATCTTGAAGTGATAGAAATTTACACTCTAAATGACAGAGAATTCAAACTAGCTGTCATAAAGAAACTCAATAAGTTATAAGAAAACTCAGAAAGACAGTTCAATGAGCTTAGGAAGAAAATTAATGAGCAGAAGGAATACTTCACCAAAGAGATTGAAACTATAAAAAAAAAACCAAACAGAAAAATTGAACATGAAGCACACAATTAATGAGATAAAAAAATCTAGAATCCTTAAAAAATAGAGCTGATGTTATAGAGGACAGAATTTGTGATTTAGAGGAATATAGAAATGCTTCAGGTGGAGGAGGAACGAGAACTAAGATTTAAAAAAAATGAAGGGATTCTTTGAGAAATATCCGACTCAATTAGGAAAATCAACATAAGGATTATAGGTATTACAGAGGGAGAAGAGTAGGACAAAGGAGCAGAGAGATGTTCAAAGAAATTGTAGCTGAGAACTTCCCAAATTTGGGAAGGAACTGGACTTACAAATACATGAAGCCAATAGAACTCCTAATTACATCATGAAAAAAGACCTTCTCTAAGGCATAAAGTAATAAAACTGGCAAAAGTCAATGACAAAGAAAAAATATTAAGGGCAGCAAGGCAGAAGAAAATAATCTACAAAGGAACCCCTATCAGGCTTTCTGTGGATTACTTGGCAGAAAACTTACAGGCTAGGAGATAATGAAATGGTACATTAAAAATACTGAAAGACAAAACTTTCATCCAAGAATACTCTATCCAGCAAAACTATCCTTCAGATACGATGGAGAAACAAATCCTTTCCAAGATAAACAAAAGCTGAGGGAGTTTATTGTCACTAGACCTCCCCTACAAGAAATGATAAACAAAGCCCTCACACCTGAAACAATAAAGCAAAGGTCTACAAAGTTTTGAGCAAGGAGATAAACAGACAGACAAACTTAGAAAACTGCAGCTCTCTATCAGAACAGGTTAGCAAACACTTAATTACAACATAAAAGATAAACAGAAGGAAAGCATCAAAAAGGACTATAAACACTTCAATTTAGTCACAAACTCACAATACAAAATAGAATAATTTTTGATGACAATAACTCATAAGGGGAAGAGGAGAGGGATGGAACCTGCTTAGGCTAATGAAGATAAAAGGCTATCAGAAAATGGACTACCTCATCTCTGAGATCTTTTATACAAACCTCATGGTAACCACTAAACAAAATATCATAGCAAAGCCACAATTCATAAATAAAGAGAAAACTGAGTAAACCACCACAGAAAACCACCAAACTGAAATGGCAGTCAGAAATACAAGGGAAGAGAAACAATGGGAATATAAAACAACTGGAAAACAAGAGATAAAATGGCAATATTAAGCCTTCATATATCAATAATCACTCTAAATGTAAATGGATTGAATTCTCCAATGAAAAGATACAGGGTAGCTGGATGGATTAAAAACAAGACCCAACAATATGCTGCCTCCAGGAAACATATCTCAGCTCTAAAGACAATCATAGACTCAGAGTGAAGAGATGGAAGATGATACTCCAAGCAAATGGCAAACAAAAGAAATAAGATGTTGCAATACTTATATCAGACAAAGCAGACTTCAAGATAAAAAAGATAATGAGAGACAAAGAGGGGCAGTATATAATGATAAAAGGGACTTTCCACCAAGAGGACATAACACTTATGAATAGATAACAACCTAACACAGGAGCACCAAAGTATATAAAGCAACTTTTAACAGACCTAAGGGGAGAAATTAACAGCAGCACAATAATAGTAGGGGACCTCAATACCCCACTTACATCAATGGATAGATCAACCAGACAGAAAGTCAACAAGGAAACAGTGGATTTAAATAAAAAACTTGATCAGATAAACTTAATATATATAGAGAGAGCATTCCATCCCCAAAGAGCAGAATACACATTCTTCTGTAGTGCACATGAAACATTATCAAAGACAGACCATATGTTGGTAAACAAGGAAAGCCTCAATAAATTTAAGAAGACTGAAATTATATCAAGCATCTTTTCCAACCATAATGCTATGAAACTAAGAATCAACTACAAGAAAAAAGCTGGGAGAGTCACAAATATGTGGAGACTAAACAACATGCTACGAACAACCATTGGATCAACGAAGAAATCAAAGGAAAAATTAAAAAATATCTGGAGACAAATGAAAATGAAAATATGACATACCAACTCTTATGGGATACAGCAAAAGAGGTTCTAGGAGGGAAATTCATAGCAATACAGGCCTGCTTCGACAAACAAGAAAAATCTCAAATAAGTAATCTTAAACTACACCTAACAGAACTAGAAAAAGAAGAACAAACAAAGCCCAATGTCATCAGAAGGAGGGAAATAATAAAAATTAGAGCAGAAATAAATGAAATAGAGCCTAAAAAAAACAGTAGAAAGGATCAATGAAACAAAGAGCTGGTTCTTTGAGAAGACAAACAAAATAGACAAACCCTTAGACTCACTAAGAAAAAAAGAGAGAAGGCTCAAATAAATAAACTTAGAAATGAAAGAGGAGAAATTACAACAGATATCATGGAAATACAAAGGATTATGAGAGAATACTATGAAAAACTATATGCCAACAAACTGGATAACCTAGAAGGAATGGATACATTCTTAGACTCATACAACCTCCCCAAGCTGAATCAAGAAGAAGTAGAAACTCTGAATAGACCAATAACAAGTAAAGGGATTGAAACAGCAATCGAAAACCTCCCCAAAAACAAAAGTCCAGGACCAGGTGGTTTCTCTGGAGAATTCTACCAAGCATTCAAAGAAGATTTAATACCTATCCTTCTCATACTATTCCAAAAAATTGAAGAAATGGAATGCTTCCTAACTCTTTCTATGAGGCCAACATTACCCTGATACCAAAACCAGACAAGGACAACACAAAGAAGGAAAATTACAGGCCAATATAGCTGATGAACATAGATGCAAAAGTCCTCAAAAAAATGTTGGAAAATCAAATACAGCAATACATTAAAAGGATCACACACCATGATCAAGTGGGATTTATACCAGCAAACAGGAATGGGTCAACATCTGCAAATCAATCAATGTGATACGCCACATTAACAAAATGAGGAATAAAACCCATATGACCATCTCAATAGATACAGAGAAAGCATTTGACAAGATCCAACATGCATTTATGATAAAAACTCTCAATAAAATGGGTATAGAAGGAAAATACCTCAACATAATAAAAGTCATATATGACAAACCCACAGCCAACATCGTATTCAATGGGGAAAAACTGAAAGCCATCCCTCTGAGAACAGGAACAAGACAAGGATGCCCACTCTTGCCATTCCTATTCAACATACTACTGGAGGTTTTGGCGAGAGCAATTAGGCAAGAAAAAGGAATAAAAGGTATTCAAATTGGAAAGGAAGAAGTGAAACTCCTGCCGTTTGTGGATGACATGATTCCATACATAGAAAACCCTAAAGAATCCATCAGAAAACTGTTAGAAATAATCAACAACTACAGCAAAGTTGCAGGGTACAAAATCAACTTACAAAAATCAGTTGCATTTCTGCACTCTAATAATGAACTAATGGAAAGAGAACTCAAGAATACAATCCCATTTACAATCACAACAAAAAGAATAAAATATCTAGGAATAACTTTAACCAAGGAAGTGAAAGACCTATACAATGAAAACTATAAGAGATTATTGAAGGAAATCTATGATGACATAAAGAAATGGAAAGATATCCCATGAACATGGATTGGAAGAATAAACATAGTTAAAATGTCCATACTACCTAAAGCAATATACAGATTCAGTGCAATCCCAATCAGAATCCCAGTGACATTCTTCACAGAACTAGAACAAAGAATCCTAAAATTCATATGGGACAACAAAAGACCCCAAATAGCTAAAGCAATCCTGAGAAAAAAGAACAAAGCTGGAGGCATCACAATACCTGACTTCAAAATATACTGCAAAACTACAATAATAAAAACAGCATGGTACTGGTACAAAAAACAGACACACAGATCAATGGAACAGAATTGAAAGCCCAGAAATAAAACCACACATCTATGGACAGCTAATCATCGACAAAGGAGCTAAGAACATACAATGGAGAAAGGAAAGTCTCTTCAATACACGGTGCTGGGAAAACTGGACAGCCACATGCAAAAGAATGACAGTAGACCATTATCTTTTGCCATACACAAAAATTAACTCTAAATGGATCAATCACTTGAAGATAAGACCTGAAACTATAAAACTCCTAGAAGAAAATATAGGCAGAACACTCTTTGACATTGGTCTTAGAGGGATCTTTTCGAATCCCATGTCTCCTCGGAATTCCATGTCTACAAGGGAAACAAAAGAAAAGATAAACAAGTGGGACTTCGTCAGACTAAAGAGCTTCTGCAAGGGAAATGAAACAAGGATCAAAATGAAAAGACAACCCACCAGCTGCGAGAAAATATTTGCAAATCATACATCCGACAAGTGGTTAATCTCCATAATATATAAAGAACTCACAGAACTGAACAACAAAAAAAACAAATAACCTGATCAAAAAATGGGCAGAGGATATGAACAGACATTTTTCCAGGAAGATATACAGATGGCCAATAGGCACATGAAAAGATGTTCAACATCACTAATCATAAGGATAATGCAAATTAAGACTACACTAAGATATCACCTCACACCAGTGAGAATGGCTATAATCACCAAGACAAAAAATAACAAATGTTGGAGAGGATGTAGAGAAAAGGGAACACTTATTCACTGCTGGTGGGAATGCAGACTGGTGCAGCCTTTAGGGAAAACAGTACAGAGGTTCCTCAAAAAATTAAAAATAAAAATATCTTATGATCCAGCTATCCCACTTCTGGGTATTTATCCAAAGAACTTGAAATCAACAACCCAAAGAGGCATAGGCACCCCTATGTTCATTGCAGCATTCTTCACTATAGCCAAGACGTGGAAGCAACCCAAGTGTCCATCGACAGATGACTGGATAAAGAAGATGTGGTCTATATGTACAATGGAATACTACTCAGCCATAAAAAAAGACAAAATCGTCCCATTTGCAACAACATGGATGGACCTTGAGGGTGTGATGTTAGGCAAAATGAGTCAGACAGAGAAAGACAAACACTGCATGATTTCACTTACATGTGGGAGATAAACAAACACATGGATAAAGAGAATAGATTAGTTTTTTTATTTTGAGGAAGATTGCCCCTGAACTAACATCTGTGGCCAATCTTTCTCATTTTTTTTTCTTTTTTCTCCCCAAATCCCCCAGTACATAGTTGTATATCCTAGCCGTAAGAGAACAGATTAGTTTTTTACCAGAGGGGGAGGGGGGGAACGAAAGGGGTAAAGGGGCACATATGTATGCTGCCAGATAAAAATTAGACTATTGGTGGTGAGCATGCTGCAGTCTATACAGAAACTGATAAATAATAATGTACACCTGAAATTACACAATATTATAAACGATTATGACCTCAATAAAATAATTGGGGAAAAAATGAAGAAAATTTACTCAGGGGTATTTTTTTTTTTTTTTGCTGGGGAAGATTGGCCCTGAGCTAACACCTGTGCCAATCCTCCTCTATTTTGTATGTGGGATGCCGCCATAGCATGGCTTGATGAGCAGTGTGTAGGTCCATACCTGGGATCTGAACCCGCTAATCCTGTGTTGCCAAAGTGCAGCGCACGAACTTAAGCACTACACCGCCCAGCTGGCTTCTCAGAGATAATTTTTTAAAAATCTATGTGAAGTTAAATTTCTTCCATTAACATTCTGAAGTGTAAGATGTGTTTTCCAATGTTATGCATCAGGAAGCATGTTGAAGAGTCCATGCCATTTTGGTCAAATCTAGACAAGGGCTGAATTATCCTTTCTCCAAAATTATCAGTATTAGCATTTTGTAATTTCAGTATGTAATCCTCTATCTGTTTTGTGAAGTGTTTACCTAAGGACTTCATGTTCTTTGGAGTGAATATACACTACATTTATGCATCTATGCACTCCTATGTTCAGTGCAGCATTATTCACAATAGTCAAGACTTGGAAGCAACCTCAGAGCCCATCAGTGAACGAATAGATGAAGAAGACGTGGTATATATGTACAATGGAATACTACTCAGCCATTAAAAGAATGAAATTGTGCATTTGCGACAATATGGGTGGAGCTTGAGGATATTATGCTAAGCAAAATAAGTCAGACTGAGAAAGACAAATACCGTATGATTCCACATATATGTGGAGGATAAACAAACACGTAGATACAGACGACATTGTGCTTTTAAAATCATTTCTCGGGCAGGCCTGATGGTGTAGTTATTAAGTCTGCACGCTCTGCTTTGGCAGCCCAGGGTTCACGGGTTCAGATCCCGGGTGCAGACGTAGACAACTCCCACCAAGCCATGCTATGGCAGAGTCCGACATAAAAAATAGAGGAAGATTGGAACAGATGTTAGCTCAGGGACAATCTTCGTCAAGCAAAAAGAGGAAGATTGGCAACAGATGTTCGCTCAGGACCAAGCTTCCTTACCAAAAAAAAAAAAAAAAAAAGAAATCATTTCCTACCTGTTCATTGTTAGTAATAGAAATGCAAGTAATTTTTGTGTGTTATCTTGTATCCTCTGGCTTTGCTGACCCCACTTTTAGTTATAGGAGATTTTTGTAGATTCCTTGGAGTTTTCTACATACACAATCATGTCATCTACAAATAGTCACAGTTTTATTTCCCCCTTTCCTATCTGTATGTCTTTTCTTTCTTTTTTTTTGCTTTTTACACTGGCTAGAACTCCCAGTGCCTTTTTGAATAAAAGTGGTGAGAGGAGACATATTTATTTTTTCTTAGTTTTCGTGGAAAGATTTCACACTTAAGTATGTTAGCTGTAGGTTCTTTGTAGATAATCTTTATGAAGTTGATGTAATTCCCCTGTATTCCTAGTTTATTGCGAGTTTTTATCATGAATGGGTGTTAGATTTGTCAAATGCTTTTTCTGCATCAATTGTCATGATCATATAATTTTTCTTTTTCAGATTGTTGATATGGTCAATTTCATTGATTGATTTGTGAATGTTGAACTAGCATTGCACTTAGTCATTGTATAATTCTTTTATTCATTGTTTGATTCAATTTGCTAATAATCCGAGAATAATTGTGTCTAAGTTCGTGAGAAATATTTGTCTGTAGTTTTCTTCATTGTGTGACGTGTTCGTCTGGCTTTGAAGTTAGGATAATACTGGCCTCATCAAATGTGTTGGAAAGTATTCGCTTTTGTTCTATTTTCTGGAATATATTGTGTAAAATTGGTGTTAATTCTTTAAAGATTTGGTCAGGTTCCCCTGAGAAACCATCTAAGCCTGGAGATTTTCTTTTGAGAGTTCAATATCTATAAATTTAATTTCTTTAATGGTTATAGGACTACGCAGATTATCTACTTAATCTTGGTGACTTTTGGTTATTTGTGGGTATGGTACACAGAATTATAGTCCCACAAAGTTATCTCCAGGTTATAAGTCAAAGCGAAATTAAGGTGACAGATGGAATTCAGATGTTAATAGATCTTAAAATAGGCAGATTACCTGGAGGTGGGGCCTCCAGAAGCTGGAAAAGGCAAGCAATTGGATTCTCTCCTAGAAGCTCCAGAAGGAACCCAGCCTGTCGACACTTGATTCTAACCCAGCGAGAACCATTTCATACTTCTGACTCCGAGAACTGTAAGATAATAAACTTGTTTGCTTTATGCCACTAAGTTTATGGCTATTTGTCGCAGCAGCCATACAAAACAAAGAAATACATTTTGAAGAATTGGTTCATTTCTTCTAAATTGTTGAATTTATTAGCATGAATTTGATCCTAGTATTCCCTTATTATGCTTTTAGTAACTACAAGATCTGTAGTAATATCCCACTTCCTTCCTGAGGTTGATAATTTCTTTCTTCTCTTTGTTTTTATCACTCTTGGTAGAGGTTTATCAATTTTTTTGAAGACAAGCTTTTTAATTCATTGGTTTTCTCTATTATTTTCCTTTTTGCAGTTTCATAGATTTCTGATCTTTAATATTTATTATCTATTATTTCATTAATTATATACATCTATTATTTCCTTCTTTATGCTTGCTCTCATTCATTTTGCTCATTTTTTCCAGTTTCCTGACATAAGAACTTTGTTGACTTGAGACCTTTCTCTTTTCTAATGTAACCGCGTAGTGCTATAAATACACCCTCATCACTGGGTTAGGTGTCTGCCACATATTTTGTATTTGAAACATGAAAATACATGTTGTATTTTCGTCTTCTTTCAGGTATCTTCATTTTTTATTTCCTTGGAGAATTCTTCTTTGACACATGGCTTATTCAGAAGTGTCGTGTTTAATTTCCAGGGCTTGGAGAATTTCTTGTTGTCCTTCTACTTTCTAGTTTGATTCCATTATGGTTAGAGAACGTACTCTGCAGAATTTAAATTCTTTTCTTCTTGTTTGAGTTTGTTTTATGTCCTAGGATGTGCTCTGTCTTTGCGAACGCTTCAGGGGCACTTCTGCTGTTGTTGGCAGGAGTGTCTGTGCATGTCAATTAGGTCCTGTTGGTTGATTGCATTGTTCACACTTTTTAGACTCTTGTTGAATTTTTGTCTGGTAGTTCTATAGTGTTGAAGCCCCGACTATAATTGTGGATTTGTTTATTTCCTTTTGGCTCCATCAGGTTCCTTCCTCACCTGTTTCGAGGCTCTGTTGTTTATTGTGTTTCCATTCAGGATCACATGACTTCCTGATGTATTGATCCCTTTATCATTATCCTAGCCACAAATTCTTTTAGTTTTCCCTTTTCTGAAAATGTCTTTAATTTTCCTTCATTCTTGAAATATAGATTCACTTGATGTAGGATTCACAACTGATAGTTTATTTTCAGCCATTAAAAAAGGTGTGTCTCTTCCTTCTGGTCTCCATTGTTTGAGATGAGAAATCTGCTGCCATTTGAGTTGGTGTTTTCCTGTTGGTCAATGGTGTTTTCTCTGTGGCTGTTTTCAAGGTTTTTTTCTTTGACTTTACTTTTCAGAATTTTGACTATCACCTGTGCCCTGGCATGGCTTTATTTAGGTTTTATCAGGTTGGGGTTCGCTCAGCTCTTTGAATCTACAGGTTTATATCTTTTTCCAAACTTGGGAAGTTACAGCCATTGTTTCTTCAAATACTCTTTTAGTCCCATTATCTTCTCTCTTTATGAGACTTCAACGATACAAATTTTGCGTCTTACATGTTGTCCAACCAGTTCAGCCAGAAGTGAGGACATAAGGCCTCCAATGTATTTTCTAAGTATGTGCACTGTCCTATGCACGCACACGGCCTTCTAGATTCTCAGAATCTGTCAGAGCTTTTCAAAGCCCTTATGGACATAATATTCTCCAGCTTTTCCTTTTGAGCTTTTAGGTTAGCTTATTGTTTGCCTCAACTCTTATGCATCACCTTAGGCAACCATGAAATTAATCAACTGTCTCTAATTGTTTATGGGTTTTTTTTAGATTTTATTTTTTAGAGCAGTTTTATTGAGAGGACAGAGAGTTCCCATGTATCCCCTCCCCTCCATGTGCACAGCCGTCCCCACCATTGATGAACCCGCATCATCATTACCTAAAGTCCACAGTTTGCATTAGGGTTTGCTCTTGGTGTTGCACAATCTATGGGTTTTGACAAATGTATAATGACATGTATCCACAATTATCTGATTGCTTTTGACAAATGCCCCTGGGGAAAAGGCTTTTGTATGGGTGAGTTCCAAGTCAGGAACTTAAACAAAGACAACTTTGTAAATGGATCTTCCAGGGAAACACCAGACCAAATAATGACAGTTCTCTGACTGAGGCTTTGAAGTAGCTCTTACTCTATTCTGTCCTGTCCACTGGTGGCTAGGATGCTGGTTTCTCCATGATTGTGGGCCATTGGTTTTTCTTGGAGTTTGAGGGGGTTTGGGAAATGGGAAAGTTAAAATGCCATAGAGCTTGCTATTTTGCAGAGACTCAGCTGTTTTTCTTTTCTTTTTTTTTTTTAATTTTTGTTTATTGCAGTAACATTGGTTTATAACATTGTATAAATTTCAGGTGTACATCATTATACTTCTATTTCTGCATAGATTATATCATGTTCACCACCCAAATACTCATTAAAACCCATCACCACACACACATGCCGTCAGCTGTTTTTCTTGAATAAACTCTACCCAGTTTTCTGTAAGCCTTTGGCTAATTTCCAGAGTTTTGAAAAGGTTGATTCTTACTATTTTTGCCATTTTTCTTTTATAAAGGAAAGCACTTTCCAGAGGTTCTTAATCCACCATTTTCACTTCTGCCACCTCCATTAGTTCTCATTATGTAAGTTTACTCATAACCACACAGCTCAGGGGCAAGGGGACATTTTCCTAGGCCAGAGAGAACCGGGAAGGGATGGAGGACTTAACTGTTTGTTCTTGTGGCCTAGAGCTGATCAAGCCTCCCACTAGTTTCTCTCCTCTTGTGCATTTGGGATGGTTTTCTCTAAGCCTTCATGTCGTAGCCCTCTCCTACTTGCAAAATCTGGGCATGATTTTGGTCCCAAGTAAAGCTTCTTCCTGGTCTTTCTGGACTCAGTGTATCAACAGGCCTTCATGGGTCACTTGCCCTAGGTCTTGAGATTTAGTAGATTAAGGACTAAATTTTGTTTAGCAAGAAGTTGAAAATCAATTTTCTTCTCTTAGCAAAACAGATTTGTCGGGGATGGTTTTCTGCCAAGTCTAGATATTGTGTTTTCTTTCTCTCCAGTCCCTGTGTTCTTTGATCTTAAAAATAAAATTGAACAGCTTTTGCTCAGTCAAGATGAACTAAGACCTACTCTTTGGAGATAATAATTAGTGCAGATTTCTTCATCTAAACACTCAAAGTGTGTTTGGTTAAGCATGAGATTTTTAGTTGATTTTCCAAGGGGACAGATAAGTTTTGATCCACTGAAACTCTTCTCCCATTCTCTGTAGTGCACATCATCCATTTTAAAGATGATTGTCCATGATTAGGGATTTAATATGTGTTTACTGGGAAAGGGCAACACTGGTTGGTCTATTGGTAGAATCAGCTTGACACACTAGGGTAATGTAAAATTCCATAACGACGCTGAAATTCTATAAAACACCTTGAGGATTGGTACAGTTTAAATAACTGCTATCCTCTTGCATAAGTATTTATTTTATGAATTTATTAAAAATAAATACTTCCCATCTTTAGAATTATATTTTAAATGCTTATTACTTTATTACCATTTATTATAAAATTTCTATAATCACTCTAATTTTTATTTTATAATTGGTATGTCAATTATTATATAAACAATAAAGCCCTAGATGAATTGATATATTCTGACCCACCTGAAGTGTTATCAATGCTCACTCTATTATTATTATTTTAAAGACAATGCACTATATTCTTATTTAGTAAAGGCACCAAGTTGATGTCACTTGCCTTGCAGGAATCCGATGTGTTCCACGGAGGCATTTTAGTAAAAAGGATTGGAATTGCATCAAAGGTCACTGTCTCATGATCAACTGGCAGAGTCAAAACAGAGATAAAGGCAATAGATAAAAGAGACTATAAAATTTGCCTCCTACAAGTGGTTAAGAATGAGAAACACTTGTAACAAAAATCACATATTTTGGAAATGATAGCACTGAATATATGCTTGTCTAATAAACTCTGAGTTAATCAGTGAATATACTTATTGATCTTTTGAACTAATAATTGATATTAAATCTTCTCTTGTTCAGCCCTTCATAATTTAGCACCCTACACATGATAGATGATGAATAAATATTATTATCATTTATGATAATGGTGATATGATGACAGTTTCTGAAAACATTTTGAGTTATGACATATCTTACAAAATTTTCTAAAATCTCACTATTCTCTAGGCACAGATACACCCTGAGAGATGAATGATTCACTATGGACTGACAGAGGAACGGAGGTGATTTAAATAACGGCGTGGGGTAATATTGCAATTGCTCTCCCCCGCTTCCTTCTCAAACCTCCCAGTCCTTTCTTTACACTGTTGACAGAGGCAGATTTCATGGCTGTGTCCTGTCCTTTCTTCACCTCTCAGAACTGCTTTAACGACAATCGTCCACACTCACGGCGTACACAGTGGTCTGGCATCTGGTTCCTCCCACCGTGGTAGGTTCCTCGCCTGACTCCATTCCAGGCACCTGCTCTCTGTGGTTTTGGTGCTGGGAATAGCTGGACTCCTCTGAGCAAATGGTTTGTTTTATGTTATGGGTTCTGTGAAATACATAGACATTGAGAAACCTAAAAGGTAAATCTGTGGACCAAATGGAGTAAGTGTGTAGGATTTCCTTGTCATAAGACTCGCTGGAACTTTTAGGTATGTAAAAAACGAATACTCGTAGTTGTGATTGAAACATCAAAACTCAAAACAAGACAGAGTTTAGGAATTAGGTATAGATAAATTCTGTGGTTCTAGTTTTTTGTTCTTTTTACTATGCCATTCTTTTGGCTCTAGATACACGTTTCATCCTGAGTTATAGAAATACTTACTGAAAAAGTGAACAAATTAGAAAAATATTTTTGGCAATATTTGGTCATGTTTTACAAGTTCAAGTTACCGTGGCCATTTAGAATACTTTATTTATTCTTCTTTTGTTTCTTTGTGATCCAACTGGGCTAGAAAGGTTGATCTAGTGACTAGTGTCTGAAATTTTCAGCATTTTTCTTCTTAATTTTTCCTTTTGTCATACAATAATACTTTATTTGTGGTAATTACAGAAACAAATTTTTAATTTTCACAGATTAAATTTAAAATAATTCTGCACATTAGAAAAGGACAAAATAATAGAGCCCTTATATTTTGCAACTACAAATTTCTTTGGAGTAAGAAATTACAATTGTGACAGGAGTGAGGGTAATTATCATTAATATCAGAATGAGAATAGACAATTTACAAGGCAGGTCAAATTTCCCTTAGTGTGGCCACTATGTTAACCCACCAACCACAATTGTCTCACGGCAGCATTGGTATATGGCTAAGCACCACTGTTAGTTGAGATAGCCAGCAATGCATTCATGTGCCTCCATCACGGAAGACTCCAGTGGGGCCAAGGATACCACGAATCTATACGGGTTAACTTGTGTTTGTGGTGATAAATGCATGCCGAAGATAAAGTCGTGCAGCTTTCTGTAAGGGACAAAGATACCTTCCTCTAAATGGGACAATCTCTGCAAAACATATTCTTGGTTGATCTCACTGATGTTTGTATGGTCATAACCTATGAAAATTAAGTAGTATGAAAAGATTTCTTGTGGACAAGGGAAGCACATAATGTAATAAATAATATTCAGGGGCTCCAAAAATATTACAAAAAATGGTAGATGAGTGGATTGTGGTCAAGGTAAAAATGCTGTTAGGCATCATGGAGGGTTGGATCTTACAGTAAATATGAGAACTTCACGGAGTATGTGTTTTTCTCTTTTAGACTTTGCTAAGAATTCTACTCCTATAAATGGGGCAGTGACAACCTATTATAAAATTAAGAATTCATTTATCCAGACCTCATCTGCCAGTTGACTTTCTTCTCTTCATGTTGGTCTGAGGTTTGGTTACTATAACACATGGTTTCAGGGTGTGTTAGTTTTCTATGGCTGCTGTAACCGAGTACCACAAACTGGGGCCTTAAAACAACACCAATTTATTCTCTCGTAGTTATGGAGGCCTGGAGTCTGAAAGCAAGGGATCAGCAGGGCTGCTTTCCCTCCAAAGGCTCCAGGGGAGGATCCTTCCTGCCTCTTTCAGCTTCCAATGATCCCAGATGTTCCTTGGCGTGTGACCACATCACTCCCATCTCCGTCTTGGTCTTCACATGGTGTTCTCCTCTTATCCATGTGTGTCTCTTATAGTAAGACACTTGTCATTGGATTTCAGGTCCCCCTAGATAATCCAAGATCATCTCACCTTGAGATCCTTAATTATATCAGCAAAGACCCTTTTTCCACATAAAGTCACATTCATGAGTTTTGGGAGTTAGGACATGGGCATATCATTTTAACTCACTACGCTATCCATTACTCAACCCACAGCACCGATTAATCCCTTGAACAACTGACAAAAGCAGAAGACACATTTCCTGCAGCATCACATGTGACTTCAAAATCCAGACAAGGGTCCTAGGAGAAAAGCACCCCCAGGACAGTGGTGTGGTCACTATTTCAATAACCAGCTTCTCAAATCACCACCTATCTTTGAAAACACCAAATGCCAGGTCAGGCACCATGAACTGGCAAAAGAGAGGGAGTATAAGAAAAGTTGCAACTCGTAGCCAATCAGGTTTTACTCATATCCAAGCAAAGTCTTATTTCATAAAATGTTCTATTTTATTAGGTTTAGCTTTTCACTGAAAAAATAATTAATCTGAGAAATAATTGCCTTTACAGACCAATTGATTAGGATGTCTCCAACTAAAATTAATCAAAATGAGCAGTGAGTTGTAACAGCGGCAGCAAGATGGGTTGGTAATTTAGTGTGTATTGAGTCTTCGTGGAATTCTATAATACCCAAATACTGTAAATCATCTAAACAATATTTATGACCAGAAAAGTCATTGAGTCTTAATTTGTACCTGCACTAACTAGATAGTGTGTTTCTGTGCATGCGGACAATGGAGACAGGCACACAACGTTTTTTCATTTCTGCTAGAGTCAACTGTGCCATCTATGCAGAATAGCATAGCTCTTAAAAAAAGAACCACTTTTCCTCTTTTATAGGCATTCTATGTTTAAATATTTCCTTAAATATGCTGATTCAATTTTGGTAATGGTTCAGCTTCATCCAATTATTCGGTGAAAATTCAAAACTCTGCAAGGATTAATCCATAAATCTGGCTATCCGCATTGCCAAGGTGAAGTGATGTTTGCATAATAGTTCAGTGACTCTAGGACAATTTTAAATGCCAGTCCAGTAGATCTTATTTTAAAAATATCCAGGGGCTTTTGTAAGTTATCTATCTCAGTTATAACACATACCATGAAATCTGGTTCCTATGTAATTTATAATTTAGTGATAAAAATATTAACTTTGTTTAGAATTTATTGGCTTTTTCCATATAATGAAATAGTGTGGTTCTGCTACAACATATCGTTTTGCTGAGTCACACTGGGGCCTTGATCAGAGAACATTGCTGGAAGTGTGACAGGCAAATGGTAATTAAAGCATTATTGTAGCTGGCTTTGCATGGGCTGATAGAAACTAAACTTCACGTGCCCCAAACAAAATTTATTTTCTCTCATTCTCACATCCCAACTGTTTCCTCCACTGTGTCCTGATTCAGATGGGAGGTATCAAAATACAAGTCAAAATTCCCAGGCTAGAAGCTGACATGCACTCTCAAAAATTTTGTCTTTTTTCTCTTATCTTTAACTCTACATTTTAAAATTTAAACAAATTTAATAGACTTTATTTTTTAGAGCAGTTTTAGGTTCACAGGAAAATTATGCAGAAAGTACAGCGAGTTCCCATATGCTTCCTTTCCTCCTTCCCACGGTTTCCTTCTTATTACTGTTTTGCATTAGCGTGGTACATTTGTTACAATGATGATAGGTCATTATTGATTAAAGTGCATGGTGCATATTAGGGTTCACTCTTGGTGTGTACAGTTCTATGGGTTTTGGCAAATATATAATAACATGTATCTACCATTGCAGTATCATTAAAGGACAGTTTCACTGCTCTAAAAATGCCCTGTGCTCCATCTGTTTATACTCCCTTCTCCGCAACTCCTGGCAACCCCTGATTTTCTTACCGTCTCCATAGTTTTACCTTTTCCAGGATGTCATATAATTGGAACCATACAGTATGTAGCCTTTTCAGATTGGCATCTTTCTCTTAGTAATATGCATTCAAGTTTGCTCTATGTCTTTCTGTGGCTTGATAGCTCTTTTTTTTTTTATTGCTGCACAATATTACATCACCTGGATTTACCAATTTATCCATTCACCTACTGAAGGGCATCTTGGTTGCTTTCAATTTTTTGCAATTATGAATAAAACTAATATAAACATCTGTGTGAAAGTTTTTGTGTGAACATAAGTTTTCAACTCATTTGGATAGATACCAAGGAGTGTGATTGCTGGATCATATGGTAAGAGTATGTTTAGTTTTGTAAGAAACTGTCAAAATGTCTTCCAGAAGGGCTGCACTATTTTGCATTCCCAACAGCAATGAATGTGCATTTCTGTTGCTCCACATCCTCACCAGCATTTGCTGTTATCAGTGTTCTGGATTTTAGCCATTTTAATAAATTTGTAATGGAATCTCATTATTGTTTTAATTTGCATTTTCCTGATGATATATGATGAAGAGCATTCTTTCACATGCTTATTTGCCTTCTGTATATCTTCTTTGGTGAGGTGACTGCATCTGTTAAGATCTTTGGCTCAATTTTTAATTGGGTTGTATGATTTCCTATTGTTGAGTTTTAAGAATTCCTTGTATATTTTTGATACCATTCCTTTATCGGATGTATATTTTGCAAAGATTTTCACCTAGTCTATGTCTTCTCTTTTCATTCTCTTAACAATGTCTTTTGCAGAGCAGATGTTTTTAATTTCAATAAAGTTCAACTCACCAATTTCTTCTTTCATTGATGGTGCTTTTGGTTTTATATCTAAAAAGTCATTGCCAAACCCAAGGTCACCTGGATTTTCTCTTATGTTGTCTTCTAGGAATTTTATAGTTTTGATTTTTATGTTTAGATCTATGATCCATTTTGAGTTAACTTTGTGAAGGATGTAAGGTCTGTGTCTAGATTCTTTTTTTTTTGTATTTGCATATACATGTCCAGTCATTCCAGACCCTTTCGTTGAAAAGACTGTCCTTTCTCCTTCGTCAAAGATCAGTTCACTATATTCATTTGGGTATATTTCTGGGCTCTCTATTCTGTTCTATTGAGCTATTTGTTCTTTCGCCAATACTACACTGTTGTCATCACTGCCAAGTAGCATTATCGTAAGTCTTAAAGTCAAGTAGTTTGAGTCCTCCAACTTTGTTCTTCTCCTGCAATGTTGTGTTGGCTATTCTGGGTCTTTTGCTTCTACATATAAATTTTAGATCCATTTGTTGATATCTACAAAATAATTTGTTGATTAGGATGAGTTCAATCTATAGATCCACTGTGTTACATGTGATATCTTAACACTATTGAATTTTCCTCTCCATGATCATGAAATGTCTCTTCATTTATTTGAATACTCTTTTATTTCTTTTGTTAGCATTTTATAATTTTCCTTATACAAGTCATGAACATATTTTGTTAGATTTATACTAATTCTACATTTTTCTTACTCAGCATTGTGTTTTGTATTTGCTTTTCCCATTGTTGGTGCTGAAACTCTGATTCTTGTCATAACTCACCTTGATGGTTACGATAGGGCTCTAACTAGTCCTCTGGATGCAACTCTTCTTCCTTCGATTCATCTTTTATACGCCAGTGGAGTTATCTTTCTAAAGGGGAAATATGCTCCCAGCCATTCCCTGTATAAAGCCTGTTATATTAACTTTAGCTACAGTTCAAACTCTGTAGTTTGACATGAAGTGCTTTCCATGATTCATCAATAACCAATCCGAAAAATCCTACCCCCATCACTCAAGGACCCACACTTTACAATACAATAAAAACCTGTTCAAATTCCCTTAACCAGGCAGGCAATGTCAGACCTTTATGTTTTGTGGTATCCTTTCTTCTGCCCAGCATGAATTGTTCTCCCTTTTCTACCCGGGGAGTCCAAGTCAATCTTTCAAAACCAAACTAAATGCCATCACCTCAGTGAATCCATTTGCATCAACCCCGATAAGTTAGCAGCAGCCCTCCCTGCTCCTTGACATTTAAGCACTTTATGATCTCATTCATCACCAGACGTTGCACTGATGATGTGGACTCATCCTGGATCCCTCATTTTCTCATGACTCACACTGCAGCATCCACATCACATCACAGCCAATCCAGTAACTTCAGCTCCAACGTGTTCCAGAACCTGATGACTTCTCTCCACGGTCACCACTGCCCCCCTGACCCCTGAGCTGGTTATGAATGCTTCTCACCTGGGTTATTGCCGTAGTCTCCTGTCGTCCTACTTCCACCTTGCCCCTAAGCTCACAATGATCTATTTTTAACACAGCAGCCAGAGTATCTTCTGCTCAAACCTTCCATTGGTCTCTAATCTCACTCTGGGTAAAAACAAATGTCCTTGCCATGAGCTGTAAGGGTCTGCTTAATCCAGCGTCCTTCCCTGGGGCTTCACTTCAGCCTCCCTACGGCAAACTCTGTGGTCCTCCCGGCTCCTGCTGCTCCAGCCCCACTGGCCTCCTTGCTAATCCATGAGCACCACTTGGGGTACACTCCAGCTGGAATCTTCCTTCCCCTGAGCCCCATGGGAACTGCTCCCTCAGCTTCCATGTGCCTTGCTCAAATATTACCCTTTCAACATGGACTTACTAGTCCCTTTAAATATGTATGCCTAAGCTATCTATCCCCTTTCCTCCTTTCTGTAAAGCACTTATTACCTTCTGATATACTACATAATTAGTTTATTTGTCCGCCTACGCCCATTGCAACTTTTAATGCTTTATCTTCAGCACCTAGAACAGATCTTAGCTCATATTTCAGGATCAATAAACGTTTATGTAGTAAACATACTTGTCTTTCCTCTGCATTATGAGCTTTAATAAGCCATTCGTTCTTTTTTAGCAGCTTTATTGACATATGATTCATATACAAAAACTTCACATATTTAATGTACAATCTGATGAATTTGGACATATGCATATACTTGTGAAACCATCACCATGATCAAGGTAACAAACGTATCAATCACCTCCAAAAATTTCCTCTTTTGTAGTAAGAACACTCAGCATTTTTTCAGTGCACAATATAATATTAGTTAACTATAGTTACTATGTTGTACAACAGATCTCTAGAACTTATTCTTCTTGAATGACTAAACCTTTATATCCACTTGAACAACAACTCCCATTTTCCCTCTCCCTCCAGCCCCTGCAACCACCATTTTACTCTCTGTTTCTACGAATTTGGTTATTTTAGACACTTCATACAAGTGGAATCATGCAGTATTTGGATGAACCTGGGGGACATTATGCTGAGTGAAATAAGCCAGTCACATTCCTTATGGTTCTATCCTCATAAGAAAGCTTGGCATAAAATAGGCATGGAAGAACTGTTTGCTACATAAGTAAAAAATAATAACAACCGTTTATGCATGCCAAATACAGTTCCAAACGTTTTAGGTATATTAACGCATTGAATCCTCACAACAATCCATGTGAGAGAAGTGCTATTATTTTTCTCATTTTGTCAGTGGAGAAATTGAGACTCGACAACTGCTAAGTGTTGGAGTTTTAATTCACGCCAGTTCCAGCCTTTGGGCCTTGACTCCTACCCTAGACTACTGCTCATGAATTAAACACAGTGTGGGCTGACACCCGGCATCATGGGCTCCAGTGGGCACTGTGAAGGGTCAGCAGCTCCCCCTGCAAGACTGAAGGATGCTGTATTAGTCAGGTTCTCTAGAGAAACAGACCAACAGGATAGGTAGATGATATATAGATGATAGACAGACAGATAGATAGATTGATAGATAGATAGATAGATAGATAGATAGATAGATAGGTAGGTAGATAGATGATAGATAGATAGATAGATGATAGAGAGACAGAGAGATTTATTGTAAGAATTGGCTCACATGATTATGGAGACTGAGAAGTCCCGCAATTTGCCATCTGCAATCTGGAGACCCAGGAAACCTGGTGCTGTAATTCCAGTCCCAGTCTGAAAGTTTAAGAACCAGGGGAGCTGGTGATGTAAGCGAAGATGAGATGAGATGAGATGTCCCAGTGTAGCAGTGAGGCTGGAAAAAAGGTATGAATCCCTCTTTTCTCTGCTTTTTGTTCTATTCAGGCTCTCAATGGATTGGATGATGCCCCCCCACATTGGGGAGGGCCATCTGCTTACTCAGTCCACCTATTCAAATGTTGATCTCATTCGGGAACCTCCCCACAGACACAGCCAGAAACCGCGGTCTATCTGGGCTCCTGTGGCGGGTCAAGTGGACAGGTAAGGGAATCCATCACACAGGCATTCGCCACGGACCTCAGCTTCCACATTTCCTCGCTGAAGAGAGCTGCCTTGCCCAAGGTCATGCCCCTTTCTGGGGCAGCCTCCACCCACCGGCGGGGCTGTATAACCTCCTCACCCTCTTCAGACTCTGAACACCATTCCGCTCCCTGCGGGGATGGGGAAGGTCTTTCAAGAGGCCGCCTCTCACTCCAGTTGCCCAACACTGCTTTATGCCCTTCCTTCCCGTGAGGGGGACTACCCAGCGTGCTGGCCAGTTAACCCCTGCATGCTGATCTTCACCTTAGGGGCAGCTTCCAACGGGCCAACTTGCGACACAGGCTTCTATTGATTCTCAGAGGAATTGGGGAAAACCGGATTTTTCTGCAAAAACTAGAAAGCAAAACTGTTTTGAAATGGAGACTCCAACAGGATGACTTGGTTGCCCCAGGTGGGAGTGGGAAAGAGGAAAGGATAAATGAGATCAACAGAGCTGAATCTGTCATCGCTGCTTTTGGCAGAGGGGCAAGGAGACAACAACGGTATACCAGGCCTCACAGCGACCTTGCGCAAGAAACATTAGTGTCACATTTAATGGATGAGCAAGCTAAGCTCAGTCCTAGCGGACAACTTGCTAAAGTCATTTTGCCAGTAAGTTGTAGAATCAGATTCTGACTAGTAAACCCCCTTCTTCTATGGCATCATTTCCTATTTAATAAGTAACAAAGTGCTATTTTTTGTATTTCAGCCGTGTGATCATGATAAATTCAGTAACTTAAAGACCGCTGAGCAGAGTTCTGATATTTTCTATAATTGCTCTTTGGTGGGTAAAGGGAACCGGCTCAATACCTGGTTGCCAATATACAAATATCACTATTTTTAAAATCACTGATGAGTGTAATTTGCAAAGGGTCTTATTTTTCCTGTGTAAAGGCTAATGTGATCAAGCTGTTCCTCGCTATGCTATTAACACTGGGGTATGCTGCAAGGCAACAGGAGCTTAGCATGTAGCAGGAAGGAAAATACTCCTGGGAAGCGCTAAGTGGCCTCTTTAGAACACACCCTAAGTCTATAGAAAGAGAATCATAAATGTAGGCAATCAGGGAGCTAGGTATGCAGCTTAATGGCAAGTCAGGGAAAAGCTTTTAGGGTGCCTTTCAAAAGGGCTCATGGGGTGGCGTTCATTATCTTCCCGAATTCACCCTTATCTGGGCTCTGGCTTGGTTAACACACAAGAGCATATCCACTTCTCAGTGGTAGACACAATTTAATCAGGCTAGCAATACTGACAGAAACCCAAAATTTAATATATTTGTTTGCCACGAGCTCACACGATCAGCCAGTCTTTCAATATCATCGACCTAAAAGGAAAGCCACTTCTCATCCTAATTTGAAGCCACTTCAGTTTCTCAGAGTGAAGATTCACTGCCACAGTGACGAGGAGCCCTCAGAGTCCACAGATTAGTGCATTCGTTTGTTGCAGGAAAACCCTGTCAGGGATTCAAATCCTATTCAGAAAACTTCTTGATGAGCTCCGAAACAGGAAAAAAACAAAGAAGAGAATTAATTTAACTGAATGTCTAACGTGTTTACTCAAATGTAGTTGTCCCTATCCTCTTTGGGTTTCCCCAGAGTACAAGGTTACTTGCACAAATGCACTATGATTAAATCTTATCAGGGGTGCTGTGGGAAAGACAGGACATAATTGAGAGCATTTCACTCACAGAAATCCCGGTTAGACATGCCCTTCCCCACTCCTAAAAGCTGGGCGGCCACCAGCTACTCTGTCTCTTAACGTCCCCTCATGAAGCTTCCAGATCTCTTTGACTCTGTTTTCCTACTTCCAGATCTTCTCTGTGACCTGTCTACATCTCCACTCTCTTTTTCAGAATATTTTAGTTCTGTCCTAGCTCCTCCGAACAGTACTCTCACCCCCACCACTTAATATATCCTGTCTGTGAAAGGGCACAATTTCCTTGACTTTGGGTTCAGGTACCAGAGCCGGATACTTATGTGTTACAACACGGCCCATCTTGCAGGTTCTAGATTCTAGGACCTGAACACTCGTTGGGTAAGTTCCCTAGACCAAGGACTACAGTAAGAATGGCCTCATCCTGTTGTTTCATAAACAGTTTAGACACAGCGAACCACTCTTATCACTTAGGAAATTCTTACATCAGTGTAGGAAACCATTTATCGACATTCCTGGATGTCAACCTTGAAAGCAGGCCTTTCTAGGGATAGATAGTTATCAGGCCTGCTATGTTCTCTTTTTAGCATAACTATTAAGAATTTCTCTAGCATTATTAGCTTTTATTTTTAACCTTTTTATTATGGAAAGTTTTGAATTTGGGGGCATATTTGGTACCCTACCTAAGAAAATAGAAAGCCCCTTTACTGCTGACATTCTTGCAGGAAAAAAGAAATTTATTATTGTGACAGAAATATTTTGGATGAAAAAACACCCACTGTAACACACTTTTATAACTGATTTGAGAGCAGTGAGTATCTTAGAGAACACTAGCATTAGAGAAGAACGTACTATACTGATGAGTAATTAAAAAATCTATTTGAAAATGTTCTTTCACACTGTTTCTGCATGCTTCACGAGCTGTTTTCTTAATGTCAGAAACTTCTATGTTTTATTTTAAAATAAATGTTGAGATTCCATGGCATTTTAATAAAATTTCATGTGTGTAGAAGAAATGAGCATGGATACTTAAACACATTTCATTTTTACTTTTTACTGATACATTATATATCACCAAAAAGTACATATCATAAGCGTACAGCTCAATGAATTTTCAAAAATGGACCATACCTGTGTAATCAGAACCCAGATCAAGGAAACTAACATTATTCACAGAACAGATGCCCTCTTCACAGGCCCGTCTAGAATTCTCCCAGCTCAAGGGTAACTGCTGTGCTCACTGCACAGATGAGGTTTCTGGGCTTTTATTTGTCATATAAATGGAATCATGCAGTATGTGCTCCTTAGTGTCTGGCTTTTTTCATTCAACATTATTTCTGTGAGTTTCATCTGTGTTCTTGTGTATACGCTTATTATTTTTTCTTTTTAAACTGCTGTGTAGAATTTTACTATCAAATAACCATAATTTATTTATTTACTCTATGGGTGATGGGCATTTAGGTAGTTCTAGTTCCAATTTTGGGCTATCACAAAAGAGCACTACTATGAACATTTTTGTACATGACTTATGGTTAACAAATGTAGGCATGCCCATTGGATACGTATTGGATGTGGAGTGTAATGCTGGGTCATAGAGTATGCGTATGTTCAACTTTAGTCTCTGTGGTCAGACAGTTTTGTATCAACTTAAACTCTCACCAGCAGTGCATGAGAGTTTCACTTTCTCCATATGCTCACCAGCACTTGAAGTTATTTATCTTTTTCATTGTGGCCATTCTTGTGGGTGAATAGTAGTGTCACTTTATGGATTTAATTTACATTTCCCTGATGACTAATAAAGCTGAATACCTTTTCATATTTTTATTGACCATCTTGGTAGTGTTTTTTGAAGTCAGTTCAGTCTTTTGGTCATTTTTATGAGTCATCTATTTTTTCTTACTCAGTTGGGGCTGACTTTCACATTTGTGGTAGGAGTCCTTTTATGGATATATGCATTGCAATTATAGTTTCCTGCTCTTGGTTGCATTTCCACTCACTTTTTCATGTTTTTGTTGTTATTGAATACAGGTTCTCAATATTAATAGAGTCTAATTTATCAAATTCCTGATAAAGTAGCACTTTTTCTAACTTGTTTAAGAAAACTTTACTTACTACATGAAGGCAAAGAAGACATTCTCCTACCTTTTCTCTTGAAAGAGTTTCTTCTTCACTTTTTACATTTAGATCTTTAATCTACCTGAAATGAATTTTTGTGTATGGTGTTAGGTAGGGGTCAAGATACAATTTTATTTTCATTTGGGTACCCAATTGATTCATCATAAGTTATTGAAATGGTATGTTTCTCATGAATTGAAGTAGCATCTTTGTTATGACATATATGTAGTACTATTTCTGAACTCTCTTTTTTGTTTAACTGGAAACATTGTCTAAATTTTTACCAACATCACTGTCTTTTAATTACCAGAGCTTTATAATAAGTCTTGACATCTCTTTTATAAAATTGAGCAAGATTTATTCCGAGGTGTATACAGAAGTGTGAGAATGTTAGACATAAGGCATATGCATATAGAATTTCTCTAAGTAATGTATACAGCTTATAGAATAGCTGTAGGAATTATTGCATTACCAATATGTTCTTCCTGGGATGAGAATCTTCTATTCTATTAATCCCTTCCCTTCGTGGCAATGGGTACTTGAGGACTGAAAATGCGTACAAGACAAATTAAAGACCAGCATGTAAGGATCATGTACCACCTGTCTCATCTTCATCCTCTGAGACACTAACAATATTATCCCTCCTGTTTCCCCGAAGAAGGAAGAATTATGCCTGCAGTCATTCTTGAGAGTAGGTCCTTGACATGATGCCTTTCAGTTTTGAAACAAGTAGCAGCAGTGGCCCACAGGAAGTCAACTGAACTTTCATTCATTAATTCATTCATCTGTTAATTCAGCAAATATTTATTGAAAAGCTACAGCTGCATATACTCAATGAACAAAATAGACAAAAATTTCCGCCCTCCACGGAGCTCACTTTGCAGCAGCTGGAGACAGGCGATAACAAATAAATTAGTTAAACATGTATTTTGAAGGGAGACCTAACATAGGACTTCATGAAAGTTAGGATACAGAACTTGAGAAAAGAGAAATCAAGATGGAGTCTGAGATTATTGGCCTGAAGATATAGTTGTCATTTACTTATATGGGGGAAATTATAGGAAAAATAAGTTTGGATTTGAAAGTGTTCATTTAGAGATGCCTATTAGATATCTAATGAAATATTTTGAGTAGGTAGATGGATGTGTTAGACTGGAGTCCAGACAGAGGCCTGGCGAGGTTGTGAGTTGGTAGTCTATGGATATATTTTAAGCTGAGGAACTGGATGCTTTCTGCAAGAGAGTGAGTGTATTGAGAGAAAATGATACATTCAAAATATGTGCCCTGGGGCACTGTGACCTTTAGAATTTGGAGATATAAAGAAAAACTAGCAAAAATAATTGAGAACTAGGAATCAGTGAGGTAAGAGAAAAACAAGGAGACTGTCACATCCCGGAAACTAAGTGAAGAAGCGTTTCCAGAAGCAGGAGGTGATCCACTCTATAAAGGCCACAGAATGACAAAGAGACCCGAGGTAGAATGTGTCGCTGGATTTAGAAAGATTGTTTGTAAACTCTATGACATCCATACAGTTGAGAGGGGATGGGAAGAGAACTG